>NC_142821.1:8453571-9077857 GCF_057945365.1 Rhopilema esculentum
GCAGCTTGCTGTCACTTTATATTATTTATCTGACGAAGCTCATTACAGGAAAATTGCTAACTCCTTTGGTATTGCAAAGTCAACCGTTTGTTCTGTAATTAGACGCACAACGAATGCCATAACTCAATTTTTGGGCCCGAAGTATATCAAAATCTGTCTATCTTAGATGTGGCAGGAGACCCACCCCACAGCTGCGCACATTCTTCAAAGAACAGCGAGATCACTCTGCCATGTCCACTCTTTCTTGTCACCATGTCCAGAGTCAACTGCATTTCTATACTTCGTCCTTACTGCCTTGAGCTTACTGCTTACTTTCTCCTTGCTCAAATCATCGGGACTATGTGGGTAATCTTTACCAACTCTGTCTGCTTCTCCACAATTTCTTAAATATTTTGTCATTCTTTCGGCAATGTCGACATATTTCGATTGCACGCTCTCCCAATCTTTACCCTGTGATATATTATGCGTCTTGTATTCTACGGCTATATTAGGCAACAGAAGAACTTCATCATCAGTCCAATTCAGGTATTCTTCACCTGAAGCTGATTTACGAGGACGAGGTGGCATCACTTCTTTTATTTGAAATCAGTGCCTTCACTTTCACTTTGCGAACTTGGAACTCAGGTCGTTGAATGTTTTCGCGCCAATATCAGAAGCCTCGTTTTCAGAAAGAGAAAAACAGATGTATTTTTGAGAACTAGTGTGAACACCAATTAATAGATATCCGTTTCTGCCTGAAAACGGAGTAGTGTGAACAGAGATAAAAACAGCTCCGTTTTTGCTGCCAAAAACGAATCTAATCGAAAACGGAGTAATGTGAACGTAGCCTTAGTTCGCTCTTTCTCTTTACCCATTTCAATATCTACACCCTAAGGCTGTTGGGCAATTTGCCTCCTTGCCCCTCCCTCTCGGCGGACTTGGTTGCAGCTACACCCCCTTTGAGGGCATATCCGATGCGATATTGCCATTGGTTTGCAGAAGACCCGTGTAAATATTTCTTTCTTTGACAGGTTGTTCCCCGATACTAGCCAACTGCAGCCCATCTTAAAAATTTCTTTTTATGAGAAGTAGGCCTGGAAGATACCTTGGTTTTATGACTGTCCGAATATTTGACGTTAAGGTCAGTGCAAACTGAGACTTGAAATGTCTCGTTCCAATATCTTGAAACCTGGACGTCCGGATTGCGAAAACACCCCCTCCCTCTATGCCCGAATTTATCTTGATTCACCAAACTCACCTCTCCCCCTTCAGCTTGGACGTCCTTTATGAATGGTCCTTAACCCAGTGTCCTTGTGACTCTATCCAAAACGACACGTCTCTGCTCTTTCTATAGACGCCCTTCACCTTACATGATTGCTTACATGAACGAGGGTCCCAACAATACGTGCTTACATGAAGGTTGCATTTTGGATTTATTGTGCCCTTTGAGCTGGGTGCAGATACTTTTTTGTGTTCCATTAAAAAACCCTTTTGTTTTACCTCACTCTCTCGTTTCAGCCTCTTATTTGTTGTTGCCGGACTTGGGCAAGCCTTCGTAACAAAAGGTAATTCACCTGCATTATTCCGAGGGGCAAATCACTCCAAGAAAATCTCGTACACCTTTTGTGAAAATCCTATTGTTTCATCTGAAAATCCCCGAAAATCCTTCTGTTTGGGCAAAATCTCGTACGCTATTTGCAAAAGTGAATCGCCCCTCGCATTAATCAAGACTAAACCTGTCGTTCCGTATGCACCCAATGAGCCTATGTCAGCTACGTCATTGTATGACCAGATTGTGCTTTTAAAGATTGGTTAGCAATGACGTCAATTTCGAGTTTTGAGAGTTTTGGGATTAAATAATATTGTATAAACACATGCATTTTCCTTTTCAAATAATGACATAAATAATAGGCTTCGTTTTTATAACGCAATGGTTTTGGTGTAAAGATAAAGAGCAAAAACCAGCATCCTAGCCTAAAAATTTATATAACTACCCAGGCCTAAAAATAGCTGTTGGTATCTGCATCTCGTTTAGCATATCGAGTTGTTTACTTGACTGGGGCTAATCGTCAGGGCCAGGGGGGTTTTGGCCCCCTCTGCTGTCAAAATCTGACAGATTCTTGAAAAAATCAGTGTTTTGTCGGAATATTATTCAACTTGAGCTTTGGGTAAAAAGGAGAAGTGCAACGAACCTTTTAGCGGCATAAATTACTTAGACTAAAATACTGATCGTATCATCGAGAAGCAATGCACTTTTGTAAAGAAAATTCTAGATTTCCATAAAAAACAATTTGCAATATTGGTCATGAATTATACCTTTATCTTATTTTGAAGACCGGGACAGTGCCAATTTTGTGCCTATCGCCAGATTTGAAAATGTAGTCCCTGATTTGAAAATTTATGCAGTTATATTGCATAAGGGAAAACAAGGAAGAAATCGATCAATACCATACCATCGCTTTCCGCCAGTGGATATTCATTTTGAGAGTAAAATTTTGTTATTAAAATTTGCTCCAAAGAATGCAATTTCCGGCGAACTTGAAGTATTAAGATCATAAAAACTTTTGCCCTTCGGCGGCAAATTTTGCCTCAGGGAGTAACTTTATTCTACCCTTGTCCTAATCAACCGATCTATAGGGTTGCGAGATTTCAGGGACTTTTACAGTAAGTATGAAGAAACAGAGATAAGATAAAAAGTGCATTTTAAATATCTTTCTAACTAAGGCAAAGGCTATGTGTTTTCTCCCCCCCCCCCCTTGCACTAACATGAAATGCTTCTATTTGATTAAGATAAATCAAAGAAATTTTTGGGAAAATTTTTCCTTTTTGGCGCCCTCTAGCATTCATTCGCAACGACGCCCTTGTTACTTGAATCAAATTTGATGCTAAGTGACTGTGCTTTTTTACTTGTATATCTACGAAACGATATGTAGCAGTTAAATTTGAAACTGGCAGGTTCACTTCAACCAATGCTGATACCTTAGATTTTATTCCCGTTAATTAACCAATTCCAGGGTCAAAGTTACTAAAATAACAGCCGGCTCAATTTAACTTGTAATAATTTTCGCTTTTGTTTTCACATATCATGACTCCTTTTGTGTTCTTTTGCAGAAACATCAGTTTTTCTCTTCCCCATATTCATCTTCTATTGCTGTGGCGGAGTTTTCATAGCATATGCAAAGTTTCGGGTAGGTATTTTGGTTGTATCTCAATGCAAACGTGCATTTGTTTTCAAACTTGCAAGTATACAGTAGAATCTCGATTAACAGATACTTCTATACAGCGAACACTTACATGCAAGTGACAATTACACCTGTCAACTGAAAATGAGTTTTTCACTGGAAGCGAGTTTTGGTTTTTGGTGCCACAATTTTGATTTTTTCCGGAACGTTGAATCAGTGCCGTTGGAACGAAATTCATAATTGTGAGGGGGGGGGCTGCCTATTGTATTTCTTTTCATTCAGTACATTGTTAAAAGGGAATATACTACAGTTTGACAATTATTGGGGGCCTCCAGCCACTCGGTTCCAACGGGCCTGTTAATTTTACGAGATGCTCGGTTTCTTACTTCAGTTACACGGAATTTTATTTGTGATCGAGCTAACGTACGCGATTGGCCCCTTTTTTTAATTCAATTGAGCAATTGAATCATCTGTGTTTCTGTACGTTTTTGCTACCTTTTTAGCCGAAGAAGCTGAACAGTTAATGTCGATCCGTACGTAAATATGACATGATTCGGTTTAGTTTGGTGCCAACTTTCTTTACGCACGCGCAATGATGTTAAGTGAGTGGGATAGCCCACCTGATTGCGTTTACATGGATAATTTCCATCCCACCCGACGCGGATCTCACCAGCCTTTCTAGCGGATCTCACCTGAGCGTGCTGGCCCCATGGCTGGCCCACTCTGCATGTAAACGCAAATACAGAGAACAAAGAGATTTATAGAACACACGGGTTTCACTTGAGTTAACCAGCCCTCTTAAGTGGACTAGCCCAGTTCATGTCACAGACCCTTAAGTAGGGCTTTGACTTTTGAAAAAAAATAATTGGGTAAATAATTCATCCCTTGTTTGGCAGTTTCTGTTAATTTGGGTTTTCTTGTTGATACGATGTTATATGGAGGGTTGCTCTATCAATTGCCAAGGTTTTTGTTGGCCCGCCTTTATATGAAAGATCTTATACTACTGTATAACATTCTTACACTAGTGTTTGACATGCGCGGTTTGTTAATTTAAAGTTATGTCGAGTTTCGCAGAAATAGCGTAAAGAAATCACGAGTGTATATCTGACAACATAACAAAACTCAATAATAATAGCGAACACAACTTCAGCAAGCGAGACACACTAAACTAATCACAGTCACATGATGTATAACCGCTTTTGCGGAACAGGAAGCGGATGTAGATACGAATCAATATAACAAAAGATAATTATTGTTCAACAGTCCCCCTTGATGAGTATCTTCTCTTAGTCCTTTAATCTAAGACCCATCAAGTTTCGCAATTTTTCAAACTTTTCTTTAGGCAGCCCTTTAGTAAGGATATCTGCAATCATTTCCTCTGATGGACAATACTTTAGATTTACTTGTTTCTTTTCCACAGCATCTCGAACAAAGTGGTACTTTATATCTATATGCTTTGTTCGTGAGTGGCTGGTTTGGTTCTTTGATAGAGCGATTGCTCCTTGGTTGTCTTCGAATATTGTTGTGGGTCCCGATGTTTCAATTCCTGAACTCTCTATCAATCTTCGAAGCCAGATAGCTTCTTGCGTAGCTGTACTGAGACTGATGTACTCAGCTTCTGTCGTTGACAGCGCAACAACACTCTGCCGTTGACTTCTCCATGAAACTGTAGAACCTGCTAGTTGAAACATGTATCCTGAAGTAGATCGTCTTGAATCAACGTCACCAGCCCAATTTGCATCAGAATACCCTTGTAACTTTAAACTTGCGTTGTTTGCGTCAAACGTAAGGCAGTAGTCAAGTGTTCCTTTCAGGTAACGGAATATTCTCTTAACTCCTTGCCAATGATCTAAAGAAGGGTTTGACATGAACTGACTCAGAGCTCCTACAGCAAAACATATGTCTGGTCTTGATGCAATCATGGCATAGTTTAATGATCCGATTGCTGCTTGATATTCTTTCTTGTCAAACGCTTTTTCACCATCAGATAGCTTCGTGTATACCTTTCCATATGCCTTCTGATTTACAAAGAGAGTTCTATTTTCTCGACTGCGCTCAATAAGCATTCCTAAACATTGCATCGCAGGTCCCATATCTTGCATTTCAAATCTTTGTGATAACATCTGCTTCTCCTTCACAAGCAATTGGCTATCATTGGAAGCAATCAGGATATCATCAACGTATAATGAAAGAATCACAAATGATACCTGATTTCCATTGCTGGACACCGCTTTTGTGTATATGCATGAATCTGCATTGCTCTGCTTGTACTCAGAATCCTTTAGAAATCTATCGATTTCCATATTCCAGCATCTAGCCGACTGTTTCAGGCCATACAGACTTTTCTTTAACTTGCAAAACTTTCCTTCTGCGCCCTCTTTAACGCATCCAGCGGGCTGTGCCATGTAAATATCTTCCTCGAGTATGCCGTTTAAGAAAGCAGTCTTAACATCCATTTGGTGAAGCTCGAGATCTAATGTGTTGGCAACAGCTAGAACTACTCGAATTGAGTTATACCTCGCAACAGGTGCAAACACTTCATTGTAGTCAGTTCCTTCTTCTTGGGAGAAACCCTGAGCCACTAGGCGTGCTTTGAATCGATTGAAGCTACCATCTGCATTCCTCTTGATCTTAAAAATCCATTTGCAGCCAACAACATTCTTGTCAGGTGGTAAATCAACTAGCTCCCAAGTGTTGTTCTTGGTTAATGATTCATATTCACTGTCAATGGCGTCCTTCCACTGTGTTGCGAATTTACTGTTCAATGCTTCTTGTAGACTTTTAGGCTCTTCACTGTCCTGCACTGCAATATTTGCACAGTCCAAATCTTCATGTTGCCACCATTCACCCGTTATACTTCCTAATCTTTCAGGAGCAACTCTGTTTCTTTGAGGTCTTTGATGCAGTTCTTCTGGTACAGCATTTTCTTCTTCTTGATTCTCTGCAAGTTCTTCATTATCTTTACTCTTGTTGGCATCTTGTACGGCCTTGAAATGCAAAGCATCAGACGATAAATCTTTCTTGTCAGTAGTTAACAGTTCTGTTAATCCCTTTTCATTGTCAAACAGTTTGTGTTCGAAGGAATTCTCCAGAAATATGACATCACGACTTCTTATCATCTGCTTTGTTTCAGGATTGTACAACTTGTATCCTTTACAGCCAAAAGGGTAACCAACAAAGATACAATGCATAGACTTTTTGTCCAGTTTGCTTCTTTTTTGGTCTGGCACATGGACAAAAGCATTACAGCCAAATACTTTGAAATGGCTTACATCAGGTTTCTCATCATACCAGCACTCATGTGGTGTTTTCTCTTTCAAACATGATGTTGGGCTTCTGTTTCTGATGTAATTTGCTGTAGACACAGCCTCTGCCCAAAAACTCAATGGAAGATTACCATGATGTAGCATTGACCTTACAGTTTCTATGATTGTTCGGTTCATGCGTTCAGCAACGCCATTCTGCTGTGGTGTGTAGGGAACCGTGACTTCGTGCAGTATTCCACGACTTTTGCAATATTCAGCAAATTCTTCTGAAATGTATTCGCCTCCATTATCTGATCTAAGCTTCTTTACTTGTTTTCCAATCAGTCTTTCAGATGACTCAACAAATTCTTTAAATTTATCCAGTACTTCACTCTTCTTCTTTAGCATGTACACAGTAGTGTAGTGAGTACAGTCATCTATGAAGGTGACAAAATACCTTGAACCTCCCACTGAAGTGACATTCATGGGACCACACACATCACTGTGTATGAGTTCTAAAGGCTGAGTATTCTTCTGTGAACAGTTCTTTGAAAATGGTTGGCGACTTTGTTTCCCATAGGCACAGCCTTCACATTTTCTATCAGTTTGCTCATTTGGTTTCCAGCTCAGCCCATCTACCATAGATTTGTTGTGCAGCAGCTTCAGGTTGTCATAACCAAGGTGTCCATAGCGATAATGCCAAAGTGCATTGTCATCATTTGCAACAGTTGATCCAAAACAGCATGATTGCTCGGGATCTACATTCAATTTATACAGTTTTCCATGCTTGTGGCCAATACTGTATACATTGCCATTGATGATTATCTTGCAATGTTGACCTTTAAACTGCACTTCTGCATCTTTGTCAGTGATAGAAGGCAAAGATAGCAAGTTTTTCTGTATTTTTGGTACGTAAAGTACATCTTTCAGGGTTGCATTCACCTTGTCTTTGCCATCATACAAAACAAGCTGCAATTCCCCTTTTCCATAAGCAAAAATTACAGTATCATCAGCAAGCTTCACTTCTATTGGTTTCTTGAATGGTGTATATCCATACATCCCCTTTTTAACAGGGGTCATGTGCTGTGATGCCCCCGAGTCTATCCACCAGTCATCTTTATCTGATGGAGTATTACCCACAGCTAACGCAATCTCAGTTGCTGTTTCTTCATTTACCTTGCCATTTTCTTGTTTTGTTTCTGCCATACTTGCTGTTACGTTCTTGGGGTTATTTTTTGCATCAGCTTTCTTTTTAAAGCAATCCCTGGCAAAGTGTCCGGGCTTTTTGCAATAATGGCATTGAAATTTCTTGCAATTATTTATTTTCTTGTGTTCTGTTAATTTCTTTGTAAATAATGCATCTTGGCACGCCTCAGCTTTTGGAGTACTCACTGTCCCTTCACTTCCGCCCTGCATTTTATCATATTCGTGAATTAATCTGTCACGAACATAGTTCCAACTCAATTTCTCTTCAGCAATTGTTTCTAGAGCAGTGATCAAATAATTGTATTCCTCAGGTAAACTGCTTATTAAAATGATAACCAAATCTTTTTCAGCTATTTCGTCATCCACTGCTTCCAAATGCTCGGCAAGTGTTTTAATATAATTTATATGGTCGATCATTTTCGCTCCTTTTCCCATTCGTGCAGAATATAGCTTCCTGCGGTAGAATATTTTTTGTGATAGCGATTTTCGTTCAAAATGTTGTTCAAGATTGTCCCAAGCTTCTTTAGCATTCTTAGCAGATCGAACATAAATTTGTAAACTTGTTTCAACAGACAGGCACACTGTCGCGAGGGCCACATTTTCCCTCTTTCGAAATCTCCTTTGCTGTTCAGGATTTGCTGCGGCATTCAGGGTTTCTTCTCCCGTAACTAATTCCCATAAATCTTTTCCGATAAGGTACATTTTCATCTGGAACTTCCAGCTATGATAGTTCTCTCCATTCAGTTTTTCAACTTTAAAACCAGTGTCTTCGGCTGCCATGATTACAGCGAAATATTCCAACAGACTTCCTCTGATTTATTTATGTACGGAGCAAATATCTAAGCCATGTACAGACGAAAAAACTTATGAAAAGTGTCTGGGCCCATAACCTGTTAATTTAAAGTTATGTCGAGTTTCGCAGAAATAGCGTAAAGAAATCACGAGTGTATATCTGACAACATAACAAAACTCAATAATAATAGCGAACACAACTTCAGCAAGCGAGACACTCTAAACTCATTACAGTCACATGATGTATAACCGCTTTTGCGGAACAGGAAGCGGATGTAGATACGAATCAATATAACAAAAGATAATTGTTGTTCAACACGGTTTTGTCACCAAGAATTTTCAAACAACATGAAGGATGTATAAGATTGAAGACAATGGATTTTTCAAGCATTCCTTGGTGCCACGTGTTTCATCCCGCACGTCGATGCTTGAAACCGTTTTGAAAATGCGCCCCGACTGCATGTGCCCTGTAAATATAGTTGCATCCCGGTTTGTCGGGCTGCTCCGCCAAATTGGGTTTAATGGGGAATTTGCATCCAGGCTGTTTTCCAAGCTAGATCTCAGGTAGGCAGGCCAGCTCACTTCCTGAATAGGCCTTAGGCTCCCTTAACACTACAGAAAGGAACAAACCCAAAATGTTTCCCTGCCTGAAAAAGCGACGATAGCTCTCCGCTTCGATTTTAAATTTTAGATACGTGATAGTTTGAGAACGGTGTTGCCTTTTTTTGATCTTACTTCAAAAATCTAACTATTTGGTTCCATTTCCAAGTCTTGCTTGTTTTCCGCCATGTAAACGATTGGGAGCAGAGCTGTTTGGTCACGATTGAAACGCGGCTGATCTTTGAGTTGGAAAGAGGCTTTTCTGTTAATGTTGGATTGCGGCTACTGATGCGTCGCACGATAGCTCATATTTCGACCAATGTCACCGAGTTTACTTTGCACTGGTTTCGTTCCTTTTTTCCATAAAAGTAAAAGGGAGGAACAAATACATCTCACTGAAAGGAATAGGATCAAATGATTCTGTTCATTTTACTCAAGAAAAAAACAGTTTCTTTTTGTCTAAACAACCATTTTTTGACAGTAGCTGACACTTGGAAAATTACTGAGGTGACGCAATGGAAAATAGAGAAAGGGAGTACTTGTTTCTGGTTCGACAGCAGGAACGATTTGGGGAATGACAATCCCACGCCCCTTTACCGTGATTGTCCTATTCCGTTCCTCGTTCCTCTGTTGGGTCATCACGGACGTTATGCTAATGACTCAAACATCTCCCTTTTTGTGTCTGCTCCTGACCTTCCGTTTTCTTTTTCTAGGTTGTAAGGGTGATTTTCACAGGCTCTAGGTCAATTGTTATATCTATCCTTAGCGGATCATTTGATGCCTCTGCTGCAGTTCTCGTCGTTATCAAGGTATGTTCAAAGTTATACTTACAATCCATGACGAAAGTCTTGTTACACTGCACTAAACGTGTGAATATGGTCAACAGCTTTTCTCTTTAAATGGTTTATTTAATGTTAAGAGACCCGCAGGGGCGCAGTGGCTGGGGGGGCAGGGGGGGCAGCCACCCCCCCCCCCTGGCAAAAATTTTGTCGGATTGTCGGAAAATCCAACGTTTGTCGGAAAATTTGAAATATTAGACAAAATGTAAGGTTTTCATCGATCCTGTTCAAAAGGTCGCATATTTTTTTAAACCTGTCGTAAAATAGGGCATGCTCAACCCTTCTTACTTATTTTCATTAGAGTATTTATCGGAACCATCGCATTGCTGAAATTTGTAAAGGAAATTAACGCTCTGGTCTCAGTTATTTTATAAACTCCCATTTCCGACAGTTAAAATTCAACTCAGTTCATTTCGAAATGAATTCGCTGGTGCTGTAGAAGACGCAAAAAGTTATTATTTTCGCAAAGACTTAGAAGAGGAAAATTTTGTCGAGCGACGAATACGCAGAAAGAAAAAGATGCCAGGGGAAAATTGCATAGATGAATTAGAGGGAAATAGGGAATCCGTATGTCATCGTGATAGTAGATACAGCTATCAGCTCAATGAATACAAGATTCACGTCTCATAAGGCAATTTTGACAGATTTTGCCTTGCTCAACCCTGAATGTTTTCAAAAAACAATTGAAAGGCAGTTGTGTGCAGTGTCATTCAAAAAGGTTGCGAAGAATTACGGCCTGGATGACAAAAAATTAAGAGATGAGTACAGCTCTTTCGCCAATAATTACCATAAATTTTGGAAAGTTAGAGAAAAGAGCAACCCTCTCCCGGCTGCAGGAGAAAGAGAAAACTTTTCAGTTCCATTCAGTTCTTCAGTTGATGATAAGTATAACCTGCAAAGTGCCTTTCCACAGCTGGTCATTTTTTACAAGGTTCTCGTCACTTTGCCAATAGGTTCAACAAACTATGAAAGAGCTTTTTCAAAGCTGAGGATTGTAAAAAAATCGGCTACGGTCAACGATGGGACAAGACCGCCTTTCCTCTCTGATAACAATCAACGTCGAAAGTGATATTTTACAGTCGATAGACTATGGTGACATCATCGATTTGTATGCTGCCACACCTCTTTTGAGAAAGATGCTGCTTGAGTAACAGTTTATATAAATTCAGTTAAAAGAAAACTGTTCTTTTGGACGCGTTATATCTATTTAAGGTTTAGCATAAATTAATGCAAAGTAATTATGATGCGACTTAAAACTTGCCAAAAAAACTTTTTGCTATAAACAGCTATAAACACTAACTTGACAGTTTATTGTCTAGTATATCGAGAAGACTTGTAGGGTGTAAATTTATAACTAGTTGCAGTTTTGTTCATAGCGATTTATATTTGGTAAGTTTTGTTAGAATAAAGGCTATTGTTGAACTTGAAGGTGTATAACGAACGATCCATTCGTTAACGATTTCCAGATCCATTCGTGATATTGTAGTATCAAGTGTTGCAGTATATGCAGCAAGGGTAATCTTCAAGGAATGTATTGAGAAAAAATTTGTCGGAAAAATCATAGTTTTATCGGAAAATTTTCAGCTTTGCCCCCCCAAAAAGTTAACTCCCACTGCGCCCCTGGAGACCCGTGTAAAATACTGGTCGTTACAACTACTTTCTAACTATAGCAAAAAAGGATAGCTTTATATTTGAAATTGTCAAGTAAAGAGTCAGCTTTAAAGGGCATCATATTTTTTGCAACATAATATTTCTCGAATGATATTTCTTAAATGAATCAGCTTTGCTAAAAATTCCTTTCTTCGTTTGCTCTACTCCCCCTCCTTACAATCTATTATATTTTATATCCAATATAAGTTCTGCAAAGAGCAAGAAAAGAAGATATCAGAAATAGTACTAAAACGTCAAAGTTTTCAGAAACCTTGTATGTTTGACCTCTGTAAAAGTTTTTTGTGACATTTAAAGTATCGTTTATTTTGCTTTAGCAACGTTTCATTCTTTAGGGGCAAAAGATGAAAAGGTTTTCAAACTCCCCTGCAAAAACAATCCATAACAACTACTTGATTGCTTTATCAGCGGTCAGGGGTGACAGTAGGGAAGGGCTAGGGGACTAGAGACCACCATCGGGGTATACAAGCCCTTCCATTGAGAGGTCAAAATCAAAGTTGTTGTTATAAGCCTGCGAGGAGGAGGATAGTTTAAACCCCTGCCGGAAGGCTGTGCATCTTTGTATGAAAATGTCTAGTCCCAACACTGGGTTAGTAATAACTATGTATCTTCCTGAGTTGCCAAGCTTATTCTAGTGGTTAGATGAATTGGTACCATGGTACTTCCACACTCATACTTTGATTCAATTTGTAAAGTTTTATTCTATTTTGTTGTAGTTGATATGGGACGCTGGGATCTCGTTGAGAGACATCAGTTTGTTTTATTCTGCCATTTGCCTGGCCCTGGTGTCGTTATCAGGGTTTTTTCTTACTCCCTCATACAATGTTCTATTTGAGGAAGCCAAGCGCGTTGAGCCAACCATTCCAAGGTAAGTTTACCCGTAATACCAACCTATTATTATCATTCATGTTAGTTAACAGAAAAAACATGTGAAATTTAATTGTTTGATAATAGCTGTAACATATGTTTTAGGGAGGAAGCTGAAGAACTTGAAGCACTGCCAAAGAACATAGTTCCAGGTAGGCAGTTTAATGTTTCTGAGATAATTAGGTGCGTCAGTTGCACAACCAGTTGACAATTCTTCCATCGTATTGTCCAAGACATGCTTGCAGGTAATACGTTGAGCGTTTCATTTGTCAAAAGAAATGTCCGAATGTTTTGGAAGAAACAAGTTATGGTCTGTGACAAATTACTCGTTCAATTGCTCCTGTTATAAACATGTCTCAGTTTGATTTGGGATGGCCCACAGAATTATCAATACGCTAACCCCACTCATATCTTCCAAAAATAGGCCTTTGAAAAGTATAAACGGACATATATCCTAGTGTTCTGATAAATGATCTCGAATTTTATTGAATTTGATTTGGCAATGAGCTGTTTCCAAGAACAAAATTGTATGGAATGTCTGTTAATAAAATGGAATTCTATCATGATTTATAGCTGTGTACCTTAGCTAGTTGTTTATCCGTTCATTCCCTGTTAGATTATCTATTCCTGTTTAGTCGATAGATGCAAAGCTGCTACTCTTTTTCGTTTTTCATCAGTTGAGCAGGATAGTGAAAATAATGAATGGAATTTACTGAAAATGCATTCACCTTGATGATGAATTTTCATCCCTCCTTAAATCGTATAACATGACCGCCATGAATTGTTTGCTTTTTTGCTTGCCGTTCTATGCTAAGTTCTCTTGTTTTATTTCGTTTTTCTCACTAGAAACGTTTTTAAAGTCAGTGTTCTCCGCACAGTTTATTCTGGAACTAACATATCTCAGTATATGCCAGCTTTCTCTATGGTATTTCATTGGCAGCCTTGAATGGCAAATAGCTCTTCAATCTTCGGATTCCAAAGAAGCAGGTAGGCCATACATTTCTGGTTTTTATGGTTTCTATCGTAAATGCAAGGTATATGGTAAAGACACGCTTTTAGAAACTTCCTAGAGCAAAACACAACGAACGAAGATTTGGAGCGAAGGCCCCCTTGACTCTAACTGAAGTGGCCAGTGACTGAAGTGGCCGGTGACTGAAGTGGTCAGTGACTGAAGTGGCCAGTGACTGAAGTGGCCGGTGACTGAAGTGGCCAGTGACTGAAGTGTTCAGTGACTGAAGTGGCCGGTGACTGAAGTGGCCAGTGACTGAAGTGTTCAGTGACTGAAGTGGCCGGTGACTAAAGTGGTCAGTGACTGAAGTGTTCAGTGACTGAAGTGGCCGGTGACTGAAGTGGCCGGTGACTGAAGTGGCCGGTGACTAAAGTGGTCAGTGACTGAAGTGGTCAGTGACTGAAGTGGCCAGTGACTGAAGTGGCCGGTGACTGAAGTGGCCAGTGACTGAAGTGGCCAGTGACTAAAGTGGTCAGTGACTGAAGTGGCCAGTGACTGAAGTGGCCGGTGACTGAAGTGGCCGGTGACTGAAGTGGTCAGTGACTGAAGTGGCCGGTGACTGAAGTGGCCGGTGACTGAAGTGGCCAGTGACTAAAGTGGTCAGTGACTGAAGTGGTCAGTGACTGAAGTGGTCAGTGACTGAAGTGCCCAGTGACTGAAGTGGCCCGTGACTGAAGTGGCCAGTGACTAAAGTGGCCAGTGACTGAAGTGGCCAGTGACTGAAGTGGCCGGTGACTGAAGTGGCCGGTGACTGAAGTGGCCGGTGACTGAAGTGGTCAGTGACTAAAGTGGCCAGTGACTAAAGTGGTCAGTGACTGAAGTGATCAGTGACTAAAGTGGCCAGTGACTTAAGTGGCCAGTGACTGAAGTGGCCGGTGACTGAAGTGGCCGGTGACTGAAGTGGCCAGTGACTGAAGTGGCCAGTGACTAAAGTGGTCAGTGACTGAAGTGGTCAGTGACTGAAGTGGCCGGTGACTAAAGTGGTCAGTGACTAAAGTGGTCAGTGACTGAAGTGGTCAGTGACTTAAGTGGCCGGTGACTGAAGTGGCCGGTGACTGAAGTGGCCGGTGACTGAAGTGGCCAGTGACTGAAGTGGCCAGTGACTAAAGTGGTCAGTGACTGAAGTGGTCAGTGACTGAAGTGGCCGGTGACTAAAGTGGTCAGTGACTAAAGTGGTCAGTGACTGAAGTGGTCAGTGACTGAAGTGGCCGGTGACTGAAGTGGCCAGTGACTGAAGTGGCCAGTGACTAAAGTGGTCAGTGACTGAAGTGGTCAGTGACTTAAGTGGCCGGTGACTAATGTGGTCAGTGACTGAAGTGGCCAGTGACTGAAGTGGCCAGTGACTGAAGTGGCCAGTGATTCTACCTGAAGTGAAAGAAGGAAAGCTGTGAACAAGTTCTTTCCTTTTTAAGTGAAGATAAAAGGAATTTGACTTCTGTGATTTTTTTAATCATAGTTTTAATTTAGCTATTTTGCTGCAAAAAATCAGAAAAAATTGAAGGGAACCATTATTTAACATGATTAAAAAAGATGCGATGGTACTAAATACGCCATTTAGCAGTTTCTTGTCGATTTTATTAGCTGTTCATATTTCAGCCCTTTTATTTAGCTGCATATAATTGAGTTACAGCAGTGATTATTTGATTTGGATTTGATTGATTTGCATTATTGATCATTTAATATGTGTCTAATCTTTTGGTGGACTGGCGTAAGTGAAATGCTGGAGTACCTGATTGGCTGATCTGTTCGATTGATCGCTTGACGAAGTGATTGACTGACATTGATAATAGATTCTTTGCTTTTACAGTGAAGGACTACGTTACGTATTTTACATACACGCAGTTCTTTGGTCTAGCCGTTGGCCCAATAACGGGTATAATATTCGACCGAAACTCGGTTAATTGCTGTCATAAAGATAAAGAAGGAGCAGAACCATTGATAAAAAGCCACACACAGACACGCATCAAAAGAATCAGAGAGAGTATATTGCCATTTATGATTACAACCCTATGTTGCGTTTCAATATCACTGTTTGCATTGGTGCGCACGACGTGGGCTCTGGTGAGTCTTTTTGATCTATACTCTCTTTAGTGCTATACAAAATCGTTTATTCTTGACACAGATCAGAAGAGTTAAAATGAAAGCAAAAAAATCACAGATGTACAAACCACTCGACTACTTTTTATCCTTTAATCGTGGGTCTCACAGTTACAAAAAATTGGCCTAAGATTTTTAACAACAAGAAACTAAAGAGTCATTGTTTATCTCCTTGCAGCAAGGCAAGAAAAGTTGCACTTACTTGGCCTTAAGGCTGGTTTCCACTTGATTCGCTCTGGTCGCACGACTTGGTGAAAGCGAATCAACCAATCAGCGAATCGGCGAACGCGACCAGTCGCTCAGTAGTTCAACTGAGTTGAACTACTCGGCGGATGGTCGCGCATTCGTGGCGAATGAGGAAGTTCAGTTTGCGAAAGCTCCAATGTACATTCGTGTCCATTCATCCAGTCGTGCGACCAGAGCGAATCAAGTGGAAACCGGCCTTTAAACTTCGTGTGATCTGTGATTAAATTTCTGCCGAGTTCTGTTGAGCTCGTGTTGACAATTAAAGCTCGAAAAAGTGCATCTATTTGCAATAATTCTTTAGAGTTAGCGGGTTATGTTTCCAGTCAACTTTAAGTAAGTAGCTATTGTTGATAAGGAACCACTTTTCACCTCCGCAGGCTTCTATGCCCATTGTCCCCAAGTTTTCCAGTAAATGAAAAAGAGAGGAAGCTTACATAGTAAGGATAATATCCTTACCTTTTGACAATTTTAGATTCGATTGATTTTTTTACAGTCAGGACTTTGTGATGATTTTTTTAAACCATCCAGTTAATATTGAAAAAATAGAATTAGGCTCCTATGACGTCAATTTTTTTCACTCTATAACTTTGTTAATATTCGGACACTTTGATGTTTTAGTAACCATTTATTTTAGACGCTGGCATTCGTATTCCACGTTATAACAAGGGCATTCCTTTACGCCTCGCATGCGTCGTTCATTGCCATTGCGTAAGTATGTTTGCGTTGAATTTGTACGATTCCATTTTTGCTATTTTGCTCATATCCGATGAACTATTCACCTTCTTAATTGATACATAAAGGGCGCAGCCAACATTTCATGATCATTGTTATGTTTTGAATTCAATTATTTGGCTTAAATATTCTCATTGTCATTTAGATTTCGACCGGAATGGTTTGCGACGTTAAATGGTCTTGGAATCTGCATGGCTGGAGTGTTCGGGTTTCTTGAATACCCACTGCATTCAGTAACGCAGACACATCTAAATAATGACCCATTTTTGGTAAGTAACTTGGCATTAACAACAGTCATGCAATGTTTACACGTTCTTTTAGTTTAGAGTCTACAATTATACCTGTTAATTTTAATTCAAAATTCAAAAAGCAAATAAGAAACAACAACTGGATCAAAGAGACGAGCCCTTGCAACTAAATTTGGGCCACTGCTGCAGGTTAAAAGCATTTTTAATCCTTCAGAGCAATTTCGACGTAATCTCAAGTTTCATCTTCAACATAGCTACCACCTGTTTTAAAACGTCCTTTCTGCTAGCTTTTCTTCGGCTGGACTTTGGTACCGTTCACATGATACCAGATTCATTTCATGTCTTACCGATTTTTATCCGAGCAAGGCGTTCTGTTCGCGACAGGGAAGCTTTCCTATTCGTTCCTAA
Organism: Rhopilema esculentum; assembly: GCF_057945365.1. Classification (NCBI taxonomy): domain Eukaryota; kingdom Metazoa; phylum Cnidaria; class Scyphozoa; order Rhizostomeae; family Rhizostomatidae; genus Rhopilema; species Rhopilema esculentum. Next base: position 8,470,690 of record NC_142821.1, read on the forward strand.
CCGTCCCGTTACGTTTTTGTGGAGTGGTTTTCAATTTGCCTTGAAGTTGGTACGGGAGCATATCACGTTTCGAGTGAACGCAGGATTCCGATTAGCTTTAGCGATTAGTTTAAAGGAATTTCCTTTAAACTGTCAGGTTTTACGCAGAAGTTTTGTCAAAAATAGTAGGGATTTTGTGTGATAAACGAGAGATGTTTTATGAAACATTAGAGATATACCGTAAAAGCTAACCTTGTATGAGCTGGAATAGTTTTCGTATCGGATAAGTCCTAAAAGTGAATCCGATATCGTGGAAACAGGTCCTGAAAATCTGCTTTTACTTTACAGATAAATGTCATCCTTCTCGTGGCGACTTTGGCAGCCGGTGTGTTTCCTCTGTACTTGTGGTACATTTGCAGATCAGCTATGCATGCCCTGAAAAGCAGCTCCAGAATCCCTCCTCCAAATTGTGCAGATGACGAAAGCACCTCGATAATAACCTCTGGGTTCTTGAACAATACACAAGGAATCGAAAATACCACAGTATAGGTCACTGCTTGTGACCATCTTTTGGATTAGACTAATTTCATATTTTTAAGGCCTAGTATTAATTAAAAGAGACTTCTTACAAGCATTAAGCATAAGAAATGCAAGAACGAATCACCTTAAACAAAACTCTTGACATCCAATAGGCCCTAACAATCTGCTTCTTTTTTCTTCGATGTTTTGGGCAATTCAACTGACACAAGACGAGCCCCTTAACGTTACAACCACACAAGGGTGTCAGAACCCGAGGGGGGTGCTGATGTTATGCTTTTGCAAAGCTATTGCTTCTCTTAACTTTTGGAAAATGCCCAGTACGTTTTATCCCCCTCAAATCGTATGCTTAAGTTTGTATAATCAAGACATTCGACTAGCAGAATACTACAGAGGCATCCCACCATATCAAATACTTCATGTAACACAACAAACAACCAAATACTAAATGTAATACAAGAATTCAATCAATGGTAACATCCGCTGAAGCGGCAGCTTCTTGCTGTTTCGTATGGCGTTGCATGGATGAAGTATCTAGCTTTTTAAAAGATTTTGAAAATTTTAACTTTTTACATATATCATAATTTTTAACTTGGACAACAAATTTATTTTTGTCTATACTGGATTAAATCTTTTACAAATCCCTCTGGTATCGACACGGGCGGCCAGTTTGTTAAGTCGATCAGTTTTTTAGTTGTTAAGCCAATCAGAAGCCTTTTTTACATTTTGACATTTCAGCCAATCAGAGGCCGCTTTTCGATTGTTGCTTCTACCGTGCACGCGGGGATAACAATGATGAAAATACAACATGAGGTTTTAAAGCGACTATGTTTTCCAGGAAATTGAATACTGATCCATCCGTACCAAATTCGGCTGAGAGAGACCTGTCAAAAAGTGCTCTACGGTATCACGTTCCAATCTATGTAACACTGTGTCTTAGGCATTTATCAGGCAACTGTTAAGATATAAAGTTGTCTGATGACGGCGTTAAGCTTAAAACGTAGCAACTTAGAACCGTCCTGTTCTATACACGGAAGCATGTCCAGCTCTGCCTATACTGCATCGAGCAATGGTATTGATATTGCAATGCTAATTTAAAATAATAACTTCGTTGGTCCCTTTAGTGCTAATCGCCAATGACACAGTTAATAATTATCAAACAGAACGATCATGTAAAACAGAAGATGCTAGGTGTTTACAATGACAGGGAGTTGAAATGGAACATATAAATAAAGTGTATGATACACACATATCATTTACAGTGTATGACACACACAGTGCTACGAAAGATGAAATTTCTGCCTTGTGAAACACTTGAAAAGATTTACTACTCTATGATTGTTCCAAAAATAGCATCTGCCTTGCGGGTGAAGGGGACATATTCAAAGAACCTTTATACATTAGTGTGCATCGGAACATCGATCAATTCAGCCACTAATTAAAACCACCCATCGACAAACGTGTTGTTTCCAACCAAGCACGCTCTTCTCAACGTGCGGAGAACACGGAGCCAGTGAGAGAGACAGTAGGTTGCCTGTAGAGCTCTCATCTGATCTAAACTAAATTCAGGGTCGCCAGAGCCGGAAGCCATGGGGGCACAGGCCCCCTTGATTAGAAAGTTCCCTTTTTGAAAAATATATTGCGTATAATATTTTCCCAGCCAGATAACGACGTGTCGCCGACGCATAAAAATTATAATGAAACCAGGCTTTAATCCTTGATGGTGTTTTGCTATATGTGTTACAGAAGAGACCACACCAAATTAACAATAATTTACAGGCGTAATTGATTCAAAAGATTTAGGAATATTCATAGAATTGATAATCACATTTACAAAGCTTCTTGCAAAAATCAGACTGACTTTTGATGTCGTCTATGACGTCATCTATCCCTGTTTCCTTTCCCCTTTTTACTCGGCGATGCTTTAGCACGTGGCTGAGTCTGATTTTCTTTTACAAAAACTTGGCCATCTTGAAGTTCCTGAAATTTCATTCGAAAAATTGGATGTTAAATATTTGATCACTCCATCATTTCTATTTGCAGACAAGAGCAGATTTAAAGACATCACACCATCTAAAAAGCATGCCGAGGTAGGAACAAGAGCACATTTCGATTCCTGTGTGAAAATACACAGTGCCGTGTTCCTCCCGAGCGTAAAACACATTCGATTTCTTTCGCCTGCTCAAAAAGCTGAGAAGCAACTTAGCAATGGCGTGAATTTGATTAAAACAAAGAACGCGAGCGTGAAAATTCAGACTAATGGTCAGCAAAAAGCTGGACACAAAGGTGTTCCATTTAGACGCTATTACACGGTCTTCGCTAAAAGTCTTTTAGTTTTTCAAAAAAGGTATCGAAGAACCGACTCCCTTTTCACCAATCTCGTCCTCTCAGAAAAACCAGCCCACAGCCGATAATGTGTAAACGTTTGGAAGAATAATGCGTACCTTTCTTGTGTCTTCAGACGAGCTAGCAACAGCAGATTGAATAGACAGATGCCTCATTAGATCTTGCAATTGCTCTTTCAGCTCCGCGATTTCCTTCAATTTGAAACAAATTACATGTATACAGAGCATGGCATTTACATCTCAAATTTAATTCTGAAACAAAGTAAAAGCAACTACCAGAAAGTTCCAAAAATTTCGAAGTTTACGCCGAAGTTTACGCTTACGTTAAGTACCAAACATTTCGGTGGGATTTTTTTCGGTGAAGTAGGGCAAGCAATAGAAAATCTCGTTTTTAACTGATGGACTTTCTAATTGAAAAATAGTTTTTCTTGATATTATTTGAGTATTACTATACGTCTAGTTCATCCGATCAGTTTTTAGTTTCTGGTTCTTCTCCGTCATCAACAAATAAAATATCCATCTCAGCTTCACTTTCTTTCCTTTGCCCCCCCCCCCCTACATCCTAGAAATTTGAGTTCTTTATGAGCTGAACTGATGCTTCTACTGGCTCTTTATAGTTGCTTTAAATTATTTCTCTCTAACATTCCAGCGATTTCAATTTGGACTCCTCAACTTTAAACTCATCATAATCGATCAGAATTTCTAATCCCCTTGTTGCGAATGGTAATCGAAAATATTGCGATCTGTAAACGGTTCCAATCAATTACTTATCCTCCATCGGTATGAAAAATAAAATAAAAATACCTCCTCTAAATAAGAGTTTATGAAATTATTGACAACTCTTCAGTTCCATTCATTGGGCTGACATCAAAATAGTCGAATTTTGTAACTTTTATGATTGCATTCGATAATTTTTCTTCCACCGAAACTTTTCAAGCTCTCACCGAAATTTACACCGAAATTTTGAAAAAGATTGACATTTTTTCCACCGGAAATTATTCCAAAGAAATTTTTGCACCAGATTTTTGGGCACTTAATGTATGTTTTCGTTTGAAACCAAGGAAAAGTGACAACAAAAACAACAAAAACAACAGTGTAAATCTGATGTATTCTGGTTATAAATGTCTGTCGAGAGCCACAAAGAGCCAATGGGCTGCTCCAGCATGACTGACCCCCTTATCACATATAATAAATGTACCACAGAAGACTTTTCCCAGTCCGGCTTCAAATGAGGTAAAATGTGTTCCATTAGGGATTTATTTTTAAATTATTATGGTTTCTTTCTATTACCACAATAATTTCAAAATTTCTATGGATTTAATATGGTTTCTGACAAAGGTCATTCAAGAATGCAATTAATTCAGATCTATACGGCAGGAAACTAAGTTAATTAAGCTAATGTACCATACTAAATTCAAAAACGTACCAAATTTTTCGACACTTCCAATGTGGCTGATTTCTCTTCTAACTCATCAAGCTTCTTTTGTAATATCCTTTTATTTTCTAACATACAGGTGTTCATCTAAAAAGGGAAATGCAATTTAAGCCTGTCCACACTAAAACTAAATATAACTATTTCTTTCAGTTAGTGAGTGTCCTATTCGAGACCCTTGTTTCATTAGAGAAGAGCTAAAGTTTAAAATTGATGCCATCAAAAGACAGACAGCGAAGCTTCAAATTCCTTCATGCAATTTTGTGGAAATCTTTAATTTCAAGGTTTCTTCTTTAGCAGTTAAAAAATGTCATGAATGCACGTAAAGCGAAAAACGGCAATACTGCCAACGTCGATGACGCTATAAAACAATCTACTAATATCATAAGGGCCATCTTTGAATTAGAAGAGATTGTGCGATGAATATATAAACGAGATATCACAGTGCCAGCACAGAGCATAATGTAGAGATGCATTCCTAAAAAGTTAGGAGGGGGCTGTGGTGTAGGCAGCTTCAAGAAGCAACATCCATGACCACACCGAATATATTTGAATTTTCTTTAAAGTTGCTCAATTGTGTTCATAAAATCATTCAAACTATTCACCTACTCAAAAAGACTGATAGGAAATTGTATATTCACAGAAGCAATCAAACATTAAAGGGTTGCCAAAAAAGAATTCATTCAACCAAACGTGCTGGCTTGAAAAGGAGACGGGGGCTTCTCCTCCAAAATTTCCCTGAATTTTAACTAGGGGGCTGAACTTCACACGCCGTTCACGGGCAGACAGATTTTACAAAGAAAGAATTGTAAGCTTTCTAGGTTAGTCATTGTGAACAAACTAATTGTTCTTATTGATTGAATACAAAGTGAAATCGCAGGAGAGTGTAGGGTTATTTTCAGCGCCCAGTTCAACAGATGCTGTTTTGATACCCGACTTTTATGGGTATATGATTCCTTAAAACCTCTTTATAGAGAAAGCCTCGCATTAATGTAAATATTTAAACAAATGTCGCAAAATAGACACCTGTATGCAAGCTCGGTCTTGTCTGCATAAAAATGGTTCGAATGCGAAGTAAGGACAATAAGATTGATGACATTTTAATATGAAAGAAAAAGACATTTAAGATGATATTTTAATATGAAAGGAAAAGACATTTTAGAAGAGATTTCAAAATGAAAGAAAAAACAGCTGGTATTCTACAAGATCTCACCTCTTTTTCCTCCTTTAAATCGTGCACAAGAGTTCCAACTTTACTTACAACCTGCAATGATTTTTAAAACATGCATTCATAAATGATTAATCTCACCAATACATGACAAAGTTTTTAGGACTAAGAAAATTAAAGAAAAATACAAAATAACTAATCTTCCATAACAAAAAGCAAGTAACAATTCAAATAATAACTAATTGAAAATGTCTTTGGATCTGGTTATAGATCATATATGTGCGCTTATGTGTATAGAACTGGGCAGTGCTAAGCTGGCTAGCTCCGAGTCTCATGCTAAACTTAATCATCAAACAGACTCGAAGTTGCAGCGTACACCATCCTGTTCAATTCACCAAAATTGGTACAGCTCTGCCTATATTGCATCAATCACTACATGGAAAGACAGGTAAAACAGCAATTTCCATATGCTTATATACCAAATTTGTTACCAGGCTATCATAGGATTACATTACACAATATTATAGGCTAGTTTATAGGCACATACTATCGATTATGTAAAGTATGTATATATAAGTCGACAGTATATTCATTTAATACACATACAAAGCATATAATGAGACAAAGCAGGGTGAATGATATATAGGGATAAACAATTGCCAGCTACTGGTACCGCTCCATCCTCTCCGTTTAATCTATTTGAAAAACATTCTACACGTGCACATTCTAAATAAATCATTACTTACAAATCTCTTACATACAAATCCAAATGTATCAAAAGTTAAACAAAATCCAAACCTGTGTATATTTTTTATCGACATGTTTTTTCTCTTTTTCTAATTGCTGGAGTCTGTCACTCAGTTTCTGATTATCCTCAATTACACTTTTCATTCTTCCTTCAATGCTTGCTATCTGCAAAATAAACCAATGGAATGGTGGTTTATCCCTGAGAGAAAGGCGTATAAACCTTTATACACCAAAAGCAAACCTTCACTTTCTGCAACTTAGATAGGGGCTGGAGGTCAAGTAAGGGTTTTGGGTGCCATATTTGATCCGTAAATAGAGACAGTGTATGTAAGAAAGTGTATTTGTTTTGACAGAAGGTGAAAGTCCAATTTCGAGATTGGTTGCTAAATGCCCCATTGAAAGTCTTGACTGAGGATAGCTACTCTCTCTTTAGAAAACATGTTCAATAAATTTGGCTAGAATAATGCAAAATTGTCTTGAGTAAATATGTGCGATGCTGACTTAGTGGGAAGACACTGCACAGAAGCCTTTACAATACTAATACTACTTTACAATGCTACATTATGTCAAAAGACAATATCACGCAGCAACTTTGGTAGAAACAAAAAATAGTGAACATGTGTTAAATCAAGAGATTGGACGAAGAAGACAGACAATGTGAGTAATTAGCAAATATATCTGTCAAGTTGAACGATACTTGAAAACAGCATTGATCGGCCAAATAGCATTTTTTGTCTTGATAACCAAGGCCAGTTGTTTGAACGACGAAAACGGTCAACGAATTCGGACAATCTCCTACCACTATTTTGAAAATATTGGACTCAGGCCAAGTTTTCTGATTGTGCGACTGACTTACCTTTGTTACAACTTACGTAAGACCTTGTGAATTTAAACGTGTTATTCGCGTTCCAGTAGCATTTCAACTGAAGCATTAATCATCTTGAAAATGGCTTGCTATGTATGCGAAATCAGAGAAACCTGGAGACCAAGTGCCCAATGAATAGTCAAAATAATCAATGTGCAAAGTAGAAAAACCTTATCCATGGCATCTTTCTCTAGCAAGGTCATTTTCTCTTCGAAATGCAGACGCTGCGACTCAAGCTGACTTGTTAAAAGATACGTATACTGAAATGCAAAATAGTCAACGTGAGATGTCGAGCATGGGTTCAATTAGGAGTTACAGGGAAAGACGCCTACTACATATTGTAAAGGAAGAACTGCTAGTTACGTTATTGAAGCTTTATTGGGCACTGGCAAGCATATTTTGATTAAAATTCCATGCACAAAATGCTTTTTAAAGCCCTGTAATTGAGACTGTAGGTTGAGAATAAAAGACGCGATTGCTGAATATCCAGGACTGACTTTAAATAAGCAAATAACCACTTTCATAGAAATAATACCAAATTCTTATTTTGCAAATTACGCAATCTGTGGCCCTGACAGAGGAAAGGGGATTCATTTAATATCGGATTACCTTTCTATCTATCTATATTCAGATCAGACAGGATTTCTGTTTACACGACAACGCTTGAATCTTATACACTCTGTATCATCTTTTTGATGGGGTGAGGGGGGGGGGTTGTTGAAATCATTCAGCTTTGAGTGTGTTATGCGTGCACTGTCCTAAAAACTACCTTCGGACGCTTAGTAGTAGCAAGTAAAAATACAAACAATCTTTTGGTGGTACAAAACTTAAAAATGGCTTCGAAAAAACAAACATTTCAGTATACTAAAGCTTTTCGTATCGTTTCGTATCGTAAGTAAAAATAACTTTAGTATCGAATTGGGTCAGTGAATCCGGTACGTCATAAAGCCAGTAAACTCTGGGTTAAATGTAATTACACATCAACAGCTTGCAAGCTCCCGGGCAAGCTTTCATTAAGACTTAATTAACTTCATTCACAAAGAAATAAGGTACTTAATCTCCAAATCATAGCATCTCACCTCTAAATTTAATGAATCCAATTTTTCCTCACTGACAACCTAAAATAAGCAAGGAACAGAATAGCATTATTGCTTCAATTAAATTTTTAAAAAGATACGTATGTTTAATTCCTTTTTGAATACGCTAATACCATCTAGAATTTTCTATAAACAAGGTCGTGAAACTTTAAGTTATTTACACCAACTGTGGACAAAATATTATATTGGCCCACAATTTGCATATAATCGCAATATAACACATGGGTATTCGTTTATTCAAGTTTTTCAATATCTAATATTCAATATATTTCAATCAAGTCTGCATTGTTTATGCTAAATAGCTTGGTATGACACTTAATTGTACAACATACATTATAATATACAGTGCTTGATAATATAATATTATGATTGATGATGTCTTACATCAGTTTCGTTGTCAACCGCTACAAATTTTCCATCACTCTTATTTTGAACTAGTCGGTGAACATAATTATCTAAAATTAAATGGCATGTAAAATATTTGTTAGTATTAAACTATATAAAGTCTTATGAAAAGTAATCAGGTTACTAAAGATTCAACAATGTTTGCTGGAATTATCAAGATAGGGCCTATGACTGATGAGAATGAAACTGCGTGATTGGGCAATGTGTGAAGTGTTGTTCCCTTCAAAATGTCAGAATCTCGATAGTAAGCTACGGATGCATTCAAGCCTAAATGCCTTGTGGGCAATTCTTGTTTGGAGGTAGCAGGGACTGACCATATAGAAATCTTGTCTATTTATTATAAAGGGTGTGGCTAAGAGCCGCTATGTTCCCTCTGTACTATTTTTGACGTTGTACAGTTGACTGAAGTTGGACAAAAACCATTCTCAAAAACCCATAAAAAATCATTCTCAAAAATCAAAAACCTTTTTTTATACTTTTTGGCTCTCATTTTTATATTTAAGGATTTTTTTCACATATTTCAGCCCAGTTTCTTCATACCTAAATCCCCTTTAAGGCGGGTTTCCACTTGAGTTGAACTACTTAGCGAATGGTCGTGCATTCGCAGCGAATGCTCCAATTTGCGCAAGCTCCAATGTCCATTCGCTCTGTCAAGTAGTGTCACATGACAAGCACATGGCATTCGTAATCGCCTTGATTAGTCGCTTTGACATTCTTAACGACCTTACAGCTGAGTTATGTTAGTTTTCGTGTAAATGCTAAAATGTTATTATATATTTCACTACTAAACACACTGGCTCTTCTCTGGCTACTCAACACGCTCAGTCGCGCGACAAGAGCGAATCAAGTGGAAATCCGCCTTTATACTAGACAGAATTTAGAGAAATCAACTCATCAAAATTTCAATCTCAGCATGACTCACCTCCGGTATAGTCCCAAACTCTTTGGTTCTCCAACTGCATTGAAAACGTATGACCAGTTTGTTGATAATGTCTAGTAATAAAAATCTAATTTTTCAGACATATTTTCTCACAAGACATCCAAGGCTTAAAAGAAGAAAATATAACTGATCATTTTGGTAGCTCAAGGGTTTTTTGCAAAAAATCATTTCAAAAGGTGACACATACTAACGGGTCGATTATTCAAAGGGAATTTGCATTACAGTTCGGAGAGCAATCGTTTATGATAAAATGGTATAATAAAACAGAGGGCGGCTGCGAACAACGAATTATAAGAGACAATAAAAAAAATTCAATGGCCAATTCCTCGACTGAGTGTGGACGGAAGCTATTTCCGTTGAGAAATATTTGTGGATTCTAAAATATCCAAGTACGGTGTAGACGGGGTCTTGGACATAGCCCATCAAATACATTGGTGAAGGGAAGTGTTGGCCAAAGTCGTCTGTCATTAGCCAAAGTCTACTTTACCGATTTTACGCAATACCTCCTGGTAGCTATGCACAGGAGCATATAGCAGAGTGCAGCCAGAGATGGTGCTTGTAACTACGGACAAGGTACCCAATTATACTCCTGAGTGGAGAGAGCCTTTTGCAAAATTTTGATTTTTCATGTCTGTAGCATTTTAACTAGGCTGTGAGGCCTATGAGGCCTACACTTTAACTATTACATCATTCAGAAGAGGGAGACAAGATCAAGTGAGTTGTGAAAGAGAAAAAACCATAAGAATAATTGGGTTATGTGCTGTTTGTCATGCAACGGTCCAAATACGAGGGCCGGCAACAAAATGCCGCAAAGGATTCTGGTAAAACTCACTGGTATGCATGCTGATCCTTGTATCTTCCGCATCCAATGTGTCCGCAAATTAAGCAGATCCATAAACTCTAATGAAAATGACAATGACAATCATATCATATCATATCATATATCATATCATATCATACTTCATATCATATCATATATCATATCATATCATATCATATCATATATCATATCATATCATATCATATCATATCATATCATATCATATCATATCATATCATATCATATCATATCATATCATATCATATCATATCATATCATATCATATCATATCATATCATATCATATCATATCATATCATATCATATCATAACATAACATAACATATCATATCATATCATATCATATCATATCATATCATATCATATCATAACATAACATAACATAACATAACATATCATATCATATCATATCATATCATATCATATCAATCATAACATAACATAACATAACATATCATATCATATCATATCATATCATATCATATCATATCATATCATATCATATCATATCATATCATATATCATATCATATCATATCATATCATATCATATCATATCATATCATATCATATCATATCATATCATATCAATCATAACATAACATAACATAACATATCATATCATATCATATCATATCATATCATATTATCTCATATGATATCGTATAATGCTATGTAATATTATATTATATTAATTATATTATATTATATTATATTATATTATATTATATTATATTATATTATATTATATTATATTATATTATATTATATTATATTATATTACATTATATTATATTATATTTTATTATATTACATTATATTATATTATATTATATTATATTATATTATATTATATTATATTATATTATATTATATTATATTATATTATATTATATTACATTATATTATATTATATTTTATTATATTACATTATATTATATTATATTACATTATATTATATTATATTATATTATATTATATTATATTATATTATATTATATCATATCATATTATTATATTATATTATATTATATTATATTATATTATATTATATTATATTATATTATATTATATTATATTATATTATATTATATTATATTATATTATATTATATTATATTATATTATATTATATTATATTATATTATACTATATTATATTATATTATACTTTAATAATTTATTGAATTGTATTGTACTGTATTGTATCTTATTGTATGATATTGCATTGTAGAATATTGTATTATATTTCACTGTACTGCTTTCAAATTTATTTCAAAACAACAATAAGAACTATTTTCTGTCAATAGAATAAAATCCTAGAAAAACAGAATTCAAAAAAACTGTTAAATTCAAGATACTGAAGCAATGAAATGACTGAGGTATTTTCATGCCTGCAAACTTTCTTGCAGCAGTAAGATTCTGTATTGTTACAAATTTTTCACTTCTGTGGCACTATCACTATCAACATATATTAACATATTTAGCTTAACCTAATAAACAAAGAGAGAAAAGAGAAAAAATAGGAGTATACCATAATCCGTTTAGAGGAAGAAAAAAAGGAGTTGAAATTTTTCTTATAGCCTTCTGATCACTGCTATCATGCATAGGTATTACTAGAATAAAACTCATATAAATAATAATATCAAAATGTACTATCGGGTTGTATTAAAGTGATGGAGCTTTGATGAAGGCAGCGGACATTAAAGTACTGCTTTGCCGGAGTAGCAATAATAATACTCATCTATTTGAGAAGTCGTGAACATTTAACTGCAGAAATAGAGAATAACTGCTGGACATACCTCAGTAGAGTTACATTGAAAACACCTTTGCTCTGCCACTGCTTCTGGGGTTTGATTATATCTACAAACTGGACAGCTGCAAAGGAGAATGACGTAAAACGCTTGAAAGTCTGACAATGCCAATTTTATAAAACCGTAAATCCTTTAATAGCCCCAGGGGGCTTATTAATTTAGGAAATTTTAGGAGAGCTCATTCGAGGCGTGGCTTACACGAGAGAGCTCATAACAGTCATTTCTACGTTGCCATGCAAGTAGCTAGTTGTGTTGCTGTTTCACAATTTACATGTGAGAAAGCTAGGGGGCTGATCGAAGGCGGAGATACTTAGGCAAGGTCATAAAATGTTAACAGTCCTGAAATGCTACATAGCAGAAAAGTTAGTTGCATGCGAACATTTATCAGTCAAACAGTCATGAGTGTGTATGAAAGATGGGGCATTCCTCGCAACAATCCGCCACATTGCCTAGCCTTTTTTCTCGGCTGATAATGAAATTAAATGGTATAAAGAATAATTTTCGCCCTTACAACATTTTGAAAACATGCACGTTCGCAAGTCACGTGGCCAATGACGTCACAAAGTTACGGTTTTGAGACTAAAAAACGTTTAAACTTCTCAAGAATACATCCGATGTTTATATAAAAACCAGCTTCGGGCTTATCTGGATGATGGTATTTGAATGATATAAACAAATATGGATTTTGATGATGTCAGCAATTTTCAACGATGGCGTCATCGCTTTCAAAACGGCAGGTAGCCGAAGCAAATTCAAGTTGAGATAGAGGAATCAAGCCTCTTACCTGGAATCTGACCACTGGACAAGGCAATCTCCGTGGAATGAATGATTACACAGAATAGTGAGGATGCCCTCTACAGATTCATCCTTGGAAAGGAAATTTAATAAACTGAAGACAGAAGTTTATCATAAATATAGTTTTGATTTTTAAGAAAGCTAAAAAACAAGGCAAGGCAATAATTAACTTAAACAGACATGAAGATGATTCCAAAATATAATCAGAAAGCGTTTTAAACATCATGATAGCATGACCTTTCTCCTCACAAAATGGTTTGTCACACATTGTAGCACTTCCCCTTCTTGAAGGGAAGCTACTAAACTATGTGTCTAAGATCATTAATCTAAGATATAAATAGTCGCAGCCCACTTGTAACATGTGTGCCATGACTCAAATGTTAAGGAAAATCTAAAGTCAGATCGTTATTTACCAGACAATATATGTGATAGTATCACACCATTCTAGAAAATAACGCAAAAGATGAAATATTCTTTAATTACCATTCTTTCCAAGCAAACAGGACATGTCGGCAACTCGGTTAAACCGGATACTGGTAGATATCCACCCTGAACGAGTAAATACCATTCCTTGACAATATTCCGAGTAGAATATAAATGAAAAAATTTACATAACTAAAGTCACGTTTGCATGCAAAAATCACTGTTGACATGGTTAGGGTGCCGAATACGATTTTTTAAAAGTCAAACCTGCACACAATTGTTGAATTGATAAGGGTTTTTTTTGGTGGTACAAAATTTGAAAATGGCTTTGAAAAAAGCAAACATTTAGTAAACTAAAGCTTTTCGTCTGACACTCTTCAGAGCTTAAAACGTCAGAACATAGACCGAAAACTCTACGCTAGGAAATATATATACCCAGTTGTGGATCGAAATAGGCCAATCAGAAACACGAGCACATGACTGTTGAGGTTGACCAATCACTGCCGCTTGCCTATTGAGAGATAAGGGTTTTCGAATAGAGAATTGATGATACTTTTCCAGGCTAATTCTCTAGAGTCTTTCATCACATTGTGATGCTTTGAAAATATGTAATTCTGTATATACATAGTCATTGTCTATTTATTCTGATTTCACAAAACTGTCCATGTAAACGCAGTGACATGTAAATGCCGCTATGTGTAAATGCGGTTACAAATAGACGCGGCTACGTGTAAACGTGGTTCGTGTGAATGCAGTTACATGAAAATACAGCTACGTGTAAATGCGGTTACATATACACGCGGCGGCTACGTGTAAACGTGGTTCGTGTAAATGCAGTTACATGAAAATACAGCTACGTGTAAATGCGGTTACATATAGAGGCGGCGGCTACGTGTAAACGTGGTTCGTGTAAATGAAGTTACATGAAAATACAGCTACGTGTAAATGCGGTTACATATAGACGCGGCGGCTAGGTGTAAACGTGGTTCGTGTAAATGCAGTTACATGAAAATACAGCTACGTGTAAATGCGGTTACATATAGACGCGGCGGCTACGTGTAAACGTGGTTCGTGTAAATGAAGTTACATGAAAATACAGCTACGTGTAAATGCGGTTACATATAGACGCGGCGGCTACGTGTAAACGTGGTTCGTGTAAATGAAGTTACATGAAAATACAGCTACGTGTAAATGCGGTTACATATAGACCCGGTGGCTACGTGTAAACGTGGTCCGTGTAAATGCAGTTACATGAAAATACAGCTACGTGTAAATGCGGTTACATATAGACGCGGCGGCTAGGTGTAAACGTGGTTCGTGTAGATGTAGTTGCATGAAATACAGCTACGTGTAAATGCGGTTACATATAGACGCGGCGGCTAGGTGTAAACGTGGTTCGTGTAAATGCAGTTACATGAAAATACAGCTACGTGTAAATGCGGTTACATATAGACGCGGCGGCTAGGTGTAAACGTGGTTCGTGTAAATGTAGTTACATGAAAATACAGCTACGTGTAAATGCGGTTACATATAGACGCGGCGGCTAGGTGTAAACGTGGTTCGTGTAAATGTAGTTACATGAAAATACAGCTATGTGTAAATGCGGTTACATATAGACGCGGCGGCTAGGTGTAAACGTGGTTCGTGTAAATGTAGTTACATGAAAATACAGCTACGTGTAAATGCGGTTTTATATAGAGATGCGGCGGCTAGGTGTAAACGTGGTTCATGTAAATGTAGTTACATGAAAATACAGCTACGTGTAAATGCGGTTTTATATAGAGATGCGGCGGCTAGGTGTAAACGTGGTTCATGTAAATGTAGTTACATGAAAATACAGCTACGTGTAAATGCGGTTACATATAGACGCGGCGGCTAGGTGTAAACGTGGTTCGTGTAAATGTAGTTACATGAAAATACAGCTACGTGTAAATGCGGTTACATATAGACGCGGCGGCTAGGTGTAAACGTGGTTCGTGTAAATGTAGTAACATGAAAATACAGCTACGTGTAAATGCGGTTACATATAGACGCGGCGGCTAGGTGTGAACGTGGTTCGTGTAAATGTAGTTACATGAAAATACAGCTACGTGTAAATGCGGTTACATATAGACGCGGCGGCTAGGTGTAAACGTGGTTCGTGTAAATGTAGTTACATGAAAATACAGCTACGTGTAAATGCGGTTACATATAGACGCGGCGGCTAGGTGTAAACGTGGTTCGTGTAAATGTAGTTACATGAAAATACAGCTACGTGTAAATGCGGTTACATATAGACGCGGCGGCTAGGTGTAAACGTGGTTCGTGTAAATGTAGTTACATGAAAATACAGCTACGTGTAAATGCGGTTACATATAGACGCGGCGGCTAGGTGTAAACGTGGTTCGTGTAAATGCAGTTACATGAAAATACAGCTTCGTGTAAATGCGGTTACATATAGACGCGGCGGCTACGTGTAAACGTGGTTCGTGTAAATGTAGTTACATGAAAATACAGCTACGTGTAAATGCGGTTACATATAGACGCGGTGGCTAGGTGTAAACGTGGTTCGTGTAAATGTAGTTACATGAAAATACAGCTACGTGTAAATGCGGTTACATATAGACGCGGCGGCTAGGTGTAAACGTGGTTCGTGTAAATGTAGTTACATGAAAATACAGCTACGTGTAAATGCGGTTACATATAGACGCGGCGGCTAGGTGTAAACGTGGTTCGTGTAAATGTAGTTACATGAAAATACAGCTACGTGTAAATGCGGTTACATATAGACGCGGCGGCTAGGTGTAAACGTGGTTCGTGTAAATGTAGTTACATGAAAATACAGCTACGTGTAAATGCGGTTACATATAGACGCGGCGGCTAGGTGTAAACGTGGTTCGTGTAAATGTAGTTACATGAAAATACAGCTACGTGTAAATGCGGTTACATATAGACGCGGCGGCTAGGTGTAAACGTGGTTCGTGTAAATGTAGTTACATGAAAATACAGCTACGTGTAAATGCGGTTACATATAGACGCGGCGGCTAGGTGTAAACGTGGTTCGTGTAAATGCAGTTACATGAAAATACAGCTTCGTGTAAATGCGGTTACATATAGACGCGGCGGCTACGTGTAAACGTGGTTCGTGTAAATGTAGTTACATGAAAATACAGCTACGTGTAAATGCGGTTACATATAGACGCGGTGGCTAGGTGTAAACGTGGTTCGTGTAAATGTAGTTACATGAAAATACAGCTACGTGTAAATGCGGTTACATATAGACGCGGCGGCTAGGTGTAAACGTGGTTCGTGTAAATGTAGTTACATGAAAATACAGCTACGTGTAAATGCGGTTACATATAGACGCGGCGGCTAGGTGTAAACGTGGTTCGTGTAAATGTAGTTACATGAAAATACAGCTACGTGTAAATGCGGTTACATATAGACGCGGCGGCTAGGTGTAAACGTGGTTCGTGTAAATGCAGTTACATGAAAATACAGCTTCGTGTAAATGCGGTTACATATAGACGCGGCGGCTACGTGTAAACGTGGTTCGTGTAAATGTAGTTACATGAAAATACAGCTACGTGTAAATGCGGTTACATATAGACGCGGCGGCTAGGTGTAAACGTGGTTCGTGTAAATGTAGTTACATGAAAATACAGCTACGTGTAAATGCGGTTACATATAGACGCGGCGGCTAGGTGTAAACGTGGTTCGTGTAAATGTAGTTACATGAAAATACAGCTACGTGTAAATGCGGTTACATATAGACGCGGCGGCTACGTGTAAACGTGGTTCGTGTAAATGTAGTTACATGAAAATACAGCTACGTGTAAATGCGGTTACATATAGACGCGGCGGCTAGGTGTAAACGTGGTTCGTGTAAATGTAGTTACATGAAAATACAGCTACGTGTAAATGCGGTTACATATAGACGCGGCGGCTAGGTGTAAACGTGGTTCGTGTAAATGAAGTTACATGAAAATACAGCTACGTGTAAATGCGGTTACATATAGACGCGGCGGCTAGGTGTAAACGTGGTTCGTGTAAATGTAGTTACATGAATATACAGCTACGTGTAAATGTGGTTACATATCGACGCGGCGGCTAGGTGTAAACGTGGTTCGTGTAAATGTAGTTACATGAAAATACAGCTACGTGTAAATGCGGTTACATATAGACGCTGCGGCTAGGTGTAAACGTGGTTCGTGTAAATGTAGTTACATGAAAATACAGCTACGTGTAAATGCAGTTACATATAGACGCGGCGGCTAGGTGTAAACGTGGTTCGTGTAAATGTAGTTACATGAAAATACAGCTATGTGTAAATGCGGTTACATATAGACGTGGCGGCTAGGTGTAAACGTGGTTCGTGTAAATGTAGTTACATGAAAATACAGCTACGTGTAAATGCGGTTACATATAGACGCGGCGGCTAGGTGTAAACGTGGTTCGTGTAAATGTAGTTACATGAAAATACAGCTTCGTGTAAATGCGGTTACATATAGACGCGGCGGCTACGTGTAAACGTGGTTCGTGTAAATGTAGTTACATGAAAATACAGCTACGTGTAAATGCGGTTACATATAGACGCGGCGGCTAGGTGTAAACGTGGTTCGTGTAAAAGTAGTTACATGAAAATACAGCTACGTGTAAATGCGGTTACATATAGACGCGGCGGCTAGGTGTAAACGTGGTTCGTGTAAATGTAGTTACATGAAAATACAGCTACGTGTAAATGCGGTTACATATAGACGCGGCGGCTACGTGTAAACGTGGTTCGTGTAAATGTAGTTACATGAAAATACAGCTACGTGTAAATGCGGTTACATATAGACGCGGCGGCTAGGTGTAAACGTGGTTCGTGTAAATGTAGTTACATGAAAATACAGCTACGTGTAAATGCGGTTACATATAGACGCGGCGGCTAGGTGTAAATGTGGTTCGTGTAAATGCAGTTACATGAAAATACAGCTACGTGTAAATGCGGTTACATATAGACGCGGCGGCTAGGTGTAAACGTGGTTCGTGTAAATGTAGTTACATGAAAATACAGCTACGTGTAAATGCGGTTACATATAGACGCGGCGGCTAGGTGTAAACGTGGTTCGTGTAAATGTAGTTACATGAAAATACAGCTACGTGTAAATGCGGTTACATATAGACGCGGCGGCTAGGTGTAAACGTGGTTCGTGTAAATGTAGTTACATGAAAATACAGCAACGTGTAAATGCGGTTACATATAGACGCGGCGGCTAGGTGTAAACGTGGTTCGTGTAAATGCAGTTACATGAAAATACAGCTACGTGTAAATGCGGTTACATATAGACGCGGCGGCTAGGTGTAAACGTGGTTCGTGTAAATGTAGTTACATGAAAATACAGCTACGTGTAAATGCGGTTACATATAGACGCGGCGGCTAGGTGTAAACGTGGTTTTGTGTAAATGCAGTTACATGAAAATACAGCTACGTGTAAATGCGGTTACATATAGACGCGGCGGCTAGGTGTAAACGTGGTTCGTGTAAATGTAGTTACATGAAAATACAGCTACGTGTAAATGCGGTTACATATAGACGCGGCGGCTAGGTGTAAACGTGGTTCGTGTAAATGTAGTTACATGAAAATACAGCTACGTGTAAATGCGGTTACATATAGACGCGGCGGCTAGGTGTAAATGTGGTTCGTGTAAATGCAGTTACATGAAAATACAGCTACGTGTAAATGCGGTTACATATAGACGCGGCGGCTAGGTGTAAACGTGGTTCGTGTAAATGTAGTTACATGAAAATACAGCTACGTGTAAATGCGGTTACATATAGACGCGGCGGCTAGGTGTAAACGTGGTTCGTGTAAATGTAGTTACATGAAAATACAGCTACGTGTAAATGCGGTTACATATAGACGCGGCGGCTAGGTGTAAACGTGGTTCGTGTAAATGTAGTTACATGAAAATACAGCTACGTGTAAATGCGGTTACATATAGACGCGGCGGCTAGGTGTAAACGTGGTTCGTGTAAATGCAGTTACATGAAAATACAGCTACGTGTAAATGCGGTTACATATAGACGCGGCGGCTAGGTGTAAACGTGGTTCGTGTAAATGTAGTTACATGAAAATACAGCTACGTGTAAATGCGGTTACATATAGACGCGGCGGCTAGGTGTAAACGTGGTTCGTGTAAATGCAGTTACATGAAAATACAGCTACGTGTAAATGCGGTTACATATAGACGCGGCGGCTAGGTGTAAACGTGGTTCGTGTAAATGTAGTTACATGAAAATACAGCTACGTGTAAATGCGGTTACATATAGACGCGGCGGCTAGGTGTAAACGTGGTTCGTGTAAATGCAGTTACATGAAAATACAGCTACGTGTAAATGCGGTTACATGTAAACTCAGCAAAACATAATAGTGGAAACGTGTAAACGTTGCTACGTGTAAATGGGTCTACATGTTAACGTGGTCACGTGTAAGCTTCTCATTTTTGACACCTCTCTACAAGATTATATTGCATATATTTCAAATATACATCATGTATTATATATCAAATATTATAGACATGAAATACAAGCGACATAACTTGATAAATGTAAAATGATTGCAATGTTATGAAAGTGCTAAACTTACGACGCTACCAAACTACAGCGATAGCATGAAATCTGGCTACCAATGAAAGATACTTTGTAGAATTACCTACGTAGCATAAGACAGGCTTTAGAAATAGTTTGTGCCTTATGGATCACTACTGTTTCGTTTGAAGCGGTTTAACACAGAAGCTAGAACAAAACGACAAATCACGGTTTAAGAGTGGCAATGAATTTTACCTCTGAAGATTTCACTGATTCAAGTTTAGCAACATAGACAAGCCGAGCAACCTGCAAAGAAATATTTTCTCAGTAAAGGAAATCAACAAGTAGATTCAAAATAGTAAGACACATCCAGGGCCGTCGCGAGGCATGCCTTGTTGGGGGGGGGGGTGTGGAAGCGTTTCTTCCACTAGGCGGGTTTTACCTTAAATTTCCTATCGAGATACTATTGGGGGGGGGGGTTCGACACCCCTCGACACGTCAGAGCCAAAAGGGCACCATAGGCACGGGCTCCAAATCTTTTGAAAACGCTGCTTTACTCAGAAGTGTCTTCTTTAGAACTTTTGAAAGTGCTCCTTCTTTCTGACACGGTTGCCTTATTCAGCAATGATTCAGCAATTTCTACGTTTCTGGGGTGTCTGCATACCAAATGTAAATATTTAGTTAAAATTGGAGAATTTGGAGGTTTTGCATTAGAACTACTGTCTCCATTCTGCAAACACAATCACATTATAGGGAATCATTCAGTGTCAGCAAGCCATTTAACTACTTATGGCCTTTGTTTCATGAACTCAGGAAAGTCGGGCTTAAGCAGGTGATATTAGAGAGTTACACTCTTTATTTTATACGATAAATTTTATAAGAACACGAGCCTCAAAATTGGTCAAAAGTTAAGAACAAATCAAGAACAAGCTGAGGTTGAGCTACTGTAAAATTCAATTTTGAACAAAGTTTTATCTCAAAAACGAAGATTTTTAGAAATGCGTGGATGTTTTTTCGGTAAAGGTTCAGACTTGGCAGCAAACTAAGTCGTTTCGCCCACTTTGTTGGCAAATGAGGCCTGAACACCTTCCTAGAGCGAAGAAGCTAGCAATCGCCCTGCTAACACCCTATTTATCTATGAACAAATTAAGAACAATCCAGCCTCAGATTTGTGAACAAATTGAGAACAGTCAGTAGTTTGTATTGGTGTAGTAGCTTTCTTTTAGATCAATGGTCCGTTCTAACCAAAAAGTACCACATTGCAATTACTGAAATGTTTGTACCCAAAAAATGTAAGAACTTTCACAACGCAGAACCCAGAAACATCAGACGGGACACTGTATCTTATGTTAGGCCAGAGTACCCACTGAGGGTACTGATTCAACTAAAAAATTACAATGTAAATATAATCTCTAGCTTACCTCCGGCTCTAACAGGTTATATGGGCGTCCGTTGAAATCTTTGTAGAAACTGTCAGCACTCAGCTGAAATAAACATAATTCGTTGAGTAATTGCGTATGTCAGTAACTGTAACATTTCTGCTTGTGAACCAACAATCCATAGTTTTGGAAAATAGCTATCTGATTATTTGAATGATTCAAATTCATTGTTATCTTAAGCTATTTTTCTTGTTCACACGTATTTTAACTATAATCTACTCAAATTATAGTCACTCCGCTTAAAGTCACACTTCTGGCTACAGTCACATAAAATGTAGAATCAAATATGCAAAATTTTTCAATCAAGCTCCGTTTAAAGTCATATTCCATTTACACAAAAATTTTCAAGCAACCATTGGTGTAACTAAAACCGGAGTCTATTGTACATTGAATCTTTTTTATACAGAATATCTTTAGGGTGGCTCTCAACTAACTTCAATTTGTGTCACAAATGGTGCTGTTTTGTGTCTAAGCTCTATAAAATTGTTAGGGCCGATGGCCTAGGAGTTATTTACTTCTAAGGATACCAGACTGATTCATTAGCCTGCTAAGTACACATAAGGTAAAGTAAATGTAGTCTATCAATAAAAGTATAAGACAACAAACCTGGTCTTTGAATTTAAGAAGAACGATATACTGATTAGGTGAGTTGTCCCTAACAATTTGCATGTGCTGGATCGAATCTCTAAAATGACAGAAGTAGATTCGAGAATGATCCTAAAGCGATCAGCTCTATGTCATAACAACATAAGACGTAAAATGATTCGAAGAGATATTATTCGCAGTTAATGGGCCTAGTATTGCTTTTCATCTCTTTCACATTTTGTAGTCATGGAGTATCGAATAAAATCTGAAATGTTGAATAATTTATATGGTTGTGTTTAACCAATGCTTTAATAGTTGTGGCGGAGCAACGCACTGCGGCAAGCATAGGCATGCGTGAAAACTATTTTAGGCTAAGTTGGGCGAGTCGTGCTTCTGAAGGAAAAACGAAAGTAGGCCAGTGTCTATTGTTAAAAAGTTGAAAGATATAGTCCTCAATTGACATAAATACTCGAAGCGCAGATGGAGTGAATTAAGTCTCCATAATTGTTGCATCGAAGCATGCATGAAGTAAACTTACAAATTTTCTTTTGCAAGTCATTTTCTTGAAACACCGTGCCAATGATTCAATGATTCAAACAGTATAGATTTGAAAAATTTCAAGTTATCTTGACCATGTTAACAAAAGAAAGACACATATAACAAAAGCTGCAAACAACCATAGAAAACTCTTCGTTAATTTACCAAGGTGACTAATAATTACTTCATTGGTTGTGTAAACTGTTGCAGATCAATGCATGTTAATTTTGCTGGGACAGACATCATACAAATCATCTCACTCCTTGGTACTTCCTCTTCTAGCGGTGTCAGTTGACTAAAAAATTAAGACCAGAGAAGTAATTAAGAATAGGATAAAGTTGAATCCCTTGATAAAAATATCAAATGCTAAACCCATTCTCAAGGAATTACAATATTCAAGTATAATCAAGCATTGCAAAAGCTGTAAAATGCAAAGGAATGTCATCTGCAGATGTATTTGCTTCTTTCCAATATATACTAACCAAAATAAATACTGCATTAGTCCAACAAGATGCATATGCGCATACATTTTCACTTTCTATCGGCTCCTTTTACAATTTATGTTACTACTAGCATTCAAGCATGGACATAGAATATGCAAAAAGTTTAGTGGGACTTAGTATTGATCTTGCCTGAATAAAACTACTTCATTGAGATAGATTTGGCCAAAAGGAGTTTTAAATGCAAAAAATTTTGCCTGAAAAGGGGGGTGGCGCAGCCATTCTACCCTCGTTTGATTCATATCAATATGCTTCCAAGTAGCAAAATGGACTCACCCATCTTTGTACAAATGCAGAACTCCAGCTGTATGCTCAACCATTGGATTCCCAGAGAAAAATGGAACAGGAGAGGTTCTTGATCTTTTTGTTACGGTGCCAGCTTGAGCGGCTGGATTGGGCTTGGCCACAGCTGACGGATCCTCATTATTTGCACATAAAGGTGCCTCATCTGACCAAAAAATAGTATTCAAAAGTGGAGATTAATCTGGGGTGGGATGGTCATGATCCATGGTCAAGGTCATGGTCAACTCAGGGAGTTTAACAGCTGTGGGATGTCCCTGAACAAGGTCAATTAATGTAGAAAGTGGTGACAAGGAAATTTCCAAATAAAAAGTGGGGAATTGTCTTCAAAAGTTCTAAAAAATGACATTACTGTAAGTATATTAATATCCAATCTGTTACTACAAATAATGAATATTAAATTCATTAATTTTCTTGATACAAATAACTATTGTTGTATTGATGATGACCTTGCAAACTTTCTTTAAAAGGGGAGAGCTCAGTCAAAAGGAGCTTTTAGGCAAGATAAAACATACCACATGTATGTGTTTCGATTGTGAAGTTGGTGCTTACTCGACAGCCTCTGTGAGTTTGCTTGTTCGAAGAAAGCACTACGTCATCCACTAGCCCATCAGTTGTTGTGTCTTCCTTCTCTTTCTTATCCATCCTTGCAACTCTTTTACCTCTTACCTCTTTGAGGTATTCCTCTGAAAAACATCAAAAATTTGATGAAAAAAATGACAATTGTGGATGAGAGCAAGAGCTTTATTAGAGATTCTCAAATTGCTAATTGATTTTATTCTCTGGTAACTTTTCACTTTCTGGCTTATGAAAGAGAAAGGGCATATCCAAAACTTGATCTTTTTCAGAAAGGCTCATTTGGAAGAAAGTAAGTATTAGCAGAAAACAGATTTAAGACGAGTATTGAATCATTTTTTCAGCTGACAATTTTATCAACCTTTCAAAATGCTGTTTCAAAATTCATCGAAATAAATGCTATGCACACAACACATTGTCGGAGAGATCTAGGCCGCATTTGTGCCCAAAAACAGTATGCATACATTGCAAATTAAGTCAATCTTTTGCACAGATTTTTATTTGCTCTTGCACTTGCACACACAAGATCTTGTGGAAAGAATGGGCAGGAGGGTATAGTGTTCTAAAAAGTTGAGAAGACCTGGCTGGCTGGGAAGAAAGGATGAATTGTGGGACAGAGCAATACAACAATCATGTTTACATTTTGGTTTTGCTAATTTCCCAGCAAATTCTCTTATTTTCTTTAACAGAAGGGTAGAAGATACATTTACTTTGCCAAAATTTTTAATTTTGCCGACGAAATTACTAGGCCGCCAGCCCGCCACAAGGTTTCTTGCCGATGTGAAGTAAATCTTGCAGTTATTTTGCTGTAAATCATTCCAAGGAGAACCGCAAATTAAAATACTTTGATTCTAGATGGGCTATTCCAGACTGTAAAGTATTTTACTGCGCGGGGTATGCCAGAACAATAATTTTGAAATTTCCAGATAAGACCAAAATTTTCAGTCTGGGGGCTATTGAGTTGGAAAAAATTGTATAATTATGCTAAAATTCAGCTCTTTCTGGTGAGCTAATTTTCAGCCACACAAAGAAACTAAAAAAATCAGCTTGACCTCCCTAGTAATACAGTAAAGATTAAGTAGCTCACCTGAGACATAATTGAAAGATTGAGGCTGCTTGAAACCATCTTCAACTTCTAGTCTGAGAACTACGAGCGAAACGGATGGCATCGGTCCTTTCTCCGATCATTATTTCATATAACACCAAATAATATCAAACTGGCGAACAGGGGCCTAAATCGGATACGAGTGGAAAGGAGGCTCGTGTGCAGTGTTCTCTCTATGCGTTATGTAAATTTCCTTAAACTCGCACGAAAATTTCCTCGGCTTTCGGAAAAATTCCTTAGATTTACAAATACCATAAATCCTCGAATTGGTCCCCCTCGAAAAAGCCTCCCTCCAATAAGCCTCCACCATAGAACTACAAATTGTCAATAAGCCCCCCCCACCCCCTCGGATAAGCCCCCACTGCTACCATATATTCTCGAATTGGACCCCTCAGTTTGACAATTTGGCCATCTGAGGTTGTCTATGGCGTTTTATTGAATATCCACAACAAATTCGTACTTTTGGTAGTAATTAATTAAATACTCATAAAGAAATTCCTACTAAAATAAACGAGGCCTTTTAATAATGTCTCCTTAATGTCTACAATGACTATATAAGCCCCCCCCCCCCTGGAATGTAGTAGGATTAATACTTTGTTTATCACTCTATTGTTGTAACTGCACATGCGCACTGTAAATAGTATAAAAAACCTTGTTATTGTTATTAAGGAGGAGTTGTTGATGAATGATAATCTTGTAATGATATTTGTGTGTAAGTAATGTGGTGAAAATTACAAAGTTGAGTTTCCCTTAGCAGGAAACTAAATAAAACATAAAGCTCTACCACACGAATAAGCCCCCGTTCAAAATATCAAAAATAAATAAGCCCCCAGGGCGCTAATTCGAGGATTTACGGTACCTGCCTTGTAAAAGATACGGTCAAAACAACTTTGGCCATATAAAAAATATAAAATCCAGTCATTTGTCTACATAAAACCAAAATTCGTTTGTAACTTTATATGCCCGAAATCTAAGTTTTGTCTAAACGTTTTTTGTCCGAATTTTCGAAAATGTTTTTAAAGACCTATATCCTTCTCTATATAGACTCGTATCCTTCTCTCACTTTACTTCTAATTCAATGTTGTGTTTGGTTGGAAATGTATAATGTTCCTTTATCATAGAAGAGTAAAAAATAATTTCTCAAAATTTTTAGAATTCCTTAAAATTTTCTTAACAATTGAAATTCCTTAAAAAGTTAAAAGATTCCTTAGTTTAGGGAAATTTCCTTAAAAATAAGAACATTGCACGCGCGGAGAGGAAAAACCAGTGGGGGAAACCATGGGCGGAAAACTCATGCCACAAGGCCGTCAGAACCGGTGGGAACTGGGGGCTAGCGCCCCCCATAATTTTCAAAATGTACTATATTTCTTTTATATAGTGTACTGAATGAATGGGAAGCTTAGGCAACAAAAGTAAAGAAAAAGTCAATTTTAACTCAGACGTTTTCTTGTAAATCAATTGACACAAACCTCAATGTAATAAGTAACTAATGTCTCTAGAAACTAACATATTAAAAAAGTTAATTATAATATTATCATAATTCCTTGTTATGGCAACATCAGTAAAAGACGTCCACGAACATAAAAATTAATATGAAGAACACAGCCCCGTCGGAACCGGGTAGGGGGCTGGCCCCCCAATAATTGTTGAGCTGTAGTATATTTCCTTTATAACAGTGTACTGAAAGAGAAGGAATACAATGGACAACCCCCACCCCCCCCCCATACCCCCAATATGAATTTCGTTCCGACGGCACTGGAACAATCATAACCTGTAAATTGTTTGTCAGCTGAATGCAGCTTGCTCTTTACCTAAAATTCGCCAACCGTTTCAAGAAAAACGAAGGACTTTGTGACCAACTGAAGATTTTACTACCAACAACAACAGGAAGAATTTGAAATGCTTCCAAAGGCTTTATATCTCCATCTACACCAATCTTCTGTAATTCAAAAATGGCTATCTTGAAAACATGGAATGTGGAATGTAAAAGCTATATAACTACATAACTACATCCTAACAAGTATATTTGTGTTTAATTTGGGCTTGTTGATACAAGAACGTATCGTATATGAAGGTATTACCTTGCAAAGGCTAACATTTAAACGTCGTTTCTAAAAGACTGAACACTCCAAGAACAGGCTGAACACCCCAAGAACACCCCAAGAACACCCTAAGAACAAGCCATTAAGCCGCTGAACACCCTTTAAAACATATCAAAATCGGCATGTCATTCGAAAAATAATTTGATCAATCAATCAAAATTAATTTTGGGGCGGGAAAGGACCTGATAAGTCTAATGCTGTTGGTGTTGTTACAACCAACTGATGTTTTGCGCGCCAGAAGTGTGAACGGGGGTTTGTACACGCGGAGCAAATTCGAGTTTGACTCCCTTTGTGCATTCAAGCAAATTCCCGTTGTTTTGAAAATCTTTCACATCCTGTGACAATGTAAAAATACGACATGTCACTTGACTACCTATTGTCTTCCAAACAATTGTTCTTCCCGTCCGCTAATTTGCCCAAATGGTCACGCTATGCTAGTGCACGCTAGCTAGTTACTAGTTTACCAGTGCAAGCAGAACGAGACACAGCTCCTCTCTTGACGTCTCCAGCGGGTGCACTCGCAGGCTGGAGAGGTTTTTTATAAGGAATTTTTTGACAAATGAAACAGAAAATGCACAGTGTTGGACTTGTTAGAGGGTAGCAGCAGAACCACAGTTTGCGACTTAAAAGAGGGCTTAGGAGGGGCACATTTTTGGGGCCCGTGCTCGAATGGGGTCATGATAATCTCACTAAATCCTCGAATTGGCCCCCACCCTAGAACTACAAATTATTAATAAGCCCCCACTGCTGCCGTTAATGCTCGAATCGGACCCCTCAGTTTGCTGGTTTTTGCCATCTAAGGTTGCCTTTGGCGCTTTTTCTTAAGTACCGCAAAAATTCATACTTTTGGTAATAATTGATTAAATGCGCATAAAAAATTACTACTAAAATAAACGAAATCTTTTAATAATATCTTCTTAATGTCTTCAATAATTTTATAAGCCCCTCCCCTCGTATAAGTCGAAGAACCCACCTGGAATAAGCCCCCATACAAAAAATATCAAAAATGAATAAGCACCCATGGGGGCTAACTCGAGGATTTACGGTATGTATGTGGCAGAAATTGCGTTGGTTTTGGGGCAAACGCCCCCAAGCTTTTGCTTAGTCGTCGGTTAAGGCACAGTTTTAAGCGCTTTTATCGGAAAACTGTTTGTTTTTGTGGGTGTTGCGGTTCCTCTTACCTTCCTAGGCAACTATATATTGTAAAAATTATTAGTTACATGGACTGATATAGAAACTGTAGCTAACCTGCAAGATGAAGTTTTTCCTCCAATGGAAGTTTGACTCCAATACACAAAGGGAGTCAAACTCGAATTTGCTCCGCGTGTACAAACCCCCGTTTACACTTCTGGCGCGCAAAACATCAGTTGGTTGTAACAACACCAACAGCATTAGACTTATCAGGTCCTTTCCCGCCCCAAAATTAATTTTGATTGATTGATCAAATTATTTTTCGAATGACATGCCGATTTTGATATGTTTTAAAGGGTGTTCAGCGGCTTAATGGCTTGTTCTTAGGGTGTTCTTGGGGTGTTCTTGGGGTGTTCAGCCTGTTCTTGGAGTGTTCAGTCTTTTAGAAACGACGAACATTTAAACATTCCAACATTCCATGTTCTTGTAAAAGTAGGGACATTTTGAAAATGCAGCATGTTTACAGACTCAGATATCAGCTCTTTCATATGAATAATGTCTATCATATCAAGTCACTGCATTGTAGGCTTCCCTGTGGGTGAGAAAACTTACTCAAAAATCTTTGGTAATATTGAGGGCGTTGGGGTTTGTTTTTATCAACAGAATCCAAGGCCAAATTTTGGTTTTTTTCATGGGCTCTGAAGCAGGTTGGAAAGTGGGGGGGGGGGCAAGGGAAGATTTAACAGTCATAACGAAGGAGTTTGTGAATAAAAAAAGAGTCCAATATATAAGGGGTAATAAAAAAGGTTGTATATATTGTATAAAGTTTTGGCAAGGCGATTTGATAATTTTACATTGCTTGATAAATGTATTAGGTTGTGAAGAGCTAAAAGAAAGCTGCTCCCTAATTACCAATATATTGTCATTCATGTCATTCATGTCATAGCAAAGCATGAATAATGTCATTCATCTGCTATCAAACAAAACAAACCAGAGTCCAGAGTTACTTCTAAAATCCTCAAGGATAGATCAAAGGACATCATTACCCATCCTCTAAATCAGTTCTTTGACTATAACAGGCCTCGTGTATGGACTGTTTTTTATCAAACTTTTCAGGTTTGGAACATCCTCTGATCTTGTTATATCAGCTGATCAAGGGAAAACTTTAACTTCTCCCTAAAAGCTGATCAAGGGTATGAGCCAAACAATTAATTTGGCCTTATAGTAGCTATGGCTTTGAATGGTATACAGAAAATTTAATACAACTGAAAGAAATTACCCTCTGCAGCGTTGTTCTGATTTGCACATTGTCTCAAAAAAGAAAAGGTTTGCACATTTACTCAGGCTTTGATCAACATTTTTGCATTGAGAGCTAAAAATTATGGCCAGTTTTAGCTAGAAACTTCAAACTAATAGAAGGAAAAAGAGAGCAATGATAACACCAATATAAAAGAAAAATTGGGTTGAATTTTTCATTTTTAGTTATAAGCAGTTTGGGTAGAGCTAATTAAGTTAAGGGGGTAGAAAGGAAATGAATCTGGGGTGAGGCTCAAAGGAAGATATTTGGAGAAGGTGTCTTCTTATAGCAGCTTAGCATTACTAACGTGCTCATGGTGAATATTTTATCAAAGCTGTTCAATAAATAAGGACCAATGGATAATGTTTGTAAAGAAACAACCATTGAGGTTAATTGTCTTTGAAGAAAATTGACAAAAAATGTCAGTGTGTTAGAAAATGAGACATTTTTTGAGATAAATTCATTCTTTGGACATTTTTCTAAGGTCTTCGCCATGATCTTCCATAGTTTTTTCCCAGTTCTTACCATCAAATGTTTGTATATCCATTCCAATAACAGTCCCTTCATCTAAGCAGTGTGGCATAACACCAACTCCATTTGGATTAGAGCGTGGTCTATAAAAACTCTGCACTCCACATGTCTTGCAAAAGAGATGTTTTGCTTTGTTTGTATTAAATGTATAACATGTCAAATTGTCCTCTCCCTAAAAGTAAGGTTAATTTTTTTTCAGTTGGCAGCAACATGTTAATGAGTGTTAACAGTGAGTTTACTTGCTGGCATGCAGCAATGTCTCCTTTCAAAGCAATTAGCAGTACTTAAAATAAGAATAAAATATTTTTAGCGTAGGTATAACTTGATGTAAAACAGGAAGCCATGTACATAGTTAACTTGAAAAAAGATAAAATAAAGACTCAAACACCACAGTTTTCTCTATTAATCAGTTTCCTTTATCTGGCGTACAATATTTACTGTTTTACTAACTGCTCATATTTTGACGCATCTAAACAAATGCCCCCAGTAAATTTCATCGTACAGTTGACATGAGATGCATCCTGGACCAAAGCTTCTTGTCTGACACTCTTCAGAGTATAAAATCACAGAACATAGATTGAAAACTCTAAGCTAGGGAATATATAAACCTAGTTGTGGATCAGAATTAAAGGTTGCCCAAGCAGGGCAACTTGCCTATAGGAAACGTCAACAATGGATGCCACAGTTGAAAATGAACTCCTTCTATTTAGACACTAGTGCAGGCATGGCTGTTTGAGGTTGGCCATCACCTGTGTGTGCCTCAGTGTCCTCCTTAGATCACTCGAGATAGGGTGATTAATTCTCCCCCTCTCCAACAATTTTTACCTTAACCTCCCAACTTAGATTTTCATTGGCATTTCAAGCTAAACATGCAACTTGTCACATCTTAAACGTTTATTCATTTAGAAGACCAGCTTGTTTATATGTAAGAAATGTGTCGGTTTATTGGCAGTATATCACACATGTCATACAAGTGCGTTTCATAGCCTGACCATGAGTCAAGAAATCCATTTGGGCTTTATGATGCAGAGAGAAACAACTGTAACGTACAAAACATAATTTTACCTTTAAAAGTTCAAAGTTGCTCTCTGGTACAATGAAGTGGAGGTTTTGCTTTTTCCTGCATATGCTACAGCTAAAATAACACAAATCACACAATAAGTGTTGATAGAGAAAAAATAATCTTAGGGTTGCTATGTATTTCCAGGCTCCCTGTGGCATCATCTTGTAGTTTGTCTGTTTTGTAAAACTTTATGAGAAACTTTATGTAAAACCTCTCTGTTATTCTTCTTAGTGATAGCTCCGTTCTAGACTGCATAATAACATGATACATAAGAACGACTTTTAAGGGCCTAGCCTCGTGCTGGATTTCCCATGATTATATAAAAAAGGGAGCTGAGTTAAGAATAAAAACATATTCTACAAACAGCTTACTTGCATTGAATTACTTCAAGGTGTGCTGGAGCTTTAACCAAAAACCTCACTTCTCCGCAATGGCAGCCTCCATAGTGTCTTTCCAATTTTGGCATTTTCGGCTTCTCATTTCTGATTGACAACATCAACAGCGTTACAGAACATCAAGCGGTATATTACGCAATCTTGCCGAAATGCAAACTCAGCATGACCGTCTATGAGTCTAAGGAAATTGTCCCGTAAATTGTTGCATAACCATGATGAAATGGCTTCTAATATAAAAGGTACAGAAGACACAAGTCTTGAACATTTTACTTCTGCAATAACTTGAATCTGTTGTATGAAGAGAGAGTTCTTGAGATTTGGGATTAGATGTAAGGAAACTGTAAAATCAGTTTTTCTTTATGTATGCGATTACCTTAAGAAACTGTAGGTAAGTGATAAAATTATTACACTCTTTTATAAGAACCAGTAAATTTACGTTAATGCTGACTGTTCTTAACTTTTTGGAAATCTGAGGCTGGATTGTTCTTAATTTGTTTGCCATTGCTAGCTTTTTTGCCCTAGGGTAGGTGTTTAGGCCTTATGTACCATTTGCCAACAAAGTGAGTGAGACAACTCCTCTTCTTTTGCCGACAAGTGAAAAATTCACCGAAAAAGCATCCAAACATGGCTAAAAATCCTCGTTTTTGAAATAAAACATTGTTGAGGCTCGTGTTCTTATAAGATTGTTCTTATAAAAATATAGTGGAGGTCACGAAATACTTGAATCTTGCAAATTGGCGATTTCCATTGATGTGTGATGGATTTCCATTGATGTGTGATGGATTTCCATTGATATGTGATGGAAAATCAAAGGTGAGAGCGACAGCATTTATCAGTATATTGATTGTTAAGGAAATAGATTATCAATTAACTTCGGGATCATCTGTGAAGTGATCATTAGTGGAACTTGAGGAATTATATTTGATTGTATATTAAGAAATTGCGATGGAAACTTGGAAGTTAATATTTTTAGCGATGTCGTGCCACCGTAATTTTATATTTCTCGTTCGGTACAAAAAAGAGGGGGTCATCCCTTTATTTCTGCAAATGATGTAACTTAGTAAACAGCGTAATTGCGATTTAGAGAACCCCGGATGAAACGAACTTCCCCGAATACGATCATGTGACCTTCCTTGCAAGTGCCAACCACTGGATCACAGAATACGTTATTCGTATTCTGTCACTGGATCAGTGGTGCCATATCAATACACCTCATTGTGCTTTCGCGCATGACGAGGTGGTGGAGCTATGACGTATCAGAGTTGATGGCAGTCACACAAAATTTAGACCAAACATGCAAAACTATTCAATTTAGCTCCGTTTACAGTCACATTCCATTTACAGTTACTTGTTCTCAAGCAACATTTGGTGCGAATGCAACCGGAGCCTACTGAACTGCGTGTAACATGTTAGGAAATTCCATTGTGTCTCGAAAGCTGTATTCATTTGATCAGATTTTGGATTTTGTCCGATTTAACCTCACTTACAGTGCAAATCATACCAAGCTGATCGATGCAACTTTAAGAAACTTTTCTACAAACAATACACTCTTTTGTAGCTTGAAAGGAATAACTATTAAGTATACTGGGTTGAGGATTGCAGGGTTGGAGGGGTTGTGCTTCTGCCTGCCTGGTGCTAAAACCATTCTTGGCCAGTACATGCCAGAAATTATTCGTGAAAAGTAACTCTCTCTCTCAGGTTTCTAGAATTTCATAAAGTTCTCCATATTTGAGGTATGGTCGGTCTGTTTGCTTACAATATTGTTGTCGGTATTTTAAAATAATAAAAGCAAGGATCATCACCCTGAAAAATCATCAATTTCATATTCCAGTGCTGACATTCTCGCAAAATATTACAAAAGAACAACACAAAACAACATCACCGATTCTTCTCTTCGCTGTTATCCCATCCCTGTCACAAAATGTAGGTGAGCAGACAGATGGGCTAGGCCAATGGGCACAGGTCCCGAAAAGAGGACACACAAAAATAGTCCTTGCTTGATGTTTTTCCTGTTATCGACACGGAAAACTAAACTAAAACGTGATACGCAATAACTAACATCGTGATTCTATTTTTGCTTGAAACATTTTGACAAGAACGTTGCTATCCAGCTAAGGCAGAACTGCGAAATGACCTTAAAATAGATCTATTGCTACGAATCTAATCGGCGACGTAAGGCTTATTTACAATAATTCCTCAAGCATAAACGCAACATAGAGCCTATTGTTGACTCTGAACGGACAACTGACGGGACAAAGTGCCTCTAATAGCCAGATGAAATTATTCCAAACACTAGATGTTTTATGCTTGGAAATGTTTTTTAGAAACTAATGAACAAACGTTACTGCCATCACACTAAATGTTGACAGACAAAAACACTGCCACGAATAGCAGGCGTTCACTAACAAAACAAGACATGGTTACAACAGTACATCGCATATGTACACTTATTAAAACTTGCACACAGGTAACATCTGTAGCTTGGGCCCTTTCATCTATGAAGACAATTCTTTAAAATTATTTTAATTTTTAACCCTTTTCCAACTCATTTGGTAGATTATTCAAAACTTGTAGGCCTAATGATTGTACATTTTTTCATTTTATTTAGATGTTACCTGATTCACTCTATACTGAAAATGTGAACGTTCTCAATAAGAATAGACTAACTTTACTTGCCAAAATAAGTTACTGATACATTTCTGTGGAGCACAAAACTAGCGGAAAAAACTTTGTCTCAAAGAATGAAGTCCAGTGGGCTTTGAAGCCTTTGGCTAATGTCAACAGCATCAAAACAACAACATAGAAAATAAAACAGTTGATTTTTTTTCCTCGCGGATATTTGCTTGGCATTATATACCACTAGAAAGCGTCCCTTTCATCTCAAGCTAATCGATGTCCATGGCTGTTTCGTTTTCTTGTTCGCCCATCTCCATATCCTCCGTTGGGGCCATAGAATGGGCCCAGGTACTTGACTGGGGTATATTTTCGTTGGGTAGTGTTTTTGGAAGCTGGTCCATCATATCTTTAATCCTGTGTGAGCAAGAAAAAAGATTTAGGGTGGAAAATTATCACAAGAACCATTCATTTATCTAAAATCAAACGAAATTGCGATTTATATAATAGTAAGTAATATAATAACATAGAATTGCATCTCCTAAATCCATTCTAAGATAATACAGTCAATTTGATACAATTTGGATTATTTTCATTAAACGCGAGACGTGACGTGAGAAAAAGCAAACAGGAACGTTTTTAGAGAAAGAGGGTTTTAATGTCATTGGCAAGTTTGAAATATTCATACGATGTAACATGTAATCCTGCTTGTTTTTCCTTGAAAAAAGATTAATCAAAATGTTAATATCGAAAATGCCAAAACAGCAATCCTATGTTGTTAAGGTGATAAACTGACTCTCATCAAACTTATGCGATCTAAAACTAAATTTTGAGTTTTTGACCAAATTTTCCACTTGGAGCTTGAGAAGTCAAGTATCTTTTCGTAATACCTTTTGTTTTGAGATTAAAATGTGCACTTACTCGTCGGGATTGGCCCGAACAATATCCCCCGCCTTTTGCATGATGCTCTCCCCAGCTTCACCGCCAATACCCGCAATATAGCGAAAATCCAGCAAGTCTGGCACCCCAGCCAGCTGTGGTGCTGGTAGATTTGGATTGTAATCACATCCAATCTTTAGGCATGGGTGGTTTACCAGCTCGTGCGCTGTTGGTCTTTCTTCAGGCTTATTCTGCAGAAGAGGTGTATGTGAACTGCATTGTATTTGCTTAACGTATTAGCTTAACGTATTTACTAAAGATAAGATTTGTTTTTAAATGATCTTTGCTTGAAAATTACGAAAAATCCAACAAAATACGGTCAAACATGGGCAGTATCTTTGATGACACTATTTAATACGAGCAATAAGATCTTGTAATAATAAGCCTTCTAACTTGCGCTGTAAATCGTTTCCTGATATCTCACTATAACACTCTAACATTATTATAACACACACTCCCCAACATTCCAAGCCCTCCACACACCCGATTTCCCGTACACCCGACCCCTACACAACCAAACCCCTACCCAAACATACCACACCAAACAACCCTCACTAGAACATCCAACCCCTAAACATACCGAACTCCCAATGACACTTAGCACATATATTTCCGTATAAAATAATCACAATGATATGATCATGAACAAAACCCACCTCTTTAAAATGCCTAAAGTTCATAAATGCAAATAATAGCCTGTCATAAAACACTGACCGACAAACAGCGACTGACTTGACGCCAAAGCTCACCGTCTTCTTTTTCCAAACGTTTTAGCTGAATAAAAAACAAAAAAATTCTCAGAAAACTTATAAAAACTAAAAGTTCATAGTGACCTAAATTGTTATATACCTTTACGAGGCTATTTTTTATAGCGGGTTGAATCCAGTTACAGGAAAATATAACATATCGGAACGTGATAAACTGTACTCAGCACAATGAGACTCGATGCGAAAAGGAGGCTAAGATGAACTAGAAAACAAAACTTTATCGATGATTTAAACTTAATGATTTCCAAAACCAAAATTGCATCGATGAAAAGGAAGAATGCCAAGTAGTTAGGGATTGGCTTCATGTGTTGAGTTTCTAGATGTTTAAATTCCATTTATTAAAACATTGAAACTCCAAGAAACATATCAAAATACAATTGTGTTGCACGACATTTTAACACATGGAACTAAGCTCCCTTTTCCCCTTAAAATTCACAAGTAGCTCCATACCGCCTCTAAACGACGTTTTTCTACGCCTGACCCGTCTTTGTCTGACTTTTTGGGGTACATTCCACCATTCCAAATTTCTAGGAATGTTATTCCAGCGCTGAAGATATCAGCTGGAGTTCCGTGGCAGCGACCATCTAAAACCTGTAAGTCAAAGAAGAAATCAGTGAGGCAACCAGATTAGTATTTCTGTTAAATACATCAAATGTTGATGTTGGACTAAATAAAATGCACTTTTAGTGATAACGCTGTCAGTTTTTTAAGTTTTAAGAGCTGTGTGATAAAAACAGCAATACATGCAACAATTAAAAACCGGAAGCAGGGTGCATTTTAAATTTTCTTAAAAAGGAACGAAAGAATTAACTGTTTATATGTTCGCGACATGGTACGAGAAACCTTGAAATGATATGTTCCAAATTATGGGCAACTAATATACGAAAAATGGGAAATTTTTTTGAAATTGTCCTTTATTTAAACATTTGCTTTAAAAAGAGCAACTTGACCTGTCTCTCAATTGACTAATATTAAGTAAACATGACTTAATCAAAGAATAACAATTAGCGATTAACTATAATTAACAATTAAGGTACCTCTTGAGCAGCAAATCCTGGTGTTCCTGCTGCTGGAAGTCTCTCTGTAGTTTCCTGCTGCAGTGAAATTGCCAGATCCCAGTCACATATTTTCAAATGTTTTAAATTGTTGGACAACAACATGTTGAGATCTGACGAAGAAAGAAATAAGCTAAACGACATGATCGCAAGTGTTGGTTAACTTTGTCAAACCTACGAGCTTTATTCATGATATGCTCAGATAATACAAATTAGAAGGAGGAGGGCTTTGAATGCTTGTCGATGCAAATTACACCCCTAAATCCTACGGCAAGCTACAAATTAAACTAAGCATTTATCACTTTATGCAGCGCGAGCTACAAAACAATTCACATTCTGACAACATTTAAGGGGCAAATCAAAGTTCATAGCCATGCACCAAAAGAACAGTATAAAAATATGAAGAGTCAAAATCAAAATGATTGCTGATTACAAACATTTTTTCGGCAGTGAACTGCCCCTCGAAATTTTTAAACTATGACACTCAATAACCCAGTTTGCATTTGAGTGGGTCTTCGTCCAGAGAAAGATCTGACCAAAACAAGTGGTGGGCTGGGGGGCTAAACGTTAAGGAGAAGACCACGCCTTTTGGATTGGCTGAGATTGCTTCCCTCGACTATTCAGAAACGCCCTCTACTACACTGATGTCTTATCTATTTCATGAGTTTTTTTAAATGTTTAAAATATTGTTTCTTTCTTGGTTGATTTCTGTCCTTTTGCGGTTATTCGCAAATATATTTCTTGGGCTATTTTCGAAAGCTTTTTACGTTAATTTTGGTTCCATTTGAGATACGGCATAGTCTCTATAGCAATAGTGAAAATGGTGGTTCAGTTCTTTCAGCTAGGTGGCTGAGTTTCATAGGTAATTCTACTTTACATTTTATAATTATCTAGTGATTTTAATTTGTTTTTCTTTGTGCAACAGTTGGTCTTAATTAGTTCAAACTAGACCTACCTTTTTCAACCCACTGTAAAATGTTATAACAATAATAATGGAAACTTTTATTTTCAATTCAATTAAAACTACAATTACAAATTTCACTATTACAAAGGTAATTTGAAATTGGCTAGCCTGTGTTAACAAAGAAAAAGACGAATACAAGCACAGACAAAAATAAATTAAGAAAGAAAAAAAGGAAAAGTTTGCTCGCCTTTGTTTGTTTCAGAAGTTGTCAGTAGCAGAGATTCTGCGGCATATAATAATGGAAACTTTTCATTTTGAATTCCAGTTTAAAACTACAATTCCAAATCTCACTATTACAAGGTAATTTGTCACTGGCTAGCCTGGTTTACAAAATAAAAACTATTACAATCGTAGTAATGAGAAAAGAAAAAAAATGTTAAAAGGGGAGTAGCTCTGGATTAGTCCAAGTTTTGTTTCTACAGCAGAATATATAGTATGTGATGCGAATGGAGATGCTTGTAAGTTTGGAGATGAGATAGCGTTTCTGTTGATGATCAATGGACAAAGAGTCACACATGTCGATGAATGAGCTGGAGGAGGTGCCAAAAATACCAAGTGAACTGATGGAAAGATTGACAAACGAGACTGACTTAAACTGACGTTTTAAGTCAGATACGAGGGTGGCATATTTCTCTGACTTTCTGACAGCATTGCAGTTGAGATTTGTTTCAAAGCCTATGGTTAACTCTAAAATGCACAGACAGTTTTCCTTAGGTTTGAGAAGTAAGTCAGGGCGTAGTTGATCTCCAGTTATGATAGACGGGGAAAGAAAGCCTGGTAAATCTGCGTAGAGAGAAGACCCATTTATTGCTTCGAAGAAAGTGGCTAGAAAGTTTAATGCAGAATTATGATGCCAAGTATAGCGGCCTTGGTCAAGGTACACTTTGCATCCAGCAACAACGTGTAGAAGTGTTTTTGGAAGAAAACAGAATTCACAGTCAGATGTTTGACTAAGGTTCCATTTCAGCAGATTTTTACGAGTTGGAAGAGTGTTGTTAAGATACTTGATGGTAAAGTTAAAGATGTTACTAGGCAAATTGCTCTGTGTACTTGACTAAATACCGTTCAGCTTTTCCAGTGAATGTTTCAGTAGGAAGGTAATTGTAGCTCCCTGAGATGGTAAGTTTTGAGAGAGACGTTCTTTGTTGTCTGATTTGACAGCCTTTAATACCTCTTTAGTATTCGATAGATGTCGTACTGTAGGTTCGTGCCATGACTGGTGTCTTTCCATAGGGTTTGAATGTCAATGTTAGGAGAAGATTTTAGGGCATTGCGACAGACCGTTTGGCATTGCGTAAATTTGATAGAAGGCAGTTGTAGATTTAGGCCAAACTGATTTTTTGAGAGGATTATTCCACTCAATGTTGCAGAAACAGGAAGATCAAGCCACTGACGAATGTAATTGGAAACAAGATTGTCCAGGTTTTGGACAACCCAGGTCTTTGATAGATCTGCAACAGTAAAATGCCATGAAACTTTAAACAGAACATAACGATGGTATAATAGCAGTTTGTTTTTAGGGTGGGGAGGTAAGTCGTCATTATCCTTCATAAGAGTAGAGAAAAGAGAAACGAGTTTAGATTTATGATCTTGGTTACTCATTTCAAAATTAAAGAAACGAACAAGATACTTAAAGGAATCGCCATTTTTGACAGCAGGTACTATTTGGTTACAGATGAAAAGTTTCGGTTGAAATTGGAGGGATCGCGTAGAGGGTTTCTTGACACCAAAGGTAACACATTTGTCAACCCTGACAATGAAGCTAGCCCATTGGCACCATCTGGTAAAGCAGTTTAATAAGAGTTGGTTCTCCTCTTCTCCACTGGTAACAACAGCAGCATCATCAGCAAACTGAAACCAGTGTACTGGCTGAACCATGCGGTCATTCCCATCATGGGGGGAGAAACCAAGCTGCTTATATTTATCTGATTTGATGTATTGTATGAGCGTTTTGAAGCAAAGGTTGAAAAGAAGGGGGCTGAGGCAGTCACCTTGCAATACGCCACGGCGAACGGGAATCGCAGGGGTTTGGAATTTAACAGTTATGATACAGGTCTTAAAATCTAGATATAAGCTTGAGACCAATGATTGAATTTCCGAAGGTATATGATGATAAGCAAGAATAGCTGGTATCAGCTTGTGGTGAACTTCGCCAAAGGCGTTTTTGAGATCCAGCAAAGATACCACTAAAGATCGTTGCTTAATGCGAGCTTTATTTATTAAATGGCTCATCACTGCTGTGTGCCCTAATGTACCTGATACTTTTGAGGTGAAGCCTTTTTGAATTTGGTGCTCGATGAAGCCATTGTGTTTCAGAAAAGTGAAGAGGGAGTCACGTAAGCAAGGAGTGAATATTTTTAAGGGCACTGATTCTAAAGTGATTGGCCTGAAATTTGATGGATCAT
The DNA here is from genome assembly GCF_057945365.1 of Rhopilema esculentum. Classification (NCBI taxonomy): domain Eukaryota; kingdom Metazoa; phylum Cnidaria; class Scyphozoa; order Rhizostomeae; family Rhizostomatidae; genus Rhopilema; species Rhopilema esculentum. The sequence goes on from NC_142821.1 coordinate 8,510,931, forward strand.
CTGTGCTGTCTTTTCTGTGAATCAAGATAGTGGAGGCCTTTTTCCATTCAGATGGTACCTTACCTGAAAGCCAGACAACACGAATTATTTCAGTAAGAAAGGAACGAAGATAGGGGCTTCGTTTGAAACAGATGATGGATATCTTATCAAGTGGACAGGGAGAAGTAGAAGCTTTCATACGCCTTATGATAGAAGTAATGGTTTTGTAACTAGGTGGCTCTAGATCAAATGAATAAGATGGTTCATTGAAAGTAGGGATCCATGAAGGAATGGTGAAATTTTTGTTAGGTGCGATCGCAGAAGATGCTTTGACAAAGTATTCGGTACATCCTGCAACAGAAAAAGTTGGAAGAGCTGAAGTTTCATATTGTAGAGTGCGCTTGACGTAATTCCAGAAATTCTTGATAATGTAACGGTCGTGGTTTGTTATATTGGAAGATTTAGTGGGCGAGGTTTGTTATATTGGAAGATTTAGTGGGCGAGGTTTGTTATATTGGAAGATTTAGTGGGCGAGGTTCGTTATATTGGAAGATTTAGTGGGCGAGGTTTGTTATATTGGAAGATTTAGTGGGCGAGGTTTGTTATATTGGAAGATTTAGTGGGCGAGGTTTGTTATATTGGAAGATTTAGTGGGCGAGGTTTGTTATATTGGAAGATTTAGTGGGCGAGGTTTGTTATATTGGAAGATTTAGTGGGCGAGGTTTGTTATATTGGAAGATTTAGTGGGCGAGGTTTGTTATATTGGAAGATTTAGTGGGCGAGGTTTGTTATATTGGAAGATTTAGTGGGCGAGGTTTGTTATATTGGAAGATTTAGTGGGCGAGGTTTGTTATATTGGAAGATTTAGTGGGCGAGGTTTGTTATATTGGAAGATTTAGTGGGCGAGGTTTGTTATATTGGAAGATTTAGTGGGCGAGGTTTGTTTTTTTGATTTTATTACGAAGAAGGTTAGTGACATATTTGATTTCAGTTAAAGGAGCATTAGAATGTTTCAAAGTTTTGAGTTCTTTTTTAAATTCTTGGCTGTGAGATTGGCGTATTTTTCCTTGAGATCTTCGTTGCAGCATTCGATTGTTCCACAAGTTTCTTTGAAGTAGTCGTATATGGAGTGGAAATATTTGTTAGCTAACAGCCATTCCTGGTCAGATCTTGGAAGACGAATTCCAGGCTTGATATCAAAATGATCCTCAAGGGGAATTTCAGCGTGACTAACATTATTCTCAAGGTCAGCATCATTCACGACCTCGAACAATTGCTCTTCATCAAAGCCTTTTATGACTCTGCAGTTCTGATGGATGCGGAGGCCCTTTATCCCTATGCATGACTTGCCGCAAGAACATTTCACACAGCTTTGGTTGTTAATAGCTGCATCGCGATTTCCGGAGTCAACGAGTGGATAATGATAATAATAATAATATAATAATAATAACAACATCAGCTTTCGATGCAAACGTCAAACGTCTAGCCTACCAGCACAAAAACAGCCAGGTTGTGAAGTAAAAACCAACGCAGGAAATATGAACTAACCTTTGATATCTTTGTGAACTATCTGCTTCGAGTGAAGATACCGCAGCCCTTCGAGGATTTGACAAAAATAGTATTTGCAGTCCCTTAATGGCAAGCCACGGTCGAACTGTTCCCTGTACGCTTTCTTCAGATCGTACAGTGTGCAGTCTGGAAAATGCAAAGCCATTTTAAATAATGAGAATACAAAAAAAAGACTCAATAGACCCAATTTTTAAAGAATCGTCTTTTACAATTCTTAATGTATATATATATATATATATATATATATATATATTTATATATATATCTAGCTATATATCTAGCTATATATATATAAAATCTTCACTATAAAAAACCTAAATGTACAATAAATAGTTCACATAATCTACAGATGCACTTAAAGACTCATTGCTAACAACGGGCCTTTGCGCTAAAGGCAAATTGTCCAGGCGACGATACAAACAATGGCGGTAAACTTCCACGCATTCAGCAAGGAAATGCTATGTGGGATGCTTGCCCAGCACAATGGCTTATTGTTAGCAATGAGTCTTCAAAGTTATCTACAGATTTCATGTCCCATTAAAAGATAGCAAGTGATTGGGACAATTTAATTGTTATTTTTTTTAACTCGGCCAATGAATCGTATAGTCTCCGTTTCTAGTCACAGGGGTGCTTATGTCATAATGTAATATTTGTTGTTGTTGTTGCTGTTGTTGTTGTGGTTTTTGTTTTTAATGTGTTTTAAATCATCATTATTATTCTTATTGGCTAATTCAGTGAATATTCCAGAAGCCATGGACTTGTTATAAAATTTTTGTGCATGTATCCCACGCATGGTGCTTGATGCGCAGTTCAAGTAAAAAAGCTCTGCTTGGCCGGGCCAGTTCGCTTGCATGTGTTTAAGGCGGGATCATTATCAATTTAACCTAGATCCCGGTTATACGGGCTGGCTCATTTGCAAAACAACGCATTTGTAAAACAAGATAATTTCTTGATACAAGTTAAATATCGGCGTGGCGAATTAGCCCGGCTTCAACTCTATAAAAACCTGCGATGCAGGTAAGTTGATTTCATTGTGAGGTTACCTGCACGTTCCATGAGGATAAGACCGCGACTTTTCATGCCGTTGCTAAGAGTCCTCTCGCAATTGAATTTTATGATGGCCATTGCACCAAGTAGATTTGGATGGTTTTGGCGGATCGCTCGGTAAATTTCTGCTTCCTTTGTTGGGTCCTTCTTAACCTACAGATATATAAAGTATAACAAAATGCAATGGCCTAGCAGCTAGCAAGATGGTCTGGAATGACACATCACATGATTTCGAATCATTTTGAACAAAAGCTGAAAACGCATTTAAAGAAAAGACTAAACTTAAAGCACGTCTACACATGTATGCTACAGGGATCTATTCGTGTAAAAATAACATTAAAATGAAGAATGAAAATGAAAAACTGCTGCATATTAGCTTACTGATTAATCAACTGATTACCTTAGAACAATTTACCCCACACCCATTAATTGGGAAGCTCTGTGTAGCAAAACTAAGTCAATTAATTTTAGAACAAAACTAAGTCAATTAATTCTAACAAAACTAAATAAATCTTAATTGAAAACTGTTCTTAATCCTCTGCTGAAAGAAACAGGGTAAATTATCAGTCTAACCAGAGCTGGCCTCGTTTTATGTTCTTGTGTAGACTTAAATGTTTTGACATACCTCTTTCACAGCAAGGTCTGCCTCTACTTCTTTCTCCGCATGGTAGAACCACCCCCTGTATGCATGGCCACCACCTCCTTTGCCAAGCTTTATTTTATGAAGGAACGTGAAATCTACGTCCTCGCGCACAACGGAACCTTCTCTCAACAAGGTGGTTGTCTGAAAAAAAAATTAATCGAAACGTTACCTCGAGCTTAAAACAAAAGTGATTAACAAACTGTGGTTTACAACCAATGACAACAAAGATTGGCAAAGAATTAAAACAGTAACTGACACATGATGACAACAATAATTGTCATCCAAAGATAACATTGATACTTGCACTGTAGATCACTCTCCCGTCTACTTTTCTCTCGTCTCTTCTTTGCAGCCAAGTTCTGCAAGAGAGTATTGAAAACAAACATTTAACTAAGCAATAAGACCTAGACCAGATTTCCATACTGGACAAGTTTTCCATACGGGAATTAAATTCCTGGCTGTATGACTACAAACGGTATGATAATTTCATAATATACTGCAAAAAATTGATTGGTAGAAAGCAGACCATAGTTTTACCCTGTCGCCGCATTTTTTTTTCTTTAAAACAGTGCTTTATTTGTGACTAGAAACATAGAAAATGCAGTGCAGAATATAAGGAAAAATATGACTAAAGTAGAATTACACGTCCAGTCATGTGACGGACATTGCTTTTATCAGTCATATTGTTCTTGTTCATAAAAAAACCTTAAAGGCTCCCAATTAAAGGTTTAGAAAGAAAACATGGTAAAGTTTTCAGAGCATTGCTATATACAACATGTGTAAATATATTGTATTCACTCACATTGTATCCACTCTATTGAATAGAGTGGATACAATGTGAGTTAATACAATATATTTACACATGTTGTATATAGCAATGCTCTGAAAACTTGATTCCACGTACCCTGAGATTTCTCAGAAAAAATATTAATACGACGTATAATTGTAATAACTAAAAAATGTTTTGGGGCTATTGATTCTGGTTGAATTCGTTACCTTCGATATTCTACATTTTGTATAAGTACAAAATATCACGAAATTCATGGAAACAACACTGCGACGCATAGAGAGGCTGGGAGATCTTTGAAGCTAATTTTGAAGATTGAGCTACTTCATGTTGAATGGAGATCGGTCATGAATACGCAGTGAATACCCTAGACGGTACTTTAACCAATCAAAATGCTCCTTTCCATGAATAATATTTGCCGTTAATCAGCTAAAACAATGGTCCTGTACGCTGAGAAATATGCAGCGTACAGCCTCAAAGTTTGTTCACAATTGTCTCGTTTTGAGACCGATATAAACAGTTTATGGACGTCGGAGCGGTTGGAGTGATGGATCTTCATCGAAAACAGTAAATATGACTTAATTAAAAAACTATTGCAATGTCCGTATTACTGTTTCATAATCATTCTCTCATTTGACCCCTAATTTTAATCTACCAACAGCATAGTGGAAAGGTAGGCTTCTGCATAATACTACACTGACTCAGATCTGTGCCCTTTTGAAATACCAATTTTGTTATTGCTTGTCAATCAGGGATGCTCCTGTTTGTATTATGTGATAGAATTAAAGTAAATCCAGATAGGCCTGGATAATATCGTTATAACTGTCTGGTGCATTCAGTTATATTGTTGGCCTTTTTTTTGCATTATTCGGAGCGCATTTATTTGCATTATTGTTCAGTCTCATCTCATTACCTTCGATTCTTTCAAACATTAACTTGTATTGAAAATATCACGATTAGGCAATGAAGAAAAAGTCTAGACTGCATACCACAAACTATTTATAACTCGTGTAATGACCTATGTGAATAATTTTAAAACTTTCGAAAGCCCTTTTGTATTAAGGTATAAAGAGTAGGTGTTCACAGTTACTTCCTCTTTACATCAGTGCAAATATTAGAGGATTTGACAACAACTATTGGGACATATTTCGACCAGGAAAATTTTACTGACTTTCAATAATATGTTTTGATTTGAATTGCTTTTGATGAAATGGTTAGTGGTATTTTGATGCAATGAATGAGTTCGAAGAGTATATTTGCGTTGGGTTCTTTAGCAAAGTATCGTTTTCATCATAGTAGTAATGCCCTGACAGTGCAGTACTTGCCAACCGAACCAAAAAGAAAATTAGATCAAATGTAAATAGCTAGTCCTTTTAAACTTCCTATTATTCCCCTATTTTCATCAAGCCCCATCGAGCCACACCCTGCTCCACCCTTTTGTTTAATAGAGAATACCCAGTTGAAAAAGTCACGCTACGCCACTGCAGTCTATTGTACATGTTAGCTCCATCTGACTATCTGATGAATTACCAATAAAGACAAAAGTAGAGTAAGAGACAAGTGTATTATTAAAAATAGTGTTCATGGTTTATGGTATATCTTGAATTTTAATCACTTACTTCCAATACATGCATTTGCCAACATGACAGTTATCTTGCTCACATCCTATTGCATGACTTAAAGTGCCACAATCCACAATCTCACAATGCTTGCACAAAACAGTCTGACAATGATTTTTGTGGCGCAACAAGGACTTGACCTTTGATGGGAAGATAGAAACTATTTAAAAAAATTTTTAAAAATTGGATATATGTATAATAATTCATTTTTATTCTAATCTTTAAATACATTACAATTTTTATAACAAACCTCAATTCTATGATAAAGCTCCAACAAAGTCCATTACGCTGAATTTCCACTCCCTAAGACTGTGACTATCCCTAAGAGGGGGTCCCCTTGAAGTGTCAGAGGGTTGACCCCCCCCTTTAAGCAGAGGTTTTCAAAAGAACAAGAACTTTGAAAATGCATTGAGGCCTTTGAAAGGTTTTCTTTTCTGACAAGGAGAAAAAAGAGGTCCTGCAAAAATATTATCGGAGGGAGTTAGCATAACCAAAGATTTGTCATTTCCGCTAATAAATATGCTACAACAACTTACTGTCTTGCAAAAATCTTTTTCAGGACAGGATGCACAAATTTCTTGTCTTATGGATGCATGCACAATAATACGCCCAATCTACATAAAAGAAAATATTTGAATTAAAATTCTATTTGAAGATGTCTAAATCATCAATTATGTTAAAATTTCAAAAACAGTCATCCTTTGAACATAGTTCCACATGAATATAAGGCTCCCATTCAAGGGATATAAACTTCTCCTGGATGTTAGCCTGCCCCTGAATACAAGCCAAGGGCTTATACTTGGAAGCATACATAACAGCACCATCTTCTTCTTCTACATGAATATGTGCCATTACTTATGCAAATGATTCAAATGAGATTTTTTGATGTAGGCTTGAAAAAAGTTTTTCATTGTGTTCTAATACTTTCAGAATTTGGATTTAAGTCGCCCTGAAAAAAGCCCCCTTTAAATACAGGCTTCCCAAAGTTGCATTTGCCTGTATACGAAGATCTCTGTATCAGTTAAAAAGAGTATGCAGTTGAAAACCAGGGGTGGAAAATATAGCGGACCATGGCGCACCAATGGTTCCAGAAATTTTTTTGGCTCTCCAAAAGAAAAAAGGAGGAAAAGAACAAAGAAATAAGAAAAAAGACGAAAGAAAGAAAAGAAGAGGAAGAAAAAGGAAGAGAGAAAGAGGGAAAGAGAGAAAAAAGAAGGAAAGAAAGAAAAGAAGAAGAAAAAGGAAGAGAGAAAGAGGGAAAGAGAGAAAAAAGAAGGAAAGAAAGAAGGGATGAGGGAAAAAAGGGAAAAGAAGGGGGCAGTGAAAGAAAATATAGAAACCAAAGATGGAAGGGTCTGAACGGAAGAAAAAAATGAGAATTGACAAAATTAAAATCTCAGTGAGAATATTATATTATTGTTGTTCATGTGCAGTAATGTTGGCAATCTGTTCTGCTTAGTCTCAAAACTTGGTTTTATTGTTTTGAATAATCCAACAAAAAGCAGAAAATAATTTGGCATGAAAATTGTAATCTCCTTGCTTGAAATAAGAAATAATTGTTTATAAATATGTCCAAATTTCAATTTCATGTGAAAAACACACAAATTTGCCAGCAAGTTTTCACCCTATTTAACTTGGGAGCCAATTATGAAAAGCTTGTTGCAGCTACAGCACTATGGAAGCTTAACCTGCGAAGTTTAGTGGGGTTTTCAGAGACAAGATTTGCCAAGAGCAGAAGGCAGGTATATAAAAACATACATCATGAGTTCCCAGCAATAATGACCTGCTTGGGGTGAAGAATAAGAACAAATTTTAGATTGGGTGAAGAACAGATCAAGGGCAGAACCTGCAAATTCAAGAGTGGGGGAAAAGGCAAGAGAGCTTAAGGGGAAGATATTAAACACCTGTCTCCTGCTCACACTGTCTGGTGTAGCAGATGCATATGGACAATTTGGCTTGATAGTGAATGTTGCTCAAATGGTTCACCTATTACCACATGAAAGATTGGAGCTCTTTATGGAAGCTGTCAATGTTCTTTCTAAAATTGAGGAGTGCTTAGATGACCACAGCAAATGTAATTCACTGGCAACAGAATCAAGAAAGCAGAGGTGCCTGTGGCCATTGAACCAAGCAGACAAGGAAGGCTTGAAAGAAAGGAATGAAATCAGGGGAATACCTATTGTCTCCCAGTGTGGGATTCAAGCTGCGGGTCTGCAAAATGAAACACAAAGTCCGTCTCTGATTGTGAGGATGAAACCTGATTCTGAAGCAACATCAAACAAGAAAATACTGTGTTTGCTGAGAGAAATACACAGGGGTTTGGAAATGTGTATGGTCAAGCACCAATTGATGTGATTCATAACACAATGGTGATTCTTGACCTGCCTGCACTTGCTGTTAAGTCACACCAGCCAGATGGAGGAAGCATAAAGATTGCTGAAACAGACTTCCCCAAATTCAGGGAAGCAGTTTTGGCAATTGTGAGGTCCCTTTCTTCTGTGCCAAAGAAAGCCCTCAAAGGACAATACAGAGAATTTTTTAAAAGACTTGAGCTGTCAACATCAAGCTACACATTGACGCAGCTCAAAACTGTAGATTCTAAGGAGTTCATTAAAAAGTTTTCAACCCTGCAGATACTTTACTTGTGGGCATAGGGATGGTGTATGCAGGCCATTGCCATATCCTGTATCAAGCAGTCATGTGAGTCGATGCTGGAATCAATGGTTTCTATGTATGAGTATCATTTTGATGGTACAATAAATATGGGAGAAGAAAATATAAATGAAGAGTTTTTCATTAGTGAATGGCCCCAGCCTCTCTTATTGCAACAGTTTCATTGAGGAGGCAATGAATAGATACAATGAATAGAGCATCTTGTAAGACCATCTCAAAGATCATCAAGGAGACTCAAAAATGTTGGATAGACTTCTTAATGAAAGTAGCAAATTACCTTGCAAGGAGTAGAGCACAAACAGTTTTAAAAAATCCAGTCTGGTTTTTGAAGATGTTCATGGAAGGTTGCATGCATGTGGTTATTCAAAACAAAACTAATAAGCTGTATGTTTGAAGGAAACAGACTGCGTCACAATGGAAATAGTAAATGTTTGTCAACAAACTTTACAAGGGTGCTTAAATGTTCTAAAATTAAAAATATGTTACACAGAATTAACTTCAAATCCAATTGATGCTGGTTGACCCCCCCCCCCCTAAACATACTGAAAAATTATCTATTGTTGATTATTTTGGAGACATATAGGTTAATACTGAATTTTGCAACACTTTTGAGACAGCAAGCATGTAAGGTTACCGTTCAAATCAGCTCTCTTCTATTGTTTCACATCTTCTATCTTTATTCAATACCTTCCGTTCCTATTCTAAGTGTTTGTCCATATAGTACTACACCTCTTTCTTCATTCATTAACATATACACACTTTTTGTTCATTCTATCCTTATTTTATTGTCCCCTCTTCAAGTTGTCAACCAACTTTCTGTCCTCCTTATTTCATTCCTTTTCAAGTTTCCTTTTCTATTTCTCCTTCCATTTCATTCATTTTCTTCCAATTGTCTCTCCCTCTTACTTTTCAATCTTCTTCTTGCATACCTTTCTTTCTTCTGTCCTCCCTCCTTCAGGAAGAAATCTTTCCTTCAAGGCTGTTTAAAACATTTTCTCCATCCCTCCCTGTTGATATTTGGTTCAAATTATGTTAATAGATACTTACCATGTTTGCCAAATTTTGACATCTGGAATCCATCCTTTGGAATTTAACCTTTCTTATCCTTTCCAAAGCATCCCTCTCAGTCTGTTTGGAATTAAAATGGAACTTTTGAAAAAGTATTTGAGCCAAGAAATAACATTTGGCATAATGCAGAAATTTTGTAAAGAGTTTTCATTTACATACATACCTGCTTCTGTTAAATGATTAATAACTTTTCAATGCTTGTCATGAATAACTGAAGATCCTTTGACTTCTCCATACTATAGTCATAAGATGGAACTTATGTCATTCCTCCTACTAAACAGAATACCTGACTGAAATAGTGTCAGGTCAATGGGCTTGGATGCTAATGCTAAATGCTAAATGTCATGAAATCGAGCTACCCTGCACACAGGGTGCAATGACATGCGATCCAAAAAATGGAGACCATACAATTTTTATGAAGACCTGATGTCATCTTTGTATTAGAAGGTGTGTATCACTGTTTGAAAAAGTGTAAAAGGTTTTTGTAAAACTCAAAAGTAATGGAATTTTAGAAGTTTCTTGAAAACAATATAATTTAACAAAAAGGATATAAGTTTTTTAGGCCCTGTTGCCATTACTCTGTTTCCCTATCCAATGGATTCGAGTGAATCTGTTTTAGAATTTTTTGAGTTTCATTAATATGCTCAAAAACGGTGTCATTTGATACCAAACCGAAGATATTCAAAAATGCTGTTCAAAGTGGAGTCATCCGAAAACGGAATCATTTGAATACGCATTGTTTTATTGGGAACAGCGAGGACAGAGGCATTTGAAAAACAGAGTCATTCAATCTCAGTTTCAAAAAGAGCTCAAGCAAAGGCTTGAGAACAGACAAATATGGAGTTATGGAAACACCCACGCTATCCTTTTGACCAAATCAGAGTGGCCCTGGGTAATATGTTCAAGAAAATACGAAAAGAACACAGAGAGAGAACAGAGACATACAATAACGGAGTAACAAAATAACGAAGTAATGGAAACCAGGCCTAACCAAACAAAGTAAAGAGTAAAAATGCCTCCAGGAATGCCATCAATATAACCCATACAAAAGAAAGTAAACATTACTTTAGAGAAAATAAACAAGAAATTGAAAGAAACAAAAGATAAAAAGAATAGTAATTCAAAACGTGGAACTGGGCGTGCGAAAGAAAGCACGCCTCGGGAGTTCTAGGCACGTGTAGAGACATGCCTGTGCAATCGCACACCTAATATTACCAGGACTGTAATGATGGTTATGAATGATAATGAAAATGATTATAAAGATTGGTGATGATGATTGATGATTGTAATCATAGTGAAACTGAAGATGACTGACGGTTGTGATGATGATGGTGAAGATGACAATGGATGAAGATACAGATAATGATTGGTGGTGATAAATGGTCACAATTGACTTTAAAAATGATTGACAATGACAATGACTGATGACTTTAATCACGGTGATGATGGTGATTTAATAGTAAGTCACACATTAAATGAAGTTTTTGTATCACTGTTAATCAAATAATCCCCCCAATTTCCAGCTGAATCTTGATCAACAACAGATATTTGTGGTGAACTGTTCTCATTAGTATTCTGTTTGTATGCATTTTCACGTCCTCTTATTGTTCACACATAATTACCATTGTTTTAACGCATTTTAAATACTCTTTGTTGTTTCTAATTGCACTGCACATTAACTGATATCCATGGAAACAGTTTAGTTGATTTTAGTTTTGCTATGGGGTGTGATAGTGGAGTTCGTAAGGATCGAGGAATGAAATTGAGTTAGAGAAATGAAAGATTTGTTTATTGATTAAATTCTCAAGCGGTGAGTTCGTTCCATTTATTTTATGTATATAGATATCTTAAAGGGCCTCCATAATTGGTAACCACGACGTCTTCATTGCATTTGTTTACGTTTGATTTTATCCTTGCGCCATTGTTTACTTCACACACCAACATCATGTCTACTCCCGAAACTTCCTCTGAAACTCCTTCAACTTCCACTACGAACATCACTTCTGTTAGTCTCAAGCTACCTCCGTTCTGGCCTTCCGATCCTTCTATTTGGTTTGCACAAGTTGAGGCTCAGTTTCAGACACGCAATATTACATCTCAATCGACAAAATATCACCATGTCATTTCCATGCTTCCGCCAGAAGTTGCTCAAGAGATTCGCGACATATTACTTAATCCACCAACTTCTCAACAATATGACTACCTCAAGCCCGAGCTTATCAAGCGTACGTCTGTTTCGGAGCGAAAACGTCTTCATCAGTTACTAGTAGCAGAGGAACCCGGTGATCGAAAACCCACCCAACTTCTTCGCAAAATGCGACAGCTTTTAGGCAATGCAGAGCTCGAGGAGCGTATTCTTCGTCAGTTGTTTCTCGAACGTTTACCGACTAATGTTCAACCCATCTTGGTTTCCTCTGCTGATACAATTTCCCTAGATCAACTTGCCACTCTTGCTGATAAGATTTTAGACGTTACTTCATCGTCACCTTTGCTGTCCCCCCTTTCTGCCACAGCAACACCTTCAGTTTCAACAAGCGATTTACAAGAGCAAATTTCTCAGCTAACCATTGCTGTACAGGCTTTACAATCTCAAGTTTCCTCTCGTGGTCGTTCTCCTTATCGTCGCTCCAGTTTTTCATCTGGTTCTCGTCGCCCCTCTCGCAGTTCAAGTCGATCTCGCCACCCTAATTCTGAATGTTGGTACCATTGGCGTTTTGGTGTTACTGCAAGAAAATGTCAGTCACCATGTTCTTTTCGCTCATCGTCTTTGGGAAACGGTCCCACCAGCGATTAGAGGCGGCCTCTTCGTCTGGTTCCTCTGCTCACAGTCGTCTTTTCTATGTTACTGACCGAAAGACTGGTACTCGTTTTCTTGTTGATACAGGTGCTGAAGTTAGTGTCCTTCCACCTTCTTCACAACAGCGTAAATTTCCATCAAAGATCACTCTTCAAGCTGTCAATCATACACCTATTGCAACTTATGGACAAAAGTCAGTCACTTTAGATCTTGGTTTACGCCGTATTTTTCCATGGGTATTCATTCTCGCTGACGTGCCTCGTCCAATCCTTGGTGCCGATTTTTTAGCCAATTTTGGTCTAAAAGTGGATCTTCGTCACCACAAACTTCTTGACACAAACACTAACCTCACCATTCAAGGCCTTACAACCCCAGCCACTTCACCTTGTCCCATTTTTGCGATATCGACTCTGGCTACGCCTTATCAAGATCTTCTAAAAGAGTTTCCAGACATTGTTCGTCTTTCAAACAAAGAAACTGCCATCAAACACACTGTGACGCACCATATTCGCACTGAGGGTCCACCTGTTTTCTGTCGTCCACGAAGACTCGCTCCAGATCGTTTTGCTATCGCCAAGTCGGAATTTGATCACATGCTTCAATTAGGCATCATTCGTCCTTCAAAGAGTAGTTGGTCTTCTGCACTTCACATGGTTCCAAAACCCACCCCAGGTGACTGGAGACCTTGTGGAGATTATCGCGCATTGAACAACGTAACCATCCCAGACCGCTACCCAATACCCCACATACAAGATTTCTCTTCTTCTTTGCATGGTAAAAATATATTCTCAAAAATCGACTTGGTTAAAGCGTATCACCAAATTCCTGTTGAACCATCCGACATTTCAAAAACTGCCATAACAACACCTTTTGGCCTTTTCGAATTCGTGCGTATGCCTTTCGGCCTTCGAAACGCTGCACAGACTTTTCAGCGCTTTATTGACGAGGTCCTGCGGGGCCTTGATTTCGTCTATGCCTATATCGATGATGTTCTAATTGCAAGTGCTAGCGCAGAGGAGCATTTACATCATCTCCGTATAATTTTTCAGCGTTTCCAGGACTACGGCATTGTCATAAATCCATCAAAAAGTGAATTTGGATCTGCTTCATTGGATTTTCTGGGTCATCATGTTTCTGCTGACGGTATCAGCCCACTCTCCTCCAAAGTTCAAATTATTCAAGATTTTCCGCCTCCAACATCATTACGCTCGCTACGTGAATTTCTTGGCCTCGTCAACTTTTACCGCCGTTTTATACCAAACTGTGCAACACTCATGCAGCCATTAACTGATCTTCTAAATGCTCGTCACACAAAACAGCCTTTTCACCTCTCTGAGTCTGCCTGTACCGCATTTACGGCTGTCAAATCTACTTTAGCAACCAAAACTTTACTCCGCCATCCAGTCCCTAGAGCTCCATACAGTCTGATGACTGATGCTTCAAATATTGCGGTTGGTGCCGTACTTCAGCAATACATAGATGGTACCTGGCACCCTCTGTCCTTTTTCTCAAAGCGATTACAACCATCGGAAACAAAGTACAGTACTTTCGGTAAAGAATTACTTGCAGTATACCTTTCCATTCGCCACTTCCGTCATATTCTTGAAGGTCGTCAGTTCTTCATTTTAACGGATCACAAGCCTCTAATACATGCCATTTCTTCAGCATCTTCTCGTCATTCGCCTAGGGAGATTCGACATCTGGACTTTATATCGCAATTCACAACAGATATTCGACACATTAAAGGTATTAAAAACCCTGTTGCTGATGCCCTGTCACGCCTTGATATTAATTCTATCCATTCATCGATCGATTTCTCCCAACTTGCTGATGCACAACAATTTGATGAAGAACTTTCGCAGGTAAAAGCATCCACATCCTTACAGTTTTGTGACATTCCGCTTCCATTGTCGAACAAAACGATTCTTTGTGATACTTCTACAGGAAATCCTCGGCCATATGTTCCAGCTCTCCACCGTCGTGCTGTCTTTGATAGTTTACATTCTGTTTCACATCCTGGAATTCGTGCCACACAAAAACTTATTACGCAGCGTTTCATTTGGCCTGGCATGAACAAGGAAATTCGCCAGTGGACCAAATCGTGCCTTAATTGTCAACGTTCCAAAGTTCAGCGTCATACCGTTACTCCTTTTGCCACTTTCTCGTGTCCTGACGTACGTTTTGATCATGTGCACCTGGATCTTGTTGGCCCTTTGTCGTTTTCCAAAGGTCACCGTTATATTCTCACTTGTATCGATCGTTTCACGCGTTGGCCTGAAGCAATACCACTACCAGACATCTCAGCAGAAACTGTTGCACGCGCCTTTGTTCAACGATGGATTGCGATATTTGGTGTTCCTTCTACCATAACTACGGATCGTGGTGCTCAATTTCAGTCCAACTTATTTAGATGTTTAACCCAGCAACTTGGCACCAACCACATCCATACAACTGCATACCACCCTTCTGCTAATGGTCTTGTGGAGCGCTTTCATCGTCAATTGAAGTCTTCCTTGAAAGCATCGGATAACGGCCTTAATTGGACTGACTGCCTTCCATTGATAATGCTTAATATTCGTTCCTCTTTTAAATCAGACCTTAGCTGCAGCCCCGCTGAACTCGTTTTTGGAACACAACTTCGTCTCCCTCATCAATTTTTTGCTCCATCATCCTTGGCTTCTCTAGATCCGAAAAATTACGTTGACCGTTTACGTCGGTACATGTCAAAGCTACAAGCTATGCCAACCCGGTCTCATACAAATCGCTCCTACATTCCTGTTGATTTGCAGTCCTGCACTCATGTGTTCGTTCGCGATGACAGTGTCAAAGCTCCCCTTCAACCTCCTTACCGTGGCCCGTTCCGGATTCTTCGTCGTTTTCCAAAGTACTATACACTGGACATCAATGGAAAACAGGATACGGTATGTTTGGACAGGTTAAAGCCAGCCTTCATTGATATATCTGCTCCTCCAGTTAAGAGTCGTGACGAAACTGTTATTCCTCCGCCTCCAAAGGAGTCCGATGTACCTATCCGTAAAACTCGCTCTGGACGTCATGTTCATTTTCCAGACCGTTTTTATTCGTAACTTGAATATATCTGTTTACTCTTTTGCACCTTTAACACTTCCTTAATTATGACATTTATCGTTCGCTTTATCGCACTAGCTCTCTAGGGGGGGAGCTCTGTGGTGAACTGTTCTCATTAGTATTCTGTTTGTATGCATTTTCACGTCCTCTTATTGTTCACACATAATTACCATTGTTTTAACGCATTTTAAATACTCTTTGTTGTTTCTAATTGCACTGCACATTAACTGATATCCATGGAAACAGTTTAGTTGATTTTAGTTTTGCTATGGGGTGTGATAGTGGAGTTCGTAAGGATCGAGGAATGAAATTGAGTTAGAGAAATGAAAGATTTGTTTATTGATTAAATTCTCAAGCGGTGAGTTCGTTCCATTTATTTTATGTATATAGATATCTTAAAGGGCCTCCATATATTAACCTCTTCATAAAAAGGAGGAAAAATAAAATCATTTTACCTGCACAATGATGGATTTGTGTTCTTCATACAAAGCTTCTACTACTCTTGCTTCCTCTTCTTGAGGCAGTCCTGCATAATGTCCTCTATAGACTTTGTCATGTTTGCCCCTGTCTTCATCATCTGAGCCCCCATCATCAGCATTTGACTTTTGAGGATTGTATTTGGGATTTCTCAAATTTTGTCTTTGGTCACAATGCATTTTGCTTCCATTGTCTTTTGAGGTTACAGAGCTTCCTTTTGATTCTCCTTGACTGCCCCTTTGGCGGCCATAATGGTTTTTTTTACCATAATGGTTTTTTCTCTTTTTCTTTTTCTTGCATTTTTTTGGCTTTTTTCTCTCTTTTTTTCCCGATGATGACCCAACAGCAAGCTCATGATCCAAAGGTTCTATAAAAGAAAGAAATAATGAACAATGTAACATTCATCTATCCATAACAAAAAATATGATAGAAATAAAAATAGATAAATCGCTAGCTCTCAGATAAAACATTGCCTTGGTTGTTGGAGAGACTACAAGTGAAAGTCTTAGAATAAGCTACCCTTGTTGCCAAAGGGCATACACATATAACTTATTCATGAATACATATTCTCTTACTGCGAGAAAGGAGATCGTCCCTTTAAAAGTTTCTCTCAAATTGTTCAACTTCACAACAACTAAAAATCTACTAGAAGATCTCCTTCTATTTGGCATACCTCTGGTGACAGAGAAATGCAGACTAAATGACAACAATCACATAAGCCCAAGGGGTGCCTCGTAGAGACAAAAATTATCTTAATTTTGCACAATAATTTGGTCTTTTCCTGGATGAGAGATTTCTTGCAAACATTTGCCTTGCAGCTTCTATTAACTCCTCCTTCTTAACCTTGAGAAGTTGCTGAGATTTTCTAGGCGAATCTCTTCTGGCATTTCTACAAGAACATAGGAAGAATTATAAAGTGAGGGGCACCTGTTTAAAGGGGCACTGTAACAAAGATTCCTTAAGGTCATAAACCTGTTTAAAGGAGCACCCTAACAAGGATTCAAGAAAGGTTAAAAAAGCTGTTTTCTAGGAGCCTGGTTACACTGTTATAGATGTCTTCTTCTGACTTGGTTGTGAGCCATGACACAAAAGGTTTCAAAAGCCTAGTGACAAAACAGAAAGACAAAGCCAGGCCTACCCTGGAAAGGCGTGTAGTTGCACACGCACGCACTGGTACACGCCTCCTCACTCTGAGAAGTGCATTCAATCGCACACCTATTTTACAACTATTCAATTGCTTTTTAACCAAAGCGTTGGAAACTAATAAGGTGACAAAAACATTAAAGATGCACGTTTTGTGCAAATTATCGTAACCAGATCACCAGGCATCCACCATTTTGAGGAGCTAAAGCGTTTCATGTGAAAGCCTTCGCCAATGGCCCATACTGGAAAGCTTGATTTCTGTGCCGTAGGTTTACGTCGGTGATTTCAGTGTCCAGTTCCTATTACCAGTTAGGTTAAATGTAAGCAATGCACCACACAATCTACACAGTATGGTATATATGTAACTGAGATTTCATGCTTTTAGGGTATTTTTGTCACGTACCACAAATTATTGAATGTTGTATCCTTTTCATATGAAAACAGAAAAAAACATGCCAATTTCTTTGACTAGCATAAAATGATAATAATTTGGAAAATGGCAGGTTGTGATAAAGGCATGAAATGTTCAAGGGCTGCACTTGACAACAAAACGATAAGGCTCTGGATTCAAAAAAGGGAAATCTGTAATATAACTGAATGTTTCAAGAGTTTGCACTGAAACGTTTTGTTCTGTTTTCAAAATTGTTTCCATATCCCTTTTGACAAAACAGGATTGACAAAATTTCATGCTGGTATCATAAAACAAAGTGGTATTGTGAAGACGGAACCAACTGCAAACTTTATGATGTCACTGATTCTTATGCTTTGTCACTCACACTAATTGTTTTAAAGCCCCAAAAACAAATTTTCCCATGGAAATTTTTTTCGAGTTAATCTTCATTTAAAATTGCAATTTTATATTGCAAGTATCAATTTCTTTAAAAAAGCTGTGTGAAATTTCAATTAGGCACCTAAGTAAAGATCCCACTGCCAAGAAATATTTATTGTTGCATGTGACAACGGAAGAAAATGACCATATACATACTATGTAATTAAACCTTTGTAGAAAACACCAATAGCACACCTGTATTGTAACAACCTAGGGGTACAAAATGCCACACTTGTGCTAACTTATTCCCAGGAAGGCCTGGAAAGCCCTTTTTTGCAAAGCAAACAAGACAATTTTATAACCATGCTTTTCAGCTTACCTTGAAAATAAATTTCAGAATATTTCTTGTGGAAATATATTTACAGAAGGAAATATGGGAATATATTGAAATAATAGGCATACATTTGTTATTTCTTACTAATATTGCTTTCTTTAAATGAAATTTGCCAAAAACAGTTAGTTGTAGAATGGTTTTGTCCAATATTAGGGCTCATCAGTACAGCTAGGCTAAATGAGAACCCAATACTAACCTAGGGCCAGCAATGAGGCTGTAAGAGACAATGCATGTGGGACAGTGGCAATGTATGTGGGAGGTAGTGTCAACGTTCACTCAAAGCTCACACTATTCACTTTAATACACATAAACACCAAATTATTCAATAAAAAAGTATGTATTAGTCAAGAGACTCAACAGTCTCGTTAAGCAATATCACCAAGAGCTGCACATGCATACTTCTTTTCCTTTCCACTGGCAAGGCACAGTTCTTGGTGATATTGCTTAAAGAGACTGTCAAGTTTCTAAGACTTGTGTATACCTTCTATATTTGTTGAGGAGATGAGACCTCACTCCTATTATTTGAGACAAAAGGCTTAATGATTTGTTTGAGCCAATCAACATTGAGGAGCCATGATGCATGTGAATTCTAACAAGTTTTCCCCACAAAGTTCCAAGCCATCCTCAATACGCAAAGCAGGGAACGACAATGAGAGCTTGCAAACATGTTGAGAACAGTAATTTTAGCAGCTTGAACAAGTTTCATCAATTTCTGAGGAGTTTTACAAAGATAATTTAGGGACCTTTTTCATTGATTCTTAATTTAGGGGTTTCTTCAGAGCTTATTTGTAGATTTTGTTAAATGGGAAGATCAAAATCCGAAGCTTTTTACCTTAAAGATTTGAATAATTGAATTGAAGGTACATTTTCTGTTGTTTTATTTGATTTTGTTTGATACATTGTCTGAAAATTATGTTTTTGTTTGCCATTATGGCTCCCCTAAAAAGGGTGGCCGTATGTTGCCCACCCCTGATCTAGGGCCTAGACCAGCCATTCGTAAACTTTCTGAGATCCCAGGCCCAAGGCCAAACTTATTCTTTAGTTCATGAAGTTCATGCTTATTAGCATATGTGTACAAGGCAGCGTGTGTGGACTAGGGCACCAGCTAATGCTTTATTGCCAAACTGTGTTTTATTTATTTTTTCTCTCCATCTTATTTTGGTTTCATTAATTTGTAAGTAAGTTGATTATTTGCTGTTGTTATGCTAAGATAATTCTAAAACTTGGGATTATACGGTACGACTTCAAGTGGTAAGTATGAAATCCAAACTTTAATTTTTGCAAATTTTTCGACACAAGCTATGTAAAAGTCGAAAACTCATTGGCCCCCGGGAAAAATCCACATTTTTTCTAGCCCAGCACTTGGAGGCCATGAATCTGACGGTTGCTTTATCTGCTTCGAGACGATACAGGACCAAACAGGTTTCCAAATAATGTCAAAAATCAGGAGCCTCACCTTTTAATGCTACGACTGAACTCTCATTGCAATCGCTTATGAAGCTGCTAAGGGTAAGCAACAAATCTTCCTCGCAAACCACGGGGAAGGATGCATTGGTGAAAGCTGACTCAGTTTGGTCGTCGTGCTCCGAAGTAAACTTCAATTTACCAGAACTTTCCACCTCAGGCATAGTTTCATTAATTGCCCGTATCTCCATGAACCTGAGCCCTTCCTTGCTCTAACTTCTAGGTTTTCCACGTTCGCCAACACGTAAATAACTTTTCTTAGCGTCTAAAAAACAGCACGTCGAATATTTCTGTTCTATGCCTCCGCTCTGTGCCTAGTCTAGACAGGGTGGGGAGCTGGTAACTAGTTTCGTTTTCTTGCAGCGAAACGTCATAGAAAATATTTGTAGAAATATTTAATTTGACCCAGCTATTCTGAAAAATGAATAGAAATATTGTGCAGGTGAAAATAAGTGTTATCTATTAAATTTTTTTGTAAAGTAGCTACATGAGCATACATAGGGTTCTCTCTATCAAATAAATGTAATTTGGCTCTGGTTCCACGATGTATGAGCCAAAACAACAATGGTCTTTCTAGGAAACTTTTTGAGTCACTGAACATAGTTCTGCCAGTTTACAACAGATTCAAATGATTATGTAAAACTAGTGGTCTTTAACGAAGAATTCTAAATTTGATTCCTGTACCTGAGGGATGCTGGGGGAAAGTGGGTATACATGTAGCCTTGAAGGCAATTTGCCCAAATTTTGTATTTATATTTATTTATACCTAGCATTCGAATGTAGTTCTTAGGACACTGAGAAGCTGTGCTAATCGTGCAGTGTCTTTGTCCTTATCCTGGATCTGACCATACCTCTTAGGGACTCCCCTCAGTCTAGGTAAAAGTTTGGTCATGTCGGGGTCTCGAACCCCTAACCCTAGGATTTCTAGTCCGCGCAGGGACACCGGAGAGGGAGGCGAGAGGGTCAACCACCATTTTTGCCTTTTGATATGAAAGGCAGGGGGCCAAAGTGCACTTTTCATAGAAGTGCCATTTACATCGTTTGTTTGTTATTATCAAAATATTCATATGAAATTCTGACTGTACTGCCTTATTCAAGTTACCATTTTTCAAAACTTGTAAAGAAATATATTTTACCAAAAGTTAGCCGAATTGTTAGTAGATGAGAATTGTTTTTCAAATGCGCATCTACTCAAGCCTGCCCCCTTGTCCCTTTGTCGTTCCGGCGTCCCTGAGTTTGCGACCCGAGCCACTGCGCCATCTTCACACATTCTGGTTCGATTAATGTTCGTTTTCGCCTCTTGACACACTGCTAATGACTGAAGTTTTATTCTCCCCATTTTACTTTCCGTCATATCAGGAAGGAAATTTTAAGGACACTTGCTATCACTGTACAACTGCTTTTTTAAAATTAAAAAAATTAGACCGAGCCTGTATGCAAACAAGGCTGTGCGTAAAATGGGAAGATGTATTATATTTGGCTTAGAGCGTTGTCGCTTTTGATTACAACATAAACATTTCTGCTGGTTTGCTTGCTTTGCTTTTCATATTATTTCCCTGCATTTTTAGCCTCAAATTTTTCTATAATTGAAGATTTTTTTTCAGCTTATTTATAGCTGCCCAGTTTCCTTAAATAATCCCTACTCTGCACATTTTTGCTTAATCATTACAGACATTGGTTTTTGCTGTGCCCTAGAATTAGACCTGCGTCTAACAAAATAAAGACAGCAAATATAATTCGATATGATTTACTACTTTGAAGATGACACGAAACAGCAGAGACATTGTATACTTGCTTTTTATGTATTTTCATTCTTTCTTATTGTTTTATAAAATATTCAACAAAGTTAGAATTTCAAGCAACTTCGCCTATTTTAATATTTTTTTCCAGAGATGTTGTTTACCTTAATTGATATTCACCTCCATTTAAAGAATGGTTTAATTGAAAGTATGGAGATAAGTGCAATATTAGCAAGTTCTCGAGCGATCGTAAGAAAGACTGCTGACATTGGATAAGGTCTGGTCCCCATCATTTGCATTTGCTATTGGTAACACTGCAATTGGCAGAGTTGAAATTATAAATAATCAGATTTTCTATATTCATTATCTGACGTTTTTACCCTGAGGAGAGTTTCTGTTTTTCGGTTCTACACCCTTTTTTACAAGAATACCGAAATTTTGCTGGGCTTGAATATTCTTAACTTTTTTCTATTTTAAGCCTAAAGACTTGGCCAAACTGGGCAACATTGTCAGGCAACATTCATAAATTCCTAATGTTGCTCAAATGTTGTCCAGTTTGGCCACCATGTCGGCCGACAAATTCATCAAGAAATTTGTTGTTCGAATGTTTGAACATGCTCAAACATTTTTCGGCAACATTTGTTGCTCAGTTCTATGTTGTCCAGTTTGGCCAAATTGTCGGGCAACAATTCACCTTAATTTCCCATCTGAGAAAAACCAACTTGCACAGTGATGTATTGCAAAACAGTATGCTCTACTCGATTCAAATAAAATGTCAATATTTAAGCTTTCAAGTTGATTGTACCGAATGGGAAGAAAACCATGGAGTGGAAGAATAGTTTAGGAAGAATAAAAAGTCTCGTCTGAAACAAGTCCAAATGCAAGCTCTTTGAAAAAACAAATCAGCAAAATGCTACCCGCGTGCTCGACCATAGAGTGCTAAGCAGCAAAGGTGTTGTCATGTCAAAATCAGCTTCCAGTAGCTGCAGCTTGCTTTCTATCTGCCATACTTATCCAAATTTTTGCTCAAATCAAATATGGCGCGGAAAACCACATATCATATCATATTTGGCACGCTGTTTTGACAACATCATCAAATGATGCTGCACGACAATGTTGCCCAATTTGGCCACCATATTTCGGCGCCAAAAAAAATATCGAGCAACATTGTCGGGCAACAATGTTGCCCAGTTTGGCCAAGGCTTAAGAACATTATAATGTTAATGGGTCTTAGGCAGGATACGTCTTTTTCAAAACATATAGCGGGAAACTCGTATTTGTTTTGCTTTCCGAAAAACTCAAAATGTAAAGAAAAACATTAATTTTTGATGAAGCTTGAGCTTTGCATTATTCTTAAATTATGCTTAAATTTCGGCGATTTGGAGCATGAATATTCTTATAGACTTATGTAAAATGGTGCGTATCTTCAAAGCTACATCTTTCTAGGATGCAAAGACTTGATGTCAAATGATCTTCCTCTCTCCCCTTGACCGTATTGGTGACAGGAAATTGTTGTCGTAAAAATAACGACAATAGACTATCACAAAGAATTTACTAGAAAATTGTGACTGACAGCATCTTAATTTCTGTTTTGTATTTATGCGGCTCCTGCTTGCCTTTAACAATGCAACTTCTACGGCATATTAGAGAATTTAGATATCACAAAATCCAAACTATTCTAACAGGAAATAAAATTTTCTCAGAAGCAGTGCAGTCACATGAAATCTATAAACAAATAACACACTGTCTCCCTTAGCGTTTTTACATAGGCTGAAGAGCAATTTTGTTTCCTCAGCCTACCCTAGCAAGCTTTATTTACTTTTGTATTTACTTACTTTTATATGGTAAACATCACCTTAGCTTTAAATAAATTTTTTTCTTTTTAGCTTTCTTTTATAGTAAAGTTTGACACGACCCTCTGTAAGTCAGTCCTCTCGAGAAATTTTATCAAGAGAAAGAATGTGATCTTTCTAGTCAGTACGGGAAGAAAAACAGAAAGGCAGAACCAAAAGGTAGCATTAAAAGATTTAGCATTAGCATACCAAAAGTTTGCATTTTCTTTACTGTGTACTCCTTTGGACCCTTATAGCGTTATACCACTATTGTTTCGTTGTCACATATCTTTTCTACGGTCATGACTGTATCAAAGGCAAGACCAGCTCAGGTCAGTATTATTGCTTCATTTCTCACTCGCAATGATTGCAATGCTACAAACGTTTTCGGATAAAAGCTAACATTAAAATGACACCGTAAGAGACTTCTAGATAAGTCGAGGCAAGCTATTTCAGTAACTTCTTGCAGCGTTGATAGCAATGAATAAGTATAGCAACCAAGTTAAATGAATGAATGAAACGAATGAATTGAATGAAACGGGGGCGTTGGTAGGAATTCCAAAGGGGGGATTGAAAATTGATGCGAAGGGGGCACCACGGATGCTCAATGTCTGGACTTGGAAGGTATTGGAATAGCAAAGACCCAGGCGGAGACCAGGGGCAAATCCCCGGATTCTCACCAAGTCAAATGTGCAAAGCCAACGCCTCCATTTACAAAAACATGTCTACAAAACCCGCTCCTTCACACGAAATACAGAAAGGCTCCTGAACAACTTATAAGAATAAATACAAGAAAATACAAGAAACAGTGTGATACAGACTAAGAAGCGTATTCTTTAAATACTTTGCCAGCAATAACAAGTCTTTGGATTTCGCTTGTGCCTTCGTAAATTTCTGTAATCCTTGCATCCCTGTAATGTCTTTCTGCGGGCATATCAGTTACGTAACCCATTCCACCAAGAATCTGGATAGCCTGTAGAAAAAGCATCAAATGATCTTATCGGTTGATAAATTCAAAGGGGGTGTGCCCCTCCAGGGACGGGACGGCGGAAACATTTCAAAGTTGGGGGGACATAGAAAGGAAGGGACACTTTTGTCTCAGGGAAAGGGACACTTTTAAAGACAACAAAAAGTTTTGAAGAGCGCACTTCTAAGAAAAGGGGTATTTTTAAAAAGTCAAGGGGCTAATGCCCCTCATCCCTCTGCGTTGATGTTCCTGTCTCTGTTGACGAAGATCGAAAGTATAACTGACGTGACATATTACAATTTCCAAGTTTATGAGAAACGTTCTCAATGTAATATTCCAGACGAAAAGGTAAGTGCTTTATCATTTTAAAAATACGAGCCAATCAGACTACAATACTAGAACATTTACGCGAGTTTGTTTTTGGCTTGAAAAGGCTCTTCTCGGGGAAGGTCTTCAGCTACATGAATATATGCCCGTCAGTTGTAGCCTGGGTCTGGAGCACAGGCTAATCAGTTGGCGATCAGATTACATTACAATCTTTGCTTAGAAAGTTGGCTAATAGCCTCAAATCTGATTCCTTACGTCCATAGCAAAATCCAATCAGGATATTTGAATCATCCACAAAATGCACAATGTTTAACCTACCTGATGTGAATTAAATGTTGCAGTTTCTGATGCTGCAAGTTTGGCCATAGCTGCAGCCTAAAAGAAAAGAAAAATCAACAAAATTATTTATTCTAAAAGAGAATACTAGAAGATATAAATATCGAAGGGGATTACCTCTTTCCAAGCCTGTTGAAAACAATTAGAATAATTAACTTTGGTAAAAAGTTCGGCAAGGGTTGGAGAAGAGGGCAAAAAACTGTCATCTATTTGGGTTCGACAGACCAGTTGTGGAATAAGAGGAAATAAGTACTGGTTGCGGTACAAGAGAAAATTAAAGGTATCAGAAAAGCACTAGGTAAGAATGCCGTATTCTTTATCGGTTGTTCAACATTAATCTAATTCTATTACAAACTAATACTAATTGATATTTTGTTAACTAGATGCAAGAAATTGCCACTTCTAACCACTGTATCCAAAACAACAAGGAACCGGTCTTCCATGTACATGCCAAAAAAATTATATATAAACAACTTGTTTCGGAACAACACTTCATGTCTTGAAATTCGTTTCCTTGAAGACAAAACCTACACTTTGAAAATGCTTATGGTTACAAAAACCAAAAGCTTAGAAATCCACAAATACAAGCCTTTGAAAATTACACTTTTTGAAATTTCACGGGACGATAAGGTGTTTTTTTATTTTTGGTTTCCAAATACTCGCAAACAGCGTTTAAAGTTTTCCAGCGTAATTAATATTGATCCTAAATTATCGGACGTTAAAAATTTCGAATTGTGTCCGAAAATTTCTACCGTCCGATATTAAAGCTATCTGAATATTTAGCCGTCCTAACATTTTAGTAAAATTTATTTGCGATTTGGCTAGCCTGGCAACCGTTTGTGCTTTAGAGGTACCAAGAGGATATCTCATCATCATAATGTTAGCAAATTTCTAAGTAGATAAAAACCTTCGTGAACTCCATTTTGGCATCCTTGAGCATTGCAGCTTTCCAAGTTAACAGCCTGGCACTCTCGAGCCGTAAAGCCATGTCCGCAATTTTCATCTACAGAAGCAAAATTTCATGTGAATTAAATTCACAAAAGTGAAAAATGACAAATTGTTATCTCGATTATGAGATCTCTATAGCAAGATAAATACGGGGGATAAGAGGACAGCGTCGAGAAAGGTTTTCGACAATCTTGTAGATAACTGTGCTTGATGAATGGAAAACCTGTTGTTTAAAATCCCTGCTATCAATAATGTCCCCGTCAAAATGTTTTCTAATTCCTGTAGCTGTGAGGATCACATTTCGTTGTTATAAAGGCTTTTCTCTTTCTCTCTGGTATGTTAAAAGCATTTGTCCGGACGCATTTCGCTGGGCATTTAAATTTCCTATTGGTTGGACTAAACAATAGACCCATTGTTAAGTATCCAATTGGCTAATTCTCGATGTTTTCCTACTCACAAACGCGCTGCAAAGCCTATTGTTAACTCTGAACGGTTGACTGGTGGGAAATAATGCCATTAAAGTTTTCATTTGTTTACTCCTACTGGGCCATCAGAAGCGGCTAGGGAGGACCGATTATCGACCCCCACCCCCCATTATTACCAAACAGTTTTATCTCCTGTATAACAAAGTACAGAATGGACAGGGGGTAAAGAAGTAAAGATTCTACAAAGTATGTATAGCATGATGTGAGCCTGTTGAAGACAAGCAACACGATTACAATAGCCAGTGGTATTATGTAGCATACTCTTGACAATTGACAGATAAATGAAAAAGCTTCTGCTGGATTTATTTTATCACACAATAATGTTTTAAGCAACATACTTGTATGGCTTGTTGTTTTGCTATTGGTGCGCCAAAAGCGAGTCGTTTTTCAGCATAGTCAACTGAAACATCTAAAGAGGCCTGAAATGTAACATTAAGTCATAAACTGCTTTGCACTGTGTGAAGACTCCTCCTCACTACCTATACCACGTTCTCTTATTATCTTTGCCGATTTCATGAGCTCACGCCAGGTCTTAAAAGGGGCCAAATCATGCCAGTCAAAAATCCAAAATGATCAAAATATGAAAATGAGGCTAGTGAGCAATGGAATATTAATGAAAACGAGGCTTATGCTGGCATTATAGAAGTTTTTATGATATAAGTGATGATATAATGATATAGTTTTATAGTGAACAAAGTTTTTATGACACTTCACCCTTTATATTTTCTCTAACATAGGAAACCCGATATTCTCAAAGGTAGTAATCATACAAAAAAGGGGGGGGGTTGCCTTTGACAAGAGACATGCCACAAGAAAAAGTAGAATACGGAGGGTGGCCTATATAATGGGGTAGTCTAAACTCAGCCAAACTTTTTGAAAAATACCGAGCTATTATATGATTTGGCAAAAATAACTTATGTACACAAAACCAAGAGCATGAAATTTTTATAAAAATATATAAGGAAGCCAAAATTATCTTCGCCATTCAAAATAATATATTTTGAGAATTCAGTCAATAAAAAAAAGGCCAAAAAGGGGCCAAGCCACTAAAAATGCTCTGCAACACATAGTCACTATTAGGAAAGGTTCCAGACTTGCAAGGAATTCTGGAACAGAGAGAAATATTAAAATATTTCTCCGAAAAGCAGTTATGCTTTTAACCACGTTGTTAAATTTTTCCGAATCTGACGAAATCTACTAAAGCAAAAAAATTGTCAGAGATCGAGTCTAGAAGTACCTGTGCTATTCCGAGGGCCTGCCCTGCAACTCCTATTCTGCCAGCGTCAAGTGTCATCTGAAAGGAAAACACTTGCTATAGAAGCAATGCATAAAAAAATACGCCACATTCCAGGCTGCTACTACACAACAAAAGCGGATATTGCCTTTCCCCCACTGAACATGGGTTTGGAACGTGCTTATAAACATTTGAAAAAATTGCCGGTTTTCTGGCCATTCCTAATTAAAGTATTTCGTGAAAAACAACCATGGCATGACGCTTCTTTCCATAAATGTAACTACCATTCATTCCTCGGCGTGAGAACAATGCACATGGAAGGGCTTTTGGAATAACCAAAATGAATCAAAATATTCAGGGAATAGGCATAACAAATAACGAGTTCGAAGTTTGAAGTTCGAAGACTAGCAACGGTAGAACAAATGGTACGACGAGTGAAGGGAGTTACAAAGAAGGACAAGCAAATATCAAGATGTACAAGCATATGCCCAGGCAGATATGGCAAAAAGTACAATGTGAAATGAAATGGATGTTTACGCCTGTAATCTAAAATGGACTGGAGAAAACAACGGCAAATACATTAAATGGAAAACGTTAATTTCTTACTACCAATAATATATAGTACATAATCTGATGGGGTTTTATGCAAAATACAGCTGGCTCGAGAGCCCTCCATCAGTACCCTCTTCAGTAATGTTATATTCAATGATAGGATAATTTTGAAAAAGTTACCATAGCTATCTTGAATCCAAAACCAGCCTCTCCCAAAATATTCTCCTTTGGTATTCTGCATTCTTCAAATATTAACTGGCACGTCGAGCTTCCGCGGATGCCGAGTTTGTCTTCCTTTTTGCCAAGGGTTAGGCCTTCTGTTGGCATAGGTACCAAAAATGCACTGATGCCCTATATGGGCGAATGTAAAAGCTAGTTAGACCAGCAGCATTTTTCAAGACGTATTTCATACAGAATTTCGGAGACTGCTAAATAACATATACAATAAAAACCTACTAATAACTGGACTGCTTAAGGTTAAAGTTTCGTGCAAAAATATCCCCACCATTATTTAGAACAAAACATGTCACTCCTTAAGCCAAGTTTTGATAATTCGAATGTTGGATAATTCGAACAAATTTTGTTTTCATTTTAAGTTCTAATTATTGCACGATGATAGCGCAGCAACGTGCAAAACGCCAGATGTCTTAGTAATGTTCTTATAGTGGAACAAATCATGAGAATCCGTAATGGATTTGACAGTAAATAATTGGGGGAAGAATCCTTCGCCTTCTTTGCTTTCTCAGATAAATACTAAACTTTACTTCTTTGTTTAATCAAAATGTAGATGAAGACTAAAAACCAGCGTGAATATAAGTTTTCGGTGAACGCTTCTCTTTTTTATTTTCTACCATGGGTACCACAGCCTTAAAATTTCTACCCTGGGTACCTTAGCCACAAAATGTCGAGTGCAAAAATGGAAAACCAAGCGGAGAAATGGAGGGGCGAGAAGAACGAAATCCATCTTTTCATATAGATGCTCCATCGCTTTTAAACTCCTATCTTCTATTTCCCATTCGAATTTATGTGGCTCTGGTAATCAGAATATATAATCTATACGAAGAGCTTCAAAATTATCATTCATAAAAAACTTCTAATTGTGATATAAGCATAAAGAAAAGGTAAAGGATTAAGTTTAAAAGTAAAGGAGTAGATATTTCTAAAGCTAGACAATTCTCAGACAAATAAGATAATCAGTTCAAAACCTTGGCTAAAAGGATGAGCAATAAATGTTAACAGGATACATAACTTGAGGGTGTTCTTCACTTTTGGTCATTCGATGCTTTCAGTCTATTTCTCCTTTTTGAGATTTTTCATTACCATCTCTTTGAAAGGTTGACTTCGAATGATAATCAAAATGATGTATCAATTTCTTATTGAATGAAGAGTTATGCTCAAAACGTCATACTTATCTTTCATTCCTGTACAAAGTTGTTATTTTAATGTATTAATTTTTGCTCATTACTCGACGTACAACACGCTCAACTACAATGATTATCTATTAATTTCTTACCTTGTGTTTCTTCGCTCTGTCAGTAGTAGCAAAAACCTTAGGATGAATCATGATAAAAAAGCTAATAAAATCCTTGGAGCTTAGAATATCAGCTAGCTGTCTTTAAAAAATTTGTAGCTAGGCTTGCTACTACAGCAGGACAAGAAGTAATTAAGCTATACTTAACAGAAGAAAATTGATAATGTCAAATTAAGATGGAAAACAAATCTGCTTGTAAATATAAGGCACTGATGAATGACTATTGATTGTGAACAACCTTGGGAAAGTATAGTCAATACAAAGATACATTAGGTGATACACTAACGAGAAGCAAATTGAGCATAATTACAAATGGGATTTAAAGACAATCAATTCAGAGAAGACAGATTCTCTAAATTTAAGGGAAAATGTATTTCACTATGATTATTCTTTCGTTTTGTGCATCAGGCACAAGAAAAATTTCAGACTGATATGCACAATGAGGCATAACAAATTGATATATAGTTTTTTAAAGGTGCAGATGTAAGTTTTTGCTCTAATTTGTGGACAGCTCCTTGGCACAGCCTTTCAGTAATCGAAATATCATTTTATCATCCTTAAGTAATTTACCACAGCAGCTTCAGCTTCAAATGCATTCGTTATCCACATCTTTGATCCATTCAGCACCCAGTGATCACCATCCAGTGTAGCAGTTGTCTTAGCAGCCCCTGCATCACTTCCGTTGTCTATCAGAAGATAATGGATACTTAGGACTTTCTAAAATGATTATTTCTTCCGTGTCTAGCTTCAAGAGCTGCAATAATTCTTGACTTATTGTAAGAATTCTATCATAAAAGGAATAGAATGTTTGAAGTAATATGAAAGGTGCGCAGGAGATAGATATGCTTACTAACATTTCAAAGTTCCGTGAGACAGGCATGGATGTACACTTTATCAAATACTTTCTTTAAACAGCCTTGTTGTTTTAAGTGTGGTAAATAGAAAACATATCAGTTACCAATTCAAGAATTATTTCAAGAACTCTTTGACCTATATTTTCGAAAGGTGTGTGTTTTTATCCTCCTGGCTTAAACACATCACATATACAGATTATGTCCTAAAGATCAAATGTGCCAATAATAAAAAACATATGTTACCTGGTTCACTCAATGCAAAGCAGCCAACTCTGTCTCCATTAATGAATGGTTTAAGAAAGTTCTCCTTCTGGGCAGTGCTACCCCAATTTTGAATTGGACCTAGGTACAGTGACTTGAAAGGAAAAGATGGGAAAGTTAATCTCTGCATATGCAAAAGGCCCAGAAGCAAGCAGTCACAAAAATATGGTAATGAACTTAACAAAAAACTATATATTTTAGTCAATTCTGCATCATCTGTTTTTGAACTTACATTGTTTACACTCATAATAACACCAGCAGTGGCACAACCACGGCTGATTTCTTCCATTCCAATAGCATATGCCAGGTAATCCAATCCAGTACCACCATCCTCTTCATTAACATCTATTGCCAAGAGGCCAAGGTCTCCCATTTGCTTCACCTAGAAAAATCATATCCAAATTCAAAGATACTTGACATTTGCTCTGAAGTTTGAAGTTGTATATGGTATCTATTTAGAAATGATATAAAATATCTTTTGATCAAAAACAGCATTAAAAAGAAGCCATCTAATTTACACTCATTTCTCTGAACTCCACTGCTAACCTTTTAAAATAAGCTAAGTAAAAAATTCTGACAAATCCAGGCCTCTCTTAATAGACAAAAATAGAAAAAGAGCGCACATTGTCCGAAAGGTCTTAAGCATCTTTCATTGGCCCAGAGGAGGGGAACCTTGGCTGGTAAATAGACACTTGAGGGATTTGGCATATCATCCCAAACTAGGGTTAT
Source organism: Rhopilema esculentum (assembly GCF_057945365.1). Taxonomy (NCBI): domain Eukaryota; kingdom Metazoa; phylum Cnidaria; class Scyphozoa; order Rhizostomeae; family Rhizostomatidae; genus Rhopilema; species Rhopilema esculentum. The sequence continues at coordinate 8,542,242 of NC_142821.1, forward strand.
TAGTTGATCCCATATCAAATACCACCGTTCTTGATCAAATTGAATACACTAAAATTCATATACTTCCATGACACAAGCAGTGTATCACATGGGATGTATCATATGAAAAATAAAGAAACAAAAATGGAACCTGAAAAGGATCAATGAATAAAGGTTTACATGGTGTATTCAATTTGGTTATTATTTCTTTTTTCAAATTGAAATAGAAGACAAAAAAATTAAGTGTAAATATTGGTCACAATGAAGCTGCAGAATTTTGAGCTTATCGTCATGATTTTTGCTGGAACTTGTGATCTTTTATTATGTTTATGATTATGATAATGATTCAAATCTAGCTATTTACAATCTAACAAATCTAAAAAAATAATTGATGTGAATTTTCATGTTAAAGCTAAAAACAACAAAAGTAAAATTTATAATTAATAAGTAAATAGTAGCATGGGTGTAGCTGGAGGCTAAATGTTTAGGAGCTTAGTATTGGTTTTGCCTGAATATTGTTCCTTCATTAAGGTGAAATTGCTCGAATGGGCCTGAAATCCAATGATTAACTTTGCCAAGCATTGAGAAACTTGAGTATTCAACTTTAACCTTGTTTCTTATATAAAAAATGAGTGTATTGGGAATGGTAATGACATAAACACAATTGAAAGTTTTAGGTCTATATTAGCTCACAACCTGTATACACAAATGTTTCAGACCTGGAAAGGGTCCCATTAGCATGACAGGGAGCAGTGGTCAGCAGTGGTGGCCTGGCCTTTTTTGCCTGGTGGGGCCAGATGCAAAATGGCACCCTTCATAACTAAAATTATTGTCTTTTCCTGAAAAGATTGGCAGCCTGGTAATTCCCTTATATTTTTTAACCTTGTAAGTTGTATGTCAAGGATAGACTGACCTCACTTGATCACAGGGTCCCAAATATAATAATTTTTTATGGGGTGTTAGGACAAGTTGGATCGACCAACATATGAAATTGATTGTCTCTTCAAAGCCAATCCAAGCAGATAAACTAAATAACATGGTGTCAAGAAAACAATTTGGGAAATTCCAAGATTTACCCCTAGGATTTGAAAGATAATTCTCAGCTTCTGCTAATTCCTTTATATCTGCCATTTTATTTCCATCTTCTGTAGGTATCTTGAACATTAGCTATCTTTTGGCATAAGGAATCTTTTGACAAGTTTTGAGAAATGTCATCATGAATCAGGCACTACAACCAGAATTTAGTATAAATCTATCTGATTATTAGAAATAGCCGGTTTCAAGGGCACCTAAATGAAAAGGGCACTCTTGCAAAAAAGCAACAGGGGCAGTTGACCCCCTGCACCCTATTCCCTGGCGTCCCTGAGAAACATGAAGTCAATGTTTTGAGTTGAAAGTAATCTGTTCAAGTTATCCTTTTTGAAGAAAAATAATAAGGAGCTGGTTTCATTATGTTTTAGCTTTGAATGTACTTTTTAGCATAGGAACCAGAATTATACCATTTGGTAGCATCCACTTCTTTTTCATCACTTTGACCTTCTTTGGCTTTGCATTGATTGTTCTTGTTCATTGTTTGTAATTCACCCAGGGTGCATTCCATGTACTTAAGCCCAAAGATCTTCAGGTTACACCCAGGTTTTTTTCAGCATTCAGCATGCAAACCAATAAAAAAGTTATTGGCGCACCTAAATTTTTGTTAGTTGGCATGCTAAATATGACCACGTACCTAGTTAACATGAAATAAAGACTCACACACCACAGTTTTTTCTTTTAATCAATTTTCCTTGTCTGCTGCAACAATGTTTACCATTCTAGCGCAACAATTTTTTACAGTTTTACTAACTGAACCTAATCAAATGGAGACCTGTCAAGTTTCAATTTTTCATCATTTTTATCAAATGGAGACCTTTCAAGTTTCGAGTGAGTTTTTTTAAAAGGAAAGGAAAATGTTTGGTGGTCATTGGCAGATCTTAACCGATCCACAACCAATTCTGGCTGCCATGTAATGTAAAGTGAAAAGCAGGGTCCAGAAACTTTTTTTTTGCCAAGCCCTCTAGTTCTTTGGAAATGCCTTTTTTGAGCAGGGATCACAGAAATAGGGGGATTGAGGGGGCTTTTTTCGCCATTTCATTCGGTTTTTTAGAGAGAATGTAAAACAGCTCATAATCTGTGTGTGTAACAGTTCATAATTTGTGTAGGCTTGCCAATAAATGTAACATCACTTAACCTGTGTGGATTTACTGTTATCTAGTCATATAATTATCTAGTCACTGTTAATATGCCTTGTTAGGAAAGAGAGATTTTGCTAGGATTTGGAATAGAAATTGAATAATTAAAAAACCAATAAGTTTATGCAAAATGCGTGAGAATTCTACTTTGATGCGTGTGAGCGTGAGAAGGGACCGAAATGCGTGTGTCTCACACAAAATGCGTTTGACTTGGTAGGTCTGAAAATGCCTTGATGGACCTTCGGGGTACAGTTGACATTAAAAGTACCCTGGTAATTAATCACAAATTTCAACTCAGCAGTCAATTAGAAGTACCCCATAAGAGGTACTTAAAATACCCTAGTGGTAGTATTGTTCTCTAAATTGGGCCATTTGGTGAGACCCTGTAACCAACATGACCCCTGTCATGCGTTAATGGGAGTACACCCCCCCCCCCCCCCGATGTTTCAGAACTGTGAATGTTCTGCTTGTTTGTATATTTTGTGTTCCAGATCCAACAATTCTATGCAAAAACGGTTGAAAAATTGCAATGTTTCGAGACTTATGGTTACAATCCAAAGAAATAATTCATGCCCTATTACCTCCTTAGCCGGGTACCTATGATGCTTGTCCACATCCCCTGCAATGGGTTTCAGAACTTCATCAGCAAAATCTCTGCATGTCTTTCTCAACATTTCATGTGTCTCCGGCAGTAGTGCAAAAGGGTGAACACCAACATGCTCTGAGGTACTGGCCTTTGCTGCTTTGATACCAAAAAGTTTATTTGAATTTGAACGCAATATTTCCCTTGAAACTCGCCTGATTAAGGACGCCATTTAGTATCAGCGTATCGAATAAACTTACATAATATAATTTTACAGAAAATTGAGAGCCACAACTCTTCACGATGAGATGAGACAAAGTTCATTTAGTCTCGTTTCCACGTTTATACCAAGATCAATTTTGAATATGAGACACGTCAGGACTGATAACATTTCGTAGAGCCTGTATAAGATACACAATTTTTTATGTAAATACCTAATTTTTTGCTGAGCCCCGATATTTTCTTTAATTCGAGTTTTTGCAATTCCTTTCCTCTATTTTGTGGTGTAACCAAAGATTCTAGTGTAACTGAATTGCATATTACAGTGTTGATAACTCCGAGGCAATATACCGTAAACTCTCTGTTAAGCCCCCTCTCAATTAGGCCCCCTCTCTTATTAGCCACACTTTTCAGAAGGAAAAATTCAATTAGCACCCCCTCTCACTTTAGGTGAAGCTTGAGCCTTGCATTATTCTTAAATTTCAGTTATCCTCAGCCTATAATAATAATAATAATAGAAATATTTATACAGGGTATAGCCTTTTCAGTGCCAAAGGCACTGTTATCAATAAGGGCCCTGTTCAAACCTGCGTCCGGCGGTCCTGCTGATCCCCATTTTAGATCAAAATAGCATTAATTAATTAATATTATTCGATATTTGTTAGTAAAGCAAGCAATATGATTAATAAATTAAGAAATAATGACAATTAATCTCAAACTACAGTACCACTCACTCAAACGTATTTACACATATACGTATTTACATTTCCTCAACACACCCTTCTTAACAGACAAATGGAAATAAAACTTTACAATTAGTTATTATGTAATTTCATAGTGCTTGCACATAAAAAGGTGTTAACATGTATGAAATATTTAAAAAAAGACATTTCTACAGCGTGTCTATTAGATCTTTGTTTTGCCTTTGAACTCGGAGGATCTTGGCATAGATATTGACAATATTTTATATTATGAATTTATTCCGAGGGGTGGGAAGGGGTACACCAGCCGCAGCCACCGAGACTAAAGCTAGTCTGGACTAGCCTGCGTGCAGACTTTACTATTCGTTGCGAAGGAGAACCAATACGGAGCTTGTAAGTTCCGTATTGGCTCTCCTTCGCAACGGATAGTAAAGTCTTGACGCAGGCTAGTCTGGACAGCATAATTCACATTGATAGCGATGCTCATTTGGGGAAATATCAACAATAGATTACTTTGTGTTCCCAATTTCCCAATCAATAGAATGGTATCGAAACAAGGAGCACTGCCATAAAGCCAAGCCTGTCATATATTAGGTTGCTTTGAGGAAAATACGGGGACACTGTACAAAAAATAAAAATCATGTGCTATGCAATGTATGAAAAAGATAGTAAACACATTCGTATGCAGCTAGGATCATATCTCAGGAATTTATCAGAGGGAAGGGGTGCAATGATAAGTTCCTGGTGCAAATCTAGCTAATTAACTTCTTAGGTTTTCGTGAAAATTTACTTAAACACCCTGAAAAGATTCGTGCAAGCCTACCCGATAGCCAGGCATGTACTTCCTATTCAAGCAAATCTTCCAATCCTAGATGCTACTAAGATGCTACTAGAAAGCTAAGTATTTAGAAGCTACGACTAGAATGCGCCATGGGATGAGTGATAAGAAAGTGTTTGGCGGCCATTCTCTTCGCTTAAGTTGAAGGATTACCAAAGGGCTTAAAGAAGGAAGGTGGAGGTATCATCTGTTTTATTAGGGATGAGGGGTAAATGAAAAAAAAAGGTAATGGACTTTATCATCCCCGCTTTTAATGTTTGACAGAAAATTCCACTTTCTTCCCGTCAAATTTTTTGGGAGGATTGAATGGCAAAGCCACGTGTTCCAAGAGTCGTTTGTTACTATCAGTTAAGGAAGTGTAAAACTTTGGTGGGGGTTAATTATCGTTTTACTTCTACCACTACCCTAAACTCTATCCCAAATCAAATTCAATAGAAATAACAATACACCTAAGTAGCTTCATCTGTAAACTTTAAAGTGAACCTACACCCAAAGGAGGAACTGCTAGAATTTATGTAAAGCTACCCTGACAGCTTTACAAAAAAAAATGAAATAAGATCACTAGCTTTGTACGGCTATTAAAATTCAAAAATTGAAAAATCGCTAGCTTGAATTTTTATTACATGCGTGTGTTAGTTTACAGTGTATACTCAAAATTATTAGCGAAGGTATTTGATTGAAAATATACCTTGATTAAAAACAACGAAAACTTAGATAGGCAAACTCCATCATGACTTTAATTAGGTAAACCTTTGTTCTGTACATTTACCTGGAGAACCATCGTAAGGATATGTTTCTGTTACGTACATTAACTTTGAGAACATTCTGAAAATGCTTTCCTGTTTAATACAAAATACATTAACTTTGGAAAACCTCTCAATTTTGTGAAACATCCTAAGAATCCGTTTTTGTCCCTTACATTTACTCAGAGGATATCTTAAGAACGTTTTTTCCGTATATTATCATGTTCTGTAAACTAACTAAAAGAAACATCTTGACTCAGAGAAACATTCTTATAGACCCTGTTTACACGAGACCTGGACCAGATCGGATCCAAAAATATCCGGGTCTTCCAGTTCCCGCGTAAACGCAAAGCTTATCCGTACTTTCCGTTCCGGATCGGATCCACTCTCGTGTAAACGGGGTCTTAGAATGCGTTTCTGTCTTGTAGATTTACTTGGAGTTCATCTTAAGAATGCCTTTTCGGTACATTTATAAAGAGAAATATTAAGAATGCGTTTCTGTACCGTACATTAACACTGAATGGTGTATGTCTTCCTCGATCCTCTTGCAATGGCGCGTAAGGTGATAAACGTAAATGGTTGTTAGGACGACAAGCACAAGCAAGACCAGATTTATCTAAAAGAAGAAGTTACTTAGATTCAAACATTCAAAGCATAGATACAAACAAAGCAAAGCATCCAAAAGGCTATTGTGCTTTCTCGATCAAAGCATGCATGTTTATTTTCTTCTTGGAGCCCAGAATATCTATCCAATGAGTGAGTTAAATCTTGTGACCAAATTTCATGGCAGAGGCAGACTTCTATTGTTCCTTCGTATACAAGGCTTATTTGGCTTCTTCCCAATATATTAATAATAAACTTATTATTTTCACAGAGTGTTCTCTTACCAGAAAAGGATCTCCATAAAGCCATATGTGAGTCACGGTGTAAAGGAAGTATTCTAATAGGCCAACCAACCCTGCTAGAAAAATACCAAGACCGTACAGGGTGCCGAAATACTGTGGCTTGAATCTGTAATGAAACATTTAATCAAGTAATGCTTATGAAAAAAAGTCAGGCACTTATCATCGCGTTTCGGGACTATTTTGTAGGGCCTCGAAAGACAGGGGTCGCGGAGGTGATACCTCGGTTTTTTGCAAAATAAAAGATGACGAAGAAGCTTTTTTGTAAAAGCCCTTGTTCTGAGTCTTTGATTCTCCCTTGCCCCCCCACCTACTTTTACTGTTTAAATTCACCTCGATCAAAACTTTAGCTGCTACTTCCAAACTTTCTACGCTACGTTTCACAGAAGCCTTGTCTTGTGAGTGATGCTTTACTTAACGTTTCAGTTCAAGGACTCGTTACAATTCCTCTTTCAACAGTTATTTTGACAAACTTAATTGAAGTTTCTATAACCTAAAACTAGGCCTAACTAAAATCCCCTAAAGAAATATTCAATACAACCCTATGTTTTCATCAGTATTCAGTTGTAAAAAAATGCTTCTACATTCACCAGTGCAAAGAAGTAAGACAACGTACGCTAGCCCGATAAATGCTGCATGACTAGCGTAAAGGAACCCTCTGATGACAACATGCAGGACAAAAGATATGATCTGAAAGATAAAGAATATCAATAATAAAAGCTTAACCTCAAGACTTCACAAATAGTAAATGAGTAATAATTTGAACGCAAAATATATAATCAAATACGCACATCTTTAAGTTGGACCTCTGCAAGAGTAAGATATAATCTGAACCTTAACTGATGATCCGACATACATGGGCTCCGACAAAGGTTTAAAATTGGGGGGGGCCAAGGGAAAATTTAACACCCATAACAAATGATTTTGAAAAACTCTATTGTTTTGCAAAAAAAGTGGGGGGCCAAGACCCCCCCCCCCCCCCCCCCCCCCCCCCCCCTTTGTGGGAGGCCCTGACATATGCCAACAGTGCCGCCGGAACGAAAGTCAATATGGGGGAGCTGGGCTACAAATTTCATTAATTCCCATTCGGTCCACTGCTATAAAGGAAATATAATACAGTTTGACAATTATTAGGGGCGGGGGCTTTAATTTTGTTAAATCTTTCAAAAGTCTCTATAACTATCATCTATTTATTGACGCCAGTCTGATTCTCATCAACGCCAGTCTGATTCTCATCTGGTCCTTTTGGTATTTATAATTAAAAGCAATTTGAATTTCCATTTACAGGTACATGCGCTTAGAAGCCAGCTATTTTGAAATGCTGATGAAATACTTGGTTTTACAGTGTTGAATGGCAGTTCATGAACGAAATGCCATGCAATGGGCTACCTGATTTTCACTGATTTTTATTACCCATCGTCAATTCTTTGCAAAGATTTCTTAACGACATGAAAATCAACATCGAAAAGCTTGTTAGCAAAAAAGGCAGATCAAAACCATTTCAGCATACCAATCCAGGCTTCCACTTGATGATCGATAGAAGTGAAAGAATAATCCCCAGCATGCTGGTTAACAGAAAAGGGAGAATGCTTTGCTTCATCCTTATAAGATGGCCTCTTATTGGTGAGGCCAGCAAGAGTGTCTCGTTCTCGTTGTATGATTTTGAAAACTTGATAAGACCTCTGTCGAATATGCAGCCAACGACAGGGCCGGTCAAGATGCCGCACAGTTGCATGTAACCAAACAAAGTTGTATAGTAGTCAACTAGAACGAAAAAGGAAATATCAGAAGGCATTTAGCCTTACGAAGGCCTAGGAAAAACATGGTTTTGAAAGTTGGCACTGAAAATTAACAATAATACCTGATTCTGAATCATTTTTAAAAATGATTTTAAGCAGTTCTTCAAGACTCCCAATGTAGAACCAAAGTTTGAGTTGCATCACTGACAGAAATAGCAGCTCGTAAATGTATAAAGGGAAGCAAATCGATTCTTTGAGCGTTTCTTCGGAAAGAAGGAAATACAGATTAGTTAATTGATCTGATAATGTCAATGCACAGAAATTCATTATCTAATCGAGATAAAAATTTTAAAAACAGAATATAGTTGAATTGCCACTACACTCTGGATGAGGTAGGTACCACAGTTTATCATTTGAATGAGAGTCCATGAAGTACGCCACACAAAGCAAAATATTACCATTAATGTTTGTGATCACCTGGTTACTGATTGAGAAAGATCATGACGATCCAGTAAAAAGAAATATAGCATTGAGGCAGGAAAGGTAAAGTTCCCAGTTCCTTGAATTAAAAGATAGACATTAAGTAACCCGGAAAGGGTTCAACGGTTTATAAAGAAGAAGACGAAGGGGAAAGAAAAAGAAATAGAGAAAAAAAGAAATCGGAAAAGAAAAAGGGCGTGAAGGAGAAGAAGACAAGAAAGAAGAAGAAAAAAATGGGCAGGAAAAGACAAGGTAGAAGATGACAAAGAAGTAAAGGAGAGGAAGAAAAAAGAAGATGGGAAAAGATGGAAAAAACAAAGAAGTAGAAAAGAAAGAAAAAGGAGGAGAGGAATGAGAAGAGGAGGAGGAAGAAGGATGGAAGACAAACGAGGATGCAAGAAAAGAATGAAGATTATGAAGGAGAAGAACATATAAGTGATCACTTAAAACGAAAACAATTTTATTACCTGGGATTCTGAGAATTTTTTGGTGTATGCTTTTGTAGGCATGTTCATCTGGGAATGATATTGAATCTATGCTTTCTGTGGCACTGTATCGACGACTGTTCAACGAAGAATCGGGAGAAAAAGTTAGTGCTTTCCAGAATAACTTAGCAAATTGCAGCAGGGGTACTATTGTATGCGAAATGCTAAAATCAGCCTTATCCTGAATACTTCTATTAGAAATACTGGTTATTAAAGCAAGATAGCAGTTCAACCTTTATTTCAATATTTGAAAAAATAGTGTAAAATGACTAAGAGCCTAGAAATGTTTTTCTAATTTGTGGTACACCACATGGGCTCCGAAACAGGTTGGGGCCAGGGAAAAGTTTAGCAGCCATAAGAAAAGCTCTATTGCTTTGGAACAGAGTGAAGGGGGTCATGACCCCTGTCCCCCCCCTTGTCAGAGGCCCTGCACCAAACTCATCAACTGTACTAGTGTAGTGAGACAGGAATATTACTGAAGTCGGGATCTTGGATGAGATCACGAATGAGTTTTGAATCCGATCTTCGAATCTCTTAATCGATTTTAAGCAGTTTCGTACAATTTTCTCCAAATACCACTTACTAATAAAAGCATCACTGGCCCCTTTTACAAATTTTTTTCAATACTCAAAGGGACGTAAAGAGGGAGGGTCCAGGCAAAGGGGTATGGGGTTGGAGTATCAATAATAAGATTGGGGCTGAAACCATCAGGGGAGCTTTGAACCGACAGGGCCATGCCCTTATTCAATGGGTAACGCCCATTAACAAAAATTCTTTTTGCAGATGAATTTTTCCTTAAATTCAGTAAAAAGCAAGTTTTAAACTGATATTGTGAAGACTTTGTGTGACTATAAGCGGAGTCAACTGTACAATCAAAGTCTTTGATTATATACTAGTCATCATTGCACAGGTTTGATAAATTAAACAAAATTGGTTCAAGCACTAGAGCAAATGAATCTTTTGAATTCGTTGAAATCGATTCTTTGCAATGGCTCTTCGCCAAAGATTGATAGAATTATGCAAACCTCGTATCAACTTTTATACTTCGTGGAATTTGGTTTTCTCCGTGACCACCCCTATTTAAGGGCAGGTCACGCCCTACGGGGCATTTAAGAGCCCCTCAGACTAAGCAGGACCGCTCTGCTCTTATTTCTGGTCTATTGTGAAGCTGGACCAAATCTACTGAAGCCTATTGTGAAGCAGGACCAAACATAGGGTATCATACTTATGATCAGGACCAAAATACACGGTTGCTGTAGTAAAGAACAGGACCTTCAAATTAGCACGGGATGCCTGTATCAGCTAGCGGAACTAGGAACTGTTTGTCAAATAGAATTTGTAACTTCCTTTTTGTAAAGAAGGAATATTATTATTGTTTCCAGGAAATCTTATTTTTGGAAATTCTTGGTCCTGCTCAGAAGGACCAGCGGGACCTTCGCCACTGCCCATTTGCTGTTTGAAGACATATTTAGTTTTCTTGAACTAGTGCTTAACCGCTTTATGCTAGGGAATGGATTTGTAAGTGTTGACACAATGGAGAATCAATTTCAATATTATTTTGTACTCCGGTCAGCCTTCAAGATAAATGGGCAGAAATTAAAGAGAGGAGAGGGGTTGAAAGAATTTTCATGGATTAACTAACAAATGAAGTCATCAGCATCCAAGAGCATTCAATAACTATTACTTACCATCAAGGAAAAATCAAACAATTACGAATAACTCCCGTAAGTGAAAAAACTACCTTTTAGCTATTTCTGTAACAGCGTCTCCCATTTCCTCCTCTTTGACAATAGCCAGCAAGGTTTTGTGTGAGGGAGTGAGTAGAATTGTAGAAATGATTATTAATACCAAGCAGAGGCTGGTATAGAACAGGCTAATCAACTTCATACTCACTCCCCTTTCATGAATGACCTGAAAGAAAACAACATGGAATTTCAGTGGTGCAATTGCGGAATTCTCCTTATATTAAGCTACGGGCTGGAAAAAACACCTGACTTACTGCCAATAAATGCAACGATTTAAACTAGCACCTCGAATTAATCCAACCATTATCTAACACACCCTCACTTCCCCATGTTTGCCTTTAAAATCCAGTCCTAGTTTTAGAATTCAGGACACATTTCATTCTACCATTTAAATGGCTCGTACATATACCAGTAGCTAAAAAAATAGCATTTGTTGCTACCAGCTTCTGACGAAGCAAGACGCATTACCATTCCCAAGATATGTTTTTTCTCAAATGATGTGCGCCTACGAAGAGAAATATATTTTTTACCTTGAAGATCAATAGAACAGCTGCCGATGAGTCAAACGCACCATGCAACACCGACAATGCCAAAGACTTGCTCTTCCTGTAAATAATTCTTGACACCTAGAAGAAGTTCAGACGGTGTTTCTCTCTAAATGTAGAAAGACAAGCCTTTAGCTACATACTGCAGCCAGCTTAGGACAAGGTGGAAGATAGAGGAAAAATACCTTTTTAAGATCAGGGAGGCAGGAAAGCTTATTCGAAGACATTGAAATAAAAAGAAGCAACATCATTCTCCATGTTGTTCCTTTTAGGAAGTATGAAGTTTATTAGCATTTCTTACATCTTTGAATGTCCTCATTGAGAGAGTGTGTGCGTAGATTTAATAAATAGAGGGAAAGTAAGCCCCACAGAGACACAAGATGACTTTGCTCTTGACACGTTATTTTGTTATTCCAAACGGGGAACAGACTGTAAAATATTGTTAACAGAGGTTCAATTAAACAGTAAAGATGGAATTGAATTAAAATTCATTGCAAAAGAATTTTTAACAGGGGAATAGCAATTATCTCAGTCGTGGGAGAGCTTTCGTAAATGAAAAATATGAAGGGTTAGTTCATTATTGACACAAAGATATTTACATTTTAAGGATTACCTGATACTTGGCAACAGCAATAAATCCGCCACCAACACAGAAGGTGGAGAATATGAAAAACAACACATTTGAGTTTTCTATAAAGAAAATAAAGACATTCTATAGACAATTGATATAATAAAGCATATTTTCAAGTTAAAATACATTGCCTTATAAGCAAAGCCATGGAAGCAAATTTATAATGTTAAAAAGGCCAAAGAGTAGACAAGAATAGATTTACTAGTTAAAAACAGTGGAGTAGTGCTAATGGGGGCTAAAGGAGGCTGAGCCCCTCTTGTTGATGCAGAAAATTGGCCAATTTCTACTTTTACTATTGTTTTACGAATCATTCTGCGCAAAAGCCCCCTTGTTATTTTGATAGCATTACACCACTGGTTATAAATGCTGAGCCATTTGTGTCGTTGACGTATCTGATGTGCAGTGCAAATCGCCTATGTGTAATAAATGGACTTGGTATGAAATTTTGATATGCATGTCATCCATGGGCTCCGACAAAGGTTGAAAAGTGGGGGGCCAAGGGAAAATTTAACACCCATAACAAAAGACTTTGAAAAAAACTCTACTGTTTTGCAAGAAAGTGGGGCTCCCCCCCCCCTTCGTCGGAGGCCCTGTCATCGTAACTGCGTCAGGTAATATAGTTGATGTTTGTGTATATTATAGCATTCATTCTGCGCTTCAAATAGAGTGTGACGATACAGAAAGGAGCCTGTTAATCTTAAAAGTGAACAAAAGAAATATATACATAAAAATCTATATTTGTTTGATACAACCAATGCCGTCATTTTTAAATAAAGTAAGCCTGTTGTTTTGTCTCTTTTGTTATGTTTGCCCCTATAAATAAAATTTTCGAATTTAGACCAGATAATCTGAAGATAAAAAGTGGCTGAGGTGTTGCCACATGATATCAAATCTCCATTATCAAAACTCAGTACTCTGTCTTGCCATATCTCAGTCGATTTCCATTAGATTCAATTGAATTTAAACATTAAGAGATACTTCAACAGTTCTTGTGATCAAAATTCGATATTTTTATAAACAAACTTTCACGACGTCATACTTTGGTGTGGCATTAATCAAAATACTTGGAAATATACAGTAGATCGGTGCTTGTAATGATTTACATCTTCCTTCTGAGAATTCACGTTATACCTTTTGTAGTGAAAGCCAGTCCGAATCCAGCAGAAACGTACAGAAAGCTGAAAAAAGTGAATTTGGTGTTAGCTGACAAGGTAATATTCAATCGTAACACAATATTATCATGAAAAATACAATTTGAGGAAAATGTTTGATTTGCAAGGAACATTTGTAACGAGGCAAATAAATTTGAATCAGTGGAAGACATAAGGACCCAATGTCTATGTAGAAAGAACAAATCGGTACGTCATATGTGCTACCATTGTTGGATTGATGGTGACCAGTCCACACAGCATAGTTATATTGAGTCGATCAAACAGTTGATATCCTTCAGCCTGCGTTGAATGCTTGTTTTTGGCACTGAGCAAGATAGAAGATTCTTCCAACGAAGACGCCAAGCTGCAGAACGAGACTCTTCGGAAATTTCCCGGTGCGCCCTCTGCCCCAAGTTATTCTTTTCAAAAACATGAAAACTTTCAAAAGGCAACTAATCTTCGCACAGAACTAAAATTGATTGCAATCATCAGTTGTCCAAAGTAAATTTCCATAAAAAGTTAAGTTTCACCTTTAAGTTGAGCAGTATTAAGATTGATTGCAAAGTTTCTCAATCTGCAAGTTCTGCAAGATTTTCTAAAAACCTTGTAAAGAATATATTTTGCTTTGAAATTGTCTGAAACTCCTCAGAGTATAAAACGTCTTGTAACTTTGGTTAGCTTGTAATTTTTTCAAGCAGGTGCACAGTACATGAATTAATTCGATTTCTGTTGAGGGGGTAGTAGGGATTTCCACTAGCTAACTAGCAGACTATTTGCCAATTGACTGATGACTAATAATTTTGTGAAACCAATGACTTCTGACTAACCATATTAGTTTTTTGACTTATGGCTAATCTTATGGCTAATGCAAATTAATCCTAGTGCCTGATATCCAATAACTGAGGGCTCACACTTTGAAAAAAAGTTAGCTGAGCACTGGACTTGCTACAAGTCTCTCGATCCATTAAAGAAAGGGAAATAGGAAAAAATGGGAGGGATGTTTTTCAGATTACTAAATGGATAAAGAGAGACTTATAGCAAGTCCAGCTGAGCACTACCCTGTGCTCTTTCTAATCAGAATGGTTGTAACTAGATAAAATTATCGATTTGTTGTCTATTGGTAATGGGAACGTTCACATACTGTGTAATCAAAGAAGGGGAGGGGGGATTTACACAAAAGTTATGGCTATTACGGTTAATATGGCTATTTGTTAAAGTTTGTTAAAATTGCCGATTTTTGATTCCGTAATATGTGCATATTCCTTGTGTTGTCTCTCTTGAATAATAGTCCTTTTTCTTTGGGCCATCAACTATCTCTTGATAGTGAAAACTGCTCTAAGAATGATAGAGGACAATACTTCCTGTCCGTGGCAAGCTATTATGTTTTGCAATTCAACTAACAACTCATAGGCATCCTGCTTTTTGTACGTTAAAACCAGGAGTTTTGTACCAAAAGAAATTATCACTAACTGAAGTAAAAACTATTGACCACTTTTTAAAAAAAATTATACAGAATTTGTTGAGGATTGATGCCCTAATGTAAGAGCCTTCTAGGAAACTTAATGGAAAGTTCAACCGGCTGTTTTGAAAAAAAAACTGGCTTCAAATTTACAACTAGCTATTAAAGTTTTCCAATCTTTATTCAAAGTTTTGTCCCGGAAAAGAACTGTGCCTTTTCTTAAAAAATTATTTATCCTTTTACCATTTCTACGCACAGTTTCTCATAGAAAGGGAGCCTATCAATCTGCAAAATCATCAATTTGCACAAAAAGAATGGCAGCAAGATCTCTTAAAATCCATTTGTCCAAGATATGTTATCTAAAACTGTAGACAAGTCTACAGATTTAAGCACATGTTCAATACCTGATCATAACTCTGCACGCTGATGAACTGGAATCATATCTTTTGTAAATGATATGTAACTGTAGGGTGGAGGCAGGAGCATAGTCATTAGGCTAGCAGGTGCCGAGGTACCCCTTTACATTTCTCAATGATAGTATGCTGCAAAGCTTTCAAAACATTTTATGTTACCGTTTGATGAGAACGAAGTCATATATTTTGTCAAATATTCTAAAGATTTCGAGATCGAGTTTAATCGAAAATAATCTCGTAGGCCAGAGAAGATGCTTTCTTTATGAAATCTTGGAAGGGAGTGTCTCGCTAACTGAAAAACGGGCTTTGGGTTTTAGTCCAACTTTCAATATATATCATTTGATACATAAAATTGAGGACAGTACGTCATTTGATACCTACAAATTTTACCAGCCGCGTAGAGAGTCTTCTTCATGTCAATGCCGATTGTGGATAAAAAACTTTGATTTTCAACATGGGACATGTTCCAACATTCTAAATAGGGTGTTTTCAAAACATTTCAGGGGGCAAGCTCCTGAGCCCCAGTTTCATTTCCCGCCTAGTTCGCTCATTCTGTTAAAACGTACTTTGGACAACTGATAATTGCAATCAATTTTAGTTCTGTGCGGAGATTAGTTGCCTTTTGAAAATTTTCATGTTTTTGAAAAGAATAACTTGGGGCAGAGGGCGCAACGAGATTTTCCCGGTGGCCCGGCGGACCAGTCCGCTTCTGATTGAGCTGATCAAAAACCTCGATGACATCAACCTCATTAAACTCAAATAGTTCCTGGGGTACCCATTGCTTTTTTATCATTTTGATACTATGGTGGTTTTTGTATTTGTATACTGACTTATCTATAGGATCTTCGATATTTATTGCGAGGGAGAGGTTGGCTTCATTTTCTTTAATTTCTTGCTCATCCGTAATATTTGAAAAGTATTCGTTGGGGATGTGTGCAATTTTTAGGTCGTTATTTACAAGTTCTCTATTTTCCAAAAGATTAATCATTGGTGATACTTGTACCTCATCCATGAGAACCGGTTTGACTGTTTTCCAGAACTTTCTATTGTCTGCTAAATTTTGGGTGTCTAAATTTCTGCATTGAATTAATTTAGATTTTCTTAATATTGCAACACATTTATTTCCTTGATGCTTGTATGCGTTCTAGTTTTCGTTGGTCTTATTCCTGTTGTAGTTATTCTTTAGCTTTGATCGGTGCATGACTGCTTTTGGCAGTTTATTGGTCATGAACGGACCATCATTTGCACGAATATATTTTTTCTTGATTGGAGCATGTTGATAAAGTACTTTTGTCAGGCTTGTCAAAGGTCACCTTTCCTGATAAATCGTTTATGGTATTAGCAATATTACGTGTAAAGTGTGGCACAGCCCAAAATGTCAGAGACTTTCCAAAGCCCGTTGGCAATATGGCGAAGGTGTCTCTTCTCTCTACAAACAATGCTTTCAATGCTGTTCTGTGTTGAGTTCCACAACATGCGGAAAATATTCTTTGAGTACAGTTTTAACAGCATCTTCAAACTCAATCGTTACGGTCGCTAGCATTTATTTATGTTGTGTTCTGTTCAATGTTTTACACCAGAGCTAAGTTTATTGTTTCGCTGTGACCTTTGAACGTACAGAAATCTGTACACTCACTCCTGATTGGTTAATATCGGCACACCGGAACAAGGAGAGGGGCGCACTGAACCAAACCAGTTTAAAGAAAAAAGGATAGAATATAGAAACACAATTGTAATCACTTTAAAATTCAAAAACCTTCCAACGCATCATTCTTTCATAGTATCGTTTTTATCAATTGTTTTTATCAATCAAAAATCAAGTGTTTTTATTAGATTGTTTACAATGCGCAAGCTAGAGTTTTACAACAGTTCAAAGTAAGTGAACAGCAACCTGCGTCTTCTGGAATTTCATTACCAATTAAACATCTTAATTGTTTTGGCACTCAAGTCCACAGTATGAGAAGGCATATTCCCGCAAGCATCGCGCAAGAAAACGGTTCTGCACCCTTTTTAAAGAGAAAAATTATCTAAGCACTATCTGCCCTTCTTCGTAAGACTTCTGCCTATCACATATCCATTGGTCCATATTTGTCCTTTACGGTGATATTTCAATAAACGTCCCTCCATCTCCTTCTCCCCCAACCTCCTCAAACTTCCCCCAACCTCCCCCAACTTCTTTCAGCCTTCCCCAACCTCCCTCTCCCTCTACCAGTTCTCGACAATATTCTGGCGAATTCCTTCGTGACTTAATTCTACGATTTTGAATCTACCACCACCATAGATTTTTAATGGGCAATTTCTTTTGATAAAAAATATTACTTAACACAAAACAAGGTGTGGCATAGAGAATTTTTATTTTTCCTTTCGCGTAGAAACTAAGACATATTGCAGAATGACAATGACAGCCTTGTAGATGGGAATAGGCTTTGCGTTTACATGGGAACGGGCGGATCCGTGCACTATTGGATCCGCTATCCGGATACCTTAGTGTCGCTTCCGGGGGCGATTCTATATAGGCCATATATACCTCCGGACCGACCCTGGCAAGATCCCATGTGAACCTGGGCGGTGGTTTTCTATGGCCAGCGTCTTCTGTGTACCAACCACAGGCGCGGATCTAGGCCGGTTGCACAGGTTTAAAAAAACCGGTCAAATTCTAAGAGCTATGTTTCTCTGTAAATGTTGGGTTTTTGATCTAAATTTCAATTGCAACAATTGCTGCATTTCTCCCTGACTGACTACAGTTCTTCTGTTTATATACTAAATTGAGCCTTCACAAGAGTTTGACAGAGTTCCCAGCTTCCTACTTCATCTTTTATCTCAAAGTATCCAAGGAATTCAAAATCGAGGAAATCAGCAGGCAATCGACGTGACAGCTTGGAGTATGCTATCTATGCGCCAATCTTGAAACCGGTGGCTATTGTTTGAAAACCTGTTAAAACCGGTGCCCATATGTTTCCTTTATGCGTGAAAAACCGGTGACTAAAAAGCATACTCGGTATCGATATCCATAGCTCGAAAGGATGGACGCTTTAAAACAATTCGTACACAATGGAATACGGATGCAAAATTCATGAAAATTAGAATCGAAGCTGCAAAGAAGAGGATCAAAGGCCATGCTGAATGAGGTAAAATTCTGGCATATTAGATGAAAGTGTGGGCAAAAACACACAGGGCTGTTATGGGATAAAGTACACCAAAACCGGTCAAAATTTTGGCTAGGTCCGTGCCTGGATCATCGAAATGCGCCTGTGTATATTGTGTGAATCACATCTGGTTCAGGGTCCGGTCTTGTGTAAACGCATATCGATTTGGCAGGGATCCAATCAGGATAGCCATAGATCCGACTGGGTCCAGGTCTCGTGTAAACAAGTAAACAATGTCTTGGAAGAATATTTTTTGTAAAGAATCCTGCAATCGCAGCCTCGGATTTATGCATTTTGCCTTCCCCATACAAGGCCCCATCTAGACACTATTTCGAGTTTCCTTTTGTCCGTTCACTGGCTTTTGCAGTTACCAAGTTTCGGGTATAGTGTAGAAATTATCTAGATTACCTAACTCACGAGAAGTTGTAATAAAGAGAAGTACTGATGTTTCGAAGATCAAAGCTGATTTCTTTTTTACTACTCGACAAAAATAAACAAAATCAAACAAGAAATTAATTCTTACCCTCCAACCATTTGAGAGAATCGAGGCCCATATCTATCAGTAAAAGCTCCAATAAGTAACTTCGATCCACAGAGCAGCGCCACAGCTACATTAAAAACCAAATTCAGACGCTGATCCTGTGGAAGGCAAGCTTCATTTTTTTCTTGACTTTCCTGTGATGATTCCAATGTTCTGTTTACTGCTTGGCAAAGGAAGCCAAAAAACCCTTCTTCTTTGAAAAGAAACGCTATAGACGCCCATCCGTAAGTTATACCAGACATAAGAAGCACTTCTAGAGCTGCAAATACGAAATAAATGCTTAGGAACGAAGTACTGTAAACCGGAGCCTTAGCCATGACTCCTTCTCAAACGTCGCCTTGCTAATGTGAGCTGTGGAGTGCTTATGTAGATCCATTATCCATGTGTGAAATCTAACACAAAGCACATCCAAGGTAATTGTGGTGTGCAACAATAGCCTCCAACAGAATAATGGCAGAATAGATTGGAATTTAGGATTGTTTTCATTAATAACGTCCCGCATCATTATATTAATTTTGTATTCACCTGGGACGGTGCCAAAGCGAATCAAAGACCGAAAGTCGGCTTTTTGCGAGAGAAAAATTGTCGCTATTAACTGGATGACATTCTTTCATTGGGAAAGAAACTTCGTAACGACCGTTTTTAAACCGAGCATCCTTGAGAAATTGGCTGTATACTTCAGAATCATAAGTCCTTTTTCTCACTACTGCGCAGGCGATTTCTACTTACTTCCATCTACGCATGTCAGCGTGGATTTTCCCCACAAATCCCTACATTTTTCAAAATATGTGAAAAAGTGTCTTAGAGACTCGACAGTCTCTTTAAGCAATATTTTCAAAATATCCCTACGTTTTTACCCACGTCCACCCGTGCTTTCAGCTTTCAGCGAAAGTCTTTTTTAAAAAGCCATAAAGATTGAGGACCAAAAAATTATTCAACTATTAAAAGTAATGCTTTTGTAAGATATTACTCTGACGTAAAATATGGTTTCGCATTTTTTGCGGAATATCTTTTCATAACTACTTCTTGCACTTGCATGAAAAGTCAGTGGAAATTGATGTTCAATCTATGAAAAATAAGCAATCTAATTGCTTGGCCGCAAACAAATATAAATCCCTACAATTTCCAGAAAACTACTTACTTTTCTTTATTTATCCCGCAGGTTCTCCCTGCAACCTATAAACTTCTGAAAATCCCCAAAGTACAGTAGGTAGAAATCCCTACGTGTGGCAACACTGTTCATTGGCAAATAAAAGCATCCACACATAGCTAAAAATTCTCATATATGGGATAAAATGTTGTTCAAAATTGCATTTTACGGTAATTCAGCCTTAGCTTGTTTTTAATTTGTTCTCAACTTTTGACCAGTTTTGATGCTCATATTCTTATGAAATTGCTATATATAATATAAATTCAAATATGAATGATAAATGAAAAAGAAAGTCATTACAAAGTTTTTGAATGCGTGGGGTATGCACAGTTGGCAAGCTTCTACCCTTTTGATAAAGGGTGTATATGTCACCTTTTGGGTCCTTTCTCTTTTTGCGAATCCCCACCTTGAAAGTCACATTTTTTTCTCCATATGTTTCTTCTCTAATAGCTTGTTTCTTGAAATCATCTTTTTTCTGGATCTCCATTTGCACCAGTTGCTGTTTTCACTTGAACGATAAGCTGCTGGTAGCAATTTGCAAATGCCAGCAATTCTGACCTCCTATTGATCTCCTGCTTCATTTTCGTATCAACAAATCTTCTTGGCTCTAGCATTGCTAAATCCTGATACAGATCTCTATTCTTCGAGAACCTTCTTTCAGTCTCTTCCAACCTGTGTTTAAAGTTGTAACCAGATGATAGTGATGACTCATGTGCCGAACCTAACTCGAGAATTAAGTACATGAGGGGCGCGACGTTTGAATCAATTTGGTACGGCAGATTTAGTTAGGAGCGGCAGACTAGTTTGGATCGGCAGAGCTTGCCGAGCTGCACGGTTCCAGCACGGCACGGTTTCAAGCGTCGAACTTGTCATGCACCGAACTCAATGCATAATAATATTTAATTTATTTTCCTTCCCAGAATTCATTTCTTTTTTGGAGGGTGCATGCGTTTCAAACAAATTTTTGCGATTGCGCGCCTTAACCAAGATACTTCATGTAACAATCCTAAAACCCATTTGGCGCGACATGATTAAGTTCGACGTTTGAAACGGGAGTCGCGCTAAACATGCTCAAGTGTCGCTCCAAACAGAGTTAAGTTCGGCACATGAGAAGTGCGACGTTTGAACCAGGCCTTAGGCAATTTGAAGAACAGGAGGGTTTAGTGTAAGGGGGCACTATTTGCAATATATTTTTCCCCTAATTACGCCATGGCGCAATGCCCTCTGGTATTTATAGTTAAACGCGCGAACATTTGTTTATGCTTTGCACGGCGATCGGACGAAGTTCTGTTATATTAGCCAACGCTCTTTGCTCGAATAATCGAATAAATTATGGAAAAAAGGCAGAATCAATATTAAATTAATTTTTTTATTTTCATTGAAATGGTTTTGCATTCCCCCTACAGTTCTCCCGGTTTACCCTACATATTCCCCGTAGATTTCCCCCTACCCCCTACAGATTCCCTAGTTCCTCTTCTGTAGGGTATTCCCCTACGAGGAGTGGCGAGGGGCGATTCACTCTTGCAAATATCGTACGAGATTTTGCCTAGAACATAAGGATTTCTGGGGATTTTCGGAAAAAACAATAGGGTTTTCACAAAAGGTGTACGAGATTTTTTTAGAGTGATTTGCCCCTCGACGAGTGGTTGCGCTTCACCAGATGAATAGACTACATAACAATGACAATACGGTGACGTAGAAGTGTGGGCGAGATAAAATGTCATTCATTCATTCACCTTTCGATTTGTCGAATGGAATTGGAAAATTCGATTCTTGAAAAATCGAATATCAGTTCATGAACATGATGAAATCATCAGTTCATTGCAAAGCCACAGTAAAGTCAAATAACAATAAGAACCCAAAGAAATGTCTCGTCACTGTCCTCCCTGCGAGGCTACAATACAGTTGCTTGCTGTGAACGTAGCAGTGATTGGTTGAGCGTAGACTCTTGACAACCATCAATCATCAACCAACACAACCATACACAGACAGAAAAAGCGGAAGCCCTGAGAAACAGCGGAAGCCCAGATCCCAATAAAAAAGCGGACACTTCACAATGTCATCAGTCTGCTGAAGGATTGGTGGGACAACAGGTTTGGAGCTGACGACGCTGTGAACCTGCTACAAGATGAAGGTCGTGTTGCTGTTTTGTGTCCTTCTTGGACTCGTCATTTCCATCCACGGTAAGTGCAGACACGATATTAGTTTCATTAAGTAACTGGGAAAGATATTGTTTGCTAAGTAAGTGGTGAAAAAAGAAAGAACCGTAGGCTCGGGTGGAATTTCCGCGTTGGCAAACGATCTCCAAAGCGTGTGATGTCATGGATGTTATAGCATACTCCCTTGTACATTTAGAAAACATCTGCTTCGATGAAGTCGGTTATATTGTATCGTTTTGCGATACTTAGCCTCGCAAAAAGCGATTTTCTTTTAACGTTAGTTAAAACACATGTTGTCGCGCCACACCCC
Source organism: Rhopilema esculentum (assembly GCF_057945365.1). Classification (NCBI taxonomy): domain Eukaryota; kingdom Metazoa; phylum Cnidaria; class Scyphozoa; order Rhizostomeae; family Rhizostomatidae; genus Rhopilema; species Rhopilema esculentum. The sequence goes on from NC_142821.1 coordinate 8,564,389, forward strand.
TCCCAAACTATGTTCGTTTCGTACTTCCCTCTAACTCATGCAATAGTCGTCAGCCATAATACTCGTTTATAGATATGGTAAGACGATAATATTAGGCCAAGTACTATACTTTTAAGGTAAAAAAGTGTCAGGATATGCAGCCTTTTTCTAAAAGTGTGCACGTAAGCAAATTCCAATTAGCCCGCCCACACAGCTGCATCAATCGGCTGGGGTGGGTTGGGTTAACTCGTGAATATAGCGAGGGTTTCGCTAGTGACATAAGGTTCTTGCATTTTCTAGGTGCAGCTGTTGAGGAAAACTCCGAGGTGTCGGACAAGGGTGTCCCGGAAGATGTGAGTGTAGAGGAGGACTTTGTTAGCGATGAAGAGGAAGATCCAGATAATGAAGAGCCCTCTGAGGATGAGGACAGTGATGCTGCAGAACCGGAAGAGGACAGTGATGCTGCTGAACCTGAAGAGGACAATGCAATAGCTGAAGGTACCAATTGTTTATTTATCCACTTTCGTCCATAGGCGGTACCGTCAGAAAGTACCTAGATAGATAAATAATTAACACGATTTAAGGTTAAAGTTGTTCTGTGAAAAAGTTAAATGTCAATATTGTACAGAACCTTCTATACAACATGTATAGATACTCAACGCAAATCTGAGCCCAAAAAAACATCCTGGCGTTTATTTATTTCAACAAATTTTACGTCTTTCGTTCGCTAAATGTTTGTAAATGATCTCTTTTAGATAACTCTGAGAAAGACGAATCTGCATCAGATCCTGGATATTACCGCAGAAGATCCTTGCGCAGACGTAGTTTCCGCAGACGATCCTGGCGTAGACGATCCTGGCGCAGACGATCCTGGCGCAGACGTAGTTTCCGCAGAAGATCCTGGCGCAGGAGATCCTGGCGCAGACGTACCTCGCGCCGAAGATACGGGAAATAAGCTAAAAACTGATGAAAACACTTTTTGAGTTGGCTCATTTTGTAGTGCTTTTTTTATGTTTACATATTTTTGAACCTGTTGACATAGATCAACTGAGAAAGATGTTGTGTTGTTTGTTCTCCACGTTTCTGAAAGAGACCGCTATTCGGTTGCCTCCAGACAATGCTAGGAAAACTTCAACCAAACGGACGTAAATCCTAGGCTAACTCGATTTTAAATCCATCAACCAAAAAGGTCACTTAATCCTATCTGTTAGTGAAACTATCGCTTGTCTGGTATTTAGGAGTACAGTTTATCAAAACATTTTATTCATTGCCCGATTTTCACGAATGCAGTTAGAAGATATACATTTAGCGTATCAAGTAGAGCAGAGTACATCAGTTTTTAGAGTGTAAAAGAGAAATGAGACATTTTCTGTAGCGAGAAATCTAATAACAACTATTTCTATTTCAATAAAGTAGATAGAAAAATTCAAATTGAATTATCTTAATAATCAAAATTTCCAGAGACACCGCAAGGGCTAAATAGCCCTGACCCCAGATTTCAGACTCTTAATACTTTTAGTTTGGGGTCTGGAACTCAGGCTAGGGCTGAAGGCCAAATGGGCAAAGCCCCAAGAAAAGGGGCGAAACAAAAAAAATGAGGTTTTACGGTATGCCCCAAAGAGGGGGTCAGGGGCGGATCTAGAAATTATTCTGAGGGGTTCTAAAACGTAAGGCTTGGTAACCCAGGGTGTTGCTATGCACAAACTCTGTACCCCTGCTAATAAGCCATAATGAAATGAAAGTCTTCCATAAACTAAAAAGCCTGGATGCCTTGATTTATATAGTAATTTTTGGTTTCAGCTTTTATGCCAATTGAACGCAATTTGCAGCTCGCCCCTCTTATATTCACTTAGGGTACAAAAGTATAGAAACTGTAGTCAAATATGATATGATGGCCCGCAGTGGCAAAAGGCCCGAGCCCACAAATTTTCAAAGCAAAATTTAATTTTTGACTCTTTGCAGCCATTTATTAGAACTTGATCAGCTTGACCAAAAAAATAACGTGGCTGGTGGAATGAAGCCCTTGAAGTGCAGTGCAAAAGTTGAACACAGGGATTCAAACACAGCATGCATCGACATATGACGCCGAACCAAACAAAGAAGGCCCTGAATGTTTCGCTATGGGCCTGGCGTTTTGAGTATTTTTATGTATTTGAAATTCTTAGAGAAAAAAGTATTCGCAGGAATATAAGTAGGTATAAAAAGGAAACCCCTTTTGGTCAATAATAGTAAGGGCAAGTTTTTGAGATGTTTTTTATGCAGTTCTTGAATTATTAAAAAAAGAATAACAAGGGCTCGGGGCTCGGGCAAGCTTTATCCTCTGAATATAAATCATACCTCATGGTCTATGAATAAGACGTGAAACACGGAGTTGAAACTTGAAACCGTTCTGTTATATAAACCACAGCGTTTACAAGTTCTGCCGTTCCAGCATCGAGCATCAGGTAAAGATCGTCAAAAGATCCACGAAAACATATTGCAAATTTGCGCCTAAGCATTCGTCGCGTGCTGTATCATAATTCAACTCCCCCTGGTCAACCTCAACTCCCCCTGGTCAACCTCAACTCCCCCTGGTCATAAAACCACTTATACATTTGACTGTAGATTGAAGCGAAGAAACTCCCCCTGGTTTGTCGGTATTCTTTGATGTTTTGGATTTTTGAAATCCATGGGTTCTCGCGCCAAAGTTTAGAACCCCTCGACCTGGCACCGTGATTGGCTAGATTCACTTCCACGGGTGCAGAAACTCGTATAATTTACAGGCCACGGGTTCCTTAAGTGGCTGGATATAAGAGGAGACAATGCTTTCCGAGTCTGTAGAATGCTATACAGGACAACCAGGGGGAGTTTCATAACACTTCAATGCATGGACTGAAATAACAATGTTGAACAGTTGTGAGACGGGGCATTGAAGCGGAAATAACAATTTCAGGAGATGTGCATACTTCCCGGTATTATTTAAATGGTTTAAATAATAATAAACAAAATTGCGGTAGAATAAGCTTTAATCCTCAAAAAGTTTGTTCTCAAATCTGAGGGGTGCTCGAGCCCCCTTCGCACCCCACTGGATCCGCCCCTGGGGGGTGGTCTTAACGAGATTTTGAACGATGTTTTGTGTTCATATCCTGTTGATGACAGCTATGATGAATATAATGATGTCGGAAAGCCATGAGGCGAATAGAAGGTATATGAAAAGGCGAAGTCAGACCAAGATGTCTAAAGCGAATACCTCAAAGAAATACTTTTTGGCATACCGTAAATCCTCGAATTAGCGCCCTCGGGGGCTTACTTATTATTGATATTTTTGGATAGGGGCTTATTCTAGGGGGGGGGCTTATACGAAGGGGGCTTATAAAATTAAAGTAGACATTAAAAAGACATTATTACAAGACCTCGTATATCTAAGTTGAATTTTCTTTATGAACATTTGATTAATTAATACTAAAAGTATGAATTTGTTGTGGTAATTCAATGAAACGCCAAAGGCAACCTCAGATGGCAAAAATCCATAATTAAGGGGGGGGGGGCAATTTGAGGGATTGCGGTAGCAGTAGGGGCTTATTTGAGGGGGCTTATTGACAATTTGTAGTTTTAGGAAATGGGCTCATTCGAGGGGGGAGGTTTTCAAAGGAGGGTGCAATTCGAGGATTTTCGGTATCCCAGATTCTTTCTCTATGTGATGTTATTCTGTTATTGTTAAATTAACTGTTTTAATATATTAAGTTGTTAATTGTGCATTATAAAGTTGTTTACGACAGTTTTTCAGTGCTTCGAAGTTGAGTGTTTTAGAAAACAGAGGCGTTGCTTTTTTGTCTCGTTTGGCTCATGTTAGGAAAACAGAACACTCTAGTACTTCAACTGGAACATCTATGAAAAGTACCGCTATTTAAATTCACAGAATTAACACACTTGGACTTTTTGTGAAGTTTATGAAATTCTGCAGGTAAGCTTATAACAAACTCTAGGGTTTAAATTTAGATTTTTCCCAAACGTGCAATAAACCTAGATTAAATATGCTTTATGAAGAACTAAAATATCAGAAGCTTAAAAAGGAGACAGAGCCATAAATATTTATCTGAATAACAAATAACAGCACAATATGAGCTAGTTACAATATCCCAATTTCATGGTTACGCTGGGTACCATAGTCTTAGTGGAAGAAGGGATCGAACGAGGGGCATGACACTCTTTGAAAATCTCGTACACCTTTGGTGGAAGTCTTATTATTCTATCCGGATATTCCAAAAATCCTTTTGTTTTGTGAAAATCTCGTACGCTATTTGCATAAGTGAATTGCCCCCTCCGGGTCGAACAGTCAAAGTCCGAACACCTCTTTAACTGAGGCTCAGGCACCCAGTGTAATTCAAGTTATCTCCACCTCCCATTTTACCTTCTATTCCCCGTGAAGATAAAAGCTCACCTGAAACGGATTAAGACGACTTTGTTGAATAAGAGAAGCCGGGAGAGCTGCATGCCAGGGGCAAGCAAGCCAAGCGCCAAGAAAAAAACTGCTAAAGTTCGAGAGCAGGGGGGCAACTAGTAAAAATTTGCAACTGGCTTTGTGTAAATACTGCGAAAAGTATAACTGTAGACTTGGAGGATGATCTTTTTCCCACAGTAGGAAATTTTAAAGGTCACTTGATTACAAAAATGAATATGTATATATTAATCGAAAGAGCTCTTTTAGACCTTTCATTATTAGAAAGTTTTATGGAAGTCATTTGACGAACAACCATAGACTTATGACCATTTAAAAACTGAAATTATACCATAAATGATGTCAACAATCAGGTGACAACAAAGGATTTTCAAGAAAGGTACAGCTCGAAATTTTCAAGTTTAAAGCTTTATCTAACAGGATATGTTGAGAAAACAAAAGTTAGCTTGTTTGTTAGTTTGTTACGGTATATGCCCTGTCTATCATTACCTACTTTCCTTTATCTCGGGGGGGGGGGGGGAGTGCCTTGATGGGTTTTCAAGGGGTACCTTTTCAAGGGGACGTGACATTATTTAGGGGTACCTTTTCTGAAAGTGTAAAATTATCGGTATCAGTTTTTGAATTATGCACTCGAAGAAACGTGCAGAATTATGGGCACCGTTTAGGGACAATATTGCAAACTCATTAGGAGGGACATTCAGCACTGGCAAATTGAATTTCTAGTTAGAAATGTAAGTATGAAATATGTGTAATATTGAGATTTTGGGGTAAAGGACACAAATAATTTGTTGGATGGTTTTGTTGTGTTTTAAAATGACATCTGCTTTGCGGAATTATGTATATAGTTGTTATCATGTTTCTGGAATCATGGATCACATTTTTCAGACATATGCAGAATTAGGGTCCCTGTTCAAAACTAGGCTTGGTTACCCAACCTCTACCCCCCCCCCCCCCAAGATCCTTTATATGTTCTGCAGAAACTGGAGTGGTGTTTGACGGCAGAGACACACATGAAGTTACTTTTTAGAGCAGATAACAATGAAAGTAACTACGAATGACAGCGGCAGACAGAGCAAGACAAACAAATATGTTGGATGCGCCATACACAGGATACCAGAGGAACATGAAAATGAGCACGGGCATGGAAGAAGCGGGCCAGAGAAGCAGAGAAATGTTCTCATTAAACCTTTTTTATTTTTTTTTGGAACTATCAAAAGTTATCACATAATATTGTCTAAAAAATATGACTATGATAAAATAAAAATCTTTTGAGTGAAAAATCCCAATTATACAAAAGTTGAATTATTGGGATTAGATTTTGTACCAGGCAATGGCCAACGATGAAATCGTTACCATACTTCTGGCTACCGTTTCAGTTACCTTACTTCAACAGGTAAGCATAGCTTAAGTTTATGCAAAACCCTCATGAATAAGAACATACAGCAATATTGTGTTGCGTATTTTAACATTAAAGGCAATCGAGAGATACTATTGGGTCTTGAGCCACCTGTCAATCAATATTAGCCAATCAATGGGCATATCACATCAGTGAGTCGTATCACGGTAATTGATTGGCCAATTGTTGAATGAAAGATGGCTGAAGCCAGTATCAGTCGATTGCCTTTAACTGTCAGACCAGGGGTTTATCATAATTTGTTTTGCATGGAGACATGATATCAATGAATCAAACAGCTGTTGTGATAATTTGATTTCATCTAACTCAGCACATAAACAAACAAATCAACGTCCCAATTAACGTGTCCTGGCCACTATAAAAACTCCGTAAAACTAAGCAGGGAGTAAAATCACAGATTCTCGCAAATTCATGATTTGTTCACTTTGATTGCATTAACGGGCCTATCATTACAAAAGCAGCCCGATGAATCTATGCACATCATTTGAAACTGCTGACGTAGTCTCTCCCGAAGCTGCTCCCGCTGATTCTGCAAGTCCTTCTTCTTGGCTTGAAATTCCCTTATTTCTTGCTCTGAGATGCAGGCTTCGCCTTGGTGTGATAATCCAGGGTCCTAAAACAACACAACGGCGTAAGTCGAGACAACGAAAAAATACACAAATTCTTCTAATCACGCATTTAATTTAGTAGAAATAGTAGGTCAATGACAAAAAAAGAGGAATTGATACAAAAGGGGAAATTTTAGCCTTAAAGAGATATTAAGAAAAGCATTTCAAATTTCAGTAAAACCCCAAGAAGTAGAGGTCAAGATTTTGTGGGAGAAGACTTTTATCCGTACATAGGGAGCGAGGGCCTATAAACGAGCCTGAATTACAGAGGACCAAAACTTACAAAAATAGATTAATTTAATTTGATTTGAATCAATTTGGAAATTGTATGTAATTTTACGTAATTTATAGGCAATATTTATAGAAAGAAGTTTGAAAAGGTTGCGTAGGTACTGGTGGTCTTAGTTTGTTCGGAGAAACTTCTATGTTGTTGCATCTTTGTAGACTATGCAGTTTCGACCATTCTTGGTATGAAGTTTTTACGGCCTAATACTTAGGTCAAATATTTTGCATCAGTGAATCCGTGAATCAAGAATCTGCCCTCAAAAACACAAAGGCGGGCTTCTCGAGACTGTTGATAATCCTTTAAGTGTCAAATTTGATGAAAAATTGGCAAGACGAAAAATTCATAGACGATTTTCTCGAAAATGAAGCAAAGTTACCGTACACTTATAAATTTTAGTAAAATTTTCCCGTAAAACTCTTTCATACGTTTATGCGAATTCGCTGTGAAATCAGAAATCAAAACTGTGCATGCCTCGATACCTTAACCAGCGATCCCCGTGAATATCGGCCCTCAGCGGGGAAAAAGGTAGATTTTTACCAGTACGGGTTCAGACAAGATGGCGTATCAAAATTGTGAATGGTAGATGAAATCTTTAAATGGCGGTAGAGAAGACACCTAGTATAAATGGTTCACTGCAACTTTTTGACATGCTAACAATCCCCGGTAATAGCACTTACCAGCGTATTTTCATCATCTAAGCGATGCCATCCCATCGACTTGAGTAATTTTAATTCGGCGTCATCATCTTCTTTTGAAATTGGATCTTGCCTGAACTGATGTCTTTTGGTCTTCTTTGGTTCGTTTTTCGATCTTGGATTGAAATTTTCATGTGCCTGTAGAGCAATGTGGAAGATAATGATTTTTCTTTTGAATTTAAATAACAGTGCAGATCGAATCCTGAGTAGAATTCTTTCAACTCATTTTGCATATTTAGAGATATTTGATGTATTCTTTCAGGTTATGTGGTCAAAAAGTCGAAATTGCAAAAAATAAGTCTTATATGATGTTACACATAGGAACTCTATTAGATAATGAATTAAAAAAAGGCTGAAATCGAGGTTGCAAAGAAACTGAAAAAGAAAAAGAGAAGGGGGAAAAAGGACGGGCCTAAGGAAATCAAGCAGTAGGAAAAGGAAGAGGTAATGAGATCGGAAGCAGGAATCCAGTGGGAGCAAGAATATAATAGCAAACCAATGAAAAAATAATTAGGGGAGGTTTTGCTACAGCATATTCTTGGCATTTGGGCTTTGAGAAGCAGTATTTTCTTTGACTGGTTTAAACAAAGATACGCCACATTTGACAAGGGTACCAAAAATTCGGTTTATGTGAGTATGTCTACACTGTCAAAAAATAACTACTCATAAACGGCAAAAGGATCTCAGCAGGCATACCTCTTTCGGTTTAGCAAATTTCTTTCGATTTCTCCGATTGATTCCTTCTGAGTTCATAGACGCGCATTTGGCGCACATCTCGGCGCTTTCCGGGGGGTTCCTACCATGGTCTACCTTGCCGCGATCAAACTTGTCCCTCTGGGTTAAAATCTGTCCGCATGAGCGACACCCTGATTGGTTAATATACCAATTTGCCGACATCCCCTTTGCCTTTTTGCAGTGCAATCGTGGTTTCTCGTCAAGGGCGTTCACATATCCGTTCTTTTTATGCGGTATTTCTTTTGCATCATCGCCACAATAGCAGATTTCATTTTTCAAAGACTCTTTCTGACAGTTCGTTTCATTTAGTTTCTTGCAGAAACCATTACTTTCTTTGGAATTACACATTACACTTGTCGTTCCATTACCATTATCCTTAGAACTTGTTTCCACGTGGCTCGTTTCATTACTGCCAACCCCTTCCTCACTGCTTTTTCCTTGACAATTTTCCGCGACAGGCGCAATCCCCTGACAGGTATTAACAACAGCGTCATTACCAGGACAGCTTTCATCCGTTGTATTTTCATGAATGCCATTTAAAACAGGCTTTGTGATTTCAAAATTAGGTTTTTCTTCGCTACATGCAACCGCTTCTGACCTTTCACATTTACCATTTTCTTGAATAATTTTTGGCTCATTTTCACTTTCTTGGCCGTTCTCCCCAACATTTTCCTTCTCTGTATCAGATTCAGCAATCTTCCCTCTTTTTTCCGCGTCACTCGCGAATTTGCATCGATTCTCTTTTCTCTTCTTCTTTTTCAGTCTTTTTTGTTCCTTCCTCAACTCCTTCATTCTCTCTGCTTCTGATATTTCCTCAACTACTTGTTCCAATCGTGATATACCTTGTTTATCTTCGACAGCCATCTACAATTTTGCAATTGATTAATACAAAGTCTTATCAATACAAAATGAAAATACATTAAATCAACCAATATTTCCTGAATAATGAAAAAGCTCGTTTATAGAACTTGTAATGATATTTCTCAAAGTTCATAAATAATTATGTTCCCTCTGTTGCTTTCTTTGAGGGAGTATCATCGCGGTGAAATGCGAAGGTTAGCGAACAAAATCATAACCCAACCAAACTTACAACCCAACCAATTTGCGTTAGAAAACATAAACTCAAGGAAGAAAGATGAAGATGAACGGCAAATAGTGATTCCAGTTCTGGTTACTCGTCTTCCACACTAAAATACGTCAGAAAAACTTGCCCTAGTTGAGTTTGAATCAGCATGAGGAGAAAATAACAGACAATACCCCTGGAGTTAGCATGCGTTACAAGTTGCTGTCATTAACGATGACACAACGAAAATAGAGCAAACAATGAGATAAAGGATTAACTGAATTATGATAAAGTCTGACAAACGCAAGACGCAATCTTCATTGTCCTTATCCGAAATGACGTAACATTCAAAAACACACGTTTATAAAAATCGTGAAAATATCTGTCCAAAACTTGACTTCCTATCCCAATAGCAAAGACTTGAATCGTCAAAAATGAAAAATGGATCCCTACAGATCTAACAGTTGCATTTAAAACAAAAACAGCAATTACTTCAAAACTTTTGCGCAAAGCTTCGACTCCTAAGTAGAAAAGCATCTGCCATGTTTGTTCTTCAGCACGTAATTTCTGCCACAAGCGATGCAGTCTTTCCCACAAGTGAATTCCCAGGCACGTCAATACCTAGCGGTAAAACGGTTTAAATTAGATCTAGTTAGCTCTGTGGACCATGACATTTACTGAAGAAAGACAGCAGAAGCAAAAACTGATGATAACATAATGGCAATCCAAGAAGTCATTCATTTTAAAGTACCTTTTCATACAACGAAGAATACAGTATGTAATCCAAAGCATTTAAGAAATATTCAGTAGATGTGTACATTGACACTTCAGTAAAAAGAGCAAGTTGGTTCCAAATCTCTGCTTTCGAGCTAAATACAGTTTCAGTGCTAGCTTCCTGGCAATCAATCTGAATTACAATGGTGAAACTCAGATCAGTAACCTACAGTCATTCTGCTCTCAACACCAAAGCATTTACAACTCTGTCTACACAGCACTGAGTACTCTCCTACAGACCAGCTAATCTACATTGCCCTGAGAAAGTCAGATAATTCTTTCAACACAGATTTCGATTGCATTGGATACAAAAACTTAGGATCTCTATACCCAAAGCTCTAAAACTGTTTTCTTTCTTTCGAGACACTTTGCCTTTTGTAAAATTTTCAGCACAAGCATGCTATAAACTTGTTGCCATTCCATTTCTCAATATGCTATTTGCTAGGTTCCCTTTTCATTTTGTATTCTATTTTGTTCTCCAACTTACCTGTCAGAATGAGAAACAGACAATATCTTTCAAACGATCAAAAGGGCCAAAAACGATGACAAATTAAATGCTGTATGCATTTGCGACCTCTGATTTTACTTACATTATAAAACATACATAAAGATGCGGCACATAAAGATAAAATAAATCTTTACCTCCCCCTGGGCGATTTCTATGGTCCTTGCATGTCTTTCCCTCCGACCGCCAGTTAGCTCGGGCTCAGCACTATCAATGAGATGAGCGATAAAATCTGTGTCGCATAGAACATGTACGTGCCTTTCCTTAGGACAGCTTTTCAAGCCTTCATACAGCGTAGCGCAATATCTAAAAAAACAAATTAAATCAGGTCAACCTTAATTGGGCTTTCCACTATATAAAAATCCTGTCAAGATCTTGTCTTAGATGGCCTCTAAGTCTAATTATGGGATGCCCTAGACATTTGGTTTGAAAATAATCCTCTGTTGAGTGTACATTTGGCATTCCCTTTAAAGAAGCTATGTTGTCACCGCACTTCGTACCATTATGAGTCTTTTCTATTTACAATTTCTGCAAAGTAATTAAGAATATGGAGTAATAGTAACATGTCTTTTTAAGCTAAAGAGCGCCGCTTTTATTGGATCACATAACCGTTCTTTTCTGGCTCGATCAACTTTCTATCGTAATGTGGTAGAGGCGGGGGGGGGGGGGGGGGTATTGATAAATTATCGCCTAATAGTTTGTTTGCCAATAAATTCTTTCCAAGAAGTTGTGGGGGAAATAGATTGATTAGAAATGAAAAGATCGCTTCATCGAGTTACTGATTGTTGTTTAGGACAACGAAAATGATGCTGCAAGAGAGCAAGAAGAAGTACAAGTGCTAATATCCTTTTGAGCCTGCAGTTTACAGACAGAACTTACCCCTTTTCAGCTTCACCCTCGATGTCTCCAGTCAGTATATTATACGCCTTCAAAACTTTCGACTTGCATTCTGAACAGAATCTGCAAAAAAATTGTTACGAACGTGCAAAACCAAAAAAATATTACACGCTGCACTGCGATTCAGTAGTTGAGGAGTAGCAACCTTAACAGAATTTTAGACTGAATTTTGCCTCGAATAATTTTGTAATCATTGATAACGCGAGCAAGGCGAACAATTAAGGTCACGAGAAACAGGCGACAAAATTTTGAGAACGCGAGAAACACCTTTGTCCAGGCAAAATCCTCTTTAAAAAGTAAGGCAATGAAGTGTAGCTCCAAAAAGAAGGCAAACAACCGTTGAATAGAAACACTATCAAACAGCCTGTACTGTCATCCAAATAGAATGACATACTTTAGTCGCAGGATGGATTTTAGATTGGCATGCTAAATGCTACATTACAAAAGCAATGCAAATCACGTTGCATGACTTGCAGATCAAAACTTTTTCCGGTCTACTAGATGATGTTAACGGCAACGACTTGCAAAAATTATTAATCATTCGTAAAGCGCTCACGAAAAGGCAGCCAGCTTCCAAGCATTAGGTTGTGCAATAGTTTGTAGGCATTTGGGTCAATTTACTACCCTTGGCAGTTAACGATACATGCCCATAAGGAATTAATACGTCGAGTTAAGCATTCAATTAGGCACCCACACCATCTTGGTTAAATTCTACCTCGCCTTGCTTTCGAGAAAATTACTGTTTTCACATAAACATGTTTGATGGGATCCAGCAGATATATTGTTACAAATTTGAGAAAAGATTTCTTGCAGAATTTTGCATAGCAATTGAAAGACAAATACTACACAAGGAAATATCTCTAATAAATTGTTAATAATTTTTTGTGCTCTTTAAAAATGTATTTACACATCCATTTGCACTTGAGCCACAAAAATAACGTTCAGTTTTCACGAGAGGAAAAGCTCGACTTTAACTTGCTTCTTGTGATCCTATGAATATTATTTGCTTTTTGTTGCCATTCTTACCGTAGAAAAATTAAAACCTGTGTGCTGAAATTCTTGGGTATGCGAAGGGGTAACAAAAAGAAAGTATTAACAAAAGCAGAAGATCTCGAATACATTTTCGTTGCAGCATATCAAGCATCCTTCAACATATCTTAAGAACTCCTGAAGGAGAGTTTAAAGGACATTAAAAATTACGCTTGAACAAAACATTTCGCACAAAGAGGATAAGAGAAAATAACATGAAAGCAATACAATTCATTACGCATACCTGTGTTTACGGAGGTAATTCTCAAGGGTTTCCAATAGCGCATCAGAGTCAATAAGCACTACCTAGGGGCACAGAAAAAAGTCGAAAATTACTTATTTTGCATTGTTGTATGAAAAATCTAGGTGGATTGTCTATTTAGAAAAGATATAAACCTGTTTGACATTAAAGATATTTAATCACAAATAAGAAAGTTGTAACGTCTACTGCGGGGACAAGATCAGCCATGAGAAAAGTTGTTTGTAGATCATCATTGTATACTGTATTCTATCGTCTTGGTCGTTGTCTAGAAACATTTACTTGCTATACCATTCGATAGGCTGATAAATTTGACAAATAAAAATACTTTCTCAACTGCATTGATGCTAGCAGAAGTACTAAGTTCCTCTTGTGACGTGTTTGACATGCAAGCTGGGCTTTGTAACTGATACTCTCGTAATGTAAGAAAACGCTGTTTCAAAAAAATTCTGTATTCACTACAATTCTGATATTGGTTCTATTGGTGACACAGTCATATGCTAACACCCCTTAACACTTGTCACTGAGGAAAATTAAACTTAAAAGAGGTTCAATGAATTTTTCAGTTACCTCGTCGCGGCATTCCTGAGAGAGAAGATCCCATACATCCATCCACCTAGAAAGAAATCCCAGAAATGAACAAACCTCTGCCCTTTTAGTTCTTTTTCCACCGCTTAAAACAAAAACAACATTGGGTGAAATATTTGCATTAATAATACACCTTTCCTGCTTCAAAATTTTTCTAAAACTTTTAATATCTTTATCACATAAATGACGCAAAGAAGAATTTCAACAATTTAGGAATTGGCAGACCGTTTTCTATTGAGCTCCTTGTATTTTGAAACCTATTTTAGGCTGGCAAACCACAAGACTTTGAATTAAAGGAAAATGTCCTATGAACGAACTTCTGCTATTAGACTCCCTACTGACAGGCAACATAGACCAAGTTCATCAACAAAATACACCTTTAGATAAATTCTTATGTAAGAACCTCTCACCCTCCAATTCCTAAACAAGAAAACGGTTTTTTATTACAGGAGATACAATGTGTTTTTTTTCTCCCTTTTTCACTCTTTTTTCATTAACACCTTAATACAATACTTCTATATATAATATGGGGATGTTCAATTGACATTTGTCTAAATTATTTCATGAAATTGTGAAGAGACAAAGATAAAAAGTCAAAGAATGGAAAGTAAATTTACTTACCCAAGAGATCGAGTTTTGTGGGTCTCTAGAGAATGCAAGATGCATCTCCTGCAAAGGCATGCACAAAGCATTAGTTTTTACACTTTTACATACTTATATGACTTTATATATTATAGCCGTTTTCATAAAAATGTAAGAACAAAGTTGGACAAGCATTCATCAGGGAGATTATTTGCCTACAAAAAGCTGATTTATAAAACAGACAAAAATCTTTCTTTGGCATGCTTCGCCAGGGGGGGGGGGGGTTAGAGATGCTTGATCTTTTCTCTTTTCTCTTTTCTTTAAAAATAGCTTCCTCCTCCCCCAATTGTTGAATGCATGTTTTTGAAGCAAAAATGATAGAACTAGAACCCAGCATTGATTCGGGGGAAGGGGATTCCATTTAAAGAGGCAACGTAAATAAAGTAGATAATTTTGAATTATTTTTTCTCTCTTTCTTGCCCTTCCATGATTCTGATATGAAGCAAAGTATACTTTGTCAAGTAAATTTGGAAATGACTTCATCTTAAATTTCTGTAGCTGTCTCAGCGTCTACTAGGGTCATCTATAAAATTCCAACTAGATTTGAATTTGTACTCGATTTTCAGCAGAATGGCTAAATTTATTCAAATTAATTCAGAAAAGGAACAGCAGAAAAACTAACCTATTTCTTCTGCTCTTTGGTATTGTATCAACCATGTCATTCAGATGGGATCTGCAAGCAATAAAAAAATAAATAAATAACTTCAGCTTGCACTGAGGAATCCTTTACCATATACCTTTTCTTGGCAGAAACCATAAGCAAATTGTTAGCTTAAGCGCTAGCAAATATAACTCACAGAATATTACACAAAGCAGAAATTGTAGGTCTGTGAGATTTACATAATGAATATGAGTGTTAAGCAATTAGGGCAGTGAAAGAAGGCAGCCCAAAAAAGAATGTACTGAGGTTGAGTAAGCTTCTGGAAACATAGGAACTCTAATTTCTTGTCCTCAATATGCAAGGCATCAAATCCTTCTAGGGTAATGGCTGACCAGATATCTAGCAAATCAAACGATGGGAAACCATAAATGATCAAATGCGACAAGGACAAAGCTAAAAATTTCCAGCCTTGACAGCAAGGAGCTCCAAAAACTGTGTTCCAAAATTTGTCCAAATACAACTACCAAGTTTTGCCCTTGACAAGTTTTAATGATTTCTCAGGTTGGTCTACAATTCTGGACAAAACATGAGAGACTTTTCAAGAAAACTTTATACTTTCTTTTTCCTTTGAAAAGTAACTTCCCCTCCCCAGATTTAATGTTGAATGCATGTTCTTGAAGCAAAAATTAAAGAACGAAAAATCAATCATTGGTTCAGGGGGAAAGGGGGGTTCAAATTACAGGGGTAAATAGAAAGTTGCTTTTGCTTCAACAATTTTGTGTGCGATTGTAGATACTAATCAAAATCTGCCTCTCTCTGCAGTCCCAAAATTTTCCAAATCAACAAATTGTTGGTTGATTGAAGCTCTTACCCATGGATGTAAAATAGTGCATAAATCAGCCTGGGATCAGACAAGAAACCATCAGACAATGTCAAGACTGTGGAGAAAAAGAACCAAAGATTAATGGGGAAGCCATTCAAGAAAGATTTGATTTAGAAAGAAACTAAGAGGATATCGTTGTGGCAAATGGATCTGATACTCATTAAAACTTATGCTATCTTTTAAGCAATGCTATAACAATCTGGTTGTTCCTGCCACCAGGTAAAGCTATAGATAAATTTCCAAAGAACAAAAAATGATCATATCCAACCTTGAATTAATTACACAAATAATAAGTCAATATTCTAAGAACAGATACAGGAATTAAAGATAAATTATAGTCACTTCCTCAGAAGAATGCTCTTAGATAATGAACTTGAATTTTTAACTAAATATTCCCTGCAACTGCACAGTAACACAAAGTGGCAGGTTGCTATCAAGAAAATTTTGAGATCGAAAAGTTTGAAGTTTAGGCATTAAAGCAGTAGAGTAGTTTACCCCTTGAAGTCTTGATTATCAATGGTTCTAAAGCAGGCTGTCCTGATTCCAACAACTGGCCATAAAGCCGTTCAACACTAAAAAGTAAAATATTATAATTTATATAAAAAATTTAAAAATTATTTGCAAAACACATATATAAATGTCTAAATTTCAACACTTTGCTTTGATGAAAAGAACTGTTCTACATTCCATTCTATGCTGCTATGATTAATATTAACTTCCAACACAAACTAGCAATTGTGTATCTATTGGATGCTATTTCATTCAAAACCTTAAATTTTTATAAATAAAAGCTCTTCATTAGCCAGCTTTGATGATTGGCTAGAGCCCAAGGCTCTGTGCTATCAAGAACCAATATAAAATAAAAAACCAAAATTGCCTAACTAAAGCCCTTGATTTTCCTCCCCTTTTGTCCAAAACAAGACTATATTTGACAAGATAGACCATTACTAGGCAAATGAGGAGTGGCTATTATATATATTGTGTTTTACAATGATTTCTAGCTGCTTTTCTTTGGCCAACTTGAGCTCTTGAAAAGGCATTCAAAAGCACTCAAAGAAGAGTGGCTAGAAGCCATACTTATATTCAATAGAAACACAAAACCCTTGGCTTATTCACTTCTTAAAGGCCTGCAATGCTCAATGTTTTTTTAGACAACAGGGTTGTTTGATTAAGGAACAGACTACGAAAGAGGAGTGAAATCAGAGGATTTCAATGAATCTA
The DNA here is from genome assembly GCF_057945365.1 of Rhopilema esculentum. Taxonomy (NCBI): domain Eukaryota; kingdom Metazoa; phylum Cnidaria; class Scyphozoa; order Rhizostomeae; family Rhizostomatidae; genus Rhopilema; species Rhopilema esculentum. Next base: position 8,581,006 of record NC_142821.1, read on the forward strand.
TTTTGGTTCTTTATGTCGATTTCATTTTGTCAGTTAAAAACAGCAGCAGACACCTGGGGGGCAAGAGGGGGCAATCTCCCTCCAATATTTTTGGAGACAATGACCTTTTGTACTACAGCAATGGGAAAATGTGACATCATCTTATTAAAACAAAGCTTGATTCGCTATGGAATACATTTGTTTTTGCATGTCTAAGACCAAATCACAATCATTTGATACAGAAAGAGGGCTCTGTCATTTTGTGATATATATTTGTAAACCAACTGTAAAGCCTTAACTCAAGGCAGACCGAAAAGCAACATATAATGTTGCCATGAGACTTGCAAAATAATTGTTTTTGGCACAATTTTGTGAAAGAACATCACTTGCACTTTCATTACTACAAGGGAGAAAGTGAAATTTGCATTGCAATTTATACTTTAAAACCTATTACTGTAAATCCTCCAATAAGATCCCTGAGGCATATTCATTGAGACAGTTTTCAGATTGAGGCTAATTCAAGAGGGTTTATACAAAGGGGGGCTTTTTGAAATCAACTCCCAACAGAAATTGCTATTTTGTATATAGCTTTTCTACAATTTTCAAGGCAATTTCATTTGCAATTTTACTAAAAAAAAATTCTAAAATGTCTAACCAAAGCATATTAATCAAAGCACAAGAAAATTTCTGATTTGAAATATTCACATGCTCACTGGTTTTTGCATATTGTCAATGTCTCAACTAAGTACCCAGAGGGACTTACTCAAATGCAAAAACTAACAGGCTAAGGTAGGGGCTTAAACATGTTCACTTCCTTTGAGGAAGGGGGCTTAAATGACTGGATGGCCAATTCAAGAAGTTGTGGTTCATGTATATCTCGAAACAATATCTGCATATGAAAAGGTCAGATAAACAAATACCTTCTTCTGCATCCAACACAGGGGACAGACAGGGCCAGCAACGCGAACAGCTCTTTTTGTGAAACCATTAGTGCACAGTTAAGCTCTTCAAATGTCAACAGATCATATCTCTGAAATGTTTTATAACATTGTTATAGATTCAGTAAGCATTGTTTGTCAGACAAAGATCAAAACATCTAAAGACCATCAGATTTAGGGTCATTGCAAATACGACAAGGGATATAAACATTCTGTTAAGGTATGCCCTTTTATCCAAATTTATTACGCTTTCATTCAGTCAAAAAGTGCTCACCTCAATGAATTGTTTCACATCCCCTTCAACAACACATTCAGTTGAGATAACTGTTTCTGGTATTTCCATCACCATCTAAAAAGTAAATGATTATGGGGTTAAAGGGTGGAGCTTGAATTACAGTCTACCAATCCCCTAATATTAGAGAAGAATATGAGGGAAAAGGTGTAGTGCAAATTCTAGTTTTAATAGTATCAACTACTAATACAAGCAATGGTGAGAAATTGAGCTCAGTTTAGTTAGCAAATAAGACATATATTTCATGTAGCTTTTAATTAGCTAAATATTCAATTTTTATTAGTTGGTTTTAGAAATCAGAAGAAAATTGGAATACAAATAAAATGACAAACAAAAGTAGGGTTCCCAAGTTGGGTTCCCAATGTAAATACTTTGTATATAATTAATCTAAATGCATTTTTCTCAGAGTTAATAGCCTCTTGTTGGATCATTGCATAAATTTTACAGAAATTAACAACAATACACTGATCACTGGCAAACAGGCTCTTCAGGCATGGCATCAACATAATAGGTCTACAAACTTTTTATCAGCTCAATTTGGCAGATTTTTATCGAAATGATCAAAAGCTTTGCATAAAAATAATAAAGCAGCCAATTTGAATTTGTACAAATAAACATAGCGTGTCCTAGCTTTGGGCTCTTCCTCTTTAAGGAAAAATATCTTTACAGGCAGTTTATTTTGTTTTCGGAGTTAAGTAAAATCCCAAGCAAACTACAAAGCTGGAAATAACAACTTTCAAACGATATAAATCCAAGAAACTTAATTGCTTTATGCTTTCTTTCAACAGGCCCGAACATCTCAAGATATCAACGGCGTAAATGTGTTGAAACGTATACCCTATGCTACACTCGCTGAGTAGTGAACCAGTCTTTTAATTTGGTACAAATTAAGTACAAGGTTTTTAATCATAACATATATAATGACAATTTATTTAGCTATATATAGGCCTATACTGTTAAAATTGGATAAACAATTCTGAATCTTCCTACTCACTGTGAGTGTTTCTTCGATCATGAGTGGGATCTGTCGACGTTCAAAGGGAAATTCTTCGTCCCTACATACTGCAATAAGTTTCGCCATTTATAATCGATTAGCTTGTTCCTTCGAGTCTCAGTGCTATCAAGCTTTTCTTTGCAATCTATCACACACTCCTCAAAAACGTGCAAATTGATTCAAGGGAGGCACAAGACCTTCCCTTATTCCGCCATATTTACAGGTCAAGATATGAGATGAGAAAATTCCGAGCCCGCAATGCATTACAAACATTTTCAAAATACAGCTCCTTTGCGGGGACAGAGCATTGTGGGGAGGAAGCTCTTCAGGTATGTTACCGGAAAATCAGCTCTGGTTAAACAACAAAAGCTCATCAAGAATTTCACTCAACTTTAGTTTATTGAAGTTGAACGAAGTCTAGAGAGGATGGGAGAAACTTTTATTGAACTTTTCATAAAACTTTTTGAATTTCCACCTATGTGCGACGATGTCTAGAGGGAACATGGCATGGAATTTAAATTCATTAAGCATTGGCCAAACGATTCGATTTTTCGCTCGATTTCTCACTCGACTTTTCACTCACGCCAACAAAATGAAATAATGACGGAGGACATAATTCAAAAAATGATTACTCCAGATCTTTAGCCGTGGATTTAACTGATAAAGAGCCTGTAAACAAGAATTTGAAAGTAACGTAAAGTAGATGAAGCGTTGGAGAAGGAAAACACTTTTAGAAAATTGATAGCAAAGTTGAGTGCTGAAGACAGCGTACAACAAGATGAAGTTAATGTCGTACGAAGACTTTCTGGAGATTTCGGGTCACACAGAGGCGGGAAAACTTTTTATATCACAGCTACTGCAGTGCACTAGCACAACAAATTGGTGGCAAAACGACTTAACATTTGCTAAATAAAACTAAACACCGCTAAACAATTCTAACAAGGATCAAACTTCGCTCAACAGTACTCAACATGCCTAAAAACATTCAACAAGGCGGAAAACGATCACGTTTTTAACTAAACATTTAATTAAACTTAAGATGAGTGAAATGTTTAGTGAAATGTTTAGTGGTTTTGGCAAAACCTAGGGCTTAAGGCAAATCCCAGGGTGAGAGTACAGGGTTGTCAAACCGATATTCTGGATCAGTACTTCATCGAAATGCGTGACAGCTATGGATGACTGTGATCGAGTATATTTTCAAAATATTCCGCAGATTTTGCATGGTTATGTCGAAGTTTCTCTAATAAGCCTGTTGGGAATTTATGAATCTGGGACGTTTATGATTGGGGATCAATTTTAGGACAGAAACATAAACGTGGGGCAGATAAGAATATATTGAGATCACAATAAAAATTGCTCGTGCTGAAGGTTTTTAATTTGAAGAGCAAACTATTGCAAATCGATATTGAAAGCAACGATGTTGTGACGGTTCTTCGTTTGATTTTGTTCTTCGCCTTTCATTGAATCTATGATTTAATATGAGCTAAAATGTGAAACAAGGCATTCATTAAAAGGATCAAGATTGCTAAAAAACATTCTGGAGAAATATTCCCCTATATTAGCCTTTTAAATATCCCCCCTCCCCTAAAAAAAGTAACGTTCCTGTCGCTGCAGCCCTGTCATATACTAAACTGTTAGCTATAGATGAATCAAGATCAAATGTTTAATTTGAAAGTACCAAGACTAGACATAAAGTATGACATATTTGGCTTGTAGCGAACGGGAGGCGATAATTTAAGATGATATCAGCAATGGCCTGTGAATGCCTAGACAACTTATACCTATCCCTCGAAATATTGACTTCTAATTACCAGGAATGAAGACATCTAACAGACAAAAAACGTTCATCTTTCTCTTTGTGAAAGTTTGGAATGATCTCAGTTTATTTTGTTCTCAAATACAGAATCCACGGTGTCTGGATCAAACACTTGGAAATCTGGTACAAGAAACAAATACGGAGAATCTCAGTGAAAAACAAACGACAAACAGAAACAAATTTGTTAAAAAACAAACCTGACAAATATGTTTATCTCAGCTATCAGCAACAAGCCTGAAAATAGCTCAAAGCTTCTTCAAAAGCTAGGGAGGGGGTGTTACACCCCTATTTCAGGTGGCCCCCGAGAATTACAGCCTCACGTAAAAACACGAGCTATCTGTAGCAGTCCGGGCCTCTAATTGTAAGATGGGGTCATTGAGTTGATCATACCCCTCCTTGGTACGGCCGTGAGAACAGAAAAGGGAATGCTTTTTCACTTATGTTTGTCGTATGTTTTAGTGTTATGCTTCACAAGCTGATCTATATGTTTCTTTGAGATTAGCAAGAACTTGCAAATTTCATGGAAAATTATAGCGTTACAATATCAATAGAGCTGTTCAACCGTTTCGATATCCCTCGATTCCATGGTGTTCTTTGTTTTCGGGAGACACGAATTCTCAATCTCCCGATTTTTCAATTCAAATACCAGATCATTTCATGCTTCAGTATAAACCAATTATTTCTGCACAGGTATGGTATTTAAACTATACAATTTTCGTGAAATCTTGCTTAACGTAAGCACTTACTTAAAAATTTTCTGTAAGAAATTGTACTTTTAAAAATCCTATGTAAGAAATTGTTAATGAAAATAACTGTTTACCGGTTTGTCATTTGGAGCTCGATGTCGTAAAGACAGAGCTGTGCATTACGCATTTAAGTTGCAGCGGTGTTTTTGGTAACGTTAACAGGCTGAAACTTATAGAAATCTATGTTTAAGCCCAATCAAGGTAATCTTCCATCACATTAAATCTTTTCAGTTGCAATTCAAAAAATCGTTTGTAATACAATTTTTCAAGTGAGCATAAAAACTGCATTCAATGTCAATTAAAAGTAAACATTCCATGGCATGCTACAAAAATTGTTTGATCCTCAATAACCATTGCAAATTATGTTAGCTATCTTATCTATCTTATCTTAGAACAGGGTATACAGATAAAGGGCCCACGCAAAGAATTTCAAGGTAGAGGGGCCAATTTTTATCAGTCGAACTTCAATTTAGTGCTTCAAAACAGGGCTTGGCCTCTCCCGGGATGGCCTCTCCCGGGATGGCCTCTCCGCCCCCCCCCCCCCCCCGATGGCATGAAATCCTGAGATACTTTCTTAGCCCTACACTGAAACTAATATTGCTTAATGCCACACATTTCGGCCAAGCAATACGTTTCAAGTGCGATAATTGGAGACGAAGAGTTAAACTCGAATATAAAACAAATGAATGCAAATCCATTTCTTTTAGCGTTAAAATATAATAAAAGCTAGGTGACAAGGAAAATCGATAAAGTTATGGAACAATACAGGCAGATCATGCTAACGAACGGTTAAGGCTTAGGTAACAAATATGCCAACGCTTATTCCAGCTAATGCCATCATGAAACAATCCCACTACATAAGAAGTTTATTGTTATATATCTATTAGCACCCGAATCTCTTACATCAGTAACTAAAATTGTGACTTGTCTAGTCCAAATTTGCAGATATTAAGCAATTTCATTTAAATGCGGACAGTCGAGGAAAAGTTTGATAAGAACTTGAGGCAAAATATGAATGACTTGGGACAAATTTTAAAAAAATCTGAAAGCTAAATCTGAAAGTAACCTTCATTCAAAGGAATCATTTTTTTGCAGTAGTTTTCTGTCACTTGGCTATCCATTGAATGAATAGCCTTCCCTCTTCAAAAGTCCACTATCGCTGAAGCTGCCCCAGAATGTTGTAACCAAAAAACAAAATAAGCTATATCGTTAATTTGAAGGCCTTTCACTATACAATACTGCAGTGCTAAACCATAGATACAGCAACGAGAATCAAATCACAGCCAAAATAAATTACAGTTCAAAGTCTGTCCGTGAACGTCCAATCTGTATTGAACATTAATCCATGCAGGTCTTTTATAACTATCAACTCTCTTTGGAAATGCCAGGTCATCACGCGTCTTGGTCCTCCATATCCTGTATGACGGTGTCACCTTTCCCCTCTGAAATTCAACAAGTGTAAGATCAGTTCTAAAGTGCAACATTTTTACCTATACAAATTCCCAGAAACACTGCGAGATACTTGAGTTAATATTATATTGGGAAACGAGCCCATTTATCAATGATAGCCATTTGAATGACCAGCTGTGATATGGATCAATCGAATTTCTAGTATTTTTCACGTGACAAGAAACCCTTCCAGTGCCCAGTCAGATTTTCGGCAGGGTTTGGACTTCCACCAACTACTACCATCTACATAAAAAGTCTTAGCGTCAACATGCCCCTTCTGCGAGGTATGTTAGAATCGCCCTTCTGCAGACTACGTACTTCGCACTAACATGAGTTGTGGTCCACACTTTACCTAATAACTTGCCATGTCGCTTTAGCAGCAAAAGTTTTTAGGCCAGAGACGTCAGGCGAAAAAAAAACGAACGAGAAGGTCAACTGTCACTCTGTTTAAAAAAATGAACTTCGAACACTCCATGGAGGAAAAAGCAGTCTTGAGATTAAAGCAGCCATATTGCCGCGAATATTGTTGAAACACTAGAACCAAATCCTAGGTTCAATGTAGGCATTATAAACACGTGATTCGTTCTTCAGATTGGGTTCTGTACTATTGGGGAGCGATGATAGTTTTTAAATACCCAAATATGTTTCTACTAGATTATTATAAATGAGAAGGAGTTCAAAATTTATATGTCGTAACATCTATACAATCGTAGCCAATCGTAAAATTCAATTATTTCAGAATTTTTTTTGAACCAGTGCGTGACATTTAAGGGTAACAGCCGGTACCAAATTTGGCTTCGGCTACTTGCACGTCGTAGTCAAGAACCGACCAAATAGACAGTTGTTACATGTGAAGAGGGAATATTGATCACTTTCAAGCGCATGTTGGGTTAAGAAAGGTTAAGCAGTTTATTAAAAAAGTGGATTATGAATAACATACCTTCAGCCTCGACATCAGATGTCCAAAGAGTGAGGTTATCCCTAAGCAGTTGCATTATAAGTGTGCTGTCCTTATAACTGTCTTCACTTAGCGTGTCAAGTTCTGCAATGGCCTCGTCAAAAGCAGTTTTCGCAAGACGGCAAGCCCTGTCTGGTGACACCAGGATTTCATAGTAGAATACGGAAAAGTTTAGAGCCAAACCAAGACGAATTGGATGCGTTGGGTTCAGTTTGTCGTTTGCAGTCTGATTGGCTGATTTGTAAGCAACTAACGACTTCTCCGCAGCTTGTTTCCTCTCATCCCCGCTAGCAAATTCGGCCTGGTATCTGTGGTAGTCTCCCTTCCTGCAAAAAGAGAAATTTGTAAGCTACACGGAAAAGTATTATTCTTAGAAGGAAACCGAAAAGACGAGGAACAAAAATAGAGCTCCTAGAGATATGGGTCCAAAAACCGCTTAAAGGGGATTTTTCGAAACAGGCGGATACTTTTTAAACAAGACATTTTAAATGAGGATAGAGTTGTTGTGAATAAATGTAGAAAAATGGAGGCCACTCTCCTTGGATTATAAGGTGTAAACGGTCAACTGGTGGAGGTAACTGAAGCAAGAACCTAAGACGCTCAATTAAAAATATCAAATGCGACAAAAGTTAACTGGCAATATTGACATGGCCACTCCTGTCCAAAAGCCTAACAAAATAATCACTCCTATCGACAAAGCATTATTGAAAAAAGGCAAATTTCAATAATTAAGAGGAATGCTTGCTGAAATTAAATATAAATGATTTTGATAAAAAAATTAACTCGTCAAGGAAAACAAAAAGCAGTTAAACAAAAAGCAGTCCATGATCGACGAACACAGACAAATAAAAAGAGCCATTAAAATTTTAACACCCGAGTTGGTTTTTTACGATGTTACAACATAATGATGATGATGATGATGACGATAAAAAGGAGAAAATATTGTGATTGTAATGAAGTGCATTGAATTCTGTCAGTTCCCACTGTCCCTAAATAAACCAATGTCCAAAAATGAAATAAAAGCCTTAATATCATAAAAAGTATTTCACGCATGACAGCAAGGTATACTGATATCCCGGACGGAAAGCACTGGGGGTGTCCTTTCACAAAACCGGAATTTTTGTAGAGCGCAGCATTTTGCAGATTTAACAATAAAAAACAGAAGAAAATAGAGTTCACTGATAATGCGAAATCACTTGCCGTCATTAAAAATTTAAGCACTGTTTATAGAGAGAGTAAAATGAACATACGAGTTTCGTCTTTGTATGCAAAAAGCTAGTTACATCAGATTTAAAGCTCGGAAAGTGATCAAAGATTCGGTGTAGCAGTGTCCATAAACAAGGATAGGTGTGCGAAACGTTTCTTGCATGTCCTCCACATATTTTCAGAACATTGGTCTAAATTTTCTGGAATTTTTTTCTCAGGAGTTGAATTTTTAATTACTTTGCACAAAATCTTCAAAGTTACTATACCGCTAATGCCAAGCATGCTTGTCACAGAATCAAAATTAAATGGGGTACCTTCCTGAGCGCCTCATCCTGAACCTTTAGTTATTCCACCCCCTAGTGAAGTAATCGTCGGTACACACAAGCTTGTATTAAGATAAGAATAATCGTCACTTACGATACAAGGTGGATTGAAGGCAACACTGAAACTTATTCTCAATATCAACTCTACTGGCACAAATAGAAGGGAAAATTCTAGAACACACAAATCATTGTATAAAGGGACAAATGATTAAAAAATATCTATATGGCGGGTGCTATTTTCTTGGGCAGGATGAGATCATAAACGAGGGAAAATTCCTATGTGTTTGCCCTATCGTAAGGTGCGATACCCAATAGAACTGTCAAATCATTCCTCGTGGTCATTACACCAAGAACGGCTCTTTTGTAGAATTGATATTAACACCATTACGCAATTATTTTGTATCAATGTAACACAAACCTGGGCGTCTTATGCCCTGCGGACCATTTCTGGTCTTGGCCGCGCGAGGGTGTCATCAATCAGTACACGAGCTTTTGAAAAGCATTTTCCCACTTGATCTACACCACAATTTCATATATTTGTATAAACATATGCGCAATACTAATATCTTCCTGGTAACTAGTAGCAGTTAGAATATAGCATAATTCATTGCTCTTTGCATTTGGTGAAAATGAATAATTGCATGTAAGAAAGTTATCATTGGCGCAGCCCTTTAGAATAGTTCACATCTCTAACGTAGCCCCTGGTAACAGTTAATTGCCTGCCTCTGATTTTTCACATATTCTCAATGTAAAATGCAATACAGTCAAAGGGGCTTAATTCAGGCGAGGACCTGACCTTCCATCTGAGATTATTTGGAAGTTATCGGTTTTAAGGGCCTGATGACATTGGAAAGGCTGGCCCTCCTATTTGAGATGGTCCATTTTGCCCAGATCTCTTATTAAAAAAGCCAACCTTCTTGACAGGGTCAGCCATTCCCATGCAATCAGGCTAAAAGCTTTCTCAGTCCATTTCTTGACAAGTCAAATTTTTGCATACCATTTTCCGTGTATATGGTAGGCAGAAGTTAAAATCTAATAATTGGAACTTCTGATGATTCCAATAATTTTTATGGCTTTTATAAAAAAATCCAATATATACACTTGATGATCAAGCACACATTTTGAAAATTTTGATGAAAAGATCTGCATATTTTCTCAAATGATGTTTTTAAAAAAAATATGTTCAAATGTCACTGTCCTTAGATGGCTATAAAAGACAAAACTGAGTGGGTCTGGATGAAAATTCTTATATGGTTATTATACAAGAAGTCAGTCCAGAATACAAGCTGTTTACTTTTGGAACTGGCACCAGGGGAAATCCCTTTCCCAGGCCCATAAAAGCTTGTATACATTCTTACATTTTCAAGTAAAACACCTTTGCTTCATCTGCATCACTTGCACTTTCATCAAGATGTTTTAACAAAAAATTATCTATAACATTGAGGATATCATTGCAAATATCAGCTATTTCTTTTTCTACTGCTTCCCTGTATGCTTTTATCATCTGCAACTTTTCAGGATTTTTCTCCTCCTTTTGCTCTATTCCTGAAATAATTCTCCAGGATGCTCTTCTAGCACCTATAACATTCTTATATGCAACAGATAAGAGGTTACGTTCTTCAAATGACAGATTTTCTTTCATGCCAGCAACTTTCTTCATTGCATCTACCATTTCTGAAAGTTAACAGAAAAAACAGGGCTTAATTTTGGCCCGAAATTCTGAAGTAAATGTTAATTTAACGAGACAGGAATAAGTTATCAAATCAAAGTGATCTATTGAAAAAATAAAATATATTATTATATTAGCAAAATGACATAACCCCTCAGTTCTTTACCTGATCAATATATATTTTTTGCATAAACTTGTTGAGAAAAAGTTGGGAGGTGTAATATTCTGGCGCTGTATTTTTAGTGATGTGACTTATATCTTTAAGTGTAAATGAACTGTTAGTAAAATGATCTTCAAAGATCTTAAACTTGACTGGCAAGGAGAAAGATCATATGGTTAATTATTCTGGCATGAAGAATAAAAAAGATACCAAGTTTGATCTAAATATCCCCTTAACCTTGTGTTATACAAAATAAACTTGGGATAAGGTGTTGCTGACATAATTTTAAACAATGTATTCAACTCTTAGCAAACACATGCTCGTCTGGAAACAAAACTTAACCAAGCTTAGATGCCTCTTGCAACTTAATAATCCTCTTAAGACTTGATGTGGTCAGCTTACTTTCACAAACTGCACCAAGGTACTTCTATTATTCATTATTGAGCCCTCCAAAGACCATTTATAACAAAACTAATCATTTGTGGCAGATGTTTACAGTAAATGAAACTTTATTCTTATCTGCAGTCAAATTTTCTAAAGTTTTGCACTGAAATCCCCAATTCACAGACAATCAAGATATTGATTGACTGTTAAATCATTGATAGAGACAAAATATTCATCATCAACATGTGATTTTATAAAAAAAATAAAGCCTCTTTTCGTTTTTAGCATTAACTAATTTCAAATGCTGCTTTATAATTACCAATGCCTACTTGAAACAACCAATGATTTATTTCGAAGTGCAATAACAACTAAATTGAACAAAATGTTTGAATCACCACGTGACATTTATACACTGTAGTCGTGTTAACTTGGTAAGGCATTGAGAACAAAAGCTATTACATAATGTGGGAAAGTTGCAGGAAACTTTTCTTCGTTAAGTTATTTGATACACATTCATTCATTCATTGACTACAGGAGTAATTGCCTGCCACATTTGCCAAACAAAGGAAACTCTTATGTGGAAAAAATCGACCCATGTCGGATGCACTCCGTACCATGCCAAAAATGGTCTATGTAGCAGAATTGATGGAATCTGATTCGATAAAATCTCATCTTAAATAGAAGCACGCCATACTAAGTGAAGCTTCCACTAACACACTTGGAAATACTCTTTTTAGATAAATTCATGAAGTTAATAAAAAATGCCACTTGCTAATAAGCATGAATTCACTAAGCAAAGTCAGCACGCATAAAAAGCACTGATATTTAAACTGGCTGCAACTGGCCATTAACACGCTGAAAGCCTCAAACAATGAATGAAAAAAGTGACCCGTTCGAAGATATTGTGGCATTACTGTGTAAACGGCCTAGGCAGGTGAGCCGTCGTTAATTGTTACTAAATTAAAATAACGATTTGAAAGAACTCACCATCGTAACGCTCTGCTTGTTCTGCTAATTTTGCAAGATAAATTGCTTCTTGCCTGTCCTCCATTTTAAGACTAAAATCGATCTTGCGAAATCCTGTCTGCTTCCCTTGTTATATGGCCTAGCAACGGGTATCACATTCACTGCAGGGTGCGGCACGGGTGTCTGTTGGAAGTTACTGCGATGGCGCGTCTTTTTTCAGCCCCCCCGTGAAGTCAATTCCCAGAAAAGCATAAAAATTGGAGAAGACGCCTGCCATTTCCCATTTCTTGTCCATATCATCATGTTTTTATTCATATAAGGTATGAAATAGACTTGTATGCCTTTGAAAACGATTGATAACTTAAAGACTGCGAGTTATTATAACATGTCATATACACATGAATTTGCTAATAGTATCGCAGCTCTTCACTTGAAAATGGACCCATCGAGAATGAAAAAAGTCTTTCAGAAAAAAACTAGAGCAAATTTTTAGCCGACCTAACATATAAGGCCACGTCTTCGTGCTTTAGAACAGTCCACTCTGAAAACACAGCGAAAGGGATGACTTGCATTTCAAAAGTACATGCTATTAAATAAGTGAGGGACAATATAAAATTAGGGCAGGAATCACTTTAACAAGACGTACCACAAAATTCCAAAAACTTTTCAAGCAAGTTGACAACAAAGTATGCTGTGGTAAATCTGTAACTTTGTCTGGCTAAAATATTTTTTCCAGTCATTTTATTTATCATGAAATCTTGCTTCTACAATCTATGCAGTGTAAGGAAAGCAATGGGAGGATGAAATAGACAAGGGAGTTGTAGAAACAATAAACCACTGTCCAGAAATAAGCAACTTCTAGAGGGAGCTACTTTTTAAGATCAAATCAAGGTGCCCAATTTATTTGGAGACAAGAAACACCCCTGTTTTAAAGAAAATACTGTTCATGGCTTTAGAAAACAGATAACAACAGTAAACGTTTTTTAAATAGACCATTTTAATAAATCTTTGTAGTTCAAGCAACAAAATATCAAATTAAAAGTGACCATGATATTAAAAATAAGATTACAAGTTTATGTAACTTTGCTAAATTGTCAAATTGGATGGATACCCGATTTAAATTATTCTACAGTATACCTTTGCTCCCAGCTCTCAGCACATTTATAACTTTTAAGCCTGCTTATCTCAATACAGAAAATCATCTGCCTTCTCCCAATGAGATAAAAATCATCAATAAATCCTCAAACATAAAAACAAGGCAACTCTAATGTTCTCAAATAACTAATTGAGGACAAAATCAGAAAGCTATTACAGCAAACTGTAAAGAAAAATTGCAACACAATTATACACTCTGCTTTCTAACTTGTGTTGCAGAATTAAAACTTGAATCACTTGCTGTTGTAATAAGCTTCAATAGGAAGCTAGTTGCGTAACAGCCATAGAATTGCCTTGGATGATTTGTAATTTTGTGGTAGAAATATCCACAGAATAAAGCCCAGGAGGATCTGAACTGCTTTATCTTGACCTTAAAATGCAATACACTACATCTGTGGCTGACCAAAAGAAATGGGATGAATAAGGAATATTGTAAAACTGCAATATACTCTTCTTTGTGCTTCGTTTCTCTAAGCTACTGGCAGCTTTAAAGATATGAATTGCTGATAGGTCATTGCATATTCTGTTAAAACAACTCATCTATTTTTAATCATTAGAATCACAGTCAAGAAATACAATGGTAACTAGGATAATGATGGATGATGGTCGGTGATGAGGATAATTAATGATTAAATCTTTTTGTCAGTTTCATTTCACTACAAATAGTGAAATTATTAAGGATAATATCACAAAAAACTTTTTTTTATATTTCTGAATTTTGACCACTAACATAAAATAACTCTATAAAATACTTCTAAAAATGCACTATCAGGACAATATCTTACAAACCAGGCGAGATATAGCCAATATAAGATTGGAAATTTGTCAATGGATCACTGAGATTTGGCACTGTTCATAAAGTTATGAACAGAGGCAAAATTACAGAGGTTTGATGGGGAGGAACCTGTGCTTGTGTGGCCATATCTCAGTCTATCTGTGACACATTTAATTGATTGTGCATTTTAAGAGACCTTTCATTATGCTCTTTCAGGTTATGAGATCAAAATTCAAAAATTTCAAAAAAGACTTTTGTGGTGCCATCACCTAATAAGTCTACCTATACACAACTTCAATTAACAGACATTTAAAATTCTTCAAATGAAATTTTTGACCTTGGATTAGAATTTAGCATGTAAATTTTAGCCCTCATACTTATTTTTCATACTGTAAGTATTTGCAACATTCATTTTTGGCAATTTTAATCTTGCAACATTATAATACATTTAACTAAAAAAACCAACTGGGGTGTTATTTTATAGCTCCAGTAGCATTTCACAGTCAAAACTCATATAGATCTATGAACTCCTTTTCCTCATACAATAAACATCACAGTGTTTCCTTGCAGCATTAGTGTCTATATTGGTATTAAAAGATACTTTTTACTGGGAATGTGTAGATAAGAGATGTAGATTAGATTAGTGTTTAGAGATAGATCAGGGCAAGCTTAGTCGCTAGTCAAAATGATGGCCAGTCATAATATGGAGGAAAGCAAGGTAAATTGATCAAAAGAGAGAGAGAGAGAGAGAGAGAGAGAGAGAGAGAGAGAGAGAGAGAGAGAGAGAGAGAGAGAGAGAGAGAGAGAGAGAGAGAGAGAGAGAGAGAGAGAGAGAGAGAGAGAGAGAGAAGCCATTAACTGCTGGGAAGGATAAGCACTTCGCAGCCAGGCTCTATATTTGATTTCATTATTTCAGGTACAACTGTGACCAGTTGAGCATTACTTTGTAACCTGAATTGAATTGAATAGGCCTTGCAGATACTTCCATAAATAGTTTGGCGTGAACGGATAAGAAGTTTTGCTTAATATATCCAGAATTGCAAAACAACTAAGAGCTTCACATTTACATTCACAGTAGAATGCATACAACTACTAGATTTTGCCATGTGTATCTTGCAAATTGCTGACATACAAATTTCCAAGGTCCAGGTAGAAAGCTTTGGTCAACTAAAATATACTGTCATAAAAAATATAATGCTATAAAAAAAATTATTAAATTACAAAGCAGTGTTGCCAAACTGGAAATTTCTCTCAGTTCAATTCGATTGTCAAGATGAAGACACTTTTAATTCAAAAACTACACAAAATATTTATGAACAAATTCACAATCAGTGTTTGATAAGTTTGTAAGTTGAATATTCGATTTAAAAGGGGATTGTAAGGTCCTTCTAAAAAATCATAAAAACTCCTTGAAATTTAGAAAACTCGAGGTATTGATAAAAAACCTATAAATTTTTAAGTGAAATGAATCCGTAAAAAGTTATCCAGAGGGGAATCTATGTATACCTTATGCTTGATATACGCTAATAAACAAAGGAAATACAAAAGGGAAACTGTTGGCATGACATATTCATAAGACAAGTCAGGTAAGTCCAGGCATGACATATCTGGTGAAGCTACATGGATTTCACACTGGAAGGATATTCTCACAGGTCACTGTTGGCAAGATTAATCACAAAATTATCCAATTTTCCGACATCCCATGTTTCAAAATAGTCCAGTCACAGTTGGGTGAAAAGAGAATGACAAGATGGCAGCAAATTGATTTATTTTCAGATAAGAAAAAGAAAATTGATCTTTGATGAAAGAAAATTAGAGAGTATGGTTTGAAGATCATTATTTTGTTTCTGGTTGCCAGGCAAGTCAGGCCAGTTAAAGTAACAACCAGGGCACTTGAAAGTATAAGACTTCCCACAATTAGGGTCAAGGTCGTTCGTTGACATGCATGTTTGACAGGAATTAGAGATAGGCCCTGTACATACCTTTCTTTCATGTACTTCTGTTGGCATAGATGTTAAGATAATTATGGTAATATTGCATAAAACATCACTAACAAATGATATGCCTTACATATGGTGTCATTTATAGGAATTATAAACATTTGGGAACTAACCTTGAGGAAAGCTATGTGATATAGACCTATCTGGTTTATGTATTCATGTTTATGTAGGGTTTTCAAGTTCAGAAGTTAACATGTGCAGCCAAAACTCATGTGATAGAAGTGGGGCACATGAATCAAATTTAATTGATAACACAGAAACGTTTTTGCTATTGAAATACTAAACTTGACAAAACATTTAAAACAAACTAAATGATATATTGTATAGTTATGTTCATATTTCCTTCAAGTTTCTAGATTTTATCATCATAGTCTGACTCTGACAAAAGTTTGGAAGCCTTTTTGATCATTTATTTTCATTCCTAATTTTCATTTAAGGCATTTATCCCAAGCACTCTTCGTGATATCTGTCCATTCATCTTTATTCCAAAGAGAGCAATTCCCACAAATGATTAAATTATCAACATAGAGAGGTTTCAATGACTTTGGAAACGTGGCAAAGTTTCAATTATGTTCAGCAAAGTTAAAGAAAAAACAGATAAAAATAGCTTTAGCAAATAAAAACAAAAAGGCAGACCCTGTTTGACCAACAAATAAGAAAGAGCAAATTATATTGTGTTAGTCCATTAGAAATCACCGCTTGTTCCCATTACATTTTTGGTACAAAACTGAGCTGGATGTTTCCAATGATACACTCAAAACAGAGACATTTGATAATGATGTTCAAAGTTATCAATCGAAACAGAGTCATTTGAAAACGAATCATTTCAAAAGGAACGGCGAAAAGGAAGGAAGTCAGTGGAGGAAAAAAGCATTTTAAAATGAATTGTTCTAATAAGAAAATCCAAAACAGAGTCATTTTAAATTGAATTTGTTTCATCTTCTGTTTCAAGACAAGTATGAACAAAGGATATTAAAAAGGACACAAACATATCAATAGAACAACCTCAGTTTTTGTTTTGACCAAAACGTTGTGGACTGGAGCAATAGGAATGGCTGAAGAAAATACTAAAATGGAATGATCAGAAAACAGAGACTTGGGAAAACAGAGTAATGGAAACAAGGATTTGATGTCAATCTTCTGTTTCCAAAAAGAGTTCCTCAAGTGGATTGGCCTATCAGCATCTGGTAATCGCTCTCTTCAAGAGAAATATTTTATCACTGGATGCGCTACTAATCGCCTGAAAGGAAACATCAGGAGCGTACCTGCGCGCAATTGCGCACCCCCACTGGAAGCCCTGTTTATGCATTTGAAAAAATTGAAGATAAAAATCACAACTGTACTTACATTTTACGGTAGAAGACTTGTGACTCAAATTCTGGAAGATCGTTGGACTTCATTTTCTCTGCATTTGGGATTAAATGATCATCAAGCAATGTTAAAATACTTTTACAAATTTTTTGCAATTCTGCTTCAATTTCCTTCCGGTAGCTCCTCATCATCTCAAGTTTTGCTTCATCTTTGTTAGCTTTCTTTTCCTCTTCCTTTTGCTCTAAACTTGACACAATTCGCCATGATGCCCTTCTAGCCCCAATAACATTTTTGAATGCAACTGACAGTAAGTTTCTCTCCTCAATACCAAGGTCAGTATCTGATCGGGCAACTTCTTCCATTGCTTGCACCATTTCTGTTAATAAAGTATAATTAAAGTATGTGGATATATAATAAAGCTACTCAAACATTTCAGTGGTATTGAGTAGTGGAAATACAGGGTTGGCTTAAATACAAAGTTGATTAAAATACAAAATGATCATTGAGCATGAAATACACAGGTATCTGACAACTATACCAAGGCATCTGACAAAGCATGTGCTGTTCCTAAGAAGCCTAAGAAGTTTTTATAGGTTCTGCATTGCACTATTAGAGCCTTGCATGATAGCAAGAAAACAGAAATGCTTGTTTGCTATTATTTCTTTTCACACTTAAAAATCAACTTACTTTACAAATCATCTGGCCCGATATTTGGGGTTAAAAATGAAATAAAGAAAAGGTTAAAAGTGGTAAAGCCTTTGATGGTTGAAGGATTAAAAAGAAAAAGAGCGAAGAAGCAAGTAGAGCATAGATTTAACATTTTCAGAGATTCAAATATTTTTTATGTCTGTGAAAAATCATTTTTTCATGAATGATGCTTGTTAAGATTTCCTAACTTGTCTTTTTTGCTTTCTATCATGCATCAGTTTATTGTTCTAACTATTATATATTCCAAAGTAAATTATAGATTTTTCTGTTAGCACCAATATGATCAACTGAATTTGATCTTGCAAATTTCTTCCTGATAATTTTTAAACTATAAGTCCTGATAATTTTTAAGAATGGTCCACTTTTTAGCATGACACTATCTTCAATCTTTGTTTATGCATCACAAAGGATAATAAACACACTTTGCTTCAAAATAAAGCTTATTTCAAACAAAGCATAGATGTCTGAAATTTTAGAAATGATTCTAATGTTCATTAACTTTATGCTTTCAATGTAATTTCGTCTATTGATAAAGCATATCTCTTTAAAATGCACAAAACAAAAAATCAGAGTTATAAACAGCACAGCTATAAGTTCAATTGTTTACGAGTTTTATGTTGTTTTTTTACCATCTTCACTTCTCAAACTGATTATATAAATTGAAATAACATGTTTCCAAAAATAAAAAGTTTGGATATGATACCTGAATCACACAGATACCAGGATGTGATAATTGATATGAGGACATGATACCTGATATCAGGGCAAGAGAAAAAGAGCAAGCACTGCCAAAAAATAAAGATAGAAAAAATAGCACAGATGGCATATTTGAATAGTTGTATTTTGTATGAAATCAATGGAAGCACTGCAATGGTATGATGATTAAATATGAAAGTGATTGGGTGGAAAATGGTGTAAATTACAACAGTCAATTTTTCTTAAACATAACAAAGAGATCTGTAATGTCAAGTTGCAAAACCTCTTAAACAAAACTTTGTTATAGAAATGTAAATTTTGATTTACATGGTATAATTACTCAATGAGAAGCCTAAAAAGGATAGGTAAATGAATTGAAAATAACTTAATGGTTCAACAAATTTACAATAGTGAAAACAATTAAATCTTTAATTAGGAAAATTGAATATTGTTTATATGAATATACATATTGAAAGAAATTTTGAATCTATAATGCAAGCGATTTACCACACACCCCCAGTTTTCAAAATTTGAGGGATCTTCAGAAAAATCATTGTTATGTGGGAAAATTCCCAAATTTGAGCTGTGGGTAAACAGGAGAAGTGTAATGAACCCTTCAGCGATATAAATTACTTAGAACAAAGTACTTCTTGTATTGTCAAGGGGCAATTCACATTTGAAATTAAATACTAGATTTCCACAAAAAAATTATTTCTAGAGACTTCTACCATTAGAAATTTCTAAATAACTACCATGTAGTTATTTATTGCTCTGATTTTGTCAGTTTAAATCCGAATCTTCAAGGGCCAATATGTCAATATTGGTTGTGGAAAGCGGTGAACATTGGTCATAAATTGTATCTTTACTTAATTTTAAAGAACACCAGTTTTGTGCATTTTATTAGATTTGAAAATTTTGTCCAACATTTGAAAATTTATGCAGTTATGTTGCATAAGGTTAAACATTTTAAAACGAGAACAAGGAAGTCGATCAATACCATCTCTGATATTCATTTTAAGAATAAGACTTTTTTTATTAAAATTTGCTCCAAAGAATGGAATTCCTGGCAAGCTTGGAGCATTAAGATTTTGAAAAATATCCCCACCGGGCAGTTACCATGGTGCTGCCTTGGGTAGAAACCTTTTCTACCTTGTCCATATCCCTAACTATAGGTTTGTGATCAAGGAATAGCAAGATAAAAGTGCATTTAAAATATCTTTCCAGCAAAGGCGAAAGTTTTGAATTTTTCTGCTCCCCCCCCCCCCCCCCCCATCATACTTACATGAAAAGCTTCTATTTGATTAAGATTAATCAAAGAAATCTTGTCCGAAAATTTTTCTTTCTCGCCCCCTCTAGAATTAATTGGCCATGACGCTCCTGAAATTGATACCCTGTTTACACTGGTCTGTGCAAGTTTGGAACCATGATTATACCATTGCAGTTCCCCCTTTCATTCATGCTAGCACTCTGGAAACAAGAAAATTTTGCTCTGCTTCCTGGAATAGTTTTTGACCCTGCTATGAAAGCAAACAAATATTGTACTGTCACAGTTCCATTTTTGAAAGGGGCTTAGTAAATGGGGTCTGAAATAGCCAGATATTTAAGACTGTGAACCAAACGCATGAAAGAAATAATGTGTGTTGTTTTCCACATGCATAGTGATTTTCTTATGACAAAGACTGTGCAATCATCATGAATCTGTTCTATAGACGAAAGGTCTGTCTATATTATACATCAAGCACTTTATGACAGTAATTTTCAAATTTACAGTCATATCCTTATTAATGAAATCTTGTTTATACAACATACGATCAACAAAACAAGATATTAATGAAATCTTGTTTATACAACATACGATCAGCAAAACAATGATTGCATGTGGCACACATTTTTGAAATTATACTGTGTGGATTGGTATATTTCTTGACAATGGGGTAGAGGTTTGACACATTTTACTTTTTACTAATTTTTCATCTGCCTAAAACATTTTACAGAAAATTCCATTTGTGGTTTCTATAAAGAAGAACTCCCATTTTTCTCTGTATATCCAAGGATCCTGAACAGGTAATTTTTAGCATTTAAACTAATCAGTAATGTAGTGGATTAAACTTTTTCTTCAAGGAAATTGAGTGTAATCACACATAGGAGCACATCAAAATATCACAGTTCCAAATATCCAATTCAATAAAAAATGTGTGTCAAGATGCATGAGCAGGTCTTTGGATAAAACATTTTCTTCAAACGTGAATAATCATTTTATGACTGTAAGATAATCTGTCAGAATTCATTTAATGTTTAGGTTAAAGTCCATTAGACACGCGGAGGGCAAGATCTGATAGAAAATGCTGAAATGAAAATAAACTTAGGCTTACTTTTTATCTGAAACGGATAAATGAGAAAGGCAGATGATAAGTGCTCATCAACTATCTGTTATTGGTCTCTTTTGAGAACAGATGGCATCGGATGGTGAGATACCGTCCTTTGTGTACGAAGCAGATAAATGGTAGATGAGGTTTAGGATGATCTTGGTATAATCTTTTCAAAATTTGCGATCATTGATTATAAAAATAAATTTCGACGTGAAAGTAAAATAACAATTCTTAGGTAATGAATGCGAGCTTAAGAATGAATTATTGTCTTCCTGTTCAAAAAACAAACTGATAATCTGTCCAGTTTCGTCTTCGACAAATTATAGGACTTCTTTCGGCATTTTCTGTTTTCTCTGTTAAAACTACAGGAAACTTTGCTGATAGCGGAACATTTTAAAAGAAATTTCTAGAACTGTTGTGAATATTTCACTTGCAGGGTACATTATCCACGAGAGCAATAAATGGCACAAAATGCCCCTGAACTCTGGAACGTCATACCTCCAGGAAGGAGGATGAAAACCGCTAGTTCAATTGTAAGAAAACAACACCATTGCTAACTGAATCGTAAAATGATTGCAAAGAAAGCCTTGTCGCATTTTATATGTTTCCATGAAGAAAAACAAAAGATGCCATCGAATCGGCTGAGGTAATTTCGTCAAATCGTAAGATTCCAAGTCAAAAAGAAGAGAACATGATCCTCAAGATGGGTCAAATTCTGGCCTATCCCTTCCTGAGACATCCTTTCAACAGTTAGAAAATGGATATCTTACCATCATATCTCTCTGCTTGTTCTGCAAGCTTTGCACAGAATACCTTGTCTTCTCTATCAGCCATTTCTAGAAGTGAACAGGTAGCTTATCTCCGATGCGAAGATAATTTTACAAATTGGAGAGCGAAGCACTACTGCTAAAACCAAGCGCTTGTTGCGAGACAGAGCGGAGGTGGAGGCAAGGTAGATAGTCACGTGACCGTTTCCTTGTTATTGTCAATGGAAGATAAAGATTTGGCGGGAACTAAGAAATGCGTTAAAACTTTGGCATGACGCATTTTCTGACAACTTTTGCGAGATCCAGCATCACACCAAAAAGTACCTTTACTCTCTTCTCTATTATATAGTTGAGCAACCAACTTTGGCTATAACGTACATGTTTCGTTTGTAGTTTGTCATGGCTACCTAGTTAGCAATAAATGATTGATATACTATTTTATACAAATCTTTTTATCAAACGAGTTTTTCAAGTGTTCAAAAAATCATTTTCTGCTTCCAATGTCATTGCATTTGAACCAAGGAGTACTTGGAAAGTATGAAAACTTTCTGATGCTTTTCCGACAGCAAAGTACCACCCTTACGATGGTAGATTGATGTTCATAGTTCTGTTACAACGTGAGTTATTTCTGCGTACATTCTTAACATGGCAACGAAAATGGGATGAGAGTCGTGTTGAGAAAGTTACTCAGTCTACTAATTTAATTTGCAGTGATAAACAAAATTTCATGCAGCGATGAACGAAATTTTGTGCAGTGAAAGAATGCTGACATTGTTATTTTAACACGCGAAACAAAAATAACAAATCACATTAAAATAATAAAAAACTCTCGATTTCTTAGTTGTACTCATCCAAAAATTGCTGTCCACCTCCAACTTTCATTGAATCTTCTGTTTATCTGCTCTTAGGGTATAGTATCCTTTTGGCGACGATTGTTTCACTTATACACGCTTTTTTATAAGAACCAGTTTTTTGTAGAGCTTTTTCTCTCGAGGGAGGTGTTCAAGCCTCATTTGCCAAAAAGTGAGTGAGACACCTTAGTTGGCGGAAAAGTTTGAATATTCACTGAAATGCACCCACACATGACTAAAAATTCTCGTTTTGAGATAAAACGTTGTTCAAAATTACGTTTTAAAGGAGCTCAGCCTCAGTTTGTTCTTAATTTGTTTTTAAAGTTTGGCCAATTTTGAGGCTTGTGTTCTTATAAAATTGTTTTTATAAAATAGTCAGCCTGAACTTAAATTTACTGGTTCTTATAAAAAAGAATGTAGCTCGAAGATGGGTCATTATGAAGACAAATGACGTCAAAAACTGACTTTCATTGATGAAGAAAATGATGAATAATGATCTATTTTAGTTCGTTCTCTTTCTTATGGGAAAACAGCATAAAGCGTTTGGAGCTCTTTAAGTCAAGCAAAGTCATTTAAAATGATTTTTTGTTGCATTTTCCTTGAAAAATGCAAATTTAGTAGGTTTTTCTTTAAAATTAGTGTTCATAGGCCCCCCCCCAAAAAAGGAACCGGTTTCATAATGACCAAATTCACCAATATAGAGCTAATTATAAGTAATAATCTGTTTTAGCTGACATTAAAATCCCCCAAGCAACCAGTGCTTGACAGACCAATCAGTGGCGGTGCTAAGGTGGAGTATGAGGGGTAATTACCCCCCCCCCCCACTCTTGTCAAAACATGGTCTACATATTTCTTCTAAAACGGATTTGAAGGCGCTAGGTAGGGATAGTTCATATTTCCTAAGGAAAATTAACCTTATACAAAATATTGAAACGAGGCAAAAAGGCGTGGTCTCACTGGCCATGCCCATTGCCCTCACACTCTGCAGTAGTTTGCGCCGCCACTGGACCAATTACCCCCAATTTTTAAAGTTTGACCCCCTGTTTCTCGGAAACGCCACTCAAACACTTCAACATTCAAACATCAAATTCATAATCTACGCCCAAAACTACATTTGAAAAGGTTGGTATCGTAAACTCTCCGCTCGCGTGACAACACGCTTCAGCCTCTGGACTATATCGAACAACTCATTTAGTTTGACAACTTAAGCTATTTCTTGACAATTTTCATTTTTCTTGGTGTGCATAAATGTTTAAGCATGTCCTTAATGTTCGTGCATCTGATGAAAAATACTTATATAATCATATTGATCAGCAACAGCTCCTAGATCAAAATCAGGCGCAATACAGGCATGAAAATCTCTGTTGTAATTCTCATTTACAGTGAACCTGATGCACTTTCCAACTTCTGTAGCTGAGGCAGAAAGAAATGGCATGCTAACAAAATCGTGCCCTATTTTGGAAGGTAGCACAGCGAAAAGGATGAATGGATCAGTGGATTCCAGATGACAGATTGCAAGGAGATAAGGATATTGCAAATGGAGATACAAGAGAACTATACGAAAGAGAGCAGCAGCAAAGAAGTGTTTGACGACCTCAATAATCTTAGAGACTATGTTGTTGACACTAACTTAAAAAGGACTATGTTGTTGCTCATCTGGTTAAAAAATATTTTTGATTCATATTCCAAGAAAAAATGTTGTGTTATTGCTGACAATGTATTTATTGTTGTGATTGCCGTGTTACAAAAAGAGTAATTTCTGTTTCAACATGTACATGGAATGTCAACTAGCTTATCAAAAATTTATATGCTCTTATTACTTTCGCTTTGGCTCTCCATTTGGCCTTCAGACAATGTCATTTTTAATTATGGCGAAGCTAGGACTTGCAAACCTATATCAGCTGTTATTCATAAACCTTGCTGCTCTTCTCTGAACCATTCCTAGCTTTTCTATGTTGTGAGAGGTGTAGGGTGAATGTGGTACCCAGGGTAAGGGATCCCAGACTGGTGCAAACAATGAAGAGTCGCATGTGTCATCAAACCATTGAATTTCGCATGTATAGTATAAAACCTAGAGGAAGTTGGAATCGGGTAGATTTCTAGTTTGTGAACTCTTTACAAATTTGTCGAGCTTGGGAGGGGTCAACTGTAAAGCTGCATACCATCAAGACTTATGTCAAAAGAAATTAATCTTTTGATATGTGACATTTTTTGGAAGATTCTACTGGCTCTTCTCAAAGCATTACATCCCTGGTATTCCCAGAATTTTAAAGCAATGGTAACTGTTGGGTTGCCGCCATAGAATCCATTTATGCCAAGGAAGAGGCTGTAAGAGTTTCTCAAAGCCTTATCTTTTCGAAAAACAAATAAAACATCCCATCCACTCACTTTGAACACGCTCAATATTCTTATTTAACCAGCAACCAACATTTTAGACAGACAAATTATTCAAATTGATTGTAAACCATACAGATAATGGAAATAAGACGAGTTTCAACGTCTAAATTACAAGGACTTATCCATTAATGCGACGTAAGCTTGACATACGATTTTCATATGGAGATGCTATCTTTGAAATGACTAAAGGTACAGCTGTCCATTAGCGTATTTGAGTATGTTTGAGCATAATCTCTTTCAACATCTATGTCATTCTAAGACCAGGGTAAGGAGGAGTGGTTGATATATGGAGTTAGACTCTAGACAGAATAAGTGATATTGATTGTAGCAGCCCATGCTTCAGATGCCTGTCTGTTTTGGCTGTGGTCAGCGTGCTCAGACATTAGAGGGGAAAGTTAGTGGTAAAAATTTGTTAAGGCCACGCCCTTGTAGATGATTTACAACGCTCTGTCTGCCAAAAGTACTTCTTCAAACTGATGAATCTTGTTAGGGCTATCGTAGTAAAGCGGCTTCTTTAGCCCCATCACTGTAACCTTTCGAGTCACAAGCAACCTACCACAAAATTTGCTTCCAAAAAGAACAAGAAAAGCGCCTTAGCTTTAGCCAAAGAGTAATCAAATAAAGATCTAACTGTTCTCCTCTTTGCCTCACATGCGAAGCAGTTGCAGAAAATTAGGATGGGGATCTATAAATGTTTTTTAGTGACTATGCCCTCCAAATTCTCGAAAACATAGACAGCCCCCTTTTAAATGTATTCACATTTCACGGATGTTTTTAGATGGTATGGTGAAGCGAATATCTGTTCTTATATCTCTGTTTTCCCAAGATTTTGCAAACTTTTAACCTCACCCTTCCCTTACGTATAAGGTCCATTCGTAGAAAACAGACCCCAAACTACTTTTTCAAGAGACATGATGTAAAATGGCAACCTTGTTCGAACGTGGCAGCGAACTAGAAATAAAAGATTTTATCGTGTCAGCGAACTTCATCAGCAAAGCGAATTAACTGTTTGAAAGTTAAAATAATTATGGTAAAATCCTAAAAAGCTTTACTGCATTGGCTCGGTCTAAATTTAACAAATTCCGCTAAATCTTTTCAATGAAAATTTATATAGTAGATGTAAATAAGGAGACGTGATGCATGCTAGTACTGATCCATTGATCTAAAAATACTTTTATAGCGGTTCTGCTCTTCCCTTTCATAATTAATGAACTGAAATCCCCCTGCTATTAACAAGACTACTGTAAATAATTAAATAAGCGCCTGGAGCGTCATCAAAATTTTGTACTAGATCCCGAGGCGTTTATAAGGTAGGGACGCATTTTCAGCAGATGACGCTAATTCGGTCATTGGTCGCACTTGCTGTGAAACCGAACAAAGTGAAAGTCTTCTCTCAAACGATGCCTAATCCTGGAAGTTAAAAGTCATCCAACTCGATCATTTTCGGGTATGCTTTTTACTGTACTGGAAAGGGTGCTCAGGATTACTCATTTAGCAACTTTCATTTGCCAAAAACATGACCCAGACGTAATAACAGCTTGACATATAAGAATCTGAAAAGAAACTCCTGACGTATTTCTGCTCATTCTTAATCCAAAAACTCTGTTAACCGATACTTGTGGAATCATCACTTAAACATTCTCTTGTTTTCTCTCTATCAATAAAGCTTGGTTTCGGTAACGATATCGGATTAGCAAAAAAACGGAAGCTTAAACGTCACTACTTGCAAACAAGCATGCAAACATAATCTTCCAAGCAATCGTTAGTGATATTGGTCAGACCCAATTTTTGGGTGCTTTCAGGATTTCTAATACCTCGTGTTCTTTAGAGCCTTCCTCTGGAATGTGCATGTATTCCCATCTGGCAATGAGTGGCAATGACATTAGTATACTTTCGATTCTGGCACCAGGCGTAAACAAACCAAATTTTGTGCCACGGTCATAAACAAGGTTGAATTCGACATATCTGTAAGAGAAAAACAAAATATTTCAATTGTCATATTTTTAAGATAAAATTTATTGAATGTTTGTATGTCTACAAATCATTTCCTGCATTGCATTGCTGCCAATATTCACTTGATAGAATGAACCTGCTTTATAAAATATCTGCTATAGTTGGCAATGATATTACTCAACTGCCCGATGACCATTTATGTGATCTACTTCTTTATGGAAGTAAGGCTTACAACGAGAAAGTAAATTAATTGATACTGAAATGCACTGTTTAATACGTCAAGTAAACTGAACGATTTCAATGAATTATCTTTAGTCGTTGTCTGCTATATCTGGTAGACTAAATCCTGTAGTCCTGAACAAACACGATGACCTATACAAAGTTGCATTTTCTACAGTATTGTACTGTATTTGTACTGTGTTTGTACTGTATTGTATTGTATTGTGCTGCATTGTGTATTTATAGTATAGTATGCAAATTTTGGAATATTTGTAATGTCGGGTGTAGAGGCAACTTGATAACATAATGTTTTTTGCCTCCATCTCAACAATGATCAACTTGAGTTTTTTGTATCTGTTTTTATTGAGAAGAAAAAAATTTCTGCAGTTTTTATAGCAGCTGAACGGTATACAGAATATAAAGAAACTCTTTACCTTCCCCTTCTGATTTGCTGCCAAGCCTTTTCCTTCTCAGAATACTCATCATTCATGTGTTTTTCAACAATAGGAACATAGGATGGGATGAAGCTATCAGCACACGTGAACAAAAAGTTAAAGCAAGTTTCCAGATCTGGTTGATCAAGGTCATCAAAAAATATGCCCCCAACACCGCGACACTCATCTAAAAAAGAATGATAAAACATAAAATTATACATCCTTAGAGTATCTCCAAAATGTTTTATTATTGTGTCAAATCCAATTCAAGCAGGTCACACTAGCTCAGATTATTATTATCTGTGGCCTTGGACAGATTTAAAAATTGTTTCAAAGCTCATCAGCATATAGCACTCATATCATCAACTTAAACAAAATTGTTTCATTTATCAATATTCTTATTATCTATTGTTACATTACATTTTATTTTCTAAAATTTTAATACAGCCTTGCTTTCTAAATACATAATTATGTTGAATATACTTTAGTTTAGTTGCTGTACTGGTTAAATGCACAAAAAGATGGCTGTTATAAATATATATAATATTTAGCCTTGAATATAATGATTAGATGTTTTAGACATTCCCTTAACCAGTAGTAAAGAAGAAGATGGAGAAGAAGGCTTGTTTACTGATGAAGGGCAACACCCGAAATGTCTAATGATTATACTGAAGGCTACACTGTTCAATTGATGTTCCTTATATCTGGCCTATGACTGATGCTATATTTAACACTTGGCCCTTTCTCTGATTGGGTTTGATACCCCTGAAAGAGACAGAAACAAATATTGTCCGTACTGCTCTGCCACCTGTATAATGCAGTTGCTGACTACAGCTGATGAATTGGTCATACCATTGGCAACAGTTATTCCCTGTAAAATCCAAAAATTTCCTTTTAAGGAGCATGTTTTCTTAATGTACTGTCAAATCAATCTATGCTGTTTTTGCACTTACAAGTTTTCATTAGCTAGGGCAGTCAGAAAGATCAACCTTCAGCTTTCCTGTGCTGTTATTTGGCTTCAACATCTTTCTTCAATGCTGCCCACATGACTACAGGAGACCAACTCATTTGACAAATCATTTGCTATACATACCTCTAAATTTGTTAAAAAAGTAATCATCACACCATTTTTTGAACCTAGGATAATGTGCTGGATCAAACTTGTCACAGGAATCTTTTAATGTTTGATGAAAATGCTTGGTATCCTATAAAAAGAATTTATCTTGAACTATGAAATAAGAAACATTGCATAATCAGCTGAAAAGAAGCTTGAAACTACTACTTTAAATAACATCAATCAAATTAAAAAAAAATCAACCCTCCTGACTATAAAAGGGCCCACCTGAAAACACTTTAAAAATGCATCAATAAAACATGCTGAGGACAAAAATGTTTCCTCTTTGACTCCATGGGTGGTACTACTCCTGCTAAGAAGGATTTTGCCACCCATGACTACCATAACACCGTCAATGCCTGAGAATGCACTCAAACATATGATAAACATATTAAAAATGACATAAATTTCACAAAACAACCTTGTACATCACTGCTCTCATCTCAAAAAGTTCTCTTTTTGTGCATTTAGTACATCCAGGAGCAGTTTGGCAAATTTGCTCATATATTAGGAACAAAAATTGATAAAATCAATCTACTCAAAAGAACCTCATGGCAAAAGATAATCAGATGTCTTTGAATCTAAAAATAATTCCAAATAAGAAACCACTAAAATATTCAGATCAAATCTTTGTGCCAATTTTGTTTCATTAAAATAGGCTGAGTGTCCCACTCAACTTGCTGAGCAGGTCCCTGCACATTTCTGTCCTTCAGAGTATTGAGGAGGGCTGCAGAGAGGATTTCTGGGCCCCAGGTCAAAACCAAAGAAAAAAGCAAGGCACACTGGAGGCGACCCTTTTGAAGGGGTCCGGTGAAAATTTTTGAAGAAGCTTGTTTAGATGAGGGGCTAGATGTCCCAAAAAATTGAACACCAAGAGAAATCAGTCGAGTTTATCTCTATCTTCAAGTGAAACCAGGAAAAGCCCTTTGGTAAAATTCGAAATAATGACAGCATTGTTATTATTGATAGTGTTACAGCAAAGATGATTAGTTGATTCACATCAATTGGCAAGATATGGGAGGGGTTCAGTATTCTTTGATTATACACAAGGTTGAAGGAAGATGAGCCTAGCAAAAAAAGCTAAATTCTGCCCAGCAAAAAAGGATGACATATCTCCTAACATCACTGGGTATTCACTTTTTCGAAGGAGGATCAACCATTGCAGCTGTTGAACAAGCTTAAGTATTTGAATTTGCAACGCTTATTTCCCAGTGTTTTCATTGCATTAACGTTGTTTCTTGCTTTGCTTGCTAGTGTTGGATCAGCGTGGGCACAGACTCGACTGGTTCTCCCAGAGATGAATTTAGTTGAATGGAATTTCCAATTAACTAAATTTCCAATCAACTAGATTTATCTCTAATAAAACAAGTTGAGTCTGGACGCAGGCTAGTATTGCATCAGCTGAAATATCGTTCAAATTGTCCAAAGAAACTGAAAATTCCAAATTTTTTTACTATAGCTCCATAATTGACAGTTGTAAAGACTTGAAAATTGTTTTGTTAACTTACTATAAAATTACCTAAAGCTAATAGCTCTGCTTGAAAAACATAATGGGGTTTTAATACTGTTGCTGCTTCTACCTTATTTCATTTAAAGGTTTTTTCTATCATTTTTTCTATTATTGACAAGTTTTGATAATGGAGATGCTGAATTGCTAATTATTAATTGTTTATCAACTGCACTGCTTACAAATTTATTATCTATGGGCCCCTATGGTCATTGGCCCCTGGGTCAGTGACCCCCTGACCCCCCCTCTCCTCAGCACTGGATTGAGGTTGACTCCTAGGTGAGGATTGTAGCAAGACACCAACAAAATTGATCTTAATAAACTCAACTTCTGTTTTAGCAGTGTACTTTAACAAATATACAGAAAAAGGGAAAAATTAAGAGTCATACATCTCTGTCAAGGTATATTGGTGTTAAATCAGCACCTCCACCAAACCAAGCCATTTTCTGTCCTGCAAGATCTTCTGTCTCAAAGTACCGATAATTAAAGTGAACAGTTGGTACATGTGGATTTACAGGATGCATAACAGAGCTAATACCTTGAATAAAAAAATTGAGTTAAAATCTAGCGACATCGCACCATTTCATGTATCATGCGCCAACTAATTGGTTGTTTTCATAATAACTTCAATGGATATTATAGCCCAATTTGTTTTATTGAAAACTCTTTAGATGAAACAACAACATAACACTTATGAACAGACAAGCTACTCCTGCCCTGAAAATAGATATCAATTCTAAAAAACAACCAAGGGCTTTAGCAACCCATAGCAATGACACAATGTAAACTAATGAATCTACAAACTTGAGACTTAAATCAAGCTAAATGACAGAATTAATCACCATAAGACAATCAGAACATGTCCAAAATTTTGTTTGGTTATTTGGTATAGAAGCTGGAAGGGGTGTTGCAGACAGTTATACCTCAATACAGCAATAATATTTGGGCAAGATCCACACTAAGCCCCCCCCCCCCTCCAAATGTTTAACATCAACTCAGCCCATCTTCATAATAACCTGAGATATAACCAAAAAGCATGAAGTATGTCTTGGTTCATAGAGTTTAGATAAGAGATTAGAATCAACTGATTTATCATCAATGGCAATATATCATGTCATCCAAATTAAATTTGATGACATCATTAGTTTTTAACTCTAGTACAAAATGACTGTTGATGAAATGCATGCTAGATATACGCTCAGGCCTGAAACTGGAATCACACATAGCCTTCAATAGAATACAAAATACATACCACATGCGAAAAAATCTACTTCTCCTCCAATGTCTTTTCCTCTGCTTCTCATTTGCTTTACAGCCTCTGGGGGCAATCTTCCATGGACAACAGATATGTTAACTCCTGCCTTTTCAAAAACACTGCCTAGGGAAAATATGATTACATAAACTGACCAGCTAAGCTTTTTTGATATGCAACAACCTAGCTGTATGGCTATCTGAGCTTTGCAAACAAAAGAAAATTAAACGGTAGCTGAAAATTCATGATGACATTCTATGTATGTAATATTGATAGATGGCTAATCACCAGGGGCTGAGTTAAAAAAATTTGTGGAGGGGTAAAGAGGTGATTTTGCCAACAAAAAAGGGTGTGTCTCACTCTTTAAGGGTGAGGTCAAAAGATGTTCTTATATGCTGCTTTTATTCATTTCTGTTTCAAAATTCATACTTTAGTGCGATACATTGAAAGTTCAACTTGTACAGAAACTTAATATACAGTTGTTGCGATAAAGGTTACAGGGTGAGTACAAAAATTGCTTCTTTTGCCCAGCAGAAATCCTTAATGTGCTGACGAACAAAATTTTTTGGGGGGAGCACCCATCAAAACCCCCCTTTGATGGCACACTTGCAAATAACCAAAAAATTGAGATATTAATATTTTTCTTTCAGCAATAAAAACTGGTGATCAAATGAGCTAGTAAAACAACAACTGATAATTGATGAACAGAACAACTTTGTTGGACTTAAAAAGGCATGTTGAAGGTAAGGGGTGCTTGTAGAGGGTTTGAAAGGGGGCAGTGTTGAGGGGAATGGCTGAAAGACACCCTGTATACTTGCATTTGTATCAGGGATTGTATGCTGTGTTGTGTATATGAAATCATTAAATTGTTCACAGACTCTAAAGGGCTGATAGAAATTACTTATTCATGGAGAATGGAATAAATAGGTTAATGCACATTGCCAAGGCCCAAGTGAGGAATTTTACCCAACCAAACATAGACTGACAAGTTGGGAGGGGGGCGTCGAATCTCTGTTAATTTTAACAGGAGAGACTGGGCCCCGAGGCCCCCTCCATGGCACCACTGATTAGAGGGTAATACACATAAGATGGGATGGAAGTAAAAAAGCTTGTTATGAGAAATAACCAATATATTCTATACCAAGAAAATGGATATTTTCTCATCAAATTGACGTTTGCCGAAATGTACTAACCATCTTGTATTATGCAAGTTATTCCTCCTCCACCCTCACTCCTTGACCATTTATCAATGATGAAATTTTTACCAGTTTCAAGTTCTTGGATTCTTTTGCAAATCTTGGCTTGAAAGAACATCACTGCAAGCTCCATACGATTTTTCATGCAGTTGTCCACACCAGATACAAGATCTTCAAATGAGCTTATAGGCTCGGTCATAAAAAAGTCTTTCTTAACGTTTTTTAGAATTTCTGTATTAGCCATTTTGTTGTACCTTTCGTGCAGCAAAACAAACGAAGCTATTCCTGTCAAACAGTGCAACGTGATACCTCGTTTCTAGAACGAGGACAAGGATAGTTTTCCTGCAAAGCAAATTCCCCGTCGAGATGTCCATAAAGAATTTTTTAACTTGCACACGACTTTGGCGATAAACTCGACTAAGCCTTATTAAAAACACGGGGTAAATGATGGGGAAGGGGATATACACAGGAATGTTGCCCTTGCCCTCACAAAATTGAAAGCTTTTTGTTTTGTTAATGTTTGCCTGCTTTTCTTGGGCCTTTCCACCTGCCCTAGAGATCTACCGGCTTCTCAGGATGCAGAACCCCAGTAAGCGGAAAATTAAATGTGACAAAAACAATCTTAAGTATGCGTACCATCATTGACGAGCAGAAGATTTTTACCTATGACCACATAACCTAAGGGGACACCATGTAATTGTAACTCTACTCATATCTAGGTCAGTATATTTGACATCTTGACTTTCCAAACCCCTTAACTATCTTAAAACTTTAATGCTATTAATTTCAACAAGCAAGGTTCCACATTGCATCTTCCAACCTGGAAGAAAGGAACTTTCAAAGTTGGCAGAGGAACATTTCATGTTCTATGCTTACAAGCTCATCTACTGACAGAAAACCACAAACAATTCTTATTCAAGTTTTTATTTACAAGATTTTTTAAATAGAAATTGATGTATTTCCAAATAGGTTTTGCCTGTTTTTTCCCTGTAAAAGCTATTACAGGTTCTTTAATATCTAGTAATATCTTTAATGCCTAGACCCTTATACGAAAAATATTCTGTGTTTGCATACTTTCTGTCATCGATTTGCAGGTTGGTTCTCATCTTCCAGACTCAGTTCAGATTAAGTAGAGGCCTCTAAATTGAAACATAAGCATAAAAAATAGGAACAAAAAGGAGAACAACAAAAAAACAACTTTTTAATATTCCTTTTTACATTTGAGATCTCCTTAAAACTTCATTGCATGTGGGTATTGGCCTTTACGAAGTGAGAATAATGATCGCATGTATTTCTTGAGTAAGGGTACTTTGGATATTTCAGCAGCAATGGCTTCATCAGCAGCTTTTTGCTTCTCTTTCCTGGCATCACTGACTTTGTAGTCCTGAATAACAAAAAATATATACCATCAACCATCTGCATGCAATAGGCTCAAGTTCTCTTTCAATTATGGTACCAATGGTAGCAAGGACCTGGTATTCAAAATACCATTTGTCTATAACATGTAAGAAAGGTAAATCCTCTTGTTAAAAACCTTTCAAACTAAAACAACAAAGGAAAGGATTCATTTGATTTACAATATCCTAATACTGTCCAGTTGCAATATTATGACTATTTCCAAACAGTATTCCATCAGTGGAGAGAAAAAACATATATACAACCACCTTGGCACAAAAACACAGAACAACTAATTTTGGAAAAAAGATACAATTTTTGGAACTTACACATGTAACTGGAACTACTGGCTAAACCAGATGATTCAGAACAGAGGCTAAGATTATAGCAGTATAATAACTAAAGTTTATTTTGGTGTTTAAACAAACTAAACAACAAAAGGAAAAGATGTAGGAAAAGGAAAACATTGTTTACCTCAACACTTTGCTCAAACATGTTATCAGTCCTCTTCTTCTGGGTCTTTTGTCTTTTAAAGAATTCATCATTCAAGTCTTTGTCAACTTTTAGGCTTCCAATATCAATTTTTGTCTCTGTTGCAATAACATACGTCTGTGGAACCCTTCGGAGTGGTACTCCATTGACTTGATATGGACCTGTAGGTTGATTGAAGTCACTTACATATTTCAGTTTACCTGTTTGCTTAGAAAATGGGTTTAATGAAGGGTGGATTTACTGAATTTTGGGGACATGCATGCATCCATGGGCATGCCATTTTGGGGACATGCACCTAGTGATTGTGCAAATTATCTTAGGCATGACAAATTTTGCAGGAAAGCTTGATCAATAACAAAGGCTTGAAATACCAAGTGTTTTGTTGGTGCTATGGATGTCTTTTTTACAATTGGCTATTTTAATTCTAAGGTTTTTATTTCAGTCAAGCCTTTCAGACATTTCGTAAATGTCTTTTAAGGGTGGGGAGAGAGTTCCTTGACGAATAGAGAATTGCCATACAGAAAAGCACTGCAAGTGAAAATAAACAACAAAAAGGAAACAAAAGATCAAGGTTATGACTTTAAGGCTGTAGCAATCCTGTATGATGAAACTTATTGAGAAAATTGCAAATGAACTTTATATAGAAAACTGGTTACCTGTAACAAGGAGAAGCCCAGATGCCAGTTGTTTCAAAAAGACAACTCTCTAGGAAAATATAGGAGATTGTTTAACAATACATGATAATTTGTAATAAAAGCAGATATCACATGTCTGTTGAACAAACACTAGCATATATATATATAAATTAAAAAAAGTTATATAATGAAGATAAGGCCTTGGTTAATTGGGCAAACATTTACCATTTATACACAATACTGAAATTGGAAATATTTTGCTAGCAATCCAAAAGCCTATTTTATTTTTCCAGAAGCACTCATTCAGAAATCATCGATTTAGAAAATTGAATTGATGAGCCTTTAAATGATACAATTCAATAAAAAGAACAAGGGAGATCCAACATTTTTCCTTTTATATTCTAAACATTAAATCCAACATGTCTTAAAACATGGTATACAATAAGACTTGGTAATCCAAAAGCCCTTAATTTCTTTGGAAATGGAAATGATAACTAATGAAAAATGGTGAAAGTCAGTCATTTTTAAAAGCTAAGAATCAACCAAAATTTTGATTAAACACAAACAATTATATATATTTTTGGGTTTGTGGCTTTGCAGCCTCAAATGATATTCTGAAAGTGGCTTAGGGATTTTGAATAGATTCTTCTTGTTATCAAGCTAATGATCTTGTTGACAGTGTCAGACACTTGGGGGGAAACACCTGCAGTTGCCCTCCAAAATTTTTGAGGACAATGTTTTTGTGTTCTAAAACAATGGGAAAATGTGACATCATCTTTTCAAAACAATAGGCTTGTCTGTCCCTGCTTGTAGACCCACATCTTTTTGAGCTTAGAAAACCATTTAGCAAATCAACTGGGTAATTGTATGTCATACCTTTCCCCTGTGTCTTCCAGCAAGAAGAATAACAATTGTTCCTGGGGTAATCGAACTTCTTAACTTGGCTGGCTTGGGTGACTTCCTGGATTTCAGCTTTCTTGGTGTGTCTTCTGTAGGGTAGAATCTTGCCTGTTGGAGAAGCGATTGCATATAATTATACCTTGTAATAAAATTATACATAAATATATACTGTAAAAACTCAGATCGGTGTGCCACTGAGTAGCCTAAAGCTTATTCAGTGCCCCAAAGGCAAGGTATAAAAATAAATAACACACATCAGTATCAATTTTTTTGAGTTGAATGCTTTATTCAGGATAATATTCAAAATTAGTATCATTATTTAACAATGTAGCAGTCTTTGTAATGAGGGGTGTGCCAGCTAGGCAGCATTTATCCTTATTTATCTTTAAGTTATGTATTTTCATTCTAGATTAAGCTGATTTTCTAACAGTATATATATATAAATAGTTTTTATAAATTAATAGCTGCCTGATGATAACATAAAGTATGAAACTCAGTGTTGCAACTAAGAGCTGTCTTGTTTAATACATACTACCAAGCCCCTAGAAAGAATGCCTGTCATCTAAGTTAAGTTGGCATCAAGTTACAAAATAATAAACTAACTACAAGAAACCTCATTAAGTTAATAAAATCTTTGCCGCATAAAATCATTTGGTAAAAGTTTATACGCTTATGGCATTTTGATAATGGCACTAGATAAAAATGATTTTCATACCTTTCTGTTGATTGGAACAGTTCTTTTTTCACCATTCTTTTCACCACCAACTGACTTTGTCTTATGAGTTTCAACCTTAGTCGCCTTCTTCTCAACTGTTGGCTTTTTTCTATTGTAAAGGGCCTTTTTTCTATAGACAGCACTTCGGCTGAATCTGCTGATCATGCCAGACAGGCTCCTGTTTCTTGAAGAATGTGGCTTGGCCATCTAGAAACGAATAATGAAGTCACACTTTAACTGAAGAGGATATCAAGGTTTTCTAATTTTGGTATGAACTCTCCTAATATAAGCAGTATTAACCTCTGGAGTGAGAATCGCTTGGCAATCTGAGGTCCTTGAAATTTTGAGCAACTGAGAGCTAGAAAAAGTTTACTAACCTAGTCCTGGTGCATTTATGGGTTAGAAGTTATCAGAGAGAGAAAAATGTGAGTAGGCTTATGGTAAATATTCTTTTCACGTTTCCGAAATTGATATGGTTCATTTTCCAGATATGTCGTGCATTGCAAGCTTATTGATTAAAAATAATTTGATAAACATGAAATATTATAATCACAATATGTAAGCCTGGCACTGGCATCGTTGACTACTTGTGTCTATTTATGTGTCCATTAACACAGTTATGAGTGGAAAGTTAGAAAATTCACATGCGGATTCAATTTTTGTTATTTCATGCTATTGGATATCGTTTGAGAAGTCATACTCCCTGCAGAAGACTTTCTTTACTTCATTACGGCCTAGACAGTTACAATATATGCGGTCAAGATATTATGAGTTCAATACTGTTTATGACAAAAATGAATGCTTAAGATGGGAAAATTTTGCCTGTAGATATGAAAAAGTGATAAATAATTTCATCAAAGCTTTACTTGAGCTCAGATTTTGTCGATGCAGAATAGAGATAGTTCTAAACGCTCACCTTGATTTGGTACCAAGTTGTAGAGGACTGCTTCGGAGGTTTGGCCTCCTTTTGATCTTTCAGTTTCAATACGAGGTAGGATTCCAATTTTTTAAATTTTATTTCAACATAACATAAAAAGAAGATAAAATTCAGGAACAAAGCAAAAC
The DNA here is from genome assembly GCF_057945365.1 of Rhopilema esculentum. NCBI lineage: Eukaryota > Metazoa > Cnidaria > Scyphozoa > Rhizostomeae > Rhizostomatidae > Rhopilema > Rhopilema esculentum. The sequence continues at coordinate 8,618,792 of NC_142821.1, forward strand.
AGAGACGAGAATCCAATGTAAATCAAAATAAATTAAATAAAAGGAATACTAACATAAATAGCATAAAGACTCTTGTCATTTTTTCAAAATCGAGTTTAACACAAATCATAGAAAACTTTTAATTGTATAGCTTCCCATCCCATGGCAACCAAAGTCTTTTGCAGGACCGTCGAGAGGGGGGGGGGGATAATCAGGGTAGTTACCAGGGGGCCCGGGGCCTTGAGGGGCCCGTAGAAAATAAGGTATGTATTTTTGGCTATGAGTTTTCAATTAGCAGCATTAGCAGGGCGGACCCATGACCCGATTGATATTCGAAATTTAATCTTTCAACATGGGATCAACAAGCTGGTCTATGATGAGGGCCTTTTCTTGTTAGGTTTATAATTAAAACATTGACGATACGATCATAATATACTTCTCCGGAAGCCGAAAAATTCGATTGCACTTACATATATCTATTTTTAGGTCAAATGTTTTAGTTATTCCTTTGTGGACTTCCTATAAACTCAAAAGTAAATCTTCCATTCACGGCGTACACCAGAGAAGAAGCACATGCGAAGAACCAAGACAAATCCAAACGCTATAAAAGTCTTTATCAAAATCACTAAGCGGGATCACGATCCAACCAACCCCTGCGATATCATCTTACAGGCACAAGTCTGGTGCTCAGAAAAGGCAGGAAAAAAGATGCGAGAAAAAGAAGCAAAGAAAGCCTCTCGCACATTGTTTGAGGTAGGTGCTTACAAAAGAGACAAGGAAGGTGATTCAACTTTCAATAAACCTGGCGAAAGCTCTGTTTAAAGCACTGCTAAAGAAGAAGAAGACACAAACGGCTTGGCTGCTTCGGTAGACCATGACACCACAGAAAGTAGAGAAAGCACTACTGATTCGTCATTAGATCAAGATAGTATTCATAGTGGATCATCTAGTTTTGATTTCGGCACATTGACCGGATTTCCAACGATAAAGGAGTTAGAAAAGGTTGTTGAAACTGGTCATTTGCCTCATCCTCCAGAGTTTCCCAAAGATTGCAACGGCCACAAATTTCCAACAACGGTCCTAAATGTGAAGCAGCAAAATGGGGAGGTAGTAAGAAGCTGGCTTGTTTTCAGTCCTACAAAGGCTGCACTCTATTGTTTGCCATGCAGGTTGTTTGGGCACACTATTAATAATGGTTCAAAATCAAAATTGTCTTCTCCTGATGGTTGGGGAGCGAACGACAGCTGGAAAAGATTGTAGGAAATAATTAAGGATTTCGCCATAAGGAAAGCAAGAAAAGATTAAGGATTTCGCCATAAGGAAAGCAAGAAAAGCAGTTTTTTAAACTTTAAATTAACTCTGATTTTCAAACTGATTTTTTTAATGATTTGTTTTATAAAGTCACTAATTACATGTTCTGTTAAAGACCTTAAAATACAAATTCAAGTGTTTCAGGGGCGTTGATTTTAAAATTCATGCCTTTTACAGTCCATCAAACTGCATTGCTAAGGGCGTAACCCAAAAAAGGTTTTTGCAGCCTTCGACGGTGGGGCCCCATGACAGTCCCAGCCCCGGCTTATCTCTCGACGGCCCTGGTCTTTTGAGAGTGAAAATATTTCTTCCATGTATGATTTATACCTCTATTACAATACGCTGTACTTATTTTCTGCCATACTTCTTTCCGCTAAGAAGCAGGCACACGCCCTTCTTTCATATATGTGCAACATACTCAACAAAAGTTCAGATTTATTGCAACATTCCAACGAATCCAACCAAAAATATAAACTGAATGGAATTTTCAAATTCTTAGTCTCTATATACTTCAAAGCCAATTCAAGTCCCTCTCCCTTTCAAAGCGAAGTTTCAGTCTCTATAATTATCAAAAGCCAATTCGAACAATGATTTTAACTTTCTTACTTTTATATCTAAACAATCAAGCCTCCCTTGGCATTCACTCCTTTTCATCACTACTTGAACACATAAATTTGTTCGCTTCCGTGGAATTTTTTTTGAAAGCTACAAAATTTTATGTTTAAGTCATCTTCACGCAATCGGCTGAAGGTGCGAGCACATTCTTCACTGCCATAGCAAAATTAATTTGCAACATTGATAAGGTTTATCTCATCAGTCTTATGAACGAAACAAGTTTTTAGCTCTCCTTAGACTTGATCCCGACGGGCTCAGTCAGTTGGTCAAACGTATTACAAGTGAGTTTCGAAAAATTCTGATAAAGGGTGGTCTGAAAACTAGAATTCTGGGACAAAGAATCTTGAAAATAGGATTGCTTCTTTAATCAGTCAGAGAAAATACAAAAGGGCAGGAATTATATTGAAGTATAACAAATTTGGCATCTAGTCTTATATGTTGTTCTAATCCTAGATAAGAAATTTAAGTCTTTGTTTTAAGACCCTTTACTGCTAGCATGTACTCATTGCAGGGACACAGCTTTTTCATGTCTTCATAAAAACATTTAACACAATGTTGTGAAGTAATCAATATGTTGCAGTTATAGTTTTACAGCTGTCTGATTTTGTTAATATATATATCAAGAACTATAAGGGATAGTTGTTAAAATCAAACTTAGTGAACTCTGCTTTTGATATACCTAGATATAAGTTTAAGAAAAAGAATGGTTCTAACATGAACTGGTATAAAAAATTCCTGCTCAAGCTTGAATATTCACAGTGAAAAGAGTTACACAATCTTGGCAAAGTCAAAGAATAGGGTACATTTTGCGCAACCCAGAATCAGAGATAGGGGTCCAGTTTCTAGTTTCAGGAACACACAAATTTTATTTTGGACCATTTGACTGTTCCTGCCGAGGACTTGATACGGACCTTGATGCATTTTTTGCTGAAGATATACTAAAGAAACTTTTTTGCGAAACTGGCAGTCTCCTTCGCAATTAATATTGTTCATCACAGGAGCATGCACTTTTTGCATCAAGACCAAGTAAAATTTTAAGGAAATTTTCAGTGAATGGTCCTCCAACAACGCCCAGATTCAAGTTATTTTACTTAGCTTCTTAAGGCAGAATATCTGGCAGTGAAAAAATACACGCAATATATTTTAAAAAAGGGGCACTTGTTTATACCTTTGAAAACAGGGGGGCCTGTGCCCCCGTGGCCCCCTTGCTCCGGCGGCCCTGCATGCCCAAGATAAAACCAGTCTGAGACGGCACCATCGTTGCTGCTGAAGGAAAAAATTGAATTTTGTTCCCTCCAGTTTGCTGGAAAATGAACTTTTTGAAACAATTTTTAATAATGGAAGCTTTCTCATAACTGAATACCTACAGGCTGAAAGCAATTTGATAGTTTTAATCGATTTTCTGGTGTCATTGTTATACATTTTAGCTTATGCAATATAACTTTCGCTCAATGAACGTATTTTGTTGAATAGAAACTGCACCCACATCCCCCTGTCAAAGTGATTCGCATAAGCCTCAGTCAAATTACGAATATGATAAATCATAACTATTGTGTCTTGCTCATGATTATTCAGTTGGCAAAACATTTTTGGTTGTCAGCTAGTCACAACCCCTTCTGCACCCTCCATCTTCATCTTTCGTAACCGCAGCAGTAGCCTCGGAGTTTCTTTAGCAACTGCGGTCTTGGTTTCTACTTGTGTTATCAATAGCATTAGCAGGTATAACAGTATGAGTTTCTAACCTAGAATGGTTTGCCTTTCATGTTGAGCAACTTGAAGTTCTTTGGTTGAAGATTGTTCCACTTCTATTTCTTTCCGATTATATTTCTTCCATTCGTAGCAACGCCATTTTGTATGTTACGCCACATCTTGATACTTACTTCGTACTTTGCGATCCGAGGGTGGAGCAAATAATAACCAATAAAGACCGGGAAGAATAGAAAGAAACAATGCAAAACAATTGCCATTAAGATTATGTCCAAAAGGTGGCAGCTATAATTCTTGTCAAAATTTCTGGAACACATACACGGAATCTTAACAACTTTAAAGTTGTTGCCCCTTCCCCATCACAATGCTTGTTAAATATTGCATAACTTTCAGTGTTATAAATCATACTACTAGGGGGATAGCGACAGCGCTGAAAACTTGGGAAAGTAGTTAAATCATGATCTTCTGTAACTGGGGCTATCAAATGCAATCTTTTAAAGCAATTGATGCCTTTGAGCTTACCTCTTTAAATGCGATTACAATATTAATTACTACCTTTTGTAGACTAGAGTAACAGGACAGAGCTAAAGAAAGGCACGTGAAATCGAATTTTTAACACTAAAAGCAACGCTTCTGTACAAATATGCTACATATATAACAAATATTAAAGCGCAGATAATTTTTATCATTCTCTATACTTGGAGTCTTGAACTTTCCTCCAAGTCCGTTCAGGCGAGCTTAGTGGATCGACAACAACCTCAGTGATTTCCCCGCCCCGCGCTGAAATCTTTTTATGTCTGGAATCCGTAAGACCTTTCTCTTTGGATTGCCTCATATTAGATACGTTCTGCTGTCTGCCGTTTTTCGAAGCAGATATCGGTGGAAGCGGTGCCGCGGGAGGCTTTGGAAGAAAGTTTACGTCGTTACCTTTCTGCGGAGCATTGATAAAATCCTTGTAGTCGCTTGGTTTTGGGCGCGAATAAAGATGAAGTTCACGCTCTCTCCTTGCTGCAGAATGGCCTAACGCTGGTCTTGCTGGATTTGAAAGAGACTGTGCCGGCCTGCTCGGGAGGTTTTTCCCTTTTATCGCTATGGCAGACTGTACTGGTAGCTCAGAGATATCAACTTGATGCGAGGTAAAATAGGCATCTTCTGATGGAGAAAAGCTTCGCGTTGTTGGTGACGTCGCGGTTCTACGCAGCGCCCTAGTCCTTGGAGTGCCCTCGCGAGGAGGAGCTGGGACAATTTGGCCAACATTTGAATCTGGTTTTGCACCCCTCATTTTAAGCTGGTGCAGCTGAGTTGTAAGATAAGCTATAGTATTTGATTTCGCATCGATTTCACTTTTCAGCTCAGCAATGTTTCGTTGCACGAGTTTTAGGTCATTGTGGTATTTCTGTTCTTTGCTCTTAAGTTGGCCTTCCAGCAAAGAAATTCGCTTGTCACGTGTTTCTACGAGTCCTTTTAACTGTGAGTTTTCTTCCTTCAAAGATGCGATCTCTTTTTGCATAATATCTTGTGATGGTTTAATTGACTCTGCAGTAAAAAAAATGAAAATCACTTGACAAAACAAGAGGTATTTCAATGAAATGATTGAATGGCTTTGAACCATTTGTGTAATTTGTTTGGAATCAAACAAACAAGATTATATACTTTGTAAAAAGCAGTGACAGGATAACTCTATGGAATGCTGTTGGCATAAAAGACATATTGCAAAATAGCAGTAACTTGAAGTTGGTTGAAAAGCATACTTGAAATTCAAAGCCTTCAGAGAAATCAAGCAACTCTGGGATCAAAAAAGAAAAACAGTTTTCCAAAAATTGTATTTGGCACTAAAATCATTTCTGTCTCAATGACAATTTCAGGCATGTCTTTAGGGAGGAATGCTTGGCTTGCAACTCGATCAAATATTTTCAATTTTTAATTATGGTTTAATTAAAGTAGTAGGATAAACATAAAAATGATCCTTGTTTTTTTAACTTTTTAATTATCTGATTACCGCTTGAGCGGTAATAGTGGTAGTCTGGATCCACCACTGCTTTTTCATCAAACCTTCACTTTTTATGACTAAACTAAACTTTAGTTAAAGGCAGTCTGTCCCATCAAGGATTGGCTAATTTGAAACTGCAAGCAAAAGGCTATTGGAAATGGCAAGGAAATTTAATTAACGAATTGAATGATGACAATGGAAGCATTTCCTTTCACTGTTGACATATCTGTCGCACACACCAAACAGGAAAACAAAATTTTTCTAGCCACAGGTTCATTTCACTCCCTTGAAAATAAAGTTGAGCACAATACGGGACAGACTGCCTTTAACTTACCTACTTCTAAATGTCAGCCTTATACTTAAAAAACTAATGAAAAACCTGAAAGCGTGGTTTTATTTCAGTAGTGAAAATTTCAAAATAGAATACCTTTATTGTCTGATCTAACTTCATTGTTTCCTTCAGCAATACCTCCAGACATGGCCAATTGGAATGTCAGCTCTGCAAAAAGATAGCAAGAACTTGAATAAGCATTGTGGAAAACTTCAAATTTCAACCAGTTATCTGTCTTCTTAGTCTCCTGTATAAATATTTATGATACATACTTTACTTAAGTAAGACTTTTAAATTTCTGTCAGCTTATAAATGTTGGTTTTCAGTTCCAGCTTTTATTGACAATTATAACAAAGTACATAATACAAATATATGCAATAGAATTACCTGAATTAACTAAAACCATCAAAATACATGAAAATCAGCTAATACAGATAACCAAAAAATACATCCACACCAGACACAGAAGGAAGTGAAAAGGCACAATACTGGAAAATTTTCATCGTGTTCTTTTGGAACCTTATTCTGACGTCTTATGCTCTGAGGAGTGTCAGACGAAATAGCTTTTAGTATGTCGTAAATTGTTTGCTTTTTTCAAAGCCATTTTCAAATTCTGTACCGCAAAAAAGTGGGTTTGCCATTCCAAAGTTTAGCACCAAAATATTTTATAGACTATTGGAGTTCTAAGTAAGGTAAACCTTTACATTTTTGTACCTAAAATATTATAACAACAATATTGACAATGATGCAACTAAAATTTTGTAATAAATATGGCTTAATATATTCATATGGGGCATTTAGTCTTAATGTTGATTGTAATATTTTAGTACTTATTCAATGGAGTTGTGTTCTACTCAATTTTACAAATGAATTTGAGGAACTCTTTCTATACCTTACAGAGATGTGAATTATTGATGTTGTCTGCCAATTGGCAACCACTTTTTTCTAATGCAGAATCTGATAATGTGATAACCCAGTTCAAAGGGCATTAATAAATTAATTTTCAATTTGAATTGCAAACCATTTCACTGTTTGCTTTGACTAAATGTGACATTTATTAACACTGTATCCAGAAATTTACTTAAACAGTCCATATATTTGGCAACAGATGTAACTTGGCACAAAACCATTTGCTGCCGCTGAATCAAGCTATTGCAAATCTACATCAGTTTTTACAATTTATGCTACTTTTTGAATATTGTTGTAAATAAAATCTTATTTTAATTGGTGCACTTACCATAAAGTAACAAATTACCAGAGTGGGTTTTATTGAATGTTATCCATGTCGAAGTTTCTCCCTTTCTATTTACACTAAACAAAGCTTCTAAGTTATTTTTTTGCTAATGTTTGACTGTTTACCTTGTTGATTTACTGTTTAGATTGTGGTTGCTATCCCTTAAAAATGTTGATAAGAATAGAAAGAAACTGATTGTGTTTTAAGATAGAAAGATAATTCCTGTGTATGCTGAATCCTTTAAAGACAAACTCTGATAATAGAAGAATGTTTTTTTATGGCTCGTGGATATTTATATGAAAAAAGATGACTGTTCTTTAAGATGATACTGGGGGCATCAAATTTTGGGCCCTTGAGCCAAAACTTGTCTGCTTACGGATCTAAAATGGCACAAACATTAAATTTTAATGTAAAAATGTATTGATGACATTAACCAGAAACAAAGTGATGGTGTATACAGGTTGGAAAACATGTATGAATTTGGCTCACATGGCTGCAAACCACAGTTCAATCAGCTACAACCTGCAAGCAAAGGCTTTTGAGCTGGGGGCAACATTGCCCAAGTGTCATCATGATTGACACAGTGGGTTACATGTGCAGGCACAATAGATACAGTTTGCAACATATTGATGTCCATCTAAAGTGTAGCTCAAAGCATATGCAAGAGTTTTAACTTGGGCCTAGCCTTTTGATTGTAATGCACGAATGCAAATGATAAACTGAAGCATATTGCGCAAGCTTTTCTTAGTCTGAGGTTGCTCGCTTTTTAGAAATTCATAAATCTTGGAAAATAAAAGGATTCCCTGACGATGTATTGTAACTATAAAAAGCAAATGGAAATCAAAATTCTATAGTTATTTATTGGTATTCATTATATAATATCACTTTTCGGGCTGATTTAATATCGAATTATGGTAGGCCCTGATTAAAAATAGTTTGACGTTATAACTGACTTGAAAAACTCACGGCTTAAATCTTAGCAGAGAATCAATAGCAAGTTCTTTATTAAAATCAAGCATACATTATCACGACTTTACATGTTAAAGGATGAACAGCTTTAGCATTAAATATTAGACACACTACAAGAAGAACTTAGGCCTAAGGCCAAAACATTACAAACCTGAACATTTTGTTTGGAGGTTCCTTATTTCGTCGTGTAGTCCTGCAATCACCTTGGCATGCTCATTTTGCAAGAAAAGTACCGAATGCTGGGCATTTTGAAGCTGCATCTGAGTTTCAGCCAACATGACTACTCAATCATCTGGAAGGAGACTCGCGTTGTGTTGTGTTGACCAAACAAACGTCGATGGCTGAAGATATATGCCCCTTCCCCTAACAATGTAAAGATTTATACGCAGGACCGCTCCTTGAAAAAACCATTCAGGTGTATAATGTCAACTCGGTTTCTGTTAACGTTTCAAACCACTCTTTTCCACAAAGCAAGTCTCAACTTTTAGATTTTGGCAAAGTCTGCAGCTGCGACGAAGATACATTCGTCATTGGTGGAACCTGTTTTTAGTTGCCGTGGAGTCATGTGACGTCACAAGAACTTTCGAAGTGCAACATTTTAAGTGCCTCAAAAGCCACTTAAAAATCACAAATGGATTGTTCTTCTTGCTACTTAATTATGGCGTGGTCAGCAAGGATATCTAAAGGGTCCCGTCAAAAATGTGCAGTTTCTTTAAAATTAGACATGATCAAAGAATAAAGATGTTAACTTGTCGGAAAATTGTAGGCCTGGGCCCCCCCAAATGAAAGCCTGAATTTCCGTCACTGGAGTCAAATTAATATAATCAAATTTACCCCTACTTTTGTAGCTGCTTAAATATTACCCCTTTCCCAACATTTTCTCGTCGGATTTAGATGCATTACGAAATCGATCCTCTGAGAATTTGTGGAACTTGTCCTTATATCTCCCCGTGGCACATCAATTTTTTGAAATAGGGGTAAATTGCCCCTTTTTGCCTACATGAGACCCAACCTTTTCAAAATCAAAGTCTATATCCTGCCAAGAATCTTTCTTTCAAGTTCACGCATGCGTTTGCTCAAGCTCGCATCAATTCTCCATGGCAACTACCGTTACACTACTGTAGCTGGAGCTGCAAACCCAACCGTTTGATCATTCTGAAACAAGATTCTGACAATTTCTTGGGATTTTTGTTATAAGAGGTATACATAATTTGGAAGATGATGTAATATAAAGAAGATCTGAAAGGATTTTTTTTACACTGAAAACCAGCTATTGGCATTGAAAATTGAACCGATACAGGCCTAGGCCAGGCCTGGCAGTTTGTGATTGGTATGCCATAACAAATCTGTGTGTACAACACGTTACGAAAGAAAGCAATGGATGACACTAGAATTGAATGGATGAAAGTAAGGCTGGAGGAGGGTTTGCCATCTTTGACAGAATCTTCAATTTTTGAAGAGTTTATTGTCAGGGAGGACGGCAAAAATGAAACCATATTACAAGACTTCTTGAACAATGTTTCCAAGGGAGGAAGTGCTGTTTTATTCTATTGCGAGGAAAAGGAAGAAGAGGAGGAAATTGAAGTTGAAATAGGTAAACCAAAATAGTTATTTTGTGCACAATTCATAGTAATTTTGTCAGGTATTTAACGGATAAATTTTCATTGGGAAATTTTGGTTAGATGTAAAACTCTGGTCAAGTAACATTCAGGCATTATGAGACCGACATAAATTTTTTTAATGTTAATGATAACGAAAAAAGCGAAAATTTAAAACCAATAGTTTACTGGGTCTTTATATTTGAACTGTGGTTAAATTTTACTTATATAAAGTTTCCGGATCGATTTTAAATGCATGTTTTTTCTAGGATGGGTGTCAGGGGATTTTGCTTAACAACATTGAGTCTAGCTACTCAATGGTAATATATTTAGAATAATAATAATGTAATATGAATAAAGCCAGAATTATACATGTAAAAAAGGACCAATTGAATTTTATGAACAAAAGGTGGTCTGGGGGCTACCTCTGGAAAAATTTTAAGGTCCATATAAACAAATTTGATATGGAATGATGATACATCCAGTGCACAACACCTCTGCTTTTTTTGAAGCAAGCTTTCAGGAATTATAGCTGCTGCAAACATCTTTTCCTCAGCAAATAACTCCCCCCCCTTTAGTCACAGCTGGTATTATCAAGAATGATCATGAGTGATTAAGCAATCAGTCAAGGATTTATTGTATCTCAAGAACATTTTGCTAACATCATATTTTTTTTTATTTGGCAGCCTCAGTGGCAAAAATTTAAGTATCACAGGTAGTGGATATCTTTTGTTAAAGTTCTTTCAAAGTTTCCATAAAAATCAATTCAGTTGTCTAGCTTTTGTTGTATAAAAGTCTTCTGTTCAAGCAATTAAATGATACAAAAACAGGCTTATCTTGCCTAACAAATGACAACAACCAAATTGGATTTTAGGGATTTTCTATGATTGGGATCTTTCAGACCTCACACATCCCCAATAGTTATACCTTTGTAATCATTATCAATTTTGGATTCAGAGCCAGAACTACCTGTAGATGAAAGCTCAACTGTTGAGGAAGATGTAACCTCAAAGACCCAATCTGCACTTGGAAGTGTAGCAAATGATGAAAATGGAACACCAAGCAAAGATGGTAAAGATGATGCACCAAAGGACATAGAAAATCAAGATAGCATAGTCAGTGAAGTCATGGAGATTGGAGATGAACAAATTGATGAAAAAAAGATGATACAAAGAACAGTAAGCTTTTTTGCAAAAAAATTATTTTTGACTGTTTGCAATGGAAGGTTCACTCTTACCAAATTGTAAAAGAGATATGTTACAAATCATTTTAATGACTTAATTGTCTGTTTTAATGACATTTTGTTTAGATATATTTCAGTTAATAACTGGATGTGATTATATATAAAATTTCTGGATGTACATATAGACTGATAAGTTTGAAAAATTAGTTTTATCGCTCATTTACATCAAATTTCATTGAAGAAATTGCCAAAAAACAACTGCAGTATATAATTATGCTATAATTCATCAAGACCCTGTTAGATTAACTTTGACTTAAAATGTATGTGTCTTTTAATTTGCCTGAGGTGTGTGTGTCTTTTATTGATACTTTTATTGGTACTTGAAGCCATTCACCAAAGTATTCTTTTTCTTGGCTTTGAGCATTTTGGAATTTTTCCCTATGCCTTGCTGTCAATGGCTCATGTATCCACTGTCCACAGGGCTATATATTTTGCCAAAATATCACATCCTGTATGGTTTGTTTTCATGTTGAAATTGCTATTTCATAATTTTCTGGTAATTATTTGAAAAAAATAGCAATGATAATAATAGCAGTGATAAAATAGATAATAACAATGATTAATTATTGTAATGATGGATTTATTCATTCTTTTTAGAAAATAATAACCCAGAAGGTGACAAGGAAATACCTCCAAATGCATATTGGCACATTACCAGATTTTGTTGATGAGGAAGTATTCTTCTTTATGCATAATACCAACCAGGCTGCACCAATGCCTTCAAGTCTTGAGGAGGCTGAGCAAATTTTGGCATCTGTATTTGAATTTGGCACTCTCAATGCACCACCTTTGTTCACACTGGAAGAGGTTCTTTGCCACATATACAATTTGCTTTTAAGCTATAACAGCCATAAAAGTGAAACTTATGAAGGCATGTCAGAGACAGAGATTATTGCCCAGCAAAAGGCCCTGGAACAAAGGAATAAACTGTTTGTGAGAGATGACTTTTTAATAAGCCTGCAGAAGTTTGGTCTCACAATAAACCGAACAATAAAACAAATTGAAGGTGATATAAAGCTTGATATCTCTCCAAGCCTGATGAATTTGGCAGGAACAGTAAAGTCCTATGCAAAAGATAGAAGTTTTGTCATGAAGCTTGAAGAAACCCTTCACAACTGGGAGATGACAGTTGCCTCTGCAGTAGAACAGGTGCTGCGAAGGACACCCCAAGGTAGTGGCCCATTGGGAGAGGTTGACTTTTGGAGGGAGAGAAATGCAACATTGAGTGCACTGTACGAGCAATTGAATCTCCCTGTTGTTAAAAAAGTAATTGACATTCTTACAGAGGCACAATCTGAAAGCTTAGCTGGCTATGACTATCACAAGTAAGTAGAAGCAGCCATTGATTATCACTACAGTCTTATGATTAATTATCACAGTCTTATCATTACAAGGGTTGTCGCTTTGTGTTCAAGAGGGGGTGGGGTTGGATTTTTCCAGTACCGATTTGCCGAAAAAGTGGATGAGCCATCCTTAAGTTCGAAAACAAAAACACTAAAAGCTCTTGAACACTTAGGGCTGGTGGTGGCATGGTGCTTGTAATATGTCTAAGACAATTCGGATACGAATCGTTCACTGAATCTAACCAAGTCATAAATCTAATTTTTTATGCTGTATTCAAACAGTTTTTTTTGTTTTAGAACTGAATTGACCAAGTACTATGTAGAGGCCAAAGATAACGTACGTTTCCTATCAACTTTGGAAAGGCATTTTAAGAATCTATCGCAAGGTAACAGCTTCCAAATCGTTGTCGATACTATCCCTTCGCTGATGACTGCCTTACACATGGTCTGGATCATTTCTCGTCATTACAACAAAGACGAAAGAATGGTGCCATTGATGGAGCGCATTGCCTGGGAAGTGGCTGAAAGAGTCGCCAGAGTGATCAACGTGAGGAAGATTCTCAGGTAAGAACGACAGGCATAAACTTTTAAGTGAAATCGGAAGTTTGACAAATGAACAATCACTGCAATCAGACTAGTGCCAGCTTTTTCATAGGCCCTTCTAGTGCTTTAAAACTGCGCTTCAATTCAAACCATTGTGGCGTTCTGAAATAAATTGTTTTGAACGTCTCTTGCTTCTTTTAAACGGGTTATTAGGGCAAACAGAAAACCAGGTCACCTCGCTAAAGGGATTGTTCACACCATAGAAATCCCTTCACACTGACCTCCTTGATTTTTCTCAGTATTGCGGGTGTTAAGTCATCTTCCTGAAGTACCGTCATCTTCCTGAAGTACCCCAAGGTGAATAAATGTTTCCCACTTTTCAGAGAGCCTCCGATGGTCATAAAGAAGAAGACATCAGAAGCCAAACAGTCGCTCAACATATGGAAAGACTCATATTTTGAAGTGCGTGCGAAGATCGAAGCATCTGGAAGAGATGCTAGATGGGAATTTGATCGAAAGAGACTGTTTGAGAGGACCGACTACATGGCCAAAATCTGCGAAGACCTTTACGAAGTGGCACAGGTACTTTCATCGATTTACTAACATGTTATATTTCAAATTATTTTTTTTTTTGCCAAAATGATATTGGACGGTAGGGAGTGGATTAACGGTTTTAGATGCAGTTTTGTACGATGATCAGAATCATCTTTTCATTATAAACGTTTCTAAATAATTTGAATAATCACAAAAATGGCCTCTAGCTTGCAATAAATCTCCCTTTAATGCTCCAAGTTTATTTTATTTTCGGGTTGTATTTTGGAAATTTGTGTTTCTAAATTTCTAGATAGTAAAGGTAACAATTTTTCCAGGTGATGGAGGAATTTTACAACATATTTGGACCTGAGCTAAAAGCAGTGACTGGCGACCCAAAGAGAATTGAAGATGTGCTTAAGAGAGTTGATGCTTTAATTGTTCCTATCGAATCTGTAAGTTCAAATTCTCTATTTCAAGTTTCCTTATTCATAAAAGCTTATGAATTATGAAAGTGCCTTCTATGCAGTGTAGACAGAGCAGTTTAAAAACCCTGCTTGCTTTAGATAACACAATTTGTGATTTTTGTGATTTCCACAAATGAAGGAATAGAATGATCAAATGTGATTGAAAGATACGGAGAAATGAAATAGATGATGTTCCTGGTTGAAACCGTTAGTGAACAATTTGAGACCCTTTTTCATTTAGTTTTTCTAGCAACTGTTCAAGAAGCTTACTTTGTTTTCTCCAGGTTGCTTTTGATCCATTCAGCACACGACATTCGAACAGTTGGAATAACGTGATAAGCTGGTTCAGAAAGCAAGTTGTCGCCATTGAAAACGAAGCAAAACACTTCATCGACGATTCTTTTAAAACTCTGCGATCAGCAGAAGGTGCTTTCGACATGCTGCTGAATTTCAGGCATATTCGCTCGAGAGAGGCCATAAATTCTCAAATGATGAGAAAATTTAATGACATACTGTTGCAGTTTGGAAAAGAGGTACCATTTTCTAAATTATCTCATTTGACGAGAAATCTTTTTGTTTACTGATTTCGTTGTCATGAAACAAGGGACAAGATAAGTTTTGATTCCTTAATATTGTTTGCTCAGTAGGAGTGATCTTCCCTGTGTCTTTGCCAAGTAAACAAGCCATAGAATGCTGAATAAAGACTAAAAGTTCATATGAATAAAACTGTTTATAGCCATACCAATTACACGGTGAAAAACCGATTAAAAGAGCAAACGAACACTTTATATCAAGACCAAATGAAATAATTTGTTAAATTTTGTAAGAGATTTTTCATACAGTTGGTGAATGCTATACCACCCTGAAAGCCACAGTTCTCTTGGCCATTAATTTAACTAATCTGATTGCTACTTCACTGGAAGTTCTCTTGAAGGATCTCGAGATTTTGCTCTATTTAATGATCAACATTATCAACTTCAGGTTGACCAAGCTTTCGACATGTTCAAGGAATACGAAGCGTCGCCCCCTGTATCAAAAAACCAACCACCTGTAGCAGGCGCAATTATGTGGGAGCGTTCCCTGTTTCATCGTATTAAGAGAACAGTGTTAAAGTTCCAAACGATGGAGGAAATGCTGAGTACTGAAACTGGCAAGCAGGTAGGCAGGTGTTTACGAACAAATCAAAATATTTTATTAGTAGAGGATGCTTGAATGGTAGGTCAATGGCAGAGTTGAGGTCCATTTCCTCTAATCATGTTTCTGTCAAGAAATCATTTTCGTCTAAAATCGATGCTTGATGTGAAGGAGGTTCAGCACAAAAGTATTTTTTTCAGTTATGTTAGCGTTATTAGTTGAAATAATTCATTTTCCTTAGTTATTTTGGTTAACAACCCCCCCCCCCATGGTATGCTGTTGTCGCTATTTTCTTTTCGTGAAGTCATGTATCTGAGCCTTCTCTTAAAAATAACTGAATTTCGTCTCTGTATACTTTATAGGTTAATCCTTTACTAAACACAAATTTGTGGTCTCTATTTTTTTATTATTAGAATTTTGAGGAAATTAGTGACAATTTTTATCGTATCTTGACTTTTTATGGTTTTTCCCCAAGTAAAATCTCTCTTAAACCTATACATTGTCTAGTAGATGGCATTATTATTTACCACAGAAAGTTAAAAGTTGGATTATTATTTCATAGGTGATAAAGAAGTACGTATCGGTTGCTCGTGTTATGAAAGAATACGAGGAGAAGAAGTATGCCTCATGGCGAGAAAACCTCGAATCGACTCTTATGTCGTACTTGAAAAGGAACCTTCTTGTTAGAGTTAGTACCACAGCAGCTAGCGCCAGAGCACATGTCATGGGTGAGGAGGAAAGGCCAGCTTTCGAGGAGGCGGAAGGAACTGCATCTCTCACGGCACTGGGACAAGGTAGCTGCGCTTTTTCTTTAGTTTTTAAAAATTTTGCAATGCTTGCTTCACCATAAAATATGTCAGAAAAAATTGTCTGGTTGCTTGACATACTTGCCGCGCGCAAGTTGTCTTGTCGTACGCACCCAACGTATGGTGTTTAGCTAAAACTAGGGAACATTTCATTCCTCTTTTCTGTGGTTGAACTTCTTCTCTTCATATTCCATTTTTATTTCATTTCCACTTCCTCTTTTATTTTCATCCTTTTAAAATCAAACACTGAACTTTTATTATGGCATCTAATCTGCATTGCACTTCCTTTTAATTTTCTATTCCATGATCCTTTGTCCGAATCTATGATTCAATCATTTTTGGGTTTTCGTTTCGTTATAATTTCTTGCATTAATTAAGTCATGTCGAATTTCGCCGTAGTCCAAAACTACACTCGTTACGCTGTCGAATTTGCTCCTGAGCTATCCGAAATAATCACAGAATCAAAGTATTTGGAACAACTTGGTTATTCAATACCAGAACTGGCCAGAAATGTCGCATTGCAGGTAAGATCTTGAAGAGATCATTTTTACTTTGGATGAAACAAAGCTTTGGCATTCTCATGGCGAATATTTCTTACATTGATCTTTGCATGAAAGGTTAGCTTGCAAGCAGTATAAAAACTTAGTTTAAAGACTTTTAATTTTATGGAATTTGTTGATTTAAAATGATTTCTTGTATGTCTAAATAAGATGTTGTGAATGGAGCCTTTGTGCTTGTTTTTAACTTAAATTTATGTGTGTGTAACATGCTCTTCATCTCTATACGATACTGCAATAGCGGATTTATGGAACAGCATTCTACCTTCTATGTAGACACGTGGCTCAATGTTTTTTAAATGCATTGTAGGAGGACAAATACAATCAATATGTCGATGGCCTTAAGCGCATGCTCAACAGATACGACGTTTGCTTGTGCATCATGAATAACGCTGAGGCAAGTTATACCGCAATGCAATTCATCTTTATACACCTTCTTTATACACAGCTTACTGTCTTCATTTCACTCTCGAATTTATATCATGCCGAAACTCAAAATTGTATCTTGTATGATAACTTTAATTTCCCAGCTCAAAAACCAGAAAACCTTGAGGCTTGTCTACCAAAATTTTTATAATGGTCAGGCCCCTCTATAAAATGCTTATTTTCCTCCCTTCCTCTATTAAGATTAATATTGACTTTTATAGTTTCATAGAAGAAAGGCATTGGCGCGAAATAATACCTGACACAGAGATATAATGATGTTTGGAAACACTGACATTTATACAACAATTTCTAAAATTATTACAACATGAGAAATAACAATTTAAAGCACGACGAATCTCCCCTAAACAGAATCACTCTTTTCCTTCTCAACTGCGCTTTTAATTGATTAGGGTTTTTTTGCTTTGTGTTAAGAAAGCACCTAACAAAGTTTGTCGAAATTCTAGGTGCAACTTCTAGACGACCACATTAAAGATCTCCAACGAGTGCTGAAGCCTGGAGCCAAAAGGTTGAACTGGAATTCGCTTGGTATCTCTGATTTTGTCACTAAATGTGAACAAGTAAGTATTGGCCTTCTTCCTTTTGTATTTTAATGTTTAGGCCGATTGCTTTCGGCATCTTTTCGCATCTTCCTGGACCAAGGGATATCAAACATGTCAATAATGTGTATTTATAAGTCAGCTAATCAAATCTACGCATGTTGTTGCGTACAGAAATTATAAGAAATCTTAATAGGGCTATTTCTCAACAAAAAAAGGTAAGTTTATAATCTACGTAGATGTCCATAAAGTTTTAAATTTTTAGCCTATCTACTTGTCTGTACATTGTTGTTTAGTTTTGTACTTTCCCCACTAAGTGGCTATGCTTTTCTCGTTAGAAGCTTCGAAACGTTGATATAAGGTAAGGGACCTTAGAAAGTTGATTTGCCTTATGGACCTATAAGGAACGCAATCATAGCATCAGCAAAAAAATATTAGGTATTCTTCCACAAACAACTAGGCGATTTAAACAAAGTGAATTGTTAAACAAGAATCTAGCACAAACCCTCCATATTCAAAGCACTATTATATATCGTACATAAATTTGATGATATACTAGCTAATTTTAAGATCTCGTTCTCAGGCGATAAGCAAGTTTGAGTCTTTGATGAACCAAGTTCAGAAGAATGCTAAAGACATTAACAGCCGACTTTCTGCTATGGAGAAAACAGTGCTGTTCAAAAGACCTTCAAAGACCAACGGAGTTGCTTATCTTGACGCAAAGGTGAAGAAAGGATTCCTACTCTCTTTAGGATCCTCATTAAATTTCTTTTTAGGTGCATTTCTACTCACTAATTATAATTTCTGCTAGATATCTTGGAACACTGACGGCAATTTTCAAGAGCAAATGAAGCCCCCCCCCCCTTCGTGTATGAATTTATCTAAACTATCAGTTTTATCCATGTGGAAGGGGCGGAAGAAGTGATATTTGAGAACAAAAATGATAGATATTAAAAATGCAACGCCAACCGTTCGGTGTTCCAATTAATTTTCGAAGACACTGTAGATTCTTTTGCTCCTTTATGAGGAATATTCGATCCAGACATCAATTTTTCGAAGTTAAAAGCTCTTTTTTTTGTTTGCATACTCTATACATAAACATAATTTTCCTGCCTGTTTTTGTTCAAGGATTACTTTGAGTTCTTAAGAACCCACAGAACCAGAGAGATGGAAGTTCTGGCTCGGAAATATCGTGCCATTGGACCGCTGCTAACAAAGATGGAAGGCCTGGTCGCCCACACGAACACAGGCAAATCACCAAAGATGCATTCTTATTATGCCTATTGGGAATCGCGAATATATGACGCACTGTTGAAGGTACTCATCAACGTAAAAACTTCAACTCAGAACTTCTTCCTTCATTTGCAAACACTGCATCCTCTTCTTTGCAATTTGTCTTCAACTTTCTTCTTGAACTGTCATTTAACAGAAATTCTGTTGTTAGACTTTCCCAAAGTCTATTTTTGTTTTAATCCCTAAGACATTCGTAATTTTGCCAGGACAAATCTAAATTGCGGTTATAATAGACGGCGAAAAAGTCTACTCTGTTATTGACGTCGTGTTGCTCCAAATAATTTCAAAGGTGTTTCCCCTTTTAATGCAAAAATGTATTTAACAGTTTATTTTTATTTGTTTTTCATTCAGTTAATCACAAGAAACCTACAACTGTTTGTCAACCAGCTACAATCGAAACAACCTCTGTTTCAAATGGAGACTGTGCTTTCTGCTCCTGAAATTGGCCTTTCCCCGCCTGCCGGGGAACTCCGTAACATGATGATGCAAGCAGCCAGGGAAACAGTAGAAAGGTACATCCGCTGTACTAATTTTTTAGTGAATGATCCAGTTCTCCATCGTGATTTTATGTTGTTATCTACAACAGTGTGTTTTCTTTTCTTCATTGGTTCCAGTAACCAGATTACTTTTATCTGCTATTTTTTACTAGAAAAATCCACCTTCGGAGTGTCCAATTGATTTTTCATAACAAAAGTATATTTCATTATGGCTCTTCGCGTAGGTAAATGTTGATCTGATATATTCTATTAAATTTTTGTGAAAGACCAACGGTGTGTTGCACTTTGTTACTTTTTGCAGCACTAAACTATTTGTTCGTTGGATGCATGGCACGTGCATAGAGACGCCACCGCAGAAGGCTGAGGGAGAGGATGAGCCTGTTATCTTCACGTTCTTCACTGACTTTTCGGTAACACCAAGCGTGCTCGACCTCTTTCTCTCAATATCAAAAATGGTGCAAACATCACTTGGAGGCGTTCTGAAGTATCTGAGTAGGTGGAAGAGATATCGACTTCTCTGGAGCAGAGATAAGGTGTCGTGCTTTTTATTTGCTTCTATGTTTACCGTTCATATAGTTTAGCACAGTTGTTTGTGTGAGCATACACTTGCTGATCCCGCTTTTAAAACTAACAAATGTATTGCAAGGTTAACCATTTTATCAATAGACAGAAATCATGATTGACAGTTGAAATCACATGTGAAGTTTGAGAGTGAGATTAAAGAGACTAGCTTTTTTTGTTACACAAGTAACCATTTGGGTTCAAGCTATTTGCATAGCTATAAACAGTTAAAGCCCTCCTCCATCCCCATCTCCATCCCCATCAAATTTTGGGATTTTTCCAGAGTCGTAATAGAAAGTTAGCAAGGAATTATGCTAGTTAATTAAAGAATGCCTATAGCCAGAAAACACTAAAACTGGCTCTAACCCTAGAAAGTAATTTGAAAAATATGTCAATGTTATGATGCTCGAGGAAGGTTGCTTATTGCCGTAAAAAGGATAAACACCTTAATTTGGAAAAAATCATAACCTTCTTGAAAATTGCTTTGAAGTATGTAAATAGAATATGCAAGACTGGGTCCATGACATCCGTAGAACGCTTATCTGCTGATTTCCATGGCTCAGTCAAGGTAAATATACCGTAAAATGCCCTGCAATATCAAAGTTGCGTATAGAACTTGGATTGATGTTTTTATATTTAAAAACTGCAGGCATCTCTGATGGAGAGATTTGCATCTAAAAAGCCGACCTGTGTACAGTTTGATGACAAACTTCAGTTTTACAGAAATCTAGTTACTGAGGTGAGTAACTTTTGTTGTCTGTTGCCCATTGCAGCTAGCTCCGCATGGAACATCTGTCGTCACGAAACTACATGTTTTATTTCCAAAATTTGTTATTACCCCTATTACCAGAGCATTTACATTTACTGGAAAACGTAGCTTTTTTCAAGCAGGCACTTCCAGATAAATAATTTCGTTTAATTGAATTTTGAATTTTTTCAAGAGGCTTCATTATCATTTTGTAAATTATCCAAGTAGTTTCCTCATTAAGTAGTAATGCTAGACACTGGAGTTAAATTTTTATTATCATCAACTTATCATTATTATTTCTACGAAATTTTTTGAAAAGAGGCGGGAATGTTCAGTTTTATTTTTTAGCCATAATTTTGGACCACCCATATCACTATTGGCATTGAAAGGAAGAACCTTTCAGCAACTCATCTTAACATTTGTATAATGTTACTTCGGCAAATCCTAGACACATCACAGTCGAACAAAAACCTCCTTTAAGGCCTAGATTGTTATCCTGTCAAACTCTTCTAGCTTTTCTTAGAAAACATTATTCCTGTCCACATTTTGTAGCTCTTCTAAAATCTTTGCTTCACAGATTGGATCTCAAGGGATGACTAGAGATATTGACTTTGTACATCTAAATCTTGAACCACTTTCGATCAGCATTCGGAATTCAGCAAGAGAATGGATGGAGGCATTTGGGAAAATGCTGAATGAAAGCGCAAGGGAAAACCTTAACACACTGAAGGCTGAGCTTGAGGTTTGTTTAAAAACTCTTTGCATTATTTTAGAGGCTTGATGATGAGATATATTGTTGCCTGCGTCTGAGGTTTCATTCTAGAGCCAATCTCATGAATATGGGCCAGAATCATCTTCAGTAGCATTTGGCGGAAGGGTTAAAGCATATTTTTGTGACGTCACACTTGAGAATTTTACACGAGCCTGGCTGTGGATAGTTACAAAACAAGTCATGATAAAAGGCTTGCAAAGGTTTGGTAAAGGCTGCAAATGAAAGCCTGTTACATGTAGATGAATCTCTGTTAGACAGTTCCTTCATTCGTGGCAAATGTACTTTCTATTACCGATATACGTATCTTGATAATCATTTTTTTATACTGCAGATGATGTATGATATATAAAAGGATTTATATTTTTGTTGGCTTTTGAGTATATAAACACCACAAGATAGTTCCAACAATGGTGAGCAGATTGATTTTAAGCATATTCTTAGTATTGCATATTGCTTAGTATTGCATTTGCCTTGCAGACTCTCTCTAATGATCTAACCCGTCCACCTGATACACTGGAAGACCTGAAATTCGTTCTTGGTGTCATTGCAAAGATCAAAGACATACAACTGAACGTGGAATTTCGAATTTTTGACATTCTGGAGAGATATCGTACACTGCAGATGTATAACATTGAGGTATGCAGTACGGCAGATTGTATTACCATTTAAAAATGCCTCAGTGTCCTTTAGTTTCACGGTTAGGGAGATATATGTGCTTAACAAGAAAATAATGAAAAGTATTATGGTATTTACCACATTATATATTCTGAAATTAGATTTTATTACAATATAATTCTATATAAATTCTAACATTCGAAATCGATATCTTTTATATCAACTGAAAAATTACTTACAAAGAGTTCAATCTTTATTTATCAAGCATATCATTTATACTCTTTTATGTCACCTTACCAATCACTTGCTAAAAAATTGTGTCACGCCTTAAGATACTGTTTTCTTTAGAAAAAGAATTAACAATGTTAGGTAGACGAGCTTTTATTCTTTTCTTATAGGTTCCAGAGAGTGAGCTCGATTTATCAAATAATATTTCAAACATATGGGAGTCACTCTTCCATCAAGGAAAAGAGGTTGACCTCAGTCTGGTTTCTGTGAAAGCGAAATTTACAGAGGTTTGTTAATTCTTAGAGCTCTTATTTTCATGTTATTCATATGGTTCTCAATTTCATATTTGTCACTTATCGTAAGCGATAATTATGATCAAGATAATATAAGATCAGCTTAAAAGGAAAAAAGCTTAAAACGGAAATATTTATCATTTTTGACAGAAAGATGCAGTTGCTTTCGTTTCTTTCTAATGATAGATATTTCTTTAGCTGGAAGTAAGAAACGGGTGCTAATATTTTGAATAGTCTGAATACTATTTACTGATTGCCAGTTATACTTGACTCAGGATAGAGTGTAGTAGAAAAATGAGATCTGCCTTTTTTCTGCCCCAGCTAACATTGGAACAAGTGAATGAATTCACGGCTGAAGTGAGTAAATTCAGGGAAAGTTTCGTCAACGAGGGACCTGGGGCTGTTGGCAACGACTTGGATGCAGGTAAATCTACATTCAATAGAAAATTGCATTTTATTTGGCACTTGGAAGCTCTTGGTTGCACGCAAACTGCAAGTTTTTGTTAACTCATAAATATATATGTATCATATATACATTAAAAATATGCTCTACAAAAATAATGTCGATTCTCTCAGACTGACGAATTGCTCTTGCATAAGGAAAACTGCCGAAGATCAGTCGATCAAGTAATCAGTGATTAGAGAGAAAGGCGTATGTGAGAATGGAGAATCATATGATCAATAATTTAATTCGTGACACCCAATTCTATAATAGTTTTAGCTGCGACCGAAGAAGGTTCCAAATTTGAAGAAAAGTCTACAAACGAAGCGTATCCATTTTTTCTTGAAACAATGATACTTTGCAGTGACTTCGGACCGTGCATTTTATAGAACTTCTTTGCTTGTCAGTCCATTAAGAATACAGAATCATTCTGCACGTGGCCTCGAATAATTCATTCTATTTGCTTAGGTGTCGAGATGTTAAAGAGATACAAGGAAGAGTACTTGAAGTTTGAAAAAGAAAGACAGGAGCTGACGAATGCAGAGCGGCTGTTTGATTTGAATATAACCATGTATCAGGACATGCAGCAAATGGAGCGAGAAATAAAGGGAATGGAAATGATTTACTCAATCTACGAAAAACAGAAGGTAAGCCTACCCATTTACATCACATTGTCTTTGATCAAGATGAAAGATGGAGCTTTAGACGTGATTTTGGTTAGTTTTTGTATCCTGAGGAGTGTTACCGAATTTAATGCTTTCTATTTTTCAATAGAAATCTTCCATGTTATCTTATGAGTTTAGAAGTTCGTTGTAGGACAACTGCAATACTCCTGATAAGTTTCCACGTTTGTTAGTAAATCAGAAAAAAGGTTGTTTGGGAGGCTTAGTTGAGTAGAGATAATTGATCTGTCCCGTTTTCCTTAAAGGCTGCTCGTGATGAATGGGCAAACACCCTGTGGGCCAACCTTGATGTCACATTGCTTTCTGACGGTATCGATGGCTTTATCAAGCAACTCAGGAGGTTACCGCGTGAGATCAAGGCATTCCCAATTTGTCACATTCTAGAGGAGAGGATGAAGGAATTCAAGAACTCGATTCCGTTGTTCTCCGATTTGAAAAGTGAAGCTCTGAGAGAAAGGTGACTGTTGTTTATACTGCTAATATTCTTACATAATTTCGTTTTCGCATCTTGATGTCTAAATGCGAGAATCATCTTTACATTTATTTCAATATTAGATGTCACTCAAATATATTGGTCGGAGTCCAAATATATGTTGACTAAAAATGCCCTGGATGAAGCCCTTTTTTAACAGGTGATCGAAGCCAATTCTGATTTTCATAGGTTAGAATTAATAGAAGTTTTTTCTATAAGAAATCTAGTCTAATTGGTGTCGAAAAAACGCTTTCTTTGCGAAATTTTAATGAGTCAGTGGTTTACAAGATAATTTTTCCAAAACTTCTAGGCATTGGCGAAAACTTATGGAGTTGACAAAGATGGACTTTGACCTCAACCCAGATTCATTCACCTTGGAGAACATGTTCGCAATGGAGTTGCACCGTTTTCACGATATCATCGCAGACATTACCGCAAGTGCCTCAAAGGAACTCAGCATCGAGAAGGGGATAAACGAAGTGGCAGAGACCTGGAACAACATGAAGTTCTCTGTACCCAAATACATGAAAGGCACCCAAGAGAGAGGTGCTGGTTGTTTTATTTGAAGATCATTTTCTGGTCATGAAGAAATGAGCTGTGAAATCATAGTTATGAACATTAGCAGGGAAACCTTGCTAGGATTATTGTCATTCTGATTAATTTCTCTTTTGAATGTTAAGGATTTAGGGGTATTTTGAATTATGAAAAAATATTAAACTTCTGGAAGTACTTTTTGACAACTTAGAATAGGTTTGGTATAGCAAAACTTGGTGACTATAAAGGATTTGCTTGTGGAGGTGCGCAAACATTTGAAAAATTCTGATCGAATGGAGAAAATGATTGACCACGCTTACTGCAAAGCAAGGTATATGCTGATCACGTCAATCGTCATGGGTTATATCATACAAGTAAAGTATTTTAATAAAACAGCATTGAAGAAGAAAGACACTGAACAATGTAAGGGGCTTCATAAAAAATTGAAAATGATGCATCTTTATTCGAAGAGTAACTTTTTTTAGCTATCTAACAGATGGACAAACGCGCCTTCGGTAACCTCCCCCTTTTGACTCATTCGCCTCTGTGCACCGTCAGAAATATTGAAACACTGAAGGACGTACCAAAACCCTGTTATGATTTTGAAAACAACATTAGAGAAATAAGCACTAACTTTTTATTGACGTAATTATGTTGTAAATTTGGAGAATTCATCGATGTTTCGGGGACTTAATTAGAGAAAGCACGTCCACCCCACAAAATATATGAATGTTAGCCTAAGCTGTTGAAATGTTTTGTTGCAGCAAGAATGACGTTTATTTGTTTAATGCAGGCTTCATTCTTGGTTCCGTCGACGATATATTGCAAATACTTGATGATAACTCCATGAACCTGCAGAGCATGACAGCTTCAAGGTTTGTTGGGCCTTTCCTTGAAAGTGTCAACAAATGGGAAAAGAATCTATCGCATATCAGTGAAGTTGTTGAGGTAGGCTGCACGTTTTTGGGTGTTATTTCTTGACTTAATGTTTCTTTGCAGTTTGGTTTATGCAACTCTTGAAATTGTGTTTAGTTGCATGTGGTCACATTCCGGAATCAGAAAAAGATAGCATCAGCGAATAATGTAGATCGATTTATTTCGATTTCAAGTTTTCTTAAATTTACGAAGCAAATTTTCAGGCAACCTGACCTACAGAGAATTTGAAATTTTTTTGATTCATAATAATAATTTCATCTTATAACTATCATTGTCAATGATTGTAGGTATGGTTGGTGGTGCAGCGGAAATGGATGTACCTTGAGAGCATTTTCATTGGAGGAGACATCAGAGCACAGCTACCAGAAGAAGCTAAGAAATTTGATGATATTGACAAAGTCTTCAAGAAGGCAAGTTTATATCCAATAAATGGAAAATTTATATGACTTTAATTAGGCTTTGAAAAAAACTCCATTGAACAAAATGTTTCTAGCTATCTCTTCTCTCTTGCAGATTATGAATGAAACTGCTAAAAACTCCAAAGTCCTGGAAGCATGTCACGCAGCGAATCGACTAGAGACCATGCAGTCATTGGCGACTGGACTAGAAAAATGTCAAAAGAGCCTTAATGATTATTTGGATAGCAAAAGGAATGCCTTCCCGAGGTTCTTTTTCATATCAGATGATGAGCTACTGTCTATCTTAGGCAGCCACGAACCAACTTGTGTTCAAGAGCACATGATCAAGGTAAGATATACAACATCATTTTAAAGGCAGTCTTTGCCCCATTGTTCTAAGAACCTCTTTTCATGGCCACGATATCCACGCATCGTTGGTTTGATGCACAAATAACCAATCAGAATGAAGAACTCTCCCTGAGCGAGTTGCTGTAAATTTTGCTTTGTTGTCAAACGTCTAAGTCAGTTTGGATGATATAAAGATTAGGCACTTTTTTGTCGTGTTCACCCACAATAACTAATGTCGGGTGCTAAAAAGAGAGGAAGACCCTCTTAGGATGAGGCTTCCAAGTTAGAATTAACCAATCACGGAGGGGACAGACTGCCTTTAAGCAACCTATTGTAGAAAGCTGCCATATTTTAAAAGACGACGTAACAAAATTTACTCTCCACTTATATTTTATGTAGTCCAATAGTGAATTGTCCCTGTAACCAAGCAGATATGAAAATATTCCATCCTTCTGATGCATAAGTGCAAATCTTATAAACAAGTCTAATGATGTTCTGATCTGTTTTCATTATAAAATTATTATACTCATTCAGATGTTCGATAACATCGCAAAACTTCGCTTCGAAGATGGCAATGGAAACGAAAAGGTTGCGACAGCAATGATATCGAGTGAGGGTGAAGTGATGGAATTCAAGCAAGGCATATCAGCTGAAGGCAGAGTAGAAGATTGGATGACAAAAGTTCTTGAAGAAATGAGAAGGACAAACCGACTCATAACTAAAGAAGCAATTTTCAAGTACTGCGACGGGATTTCCAGGTATCGTTTGTTCTGTTTACAAACTCCGTTGCTAACTATCTTTATCTGCTGTCACCCTTTTCTCCTATTTTCCTTCTCTTTCCTCCCCTTTCTGTTTTCTGGCTACCTTCTTCAACTTCCTTATGCTTTTCTACCTCCTTTGCGCCATAAATGTCACTTTTCGTCCTTTTGCCTTTCTCGATTTTCGGATGCAATTTTTTCTTTTACTCTTTGTTCACGTACCTCTTCAGCTTTATCATCTGGTTTTCTTTATCTTTACTACTTCTTTACCGTTCCCTCTTGTGTCTTATTCATTTTCTTTCTAATTCTTTGTCGACCCTCTTTCTTCGATACTTGCACATTTTTCTTCCTCCCTTTTTTCGCGTAAACTTGCATTTCGCTTCCACTTTCTCCCCTGTTATTTCTTATTCTTCTTGCACTTTATGTACCTCAACAAACTATGTTCCTTCTTTCTTCAAGAACATCTTTTAATTGTCTGTTTCTACTTCCTTCTTATCAGTTCCTCCTTTAAAATCCGCAAGCAGATATTTTTCTGGTCATTTCATTTTACCTCCTCTTCCTATTCTTCTTTGAAGTCTTCCACTTAAAAACCTTTTCCACGTGCTATACTCCTTCTTTTCCACGTCCTTCTCTAGCTTTTTTATCCCTTATTGCTATTCCTTCCAAACTATTGTGTCTGTAAACAAAATACTTTTTGCTCTAGGCCTGATTGGATGCTTAAGTACCAGGGCATGGTTGTCCTAGCCGGGAGTCAAGTATGGTGGACTTGGGAAGTCGAAGACGTGTTCGAAAAAGTTCACAAAGGGGACAAAATGGGAATGAAAAATTATGCCAAGAAAATGCACAAGCAGATAGATGACCTTGTCGTTAAGGTTAGTGTAGATAATTTTTTCGCAACGAAAGAAACAAATTTGATACCTGGCCTGGAAATTTTCATTAAAGCATCTTTGACAGGGTACAATCTATGGTGTTCGAGTACAGGCGAAAACATTGAGTGGACACCTTGAAAGTATATTGATAGCTTACTTATGTATTCAAGTGTCTCTGTCGCTTGCTTTCCAGATCCGGTCAAGCTTATCAAACAACGATCGCAAGAAGTACAACACAGTATTGATTATCGAAGTTCACGCAAGAGACATAATTGATCGATTTGTCAGAGACAGGTACGTCTTTCTCCTATATAGGATTGATGTTGTACTGACTGCTAAATCAACCCATGTTTATAATGGCCGCCACAGCAGCAAATGAATATAGAAATAAGACTGATATGACTTTCCCAGTTTCAGCCTAGCATGCTAGCCTCTTCCTCAGAAGGTCAAACTTCAAACTCATTGCTATGAGGAGTTAGTCCCCCTTGTCAAATAGCCAAGCCCTCTCGCAGAATAGCGCCACCATTAAAAATGACGTAGAATAGCTGTTTACTGCCTCTTTTGGATGTCCCTTTAGGAAAAAATGGAGTGGACAATTAATAGAAATGATATCATTCGTATCGTTGCTTATATGACGAGATTAGAGTTTGTGCCCAAATAAAAATTCTTTTGCCTGATGTCTTAATGAAAGTTCTTGACAAGAACTGATTTTTTTTATGAAATTAGCATCATGGATTCAAGAGAATTTGAATGGGAAAGTCAGCTGAGATTTTACTGGAAGCAGCAACCAGATGAATTGATGGTGATGCAATGCACTGGAGAATTTGGTTATGGATATGAATATATGGGGCTGAATGGAAGGCTTGTAATTACGCCGTTGACAGATAGGATTTATCTTACAATCACTCAGGTATGGGCTTTATCTCTGTTCCACACACAACTAATGAATGGAAATATTTGCGACTGCAGGTTATGTAAAATTTTTATAAATCATGTAGGGAATTTATAAATATGTTAGCTTTTAGAAAATTTTTACTAATTTTCTATCCAAGTGGTTGTGTTAATATCATTTTTAGCTATCTTTTTTGCCAAATCAAAAAAACAATATAGCAAGAATAATAATAATAATGATAATAGTTAATAATAATGTTCTAAGTGTTATAAGAAGAGGAAAGGCCTTAATTGCATTTCCCCCTTAAGCTGAGACACTCTCTTAGTGGTATTGTGGTATTCTGTGCGTTCCAGCAAGCTTGAATGAAGTTAGGGGCATACTTTCTTTGCTTGTGTCCTACAGCCCTTCTATGTACAGCCTATCACGTTATGTTACTGGCGCATTTACAAAGAAGGAAATACCTGCTCCGTTAAGACAATATTGTGTAATTAGACTTTTTCGATCGACTTTAGGCATTGTCAATGTACCTTGGTGGTGCACCAGCTGGACCTGCTGGTACTGGTAAAACTGAGACAACGAAAGATTTGGCAAAAGCTCTTGGGCTACTTTGTGTTGTTACAAACTGCGGAGAGGGCATGGATTTTAAAGTAAGCTTCTGTAAATCAATTTAAACAACACATCGAGTCAGCGTAACAAAGTATAACACAAATGAAACTTCTTTATATGCTTATCGTGGATTTTTTCTTAATTTTTTTTTGCAATCTTCTGTTTTTATTCATTTAAAATTGTTTATTTGGCGCTATAGTTTCATCTTGAAAACCACCCTTCTTTCACTGGTTCCCTTCTCAATATCGAATATAATATCAACTAAATAAATGAAAATATCGAATAGACTTTTATCTAATGACTCAGGTTATTGAAGTATACACTAATCTAATTGGTATTTGCACCCTGGCGAGAAAAGGAAGTATTGTCACATTTGACTCCTTTGAAAAGGTGTAGCCAGACTTAATATTGTATTACGTAAAGCATGGATGTTAGCCATTGAAAGTTCAGGGAAACCCTGACATGACTTTTAAAATCAGATTTCCGAAGAATCAACGTCACTACTGAACGTTTTTGTTGCAGTCTATTGGAAAGATTTTCTCCGGCCTGGCACAGTGTGGAGCTTGGGGTTGCTTTGATGAATTCAATCGTATTGACGTATCAGTCTTGTCTGTGATTTCGACACAGATAAAAACGCTGCAGAATGCTCTTGCTTCTAAGCTGAAACGACTACAGGTATGTTCTAGTTAGAAGATATTCACTCTTCTTATGTTTGAGCTATGATAATAGCGATTGTTGTGTTTAGATGCTTTGTAGAGCGACCAGAGTCTTGCAAGCATCCTGTCCTGTGAGATTTCTTGCCTTATATTGATTACATGGTTTGTTCTGCTTTGACAGTTTGAAGGGACTGAGATCAATCTTGATCATCGAATGGGCATCTTCATCACAATGAACCCTGGCTATGCAGGTCGAACCGAGCTACCAGAGAGTGTGAAGGCGCTTTTTAGACCAGTTGTTTGCATTGTGCCAGATCTTCAACAGATCTGCGAAATCATGCTCTTTTCAGAGGGCTTTTTGCTGGCGAAGGTGAGTGAATTCCTGTCCTTAATTCAAGCTTGAATTTTTTGGGCATCTTGTAAATCCAACAGGGTTGAAAAATGTCACTAAGAAGCGGCCTTTAAAAGGTTATGCTCTCTCACTTCACTATTACAACCTTTTCATATCATAGGTGCGTTTATTTTGGGATGAAACGTTCTTTAACTCATCATCAGTTTGAACAAGTTAACTTGGAATAGAAGGAGATAATTTTTTCATGTAGATTGGGTTCAAATTTCATTATGGATGATTTCTAAGCAATAATCCCAGATAAACGCTGAAAACAGTCTCTTCGTAATTCCAATTCATTTTGATTTCATGCATCCCAGAGAGAAAATATCTGACAAAAGCTTAAAGCCACCAGCCTAATTTATTGTTTCATTGTTTCATGTCTTATTGTTTCAAACATTCTTCATAGGTGCTTGCCAAAAAGATGACCGTTCTCTACAAACTTGCTGCAGGACAATTGTCAAAGCAATCTCACTACGATTTTGGCCTACGAGCCTTGAAGGCAGTTTTAGTCATGGCTGGCGAATTGAAACGAGGATCTCCTGATTTGCCTGAGGTTATTTGCGTCATTCTATTGATACAATTTTTGAGAATGCACTTTTAGGCCAACAAACATCAAAGGCCCAAATCCATGATTTGAAACTGAAACTCATGTATAATTTAGAAGATACTGGCAAGGTACAAAATATAATAGAACCGGAAGGAACCAGGATAGTGATGCTGTCTCTTATCATCTTGATCTTCATTCTAATCACCAAAATTCTTGCTGTACGGAACATTAAATATCAAGGAAGGTCCTTAGATCTTCCTGGTTTCAGAGAGCGCCCACCATACAGCCAGTATGCAGAAGATTTGAAAGTTCTGTAAGCGTGTTCTCTATTTGCAGCAATCTTTTCTGCATTCAAGACCGACAACTTTTCTAGAACAGAGAGACACCCCTAGGAACATATCTACCCTTTATATCTAAACTTCGATGCGTTCAATGAAGGGTTCAATTCTTTTTACTGAATAGCGTCTATTCTTGTTTAGGACGTGGTGCTCATGCGCGCACTACGTGATATGAATCTGCCCAAGTTCGTGTTTGAAGACGTACCGCTGTTTCTCGGATTGATTGCTGACTTGTTCCCAGGACTCGACTGCCCGCGTGTGCGGTATCCAAACTTTAATGATGCCGTGGAATCTGTTCTTCAAGACAACCGCTATGTTTTGCTCCCTGAACAGGTAGGCTGGTTCAGAATACATCAAGAACTGTATGAAAAATATGCAAAATAAACTTGATTCCATCGCATTTGAAAGAAAGGGTAAATTTAAGCACACACGAAAGCATTCAAGCATCTCGCTCACTACAGGGTTCGCTTATAGGATTGGAAGCTTGGAGGCTAGATCCCCATCAGGCCTAAAGCCAAAGTGCATGTTATTTTCAAACAGAGGGATTTCTATCGGTTTTTTGACGCTGTATCTGCACAATACTTTATTTACTCACTTTTTCACAAAATTATGTGATATTTATATTGCTTAATGTCCATTTAGAAGAAGAGTCTTGCCGGGCAGACTTATGCCAGATGGCCCTATAATGTACCTTTTTTAAAAGAGAAGTAATCTAGAAAGTGTGAGTGAAATGTATTTTCCAATTCCAAGACAATTAGGGTTTGTCAAACTACCTTCTGTTATTTTTCAGGTTGATAAAGTGGTGCAGATGTATGAGACGATGCTGACGAGGCACACGACAATGATTGTTGGGCCGACTGGCGGTGGGAAGTCAGTTGTTATAAATACGCTATGTCAAGCACAGACTAGGTTAGTTATTAACACTTAATTCTTGCTTCCGCCGGCTGCTTGGAAGTAAAAACTGAGTTCGTCACTGCATTTTCTGCCGCTGGTAACGAATTTTGACCCAAATTTTATTGAGATATCTAGAGGTATTTCTAAGCACAAACAATAAGACGGTAAAATATATTAAGTGTTTTTTATATGTGAGCGATTCAAATAAATTCTTAAAAAGGTAAAATATGTTTTGACTCTTTAGCCATAGTGGTTGTTTAAAAGAATGTCCATATTGTCATATAAACAAATTGACGGCAATTCTCTGATTGTGAGGTATAAACCATGTCCAAATGGCTCCTTTGTTTCCAGGCTCGGTCTTCCAACCAAGTTATACACAATGAATGCAAAGGCCTGCTCCGTCATTGAGCTTTATGGTACCCTTGACCCAATAACACGTGACTGGACGGATGGATTGCTGTCGAATATTTTCAGGGAAGTAAATAAACCAACAGACAAAAGTGAAAGAAAGTACATACTTTTTGACGGAGATGTGGACGCACTCTGGGTTGAAAACATGAATTCTGTTATGGATGACAATAAGCTGCTTACGCTGGCAAATGGTGAAAGAATCAGACTTCAGAAGCATTGTGCTTTGCTGTTCGAGGTATCAGAACATTATCATTGGTCTTTGATCTTAAAGAGAACTAGCTAAAATCAGCAAAAATGATTGAAGGATTGGTGAAGGGAGAGACAAACCCATGTTACTCTTAGAGATTTACTAAGTACTTTTTGGCCTTCTTCATCTTATTGCTAAAATCCCTTTTAAAGATAAGATAACAATTTCACTAGCTGAAAAGGAGTCTTCCAAAGGAACATTTTAAGGTATAATGAAAGAATTGATCCAAAATGCAAAAAATTTCTGGCATTCCTGATTTAATGGAACGTATATCCCCATCAAGATGCTTTTAGCGCGCTTACCAATGCTCTCTCTGTCCTATACCTAAACACAGGCTGGTACTGACATTTTCTTTAAACCTCTTTGCACGGCATCTGTAGACGTACGTATCAATTAGGCAAAATGTGCGTATAAGAATAGCTTTATATCAATCAATATGTTCATTTCAGGTTGCTGATTTGAAATATGCCTCGCCTGCAACTGTCTCCAGGTGTGGAATGGTGTATGTGGATCCAAAGAACCTTGGCTACAGACCATTTTGGGACAAGTGGTGTAGCGCGAGAGTCAATAAAAACGAGCAAAAGGAGTTGATGAATTTGTTTGAGAAGTATGTGCCCCAGTGCATTGATCTTGTTCTAGAAGGCATTGTCGATGGCAAGCAAGGAAAGAGGCTCAAAACGATTGTTCCACAGACAAACCTGAATATGGTAAGTTGACACTAGTTTGTTTGCGTCAAGGATCTTATAAATTCTTTATTTCTACGCTGTTGTGAAAGACTTATGAAACGGTTCACGCTAAATGTCATGTCACCCTTGGCATTGCGTATTCTCCGCCTTTCCTGTCGAGAAACCAAATGAATTGATTCCAGGCATCGCCTTTTATCAAGAAAACCTTGGTTGTCGTTATTTTCTATTTTTGTCTTCTATTTGTTATTTTTTCAATGTTTGTCGTTTTTTGTGACCTTGAGCTTTGAGCTCCAGTCCCGAATAAGGTATGAACTATGCAAAAGAAAGTAGTTCGTTGAATTTAAGAGATTATGAATGTTATTACGCGTTATTACTGAACTACTGTCCATAAAGATCATCTTGAAGTCAAATTAATTTTTGGCTTTTGTACATACCCACCTAGTAAAAGATAACCTTTTGGATTGTGAGCTATTTTGCTTGTACCCAACAGGTCACCCAGCTAGCCATGATGCTCAATGCTCTCCTGCCAGCACCGGAAACAAACACATTTGCCGGACAAGATATAATCGAAGGGATATTCATAACATCTCTGATATGGTCAGTCGGCTCTTGTCTCCTAGAAGACGGCCGCTTAAAGTTCGATAACTATGTTAAGCGTCTTTCCGCCCTTTCCACTAATGCATCTGAAGGAGTGACAGTCGGACCGGGTGAGATCCCGACAGCCCAGCCGACATTGTACGAGTATTACTTCGACGTGGAGAAGTCCAAATGGGTGCCTTGGGTGAGCGTCGTGCCTAACTATGTACACGACCCAGTTATAAAATTCAACGAAATTCTCGTGCCGACAGTAGATACTTGCAGAAGTAAGTGGTTGATAGAGCTGATGGTTGGCATACAGAGGCCAGTAGTCTTGGTTGGTGAGACAGGGACATCGAAAACAGCCACAGTGCAGAGCTTTTTGCGAAAACTCGATACGGATGCATACGTATGTTCTATAAGCTGTCCCCATTTTATCGACAATGATTGTGTTATATATAAGAAGTATGTATTGCTTGTTTGTCAACTGTGTTAAGGATCCAACTAAGAGTAGAATTTACAGGCAATTTGATGCTAGTAAAGTTTATTTCAATGTAAGTAAAATGGTTTCAATAAGGCAAACCATTCTTCAATTGTTGTTTTTTTGCAGAAATCATTTCTAATGTGTATTTTTTTACAGCTGCAACTAAACATAAATTTTTCTTCGCGAACAACATCGATGGATGTTCAACGGAATTTAGAGGCAAACGTTGAGAAAAGAACCAAAGATACGTATGGTCCTCCTATGGGAAAGAAACTTTTGGTGTTTATTGATGACATGAATATGCCGCAGGTACCAACTTTACTAGTGAATAAACGAAAACTTCCCGATGAAACACTTGCACATGCATGCGAGTTTGATTGCAAATTAAAGGCCGATTTTCATTTGGCATTTTTTGTGCGCGCGGGTGTAGCGCCCAATTCTGAGCATGCGTAGTTAAAATCAAGTTGCCTCGATTTTGTGTCCGCTGTGAGCGCCAGAAAGTTGATAGGGTCTCAAATTTTTTGTGCGCTACGCCCGCGCGCACAAAAAATATCAAATTGAAATCGGCCTTAACGGAACCAGCTTCCTAATTCTCTATTGTTTGCAATGACACAAATAATCAAAATTGACAAGTTCCTTAGGGATTTTGTCTTTGGTAGTATAAGTTCTTTTGATGTTTTGTCCTTCTACATGTATATTCCGTATAAAGTGATTCCTTTGAAAAATTATGCAATCAGTGACAGTATTATGGGGATTCGGTAAATCGTTGTTTAAATCAAGGTTTCAATAAAATTTGCAAAACTTTCTTCATTTTTAATTATTTCAGTATCAACTCGGTCAAGTATGTTACATGATAAAATAGGCGATGGCTTTAATTCTAGGACATTGGAAGAATTCTAGGACATTGCCTTCGCACAAACGTGTCGACGATCGTATTCGTAAACATGCACGAGATGCTTTAAATTGTGACACAAATTGTTTATCTATGGATCCAAAACAATCCTTAAAACGATCGATCCTTCATTTAAATAAGAATGACGATTGGCTTTCAGTATCAAAATTAGCATTGAACTGCATTGTATTGTTTCTCTGCAAGGTGGACACCTATGGTACACAGCAGCCAATTGCCTTATTGAAGCTACTCCTTGAAAAGGGGGGAATGTATGACAGAGGAAAAGAACTCACATTCAAGCATTTCAGGGACATTGGTTTCCTTGCAGCAATGGGAAAGGTCAGATTTGTAAATTTTTTTATGTTTACTTTATTCTCAATAGAGTTCCAAATTTATAAATATCTCTAAATGTTGACTAAGTTTAAAAACTCAATGAGATATGGCCATATAAGCACAGACTTTTTCCTACAAAACCTCTGTAATTTGGGCCACATCGCACCCAACTATCAACATACCTAGCTGATTTTGCGCATTTAGATATATTTTCGCAGCTTTTATGTTATATTGTCAGAACTGAAAATTTCTAGAAGTAGATTTTTGTAAATGTAAATTTGGCTAAATACGTACCGTCTTATTGTCATTGTACAGATAACAAATATTTGTGAAAGCCCAATCTGAATTCATCTGAAATCTAGAATATCATGTCAACTCAAAATATTATTTTGTTTACATTACATAAATTATTTTGATACATTGCAACCATGCTACTTGCCTGAAGGACGACTTCAGGTAAAACAAGGATACTATGCTTTCAATTATGCTTAAAAATTATGCTGACAATTTTAGGCCGGAGGAGGAAGGAATGAAGTGGATCCTCGATTTCTCACGTTGTTCAGTGTGTTTAACATGACATTCCCGTCAGAAGAGTCACTTAAAAAGATATACTTCTCCATACTCGATGGTCACTTAGCTCCGTTCAAAAAGGAAATCCGAAATTTGACAAGTCCCATCACCAACTGTACTCTAGAGCTGTACTCAAAGATCGTGCACGAGCTGCCACCAACGCCATCGAAGTTCCATTACATATTCAACCTTAGAGATTTGTCAAGGGTTTACCACGGACTGTGCCTGACAACGCCAGATCGGTTCAGTGAGCCACAACAAGTGATTCGAGTTTGGAGGAATGAATGTCTGCGGGTGTTCTATGATCGCTTGATCAATGATAATGACAAAGACCTTGTCCAGGTACCTCCTAGTAGCATTATCGTAACAAGGGCTTGATGGATATGTAGCGATGCAACGCCGTCGCAAAGAAATCAGGAACTTACACAAAATTGAATTCAGACAGAAGCGTTTTGAAGCTATCACTGTGAAGAATAGTTTCTGTGTCTGAAAAATTTCTTCTTTTCTTCAGTCTGTCTTAAATCCTCTAATGCATATCTTTGTCTGGACGCTGCTAAGACACACGTCACTCTAAGTTTCACTCGCTTGCTGGAGCAGCGTCACGATAGAGTCTTATAATGAAATCTAGGCGTTAAGGTCCTCAAATTTAACTCAAACTAATTAATTCATATGACTTCAAAGTACTCACTCTTGTAATGAATTAAAAGCATAGATTCTAAGACATTTAATGATTTATTTATGATGGAAACATTACTGAAGCCATTTCCATTTTGTAGGGACATTTAAAACGTCTGGTTGAAGAACATTTTGTGGATCATTCGTCAGTGGTGCTTCGAGACCCAGTATTGTATGGAGACTATCGCAATGCATTAACAGAAGAGCCTAGACTTTACGAAGATGTAGTCGATTATACAGCTTCTAAGGCCATCTTTGAAGAGGTTTGCTATCCCCAAACGTTTAATGAAATTGCTACTCTCGGATTATTTTCATTTTAGGTTCTTTAGTGTTAAACGTTTTGACGTCTTTTTGGAACCAAATGCTCTTTTGTAGGTGTTCTTTGGAACCAAATTTTATCAAAGTTTCTAAGTTTCTAAAATGCAGTGATCGATTTTGGATAGGTGTCATACCTAAAAGGTTTTTGCTTCTTTGCCCAGGGATTTTTACAAGGATTGAAGAATATTCTCGGCAAAATACCCCTTGTTTGGTGAATCTTCCTTAAAGATAATAAGGCGGGATTTGGGGTCTGTACTTAACTCTCCCTCGACACTTTTCAGTCATATGATTGCCATTTTTCCGGGTCCTGATTTTGTCATGAATATCGTTGATTTCAGATTCTTGAAGAGTATAACGTTGATAGAAACGCAATGAGCCTCGTTCTATTTGACGACGCATTAGAGCACCTTACGCGCATTCATCGTGTTATCCGCATGGATCAGGGGCACGCTTTGCTTGTCGGCGTGGGTGGCAGCGGAAAGCAAAGTCTCACTCGACTGGCTGCCTTCGCTGCTGGCTGCGATGTATTCGAAATAACGCTGACTCGTGGATATGCTGAGAACGACTTTAGGGAAGATCTGAAAGGCTTGTACCAAAAACTTGGAATGGAAGACAAAAAAATGGTATTTTTATTCACTGATGGTCATGTTGCACAAGAAGGTGAGATAGTGAGTTTCGAGTATTGTCAGAAATTCAAAATTTTGTTCCGTTGGATTTTCTTATAGCGACCACCTCTGAATAGTGACCGCTATTAGAGGTTCAACTGTGATAATCTTCGACTACCAGTTCCGGCCACGTTCATGTGCGATACCTAGAACATGCACAGATATCTTCTCCAACTTTTTTGTGCTGATCAGCTCTCCGTGGAATATTTTTTGAAAAGTCAGAAAGAGTATTTCAATGAACATCCTTATTTCTAGTTCATTACTTAAACACACACATCTGGGAAGTTAGGGGCATCTAGCAAGTATTTGTGTATCAATTGATTAGCATTAGATCTTTTCAGTTTATGGAGACTATTTCCTCTTTTTAGGTTTCCTGGAATTAATCAATAACATGCTCACTTCCGGGATGGTTCCTGCATTGTTTGCAGATGATGAAAAAGAAGCCATTCTCAATCAGGTAGGCCATTAGCTTTTTTCAGGCCCGTGGTCTCATTCAAATCCACCAGATCAGGTAAAAAGCTGGATAGTAAAAGTCGATAGTGAAACAACGAAAACGATGGCTGTGGGTTTTTGGACAAATGCATTTATTTTGCAAAAAGGTATGCAGCAAGCGGCTCGTCGACGGCAATAGTGTCCCTCTCTCTCCAACAGCTAGGTTGGTATATTTCTGGTACCCTGGGTTTAGACAGGGTGGTCACGTATGCACCTTAACGAAAGATAAAGTCAAAGCTGGAGTCAGTAAACAAATATATAAATGACATTGGCAAAAAGGCTCGCCTATGTGTTGCATAATATGAGGATTATTCTCAAAATGGTAGTCTTTCTAGTTATTGTGCAAACTAATCTTTTTACTCTTCGTGAATGCTAGATACGCCCCGAAGCGCAGAAACATGGCGTAGGACCGAGCAGAGAGGCGGTATGGCAGTTTTTTGTAACTAAGTGTGCAAACAACCTACACATCGTGTTGGCCATGTCGCCCGTCGGCGATACACTGAAGACGCGGTGCAGGAACTTCCCAGGTCTGGTTAATAACACCAGCATCGACTGGTTTATGGCGTGGCCGCAACAAGCTCTCTTTGCTGTAGCTTCGCGATTTCTTGAAGAAGTAAGTATCTTCTAAAATAGAATCAAAATTTGTGCCTAAGTAGAGTTGCCAGATGAGCTGATGCAGATGAGCGCATACCGCTTGGCAGTAAATTTGTCTAGCATAAAAAATTTGAAGAAAGTTTTTTTTTGCGATTGTCAATGCAAGACCATCAGGTATTAGCATCAGGCTCCGAGAGCCGCTAGATATGTGATGTGTCTTGATAGCTGCATCGGCTTTTTGTCGCAATTGTCTTTTCCTTTGGTTGCAATGTAGTTTTTAATGAGACTGTTTGAAACTGAAAAGAAAACTTAATTTCCAGTGAAAGATTAGGTGATTTGTTATGACGAAAAAATATTTGACTTTTGCCTCTTTATATAAATATTAAAAAGGCTCGGAAAAGAGAAAACGTAGAATGTTATACTTTGTGTTTTTTGTCTTTTTACAAAGTTTTTTCGTTCTCTTGAAAAGCAAAACAAGATACCCGATGAATACAAGGACAATGTAATTGAACACGTGGTCAAAGTTCACGGATCGGTTGGGGTTTACAGCAAAATGTTTCTACAAAAACTTAGAAGAGTCAATTACGTCACTCCAAAGAATTACTTGGACTTCATCAAAACGTATGTTCGATTGCTGGAAGAAAAAGATCAGTTCGTGCTTGAACAGGTTAGTGTTCTATTTAAGAAAGCAATCTTGCCGTTTATGATATAAACCTTTGTTTACTTGCCATTGCCGTACAAGATTTGTTGAGCCAATATTATTGTGTCTCCCTATAAAATGCTACGAGCTATGGAAGCGTAATTGGAAAAGGAATCAGTATAGACAACGAGGTATGGAAATTTGTGACGATTTTTTCTAGAAGATGATCAGTTTTGAAGGTGTTTTGGAAAGATTTCAAGCAACTAGAAGAAGAATTAGAAGATCAAACCAATTTATTAAAGTTTCCGAAGATTTTCTGTACGTTGAATGTTTAGGAGTCTACAGTTGTCTATAAGTAGTCAATTTTTGTTCTAGTGCCGGCGTTTAGATGGAGGTCTGTCAAAACTGTTAGCTGCAAGTGAGCAGTTGGTGGAGTTAAACGAAAAATTGGAGATTCAAAAGGTAGCTGTGACGGAGAAAACTGAGGCCTGTGAGAAACTTTTGGAGGAGATCACACAGAAGACGAACCAGGCTAACGAGAAGAAGGAAATGGCTGTAGGCAAACGATCAGAGATTGCTGAAGAGAAAATAAAAATATCAGAAGAAAAGGTTTCTAACTATCACATGCCTGTTCACGATTAAACATTATCAACTATTTTGTTTTCAAGAATTCATTTAAACTTTACATGGTGAAACTTCATGATAAAATCGATATGTAAAGGCAATGCTTTTCAATCTCAACTTGAAAGCAAAGCAGCAATAAGTATATTAAAGTGATCAAAATAACAGGGCCTAATATGTTGCGAAAGGAGATTTTATTCTATTGATTACAGATAAACAAAATTATCAGTTTTTCTTGTCCTTATCCCTTATTAATTTCGCTAATCTTTTTCTGGCTAGCATTATTTTTTACAGTTGAAGCAATGTCAACATTGTTTACTATCACATATGCCTCTCCCACAAAGGCTCTTGCGTCAATCGACTTTTCAAACTTGCCTTTGTCTTTTAGGCCGAAGCCGAAGATGCTCTTGCTGAGGCCTTGCCCGCGCTTGAAGAGGCCCGTCTTGCATTGCAAGAGCTTGACCGATCAGACGTCACTGAAATCAGGTTTCTTTTTGTAGCATTATATGAATGTTTCAAATTAAGCAGTGTTATATTCAGCACGCTCTTCAGTTCAATTTTCAGCTGATCTTCAGAATGAGTCCCGTAAACCAAAGATAAAAAGAATTTTTGTTAATAAAAAGGGGAGTGCATCGTAAGCAAAACTCTTTCAATTTTCTCTAGTAACACAGCATCTTTATAGGCAAATTGAAGTTTATCTTTCTTAAATTGAAAATTATTGTCTTCATTGTTGCCCCCCTCTTGCTCGTCTTCATTGTTGCCTCTATTTTCCTTTTAATACCTCAATATTTCACGCTTTAAAGTATAAATACAGAATCAAATGCAAAGATACTCTTGTCTTTAGCAAGCAAGCTCCAATCAGCATAAGCATCACTTTGATCTGTTTTCCATTAGCATACAGCCTAAATGAAACCCTGTCTAATCCACAAATGATTCATGATTAAAACCTGCACTATGGACTTTGTTATAAACGCAAGACTAATCTTTAGTGTTCGTTGCTAAACTAGCAATATATCGTATTTGGTATTTACTTTAAGAACGTTTTCAAAGCCACCCAAACCAGTGCAGCTAACACTGGAGTGCATTGTCATACTGCGAGGTATCAAGGATGTATCATGGAAGACTGCCAAAGCAATGATGTCCGAATCTGGTTTTCTGAAATCTCTTCAAGACCTCGATGTCGATGGCATTTCCTCTGGTCAGGTATGTTACCGAGTTTGTATTTATAAAGTTTAAGCAAGGAATAATGCATTACTCATTGCTGAAGAACGTGAAGATAATGAAAAAATCAAAAACTACTTGTTGGTGCCGTTTGATTCATTGGCATACAGAGATGGAATTTTACCAGACCGTATATCAGCAGATGTACCAAGCAAAATTGATTTTCGTACAGCGACGAGTTTCGTCGTACCCCTCTGTAGCCAATGACAGAATAGATAAGGATTTTTGTAAAATCCGTTACCAAGAGTCGCATCATTTTTTCAGATATGTCCTACAACATTGAGTTTCCAGTCCTTGAGTTTCCATGCACCCAAAAAATTAGCAAACATTGTATAAACTTTTTTTTATCTGCTTTGGAGATCAATTGAATTGAAGCATCTTTGAAATCGATTTTCAGGTAAGAAATGTGAAGGGATTGCTAAGAGAAATGGATACTCCGATCGATCAAATGAAAGAAATTAGCAAAGCTGGCGCTGGTTTACTGAAATTCGTATGGGCAATTATGGGATATTGTGATGTTGCAAAGACCATCAAACCGAAGAGAGAAAAGGTCAAGTTCTTATCCTTAGTCTTATTACTGAACACCTTTACACTTTCCACTACTTTGCAAAAGAGAATTGTTAACTATTACCAAGATTACAACAAGTAAGAAAAATGTACTAGCAAAACATTTCAGAACTGTGTACTTGATGACGTGGAAGAGTATTGTTATGTCAATGCTGTAAGCAACATGTCGAGAAAAACTATGCCAAGGGGTTAAAAGCAAGTAGTAACCAATTAAAAAAAGAACTGGAAAATATACAGCGCCTCTTGCAGACTTTTGTAGACCATACGGACCTAAGAAGTCTAAGCCCAAGATCTTCATTTGAAATCTGTTTCTTTTTACTTTGAATGGTGAAGTAGGGAAGAAAATCATATTCTTAAATATTCACCCTGGATTATATTAGACATAAATTGCAAAGTCTGCCAAGGCATATTGCATCTTTTGACCTCTTTGATCGACTTCACAGGTTGCACGGCTTGAGAGAAATTTCATGCAGAGCAAAAGAGACCTTGAAAGAATAGAAAAAGAAGTTGCTGCTATCGAGGCTCTGTTGAAGTCCCTCGGGGATAAGTATGAAGAAGCAATGAAAGAGAGGCAGAGTCTGCAGGAAGAGGCCAACATTATGGAACGGAGGCTGATTGCAGCTGACAAACTTATATCAGGCCTCGGATCAGAGAAAATCAGGTATGTTTACAGTTCCTTTTATCTTGTTAGCATATGATCAAGTATCATTTTAGACGAATTCGATTAATAGCAGTGCAACTTTTGTGAAATTTTGTGAAAAATGAATAGCAGTGAATAGAGTGCACCCGCAAAATATTATGAAAAATCTTGAAAATCCCTTGTCAATCGTACCCCCTCCCCCAACAATTCTGTTCAACTTACGGCACTATTTTGGGGGAGTTCAGTTAGTTTCAAGTTTTTATTTTCTATGGAGCCTTGTTTCCAATAAAGAAATTATAATTGCTTAGGTGGACGGAAGACCTTGAAGAGCTCAAAAAGCAACGCAAGCGTTTACTTGGTGACTGTTTACTTGGAGCAGCCTTTCTTAGCTACCTCGGCGCTTTCAGCTGGGATTTCAGAAACGACTTGTTACGCAAAGAATGGGAAGCGGATATATTGGCGAGGGAAATACCAATCAGCCAGCCATTTAAGTTGGATACATTGCTAACGAGCGACGTGGAGATAAGCAAGTGGACATCGGAGGGTCTTCCTCCTGATGAGTTGTCCATCGAAAATGGCATTCTCACAACTCAGGCGAGCAGATACCCTCTTTGTAT
Organism: Rhopilema esculentum; assembly: GCF_057945365.1. Taxonomy (NCBI): domain Eukaryota; kingdom Metazoa; phylum Cnidaria; class Scyphozoa; order Rhizostomeae; family Rhizostomatidae; genus Rhopilema; species Rhopilema esculentum. The sequence continues at coordinate 8,662,153 of NC_142821.1, forward strand.
CGATCCCCAACAGCAGGCATTGAACTGGATTAAGAAGAAAGAGGAAAAGAACAATCTCAAGGTAGTTTATGATTTTCTTGGCAAACTGTTTTATTAAACCCCAAACAGAAGTCTCCATTCAAAGGGTATCCTTCAAGGATGCGAGATGGTGGGATGTAGATGGTAGGCAATGCTTATGCATTTTTGGTGCAGATAGTTATTGGTTTGCACACCATGGGAGAAAATTTAGGGAACAGCGAACCTTGAATACAAAGGGTCTGGTAGTTTGGATGTAGTCAAAAAAAGGGACAGGTAGCTCTTCGCGTAGAGAAGAAGCGTGTACATTATACTAAAATAATTTGTACATTTAAAGTAGCAAGCCTAAAATAAAGCTATTAGAAGTACCAGTAACGTTGATACATCTATACAGCTATCAATGCTTGTGCAAACTCTTCGAATTGTGTTAAACCTATATTGAGTTTTGTTTTTTAATAGGTACTTACTTTCAACGATCCAGAGTTCTTGAAGCAGCTTGAACTTGCAATCAAATACGGTTTTCCAGTGCTCTTCAAGGACGTTGATGAATACATCGACCCAGTGATTGACAATGTCCTTGAGAAAAACATCAAAGGTGCGTTGAATTTCTAGTCAAAAATTATACTTAAAATTGTTAACGAAAACCAAGGCCCTAGGACACACTTCCTGTATAAATCAATCATATAAAGTTTAAATAATCAAAATTACAGTTTACCGGTGTATCGTTAAGTAATCGATGCGGTATGGGCAGAGGTGTACACGCTTTTGGTGTTTAGAACAGGACGGTTCTAAGTTGCAACACAGAGCTATTGTTAGCTAGAAATTATTATTTTTACTGCAATCTGAAAGGTCATCGTGGGTAGCAAAATAGTATAGATTTGCTGATAAAAATGTTGAATATTTTTACATTCCATTCCTGTTCTTTCAACAGTTGTCTTGCTTATGATTTCAGAAATCTTACGTATGAATACAAGAATCCCTACTTTCATCTCATTAGAATTCCACAATTTCCTTGGTTGGCCTTATTTACTAAGCTAAGTTTTGTTGAAATAACTGTTAAGAGGAACATGTTTACTATATAGGTGAAGCTGGACGACAAAGCGTAATTCTTGGTGACAAGGAGATCGACTACGATCCTGCCTTTAGGCTCTACCTGAATACGAAGCTGTCCAATCCAAAGTACACACCGGCCCATTTCGGAAAATGCATGGTTGTCAATTACACGGTTACTCTTAAGGTGAATAAGACACTTTGAATCTAATGGGCATTTTCATACAGGGGTTCATAGCTTTGAGTCACACTTTAACCTATGCAAAATGCTTATTTTTTTAATTCTGCAAAATGCTTATGCAAAATTTTTGTCACTAGCGTTATAGTTCTCCGTAGTTCATACGTAAAAAATGGCCCGGCTCTGTTTTTGTGCTCTGTTTTAGATTTGTAGCATCTGCATGAGCTAAGAGAGAAGCTAGATTAGTAAGCTATTTAATTACTTAATGTAGCTGAAAGGCATAAGCTTTCTTTGCTTTCCAGTCCTTAGTAACGAGGCTGATTTACGTTAGCTTCGCATGGCATTATTAAGTTTCATTGGTGCTCACATAATCATGACTATATTAGCCAGCAGAAATTGATATGTTGGCATTTTTATTCAAGGGCCTTGAAGATCAGTTGTTAAGTGTGATTGTTGGCTTTGAGCGGAAAGAGTTAGAGGAACAAAGAGAGAGGCTCATTCAAGAAACAAGGCAAGACATATACCAAGCATTTTGACTATAGCTCATTAAACTTAAGACTTTTTAGTATGTATTCTCTAAACTCTGGTGGCCTACTTTTCCCTCTAAATTCTATCCTCTGCACTTTTGCGGCCGTAGTTGTTATTCTCGTTTTAATGATAGTCTCCTTGTTAACAGTTAACAGTTAACAGTTAACAAATGTCATAAAAACAAACTGTAAAAGACTAGAGGTTTGTTGGTCATTAAGATTTAGCTGTTGGATTAAGACAAATTTTGGAGCATCCTTTACGAATAACTGATTAAAAATTGTTTAATGTCGTTTGTGTATGATGACAGAAACGTTTCTTTCTAGTGATAATAAGCGCCTACTGAAAGATCTAGAAGACACGCTTCTCAGAGAATTGGCAACATCAACTGGAAATATGCTTGATAATGCAGAATTGGTGCAAACATTGGAAGACACAAAGGGAAAAGCTACGGAAGTGAGTATATCTCTTGTCAGTAACAAGAAAACTTTGTTAAAGGCCCTTCACTGCTCAAAATTTAAAAACTAAGTGCTAATCCCGAGGATCAAATGAAGATGTAACTATTTAGCTTTTCCTATTTTAAAATTGATAGGAGAACAGGATTTAGGAAAATATGCTTAGAGAAAGGTGAGCTTGTGACACAGCCAGGGCAGGACTCAGAGTGGCTGTCTGCTTATTATAAAACTTTTGCAACTTTAATTTTCCAATATTGATTTCGTTAACTGTTGTATTTCTTTACAACTTTATTTTGCAATTGATTCTAGGTAGCCGAAAAACTCAAGCTTGGAGCAAAAACGGCAAAGGATATTGACAAACTTAGGGATGGATATCGACCAGCGGCGAAACTGGGTGCTGTGCTTTTTTTTGTGCTTGCAGAAATGTCAAACATCAACTCCATGTACCAGTATTCGCTTAATTCATTTTTGGACGTGTTTGGTCTCTCGCTTAGAAAGAGCTTGCCAGATTCCATATTGACAAAACGGTTGAAGAACATAATGGACACGCTAACAGTCAACCTCTATAACTACGCCTGCACTGGTAAGGCTTTGATCATGTATCTAAATTACCTAACAATAACAGTATGGGCGAAGGTGAAGAATCCGGTTCAGGTAATCCGATTAACCCTCGTGTCATACACGTCGATGAATTTTTTGACTGCATCAACGAATCACAGGTCGCCTAGGGTCAGGGAACGCTCTCCTAAAAATATGACACGTAGCAAAACATGATACCTCTTCGGTGGTACCTCGAGATACTATATATTAGCTTGCGTGCTGTACAATAAAATGTGACGATATAATTTTGAATTTAAGTAAAATTGTATTAGGAAAAGAAAGCGAATTTATTAACGGTGGTTCGAACATAGCCCGATATCAAAATTCTATGTATGCCACGTTTCTGCTTATCCGTACATTCCTAAAAAAACTGTATTGTTTCTCATCATACGTTTCTAAGCCCAAAATGCTTTTTAGTCAGCAAATCTCCTTAAAAGAGGACTTGCCTTTTCGAGTTTTAGACTGTTCGTTTGCCTTCGTTTTAAAGGTGTATCTGAACATTTCAAGCTCAAAGGCTCTTACGTAAGGTTCTGATCTAAAACCTGAACTTTGATGATGAATTTGATTGAAAACGGTTCACGGGCAATGTACTTTAGAATTAATACAATTTCATATGTTATGCCAAGACAGGCTGATTCAAAGGTGCTGATTCAAAAAAAAATGTCATGTAGGCTGTGAAATCTTAGGTTTTTTGTGTGCTTATTTACTGTACCGTGTTGGCTATTTACTCTACACTAGGCTATCGTAGTTTAGAGACCGCAGCAATTGCCCTGTTCACACGATACCTGATTCGTTTTTCTGCTGCCGCGTTAACAGACTTTGACAAGTGAGGGCTTTGACAACGTTTATACTTTTAATTATATGAATTTGGAATGCCATAGCAGCTTCGGTTAAAACAGAAGACTGTATTTCATCTACAACCTTTAATTAAGAGCCTAAGAAAACGGCGTACTTGCAAGACTCGTCTTTAGTACAATTATAGAAATGAAGCTTCTTTAAGATATTCCACAGTCGCGCTAAGTCATTGAAAGACCTCTGATGGCCTATTTGTCTAAACCTGCAGACATCTAGCCGAGCAGATGTGTCTCTGTTATCATTTAATCTTCTTATAAACGTTGATTCAGAAATTAGCCTTACCACCTATAACGTTTTACCAACAACAAGAAGGACAGTTATTTTAGCAGCAAACTTCAGACTAAAGATAACTTAATGATGTGGATTACGATACAGTTAGCTGCTTTGGCTAAACACTATCTTGCAAAGTTGCTATTTATCGATATAATTAAACAGCATTACACCAGCCAATTAAAATAGCACATATCGAGTAGATTTAGAAACTAATTTTGGTCGTAGCCTAATCTGTCTTTTCTCAAGCGTTGATCTGACTCAATGCTACTAGTTGATACGATAAAGCTTTTAATTTGATTAATCTTTCTTAGGTTTGTTCGAGCGACACAAGTTGTTATTCTCGTTCCAAATGACTGTGAAAATAATGGAGGCGGATAACAAGATGAGTCATGATGAGCTGGATTTCTTCATCAAGGGAAACATTGCGCTTGAGAAGGGAGCAAGAAAAAAGCCTCATGCTTGGTTGACCGATCAGGGATGGGAGGATATTCAAAAACTTACTACCGTCGTCCCTGATAAATTCTCTAATCTTGCCGACAGCATAGAGAGAAACGGAAATGTTTGGAAAGAGGTGGGTCTTCCATGTTCCTACCTGCAACGAGGCAGAGCGGGAAGGGGGTAATTACAATCCACCATATGTCTACACTGGAAGAAATAGAAGATTTTCCAGAGTCATTTCCACAAACCGAACAAAATTTTCTAATTGGCCGCGTACATAGTGTCAGAAACTGAGTTGTTTCTTTCCTGAGAAAATTGCAAGTGGGGTTCTCATATCTATTGACTTCAGTCAATACTTTTGGCGTTTAAGTTTGAATGTTTCTCCAGTCAGTTTGGATATATATATATATATATATATATATATATATATATATATATATATATATATATATATATATATATATATATATATATATATATATATTGATTCTGAAGAAGCATATTGCGAAACGTTAATCAAGTTGTTTTTTACTGATCATCTATTTAAATTTTTTTTAATAAACATTACAGTCTAGAGCTTTTGAATACATACATATATATTTATATATAAATACAATTCCTGGATATCTCGGTCATGCCATTTTGCTAGAATCATTTTGATAGTCTCAAAATCACAAATTCATATGCATCACAACAACAGGGAAACATACTGTTTAGAAAACTATTCAGTTAAAAATGCATTGCTAATGATTGCCTGGAAGCAAATTTTAGATTATTACATCATATTTTGTCTCTGTTGCAGTGGAACGATTTGGATGCACCAGAGTCAGCACAGTTCCCTGAAAACTACGAGGAAAGCTTGACGGATTTCCAGAGGCTTCTTCTCTTGAGATGCTTCAGAGTGGATCGCATTTACCGTGCAATAACAAGCTTTGTGATCGGCAGAATGGGCGAAAAGTTTGTGACACCACCGGTTATTAGCTTCGAAGCAATATTTGAGCAATCAACGCCCTTTTCGCCAATCATATTCATTCTGAGCCCCGGTTCGGATCCAGCAAGTGACCTCATGAAACTGGCAGAGAGATCTGGCTTTAGTGGAAACAAGCTAAAGTTTTTAGCCATGGGTCAGGGTCAAGAAAAGGTAGATACTTGAAATGAGTTTTAGATTATTGCACGATGCAAGGAGATGCGGCCCAATTAAACAAGGGACATTGTTAGAGAATCTGATAAGGCATACTCTTAATGGCCTTAAAACAGCAGCAAAGTTGTCGGTTTTAAAGTAAAATGGCATTTTTCAAGCAAAAACGGACTTCAGCAACAATGCCATTAGATTTTATTTCCTGCTTGTCAAAGCTATAATTTTATCTTCTTATGCTTGGAAAGTTTTCCGTATCTTGCTCTTTTCATTAATCTGATCTTTTCATGTAGCATGATACTTTATAGAGTTATGTAAAAATTGACTTATATCCCTGTCATTTTCTATGATAGCTTGCTCTGCAACTGCTAGAAACAGCAATAAGCAGAGGACATTGGCTAATGTTGCAGAACTGCCATCTCTTAGTAAAATGGTTGAGGGAGCTGGAAAAGGCCTTGGAGAGGATCAACAAGCCACATCCTGATTTCCGGCTTTGGCTCACAACAGACCCCACTCCACAATTCCCGATCGGAATTCTACAGAGATCTCTCAAGGTAGGATTCAAATCACGTTATCCAACTATAGGGCGTTCTAGTTTCCTCTTATCTAACGAGCAGGGATAGCTAATCCTCCAATCAAGTCTTGAACAAAAAGCAGTATAAAGATAGCCCTTACTTAACAATTCCAGCAGCCAGTCTGAGCCTTTTATCAAACTCAATTTCAAGCGCACGTCTCCTTCAGGTTGACCATTTCCCTATGGGTGGTCGTGGATTGAAGATCTCACTGTACAAAACAAATATTTTGTACTTTTTAGGCATGTAAAAATCACCCAGGTTTAACCCAAAAGGAATAATTATGCATGTCCGGAGTAATAGATCAGATTTTTGCAACGCAATTTCTTTCCTCAAGCTACGTTTTACCAACAAGAATATCACTTTTAAGGTTTTGCTTAGTAAAAATCTAAAACGAAATGACGACTATGCACCTAGACTTTTTTGATTTCAATCTATGTGAAATCGATAAATTTTTTACTTTCAATACATACACTTGAAATGGACACGATCTTTTGAAAATGTTTTCATATATAGAAGGTCTCAGGTATGATTTATCTGTACCTAGCTCCTACTCGTACAGTTGGCTATATGTAAATGTAAAAACAAATTAATTTTTCCTAATGAAGGTTGTTACTGAGCCACCGAATGGGCTGAAGTTGAACCTTAGGAGTACATACCACAGGATAACAAACGCTGTTTTGGCAGAGTGTCCCCATACAGCATACCCTGCACTTGTGTACGTGCTAGCCTTCTTCCATGCTGTTGTACAAGAAAGGCGAAAGTATGGAAAGATAGGCTGGAACATCCCATACGACTTCAACGAGTCAGACTTCCGTGTTTCGATGCAGCTGCTTGGCACATACCTCACAAAAGCATACGACTTGGCTGAAAGCAAAGTACCGTGGGGCAGTCTCAAGTATCTCATTGGAGAGGTATTTTACGTGTTTTCTTTTCAATGTTATAATGTTTGAATCTAGCTGTTTAGACACAGCGAGGTTACTTGCAATATCATTTCTCCCAGATAGTATGAATGTGTATTGTCTAAGTACCTCCAGTAAGCTATGCCATTGATCTTTGGTAAAATATTATTGAAATTTCAATCTGTCATGTCACAGGTAAACATATTTTCCAGAATGCGTTGTTTTAAGATACCAGTGCGATAAAAGTGCAATAAGTTTTCAGCTTCTATTTTTGTACATAACTTTTTGATTGACAGGTCATGTATGGTGGTCGTGTCATTGACGACTTTGACAGACGAGTTGTCAACACATATATGGATGAATATATGGGAGACTTCATTTTTGACACGTTCCAGCCGTTCCATTTTTATGTGGATGAATCTGTTGATTATTCTATTCCCAAACCGGGCAATGAAGCGGAAGAGCCAAAGAAAGTCGAAGACAAAAAATCCAAAGGCAACAATTCTAAAAAAGAGGGCATAAGACCCGAATGTAATCGTGATGTTTACATGGACATAATTGAGTCGTTGCCATTGTCAAATACTCCCAACGTGTTCGGTCTACATGCAAACGCCGAGATCGGATACTACACAAGTGCTGCAAAAGACATTTGGGCGCATTTGGTGGAGCTACAGCCGCAGACTGGAATTGACAGTGGAGGGATAAGCAGGGAGGAGTTCATCGGCAAAATCGCGTCCGACATTCAAAGCAAGCTGCCTCAGCAGTATGACGTCCCACAAATTAAGAAGCAAATCTCTGAGATGACACCAACCACCATCGTCTTGCTGCAAGAGCTTGACAGGTTCAATGTGCTCATTTCAAAAATGGCGACAACCTTGATGAATTTGCAGCGGGTACATACATTACTTTATAATAACCTGCAGAGTTCTGTTTTTTAAAACTTCTACATTCAGCGCCAATTTCTACTAGTCTCTAGATCCGGGCTTGTTTTTCTTTAAAAACCTGCTATCTTTATTTTGTCTACAAATCTACAAAGTCGTATTGTTTTAAGGGCCCTGTGTTTTGAGCTAAAAATAAGGTTATGCTCGCATTTATTTCTTCATTGAAATGATTTTTTGTGTCAGCTGAGAAAGTCAGAATATTTCTGTAATGGACGTGAAAATGGTTTAGGGCGATTTCGATTGGTTCTCTTGAATATAATCCATGAATTTAGAGAATAAAAGGGCAAACCTATCATTTAGAGAATAAAAGGGAGAAAACTAAATTTAATTTATGAGCCAGAATATTTGCCAGAATGTGAACATTTCTAAATTAAGTATGCAATTCACTCCAATCAATCTTTTCGTTCAAAGGCCTTGGCTGGGGAAGTTGGCATGGACAACGAGCTAGACGAGGTATCAAGAGCACTATTCAATGGCCAGTTGCCACCAAGTTGGCGCAAATTGGCACCAGCAACGCTGAAGACCCTCGGTAGCTGGATTGAGCATTTCTTACACCGCCATGAACAGTACACCAAATGGGTATGTTTGCACTTTTTGCGAAAAGATAATCTATAAAGAGAGAGTTGTCAAATTGAAAAGACTCGTGTTCACATAGCCCGTGTTCACCCAGCCTGCGTGAAGACTCTAACCTCCTTCGTGAGGGTTAGGGTCTGCACGCAGGATAGTGTTCACCCTACTCCACATTCTTTTTGCTTCTTTTTGCCAAATGCTACCTTTAGCTAAATACTCCGTTAATATTGAATATTATAATGGGTATTTATGGGTATTCATATTACCCTGCCAAGACAATACTACCTTTTTTCGTTTTCAAAATAATGCGTTTGCAATGCGCAAACTGCCTACCTGTCTTTTCAGTTTGCTCTTTTTCAAAATGTGTTTTCAAATTTTCGGGCAAGGTCAATAGATTTGCATCTATGTTCATGAGGAAACGGATTTGTCTGAGGGTGGTGGTAAGGTATTGAGACACACTAGAAAATCTTTCAAGTCGTTTTTCATGTTAAGTTTGTTCATTCTAAAATTTCAAAAGCAAATACCTTATCCTTAAACGTTTTGTTTCAGAATGTATATGTTTATAAAAAATGCGCCAAGTTGAGTTGGCTACGCAAAACTTAAGCATTGCATTTTCATTTTTCTAACTTAGTCTTGTTTTGATATTTCTAAGTTAGAGAAGGGCATCATCAGTGGTTTTCGATTGTCAACCAATAGCTGTGACAATATTTAACCATTTATGATGAATAGAATTAAGGTTATCTCCTCCAAAATCACCTGCAACATCCTTTGAATATCTTGCAACATCTTGACAACTTACCATTCTGTTTGTTACTGAAAACGAAGCCAAACATCTTTAGCAAAGTTGTCATTCGTTTAGAGATATAAAAAACTAGTCACAATATGATGATTTTGTTGATACTTCTGAACGACCAGTTCGACTCTCCTACTAACAGATATACCGAAAGTCAGCCTTGTCGGAATTATACGGAATTACATCACCGGAATACTGGGATTTTTTACTTGCTTTTTAAAATTGATGAGCGCGAGCAAAAAAGCTCCGTGAATTCATAATTATTAATGGACCCATTTCCCTCTGTCATAGAACACTTCAGATTAAGTGAAAAAGTCATTTCTCAATAAAATAATCATCTCAACACACCCAAAGTACTTCTTTTATTTTCAAAACATGAATGAAAATGGACTCAGTAGTTTATTACTTCACGTTGCTCGGTTTAAAGCTTTTCTCCATTGTTATACGACGGGAGGAGATACTTGTCAGGAATAGGGCGGTTGTCACTTAAGATGATAAATTGATTCAAATGTCAGAATTTTACTTCACAAAACGCCCTTTTCATTAGAATACGTTCCTCATCAACCTCTTAATATGTGTCTATTGATATTCAATTTGAAGTATTTAATTTGAAATATTTAACTCATAAAAGATGTTTTAGTAGATTAAATTGTCAAAAGAATTTGAGGATTGTAAAGTATGTTCGCTTGTATACACATTTTCCCTTCCTAAAAACTGCATTTTATCGATTTGCGTATTAAGCCAACCAAATAGTTCTAAATTGCAATCAATTTTTTTATTTTAATATTCAATTCTGAATTTCATTGTGAGAAGTCTTATTAAAAATCATTCATTCAATTTTGTCCAGGTTAACGACGGCGAGCCTCCAGTCATCTGGCTCTCTGGGCTTCATATCCCCGAATCGTATCTAACCGCTCTGGTCCAAGCCGCTTGCCGCAAAAACGCCTGGCCGCTTGATCGCTCGACATTATACACGTGCGTTACGAAATACCAAACAACCGACGAAGTCACGGAGCATGCGCACACCGGATGTTTTATTCGAGGGCTCTACTTAGAAGGAGCGTCTTGGGATCTTAATTCCTCGTCCCTGGGTGTGCCGAGGCCAAAACAGCTGGTCGAAGAGCTTCCGATTTTAAAAGTCATTCCAATTGAGGCTCATAAGCTCAAGTTACAGGTAAGATAACTTCGTTTTGTGGGGCTCCAGTGATATTTAATGGAAGAGGCAACCATTAAAATTGATTGTCAAGCTTGTAATCCTTATTCTCAAAGCAACCTTCCAGCAAAAGATTTTATTTTGGTGTTTTGTTCTCCAGTTCTGTTTCCTGTTTATGATTACAGTAAGCAATAGCCTTTTGGCGGGAAACATTCAGAATTAGCTTGTTTAGCGCCCGGAAGCCGTGACCCTTAAGCTCTCTATCTTTGGTCTTCAACGCATGATATTTTCCTTTCTTCAGTGACGCTCTGGCCTCCTTTCAGTAGACCCTATACATGTATTTAACCAATCTTTTGCCTCCATTTGGAGCATCTCTCACCCCATAGTAGTCTAGTCTGCTTTTAAGACAGTTCAAACATTCTGTATTAGGAATAACTCAATTTGAATTAATTCTTTTAGTTATTTTCTAATCTATAAAAGCATATCAAAAACATTAAAGTGAATGAGTTTGGTAAACACCCGCGCACGTCACATTGCGCCACTTTAAAACAAAACTCAAAACAAATCTGATTCAAAAAACGCCTACTTAAATTCAGGTGTCCTTGAAGGTGGCTTGGATGGACGAAACTCTAATTCATATTGATGACAACCTTCAGCGACAATTATTAGCTGTAATCCTACTTCAATACTATTATTCTAGCTGCTAATTTCTATCCTTTTTAAGTCATATCTCCTGTAATTTCCCTAATCAACCACTGTACGCGGCATTTGCAAAAGTTATTACACTGTCTGTATGCAATAACTTTTTTAGTGAGACCAATAACTTTCAATTAGCGGGTGATAGTTTAGTTACCAATATGAAAAAAAAAGATTTACATTGAAATGTTTTTTAAAGGGTATTATCATTGACTTTGGAAAACCAAAAGATATTTTTAGCATTGACGCAATGAACTCTGGGAAGAACACCATGGAAACAGTCTGTTTGCTTGGTTACTGCTTTCGTGACATAGGTTCGGTGCTTTTTAGTAGTCAAGGTGCTGTCACGGGTGAACTCAGCTGAAAGCTAGACGCAACACTGGAGGTCATATGTTTGTTCATTTAATCGTGTATCTAGTTCTATTCTATTTAGAGCTTTTACGATGGATATCTTTTTCAACTTCGTGGCTACCCTAAGCACCTCTAATAGCTATAAATAATTGTCTCACGATCTCGAATCAAATTGAAAATCTCCTTAAGTTATTCATTCTTTGGATTAAGACTCTAATTCATGTTAAATGTGTAGATTTGTTAAAAGAAAGGTATTTGCCACACCAAAACAAGATGGACCTCCGCCCGTTGATAACAACCTCTGCCGAACTGTATCATGCCATTCGCTGCCGCTTGTTGATAACTCTTTGGCATTCTATTGGATATTGCTAAGATGACATAGGGATCCTCAAAGAAACGCTTTTAATCAACGACAGTGCATAGGTCTGTCACAGCTGTAGCTCAAATTTCATAAATGCTTTTTAACAAAATCCTTTTTTTTCATCCAACAGAACACGTTTAGGACACCAGTATATGTGACTTCAGAAAGACGGAACGCAATGGGTGTCGGTCTGGTTTTCGAAGCAGATCTTGCGACACACGAGCATGTTTCTCATTGGGTTTTGAAAGGTGTTTGCCTGACCTTGAACTCTGATTAGAACGGGTTGTCCTAACTTGCTGTACATAGTTGCATTTGTAAACTGCATTTCAGGATTTAAACAGATTGGTAACATTGTAAATACAAAGCAAATTTGAACTTTTACCTCCAAAAAGCGAAACGTTTTCATTTCATCTAAATATAATCAGACGTCTTAATATCATCTTTTCTTAATGACATCGACATCAAAATAATATATATTTAATTGGAGAAGAAAAATAAACCGATGGCAATAAAATTACAAAAAAATTGATTGTAAAAGTCAAATTTGTTTCCTCTACTTTAATGATTGTTTTTAACTGTTATCTATTTTTTGTTCAGGTAATGTTTTGTATCTCTTTGCTATCTTCTCTGAAGATTTTAAAAGTTTCGAATATTCGCTATTCCTTGCCAAATTACCCTTGCTGCGAGCTTGCTGTGTTCAACATTATGCAACATACTGCATATCTGCATTGCTGCGCACTACCTTTTTATTGTGTCGTTGTCTCTTTAGGGGTGGCCAGAAGCTTCCTAGACGTGGCCAAAGCTTGGCAATGAATCGATAAAATTTATGAATGGCGAGCTTTGTTTCGGAAAAATGAGACCATGTTGACAAAAAGAAAGCTGTTTTATTTCAGAAACATTTTTTCAAAAACTTTGATATAAAAACATTTTTATGAAAAATTGATGTTTCGCTTAGGGGCAGGTTAAGCGAATGATGAATGGCATCCCTCAAGCAACATTTTTTGTCTTATTCTTGTTTATTCTAGTAAAAATATTTTAAATTACCAGGAATTTGGTATACGTAAAAAAATTTGGATCCGTTCACTCTTATAATTTTCCGTAATAAGTCAATGCAACATAGTTGCAAGATTCTTTACAAAATATACTTATTGGCATTGAAAGGAATATTGTTGAGTGCTTTCTTAGCAAACGAGGGAAATTGTAGCGAGTAATGGTTTAATTACACAGGAAGCAATTACTTTCAAGAATCGGGGTCTGAAACTGTCACAGTCTCCTAATCATTGACGGCAATGGAAACTTATTTACATAAGCAAAGAAAACATTAACAAAGAAACTATGATAAAATAGTGACAGGTAAAACCCAGTAAAACCCGCATTTGTTAACTTTGACGAAATTCGAGCATTTAATAGACCGCCTTGTTTTGGAATGATAATGATTAAAAGCAATCTCAGTTACTTTCAGGTAACTTTTGTTACAATCTCCTGGAAACTATATAGCGAGATTAAAAATCTTTATTCAGAATTTATTTAGAAAGAAATCGTAACACAGATATGTTTTTTTAATATTTTTTCTGAGTCTGTTTTTAATTCAAGAGCACAGTGTCTATTTCATACAATCACTTTAATGGAACAAATGCCTCAAGATAAATTTTTTCACACATTGAGTGAAAATTCATTATTCTGACACATTTTCAAAATTTTCTTATGTCAAAATAGAATAGTACCAGCTAAACATCAAAACTCAACTTTGATGTTTCTTGAAGTTAGATCAAGGGTGTTTTCTTTCTGAAATTTCCCTTTGATTAAACGTCTTGTAGTCTGTTAGGGAGTAGTCTTTAATCTGACGTTTATCTGACAGGAATACTTCGTAACTTGACAGATGACAATTTTCAAATTATGGAATGCAAGTAAGAACACGCTTCGGTTGTGAATTTTTTTCGAAACTCTACTAGACAAGAATTTAAATTGTCCACTAACTCAAGTGAGAGATGAATAACTAACTCATTAGTATTTTAAACTTCTTTGAATTAATAGTTCACAAATTTATAATTCTCATAAATAATGAAAGAATTTCGTATCAAGTTTATCTGATTGATCACCCATGGGCTTGGCCACGTCTTATTATATTAAATGTAGGCATATAAAAACTCTACGAAATGATGAAAATGATCAAAGATCAGACAAAATGATCAAAGTAATCGAAGATGAGACAATATGATCAAAGCGATCAAAGGTTACACGCAACAATTAATGTGATCAAATGTAATCAAAGGAATGACCAAAGTTGTAGAAAGATAAGAGAAAGTGATTGGTGATCAAAGATTGTACGAATTGATGAAAATGATCAAAGATGAGACAAGATAAGTCACTGGCATCTTTGTTTTAACTCAATTAGTGATAAAGACAGTTTTCTTCAAACTGATGAAAGAAAAACCTTTTCCAGTTGATAAGATGTGAGATATTATAAATGACTTCTTTTTACACATTTTCAAGTTCTAATTTGAGCAAGTTGAAAGGAGACTGTCTTTTTAAGAAAATCTCACATAGATTTTGACCCTTCAACTTAAGCAAGTTGAAAGAAGATTGTCTTTTTAAGAAAATCTCACATAAAGGTTACACCCTTTAAACAAACGAAAATTATTGTTCTTTCCTGCAAAAATATATAAATATTTTGACTACCCGGCTGCCTAAAAAACCAATACTCGTTTCCATTAAAAATTGTAAAGTAAAAACCATAGCAACGAAAATACTTCACATTTCGTGAATTCAATCTCAAAGATTCATTCTCTAAAAATTTAAATCAAATCACTTCAATGAAGAGAGAATCCCATTCTAAATATTGTTATTGAACTCTAAGAGATGTCCACCCACCATCTCTATGAAGCATCTACCATATCTCTATCGCTAAAAGCTGCTATAATGGACAACATCAGGAACCAACATCAAAACTATTGACAAAATGAGAGCCTTATCAAATTCTATTCGAACATCGCGACAGTTTTCATGTTGTCCATGTTAAATGCCTGGACGCGGAAATGAGCTTATCTAATTCTCAAAGATCATTTCCCATTAATGAGATTGATTTTGCTGTGACGTAGCAGACCACCTACCGGCAAAGACTGACAAATGGTTGCATATAAGCGCGTTTATACGCAAGCGCTGCACTGAATAGTAGAATCAAGAAGCACGAGGTCCAACCTGCAACTTCCATCGAAGACTTAACATCAAATTTTGCTTTTGGTGAGTTGTTCATAGCTTTTTCAGGTATTTCTTAGAACATGCCTTTCATTATGTTCCTCTGTAATAAAATAGTTTCTGTCACTTTTGCAATGGTCGATTTGGTATCAAAAGCCGGCGACAGAATACTTTGATTTTGAGGTCTAAAAGTCGAAGTCAGTAAATCTAAGTATGCGTGGCAAATTAATTTGCTTTTTCTTGATGTCATAGAGAAGAGGGCGGTCTATTTAGTTTCACATTTTTTCAAGAGTTGTCTTTATGCATAACGGCCATTACTGCAATTCACTCATTACCGATAACAATTTACAGAGTTCTTAATACAAGCTAATTCGTATCTCAAGAAGTCGGATATCCCATCCACAGCCAAGCAACAATATTTTAGCCCAGGGGTTAGTATTCAAGTGAATTCTTTATGAAAGTAGCAGTTCGTCCTCTGAAAAAAATGATTTCTTAATAAACAGTTTCTTTATAATTTACTTTCGCTAGATAACATTTTGAATGAGGAATCTTTATTTTGTCTCGGACTCATGCCTTGAAAAGTTGGTACGAGCTAACAGAATTAAGAAAACATAACGGTTCCACGGCTATGAGCCCGCAGGAAGGTTATCTCACGATGCAGTCGTTTTGGGCAAGGCCAATGCGTACCTTGACAATAATATATAAAGTGAGAGAAATGTACCGCTGTGCTTGAATTTTACTTTTTTCCTGACAAAGCGTAAAGAGCAAGCAATAGAGGATTTTACCAGAATTCTATATGTAACTTTCATTTAAAACTCAAAAAGTAAATTTTGAGGAATGCCAATAGGACAAAAATTAATCCGGAGGTAGGTTGATGTGTTTTCTGAACTCTGCCAGCTCACAGGAACATCATTTTTCTAGTAACTAACGGTCCCCTGTACACTTTTTTGAGAGGATCTCGGCCTGTTCTGTTAACGAGAAGATCCACAGCTAGACTATCAAATTGAAAAGAAGGTCTTCTGTCTTTCAGATTTATGTAATTGTGTATAAGGAAAAAGGAGGCCCATGTGTTAGAGAGAAATAGCTATTTTCAATAACCCCTCTTTTCTTGGATACTTGGAAATTTCCTCCGATGGGGGGGAGGCTAGGTGCTTCCGACGGAGGGGCTGTAGCCTCCTAGCCCTCCCCTGGCGCCACCACTGGCTAAAAGAAATGTTTCTCTCGTCTAATTGCAGTCTTTTATCACTTTTAATTGTATATCTACGTATATCTACGTCTATCTAAACATGATCAAAAGCAAACGAAAAGCTTGATAAATATAATGAAAAATGCAAATAACGTTTTCTGTGCAAAAAGGGTAGATAGAAGCCAATTTCGCTAAGCTTTCACTTCTTTGGGGTTACATCACCCAGCCCTGGATAGAAACCACGTCGCCCTAATACGATACTTAAAAGGAACATTTCCTCGACGCCTTACTTGTTTTGACCCTTGGCGCTCTGGAACCCAGGGTAATAAAACATTAGCATAATTAAAGTGAGGATGGTGCAATGTCCCATACAAGTGGTCTTCAATCATTCACTATTGACAATGGAGCTGAAATCGTTACACTACACCCACTCATCGCGGTTTAAAACTTAAAATTTAACGTATACAACTCGTGTTACGTCCAAGTTACAATCGGTAGGCGTGCAAAAATGTGCAGAGCGAGTACAATAGGAGTACAATGCACAGGCTACTGCCTTCGGGTTACAATCTAACTCTCCTTCAAAAGACTCGTTCAGTCATTGTTTGCTTTCACCTGGGACCCAGAATTCTCAGAGTTCTAAGAGATATAATTGCGCTGTAATAGATCAAAGATCAAAACGTTTTGCGTTGAGGTCCACGTTGCGTTCTAGGCATCACTGTCGATTGAGCCTGTCAGTGAACTGGGAAGCGTCTATCTAAATGAGAATTTCATCAAGGTACTTGATTGATTTTCTTTAAGATATTTGATTTGTGTGACTTATTCCTTGCCAATAAAATAACTGTCTATATTTGCTACACTATCCTTCTTTTGATAAAAATGTATTTCAAAACTTTTTGTTCCTGTAAAACTCTCAATTTTTTCATCTGTAATGTATTTGCGCATACAGAAACAGCCATGTGCCAAATTTTGTAAGTGCAATTAGGGAGGGGAATCTTCAGAAAAAGTTGTTGTCTTTGCTTCAACATTTGATGATCGATAGAATGACTCAGCTCGCGCGTCAATTTATTATATCCATTGTTTTCGCAAAGAAGCACTACAAAAGATATAGATTATTCGGATCTAGCCGATTTTTATCCTATTTCTTTAAGTATCACATATTCCGGAACATGTAGGAGGAGATTTCATTTCTTCGGATAACTGTTTTTTAGACCCAAGGCGATGAATCTTAGGATCAGGAAATCAAATAACTTGACCGAAATTTGCATATTCTAAAAGCTGATGTTCAATGCCAAGGGTCTATCAGTCTGATATCGCTTTGATGAATTACGTGCGCTGAAATACTAAGGCTGAATTAAGAAGGCTGAATTACGCGGCTGAATTACGCGGGCTGAATTACGCCGCTGAATTACGCGGGCTGAATTACGTGGGCTGGAATTAGTGGCTGCATTTTTGTATCATTCAATTAAACCGTTAGGCTGCTTCGACATATAAAGTTCTTGATCCATAATTATGCAGCTAGAAATCACATCGAACAACGAAGCTCTAAACAGAAGCAATGAACAGAAAACTTGCATTGTTAAAGTTTCTAAAATCAAAATGCCTTAGAGTTGACCAAGAAAACATCAATTATCCTCTTTTCCTATTTCACAAATCGCAATAAAACATGCAATCCTTTTTACATAGGACTCGAATAAGCTTGAAATCGATTAAGAATCACCCCAAAACAGAGAAACAGAGAATTTTTACTGGGTGAGATTAAATGTAAAACGGCATTTTTCGAACTGTAACGCAACTGAGGGCAAAAACAGAGAGTATAGCAGTAACTTCAAATTGAGACTGCATAACCATAATGAAGCAAAGCAAATAGAAAATATACTTACGTACACAAAAGACAACAGAAACCAGATCGAATGAATTTTAAAACAATTTTCAGCAAAGGAGCACTTATGGAATTCTCGCTGGGCCAGCTGGCGAGGGGATTTTACGGCCATATCAGAAATTTCTCTGCAAGTTCCTTTTTAAAAGGTCACCAGCATTAAAAATTATATTCTAAAACATATTTTCAAACTAACAGGCAAAATCGTACTACTGTTTTGCTAAATTGTACAAGCACCCGTTAACGAGAAGGAGGCAATTTATAATGTTGGAGTCAAATTTTTCGCATGAACAATTCTAAAGTTAGAAAATTTCAACTTACATGTGTAAAGGTTGGTTGAGGTTGTCATGCCTAAAATACGAGCGTTGAAAATTAAACAGTGTTTGGATGCGCATCAAAGCTCTTATCAGATCTGCTTGCTATAAAAAAGCTTACTAACAAAAAGGTTCTTGATTACAAAAACATCATTAAAGAGAAAATTTCGATACATACAAGGCAAGGAGAGACCTGCAATTCATTAACATGCATCAAGATTGAGATCTATAATTTTAAAATTAACGCGTTTAAAATTGGATAAATCGATATGTCAATTATAAATCGTGGTTTTTCCAAAAGCAGCGCCAAGGGGTATAGGGGAGATGGTGGGTAGTTACCCTCCACTTTTTTCAATACATGGTCCACATATTTCTTCTATAAATGGATTAAAAAGCACTAGGTAAAGGTAGATGATATTTCCTAAGAAAAATTAACCTGGCACAAAGCACAGAAACGAGGCAAAAGGGACATGGTCTCACTGGCAACGGCCATTACCCTCCCACTCTGCAGTAGCTGGGGCCGCCACTGGCTTTATCTTATATTAACAAAAATAAAAGAAAAATGGAGTCAATAAAATTCAACCGTAAGCTTTGCTTGGATCATTAAAATAAGAGTGTGTTTGTACATTCAATGCCTGCCAAAAGACTTGGAACACCCACCAATTTATGCTGCATTTGATATCTTTCATTCCTTTCATGAAAAAAAATTGCTACTTTCGCCCTTTTCCCCCTAAAACAATTTTGATGATTTAGAGCAATATCATAGAAGAAGCGCAAAAGAAAGTGCTTCCTAAAATCCTAACCCGTTTGATAGTAAACCAACATTGTTCCGTGGGGGAGAGGGGGATGATTGGTTTTGAACTTGGAAATTGATGTCAGTGTTCCAAGATTTTTGGCAGGCATTGTATGTTTAATCTCACTGCTATCTTCGCGAATTTTGCTTACCAGTAAGCAGTGAGAGACATCGAGAAGAAGTTAGTGACATTTAAGAGCTGATGATATTTTTACAAAGAGAAATGTTACCTTCAGTGCAGGTTTTTTTCGGTGGATGACCAAGGATCTTTCTAGACTTCAGACTAGATCGTTCTAGAAAATATAACGTGGTATTTGCCAAATTTAGTAATCCAAATGACCTAGCCATGGCTTACAGGCTCGCTTTCTGAATGAAAGCGAGCCGGTTGTGATCCTATCTTCTTCTATTGTAAAATGAATGAACCAAGTATAATGCAAATAAGAGAAGTGCGATATTTCATGGGTCCTTGCAGTAAGAAATCAGCCATACAAATGGCAGATTTATCAATGCAGATTACAATAGCTTGACTTCCGCAAGGTATCATGTAGAAGCATTGCCAAGCGGTTTGTCAATCAAAATAAAGAACACAAATAATAAACTAACAAAATAAAGCACAGAAAATTAATGTCAAGTTTCATGTTGAGACTGAAGTTGCGATTTGTGCAAACAGCTAGACAAAGCATTGTAAAAGATTGAAAGTTAACATCCCTTTCCTGAATGTATATAAAAATAAACTCTTTTTTTAAGAAGACACTTGAGGCTCGATTTGCCCAAAAAATAAGAACAAGGCTAGAACATGCTCAGCTTCAGATGAGAAATTTAAGAAAAAACAATTCGCATTTTGAAATTCGCAAGCACTCAACTACTGTACCGACCGACATTCTCTTGACAAAAAAACTTTGATGAGTTTGTCCAACAACACTAGCAGTCATTGCTTTATTTTTAAATTTTACCAAGCAAAACGTCTTAGAAACTATATACGTATGTAACTTTTCAAATATATGCAAAAAATCACTCTCAAAATAAGAACAATTTTAAGAACATTTGAGCCTAAAGTTATCAAAAAGTTAGGAACATCGAGGCTCAACAAAAATTATCTGGTTCTTATATAAAAAAAATGTCTATAAAGAAAAACTGAAAATAAAAGCAGCAAATTATCACGGGTAAGGCTAAATACCAATGTCTTTTGCCAAGATACCTCGAAGTGGAGTTGGCCTTTCGTGTGCACATACATCGTATTAAGAGGCATAGCCAGCCAATAGGCCTAGCCAGCTGATTGTGCAAGATGGATTCAAACCTTTAGAAACAAACAACCGATTTTATTGACAGCTTACCTTGACAACGACCTCCATCATCGGGTTCCCATGAAATCGTGTACCTGTGATAGAACTTTGTACAGGGTACCAGACAGGGAAAAACCATTGGCCTATGATCGTGAATGAACTTTCTTGGACAAATAGAGTTCCTAAGTTCCTTGTTCATAATTTTATGAACAGAACCGAAATAAGAGTAATCCGTTATCAAACCATATCTTACGCAGTTTTTGAAATATTCAACCCATTCTGTCCTTTCAGAGGTATTACAAATTGTTCTGATAGGGTTATGAAGTCAAAGCAAGAAATTTTAAGATTAGACTTTTTAACGTCACATTTGAGAACGCTTTAAGGAGACACCTAAAAGGAGGCAAACTACATTGATGAGGTATGTATGAGGCTGCTTATTATCGACGAGCCTTTTGTCTAATATCAACATAAATTGGCATACAAGGCCTTGGTTCTTGTAGGTTTATATACCAGTTACCTAACAAAAACGTACGCAGTTCATCAAATTGTAATAACGATGTTATTCATTCTGTCCTTCTGTCGGTAGAATGTCTGTTGGGAAGGCTGAAGGTTACCGCAAAATGGTTTAGTGCTTGTCTGCTTATCAAAGAAGCATTTCAGTTCCTATGGCAGCCGGCGAGTTTTAATCAAAAAATAAAAAATGCCAAAAGAGCCGTTGCGAACCGTTATGTTGTTGCTTTAAATAAAATGACACAGATTATTGCGTTATGGCCAGTTTGAGAAAATGTTTTATTAAGGAAAGAATGTTAGAGTCTGCAATTAAATGGTGGTTGAAGAAAAGTATCGTCTGTGTTTGTAGAACTGAGATTAACGAATGATAAACAACCATCGTTGAACAATAAAACCTCTTAACACGAATGAGCGCAAGATGCATGAGGTTTTTTAGGTGTTACATGTAGTATACCGGAGGCGTGAGATCAAGGATAACGCAACGCACATATTATTGATGATAATGATGACAAGTTCGGTACTCATTTGACAATGATGACTGGGATTGTGTGAGAAGGAAGAACCGCAGGATAGGCTGTCCGCCGGATTCTGTAAATCTTGCAATGAGTATATAGAACATAAATACAATATAATATGATTGAGATTCCCTGCTTTCTACATTGTTGCAAGCAAGTTGCAAGTTACAAGCAAGTTGCAGGTTACAAGCAAACTCACTTTTGATCAAGACCACTTTCGTATGGAAAGAGCTTTTTTAAAGTTCTGAAAACTTTTGCCAACAGCTCTTTGAGGAGAAGTGAAAAAAGGCAAGAAAACTAACAAGTATATAAATGCTTATCGATCTGAGCCAATAAGCTAATGAAGGATACAAAGTTAGAAAGGAATGAAGCAAGAAACAAGTAAATATGCAAAGGAGAAAATGTAAATCAATCAAAGTAAAGAGGTAAGACGAAGGGAATTTATTCACCTAAAGAAAGATGACCAATTTAAAAAACTCAACTAAGCTTTTTCGGAAGGTATTTAAGTTTTAAATAACAGGAGAAACGTTTAACACACCTGACAACTTTCTCAAAACCTTCACCAGAAAATAAAGGGAAAAAAGAAGGGTTTGGGCATGGCATCTTGATTTCTTTTGTTTACGAGTGTCCCCATCAAGATCCACTGAAATATGATTACCGTGCTTTCTGGGTTCCGTATTTTCTTGGCACTTCTATTTAACAGATCTTTTAATCAAAACGAAGCAACATGCCTACTACAGGTCAATTGATGCACTTATTTTCATTACCATGGACAAATGAAGCTAAGTACATTTTCTGTGTCTGACGTTTTCTGCACAAGCAAGCCTCAAGTGAAAAACAGTTGACAATGTTTTCAACTCAAACATCTCGGCTCGTCTCACAACAAAGCACAAGGTCCTCTTCACTTGTAATCCACAATATCAGAAAGTAACGAGATTATAAAAGAATTCGAAATAGTATATTAATATTAATCAGAAACACAAAAGGATGAGAAATAAGAGACTGAATGTGACCTTGAATAACAGATACAGTTAGATCTCAAAGCACAATATTCTTTTATTATCTTCTTTACATTTATTCAATTGCAAGAATTAAAATCACAGAATTGGAAATCACGTTCACAAAACATTTTGCTTAACCTAGCGTTCCTCAATAAAATCTAGAGATCGGATATCAATTAGATCTTAACGATGTTCAAAAAACGTCAGTTTCCTGTCTTCTGTTATGAAATTAGGCCCTTACCAGGCCGCATTCAGTTGGTTATTGATCTTACGGCCTAACGGTCGCAACGCACAATGACTTTTCAAGTTATAACCATTGACTTAGCATTAACTAAATTAATATCCTATGATTCTTTAGTTTTATAAACTTTGTAAGACTTGGTGCATAACAGCTTCAATACAAGCGATAAAGCAAATTAAATCTTCATCTGAGACAGACTGTGTCTAAAAGTAGGAGTTTAGGGTTTCCACAGTTTCAAATAACTTGGTGACAATGCAAATGATCATGATCTAGGTGAGAGCCAGTTTATCGAGCATAGGAAAACGTGATTATTGTTGAGGTAATGAACAAGAGAAAGTCTTTAAGTGAGAAAGGTCCTAGGTCTTGGAGTTAAACAACAACAAGAATAGAACAAAAGCAGTAATAAAGATCTCACTGTTGCATTACACCTTCACTACATATTTCGAGAAATGCTAAGATTTAGCGCATTGAACGAAGTCATTATTACAGGGGGATGTGATGGTCAGAGCTCAAAAGAGCTGAATATACGTTGAGCTTTCTTACGTTACGTGTGCCAGTGCTCTGGCCTGTAAACAAAGATATAAGATGGGGTGCTTCCATATGATCATGCTAAATAAAGAAAACGTTCTTTGGACAATGTTTTATTAGATTAATATTTTGTATGGACATCGTCATTATAGCGTTGTCAGATCTAGATGACATACACGAGTAAGCCCAAGGTAAGGCAGAAATGATACAAAAACAAACTTTTATATAATCGAACATTTATGTAAAAGAACAAACTCTATGAAAGAGCTAAAAAGAAACATCTTCTTGAAGCTTGAACCTAAAGTATCGCCGAATCACCTCATTTCAAAATTGTTGGTGTGGTCAATAATAAAACTTCCCATAATTTGCCCTTTGAAAAGGTTTTGTGTATTTCTGTTTGAAGACCAGCAGTTCTTACTGAGCAAAGGAATAAACTCTGGAGGAAAAAACCCTGCACAAGAGAAGCAAAATACAAGATAAGAAATGAGATGTGCGAGAAGGAAGAACCGCAGGATAGGCTGTCCGCCGGATTTTGTGAATCTTGCAATGAGTGTTGTTATGAAAGATATACAGGAACAAAGCAATACGACGACGAGAATCCAATGTCATGAAATAAAATTTTCAAAATAAATTAAATTTGAGGAATATACTAATATTTCGCCCCGGCATACAGGGCTTCATAAGAAATGAGAGTCTGCGAATATTGCATAAAGACTTGTGATTCATTGAAGCGCGGATCATTTTGCATTGATCTGTTGCTGTCAGTTTTTTTAGTCGATAAAAGCATGAAAATTATTTTCATGGAGAATTATCTGCTCTCATTTAGTAACATTTCAAAAGTTTGTCTTATGTAAATTTTCGTCTTGACCTTATGTCAAGAGGGCATATCGGAGGACGAAGAGGTGGGGTGGGCGGAATGGAACATTGTTAGCTTTATCCAGGCAGGTGACGGGTGAGTGCATTGCGAGGAAGATGGTTGAACGACTAAATGCATCAACTTCATACCAGTGACTTAGATATTATATAGATTTTTAATACAAAGCGTACTAGGCCAGAACGTAACTCAGGGCCACTCCTACAGATAGTTTTATTAAGCGATGTTAAAAAGTTCGAAATCAAAAAGGAGTCTCCCCGTTAACCATCTCTTTGAAAACTTTGTCTATAACACAGTGTACTCCAAAGCAAATAATTGAGTTAAGATCATTTGAATCTGGTAGAGACTCAAGGTTAGGACTTGTCGCCGCTTCTGAATCGCTTCATTCATATCTTGGTAATATCACCTGGCCTCAAATTGGCTCCTTTATCGATTCATAGATTTCTGGAAAAACTCATTACAATTGGTTAGTTTCTATTAATCGTATCAAGAAGAGGCGTAATTTTTCGAAAAATCTAATTACTTAAGCATGGTTATCATCTGTTTGAACAGCGTGGCAAATAATGAAGTAACTAATTTTTCCTCCATCCATAGAACGAACTGAATAAAATCATCGTTGATTTCAACATTGTTGAAAAGCTCCTTCACAGCTGGTAGGAGATAACCCTTTTTTGATCTGTTAAAATCTACTGAATCAAAGTTCTTCTCCTTTTAAAACACCTTCTCAGTGATTAAAAAGGCGCTTTAAGAAAAGCTGTTAATCCAGATAGGTAATCGCAATAACAAGTTGGAATACATAATTTCAAACTGCTGACTGATTCTAAGTAGCAAATGATCAGTTTCCAAGGGTCTCGGTAGCTTTATTGTAAGTATGGCATCTAGCAAATCGTGTTTCATTTGCTTATGCCCACGCCCTTTCCAGTATCTTTCCAAATGTGCAATAGGCCTAATTAGCATTGCGCAGATGCTCTCAAGTATACTGTGCATTGTTCAAATACCTCATTTCATGAAATGCTGGATGAGAGGCAAAACATCAAATAGAAAATGCTCACTCTCTACACTCTCTACAGACTAGATTTGTTTTCTGTGTACAAAATACGTTAATAGCGTGTCAAAGGTAATTGTAAGCAAAAGCGAAAGTATTTATTGAGCAGTGTTAGCCAACCTAGGACCAGACGTAGGGACTTATTCCATCCACGGTCCTTACAGTCTCTAGAATATCTGCATCTCTTCATCAGATGTCAAGTGCTCTAACGTCAAAGGTTTAATAAAATAAAGTCATTCTGAAGAGTATCCTAAAGATTCATTGGGATTCCTTTATTCTACAAGCAGTCCAGCGTCTGAACGGTCCTGATTGAATTATGATAACAATCATCAAATGAAACGAAGATCTGGTTTTGGGGAAAGAAAATTAACCTGATTTGATTACGTGATGAAGACAGATCTCTGCATTTCAATTCGCAATCTTTGGCCACGATAAGCTCTGAACTGTTCTTTTACGTTTTGTTCAACTCCCGCTAACATTGATCCAATCGTTGTCCAATACCGAGATGCAATGGGAGCATGGGAATTGCGAAGGATATCCATAAGCCTTGCAGCATGCTTCAGGTTGGAAACAAAGTACGAAAGTAGTGTAATCTTATTTTTTCTTGACTTACAGTGAAAGCATTTCTCAAAGAGAGAAGTCAAACAAGCTTTGTGTATTTCGCAGATAAATATTGTCAAGCAGGTCTGTGTAGTCCCGATCTCTTAATTCCCACGAAGTTGGTTCATGCATCTAACACAAAACTATAAAATCAAACCTGTCCTCGTTTAGAAGGTGCTCTGCATGTCAAATTTACTTATAACATCAAGCAATTTGCGTTGTTTTTCGAACATTTTCCCGAGTACTACTTCTCTCGCCCTAATCAGAATGTTGATGGTTGACGCAAATATCATATACACTAACAAATGTGCTTCCTAACATTAACCAATGTTATTCCCAGGGGAAAGGAGATGGCTGAATTTGCCCTTGAAAAATAGAAGTAAAATTTCTGACAGGGAGCGTACTTTTCTCAATGTAGATATTCCGGTACGAATATGAGTTTCTGATAGAGAACGTACCTTTTTCAATGTAGCTTTTCCGGTACGAATATGAACTTCTGACAGGAAACGTATATTTTTCAATGTAGATTTTCCGGGACGGATATGAGGTTCTGACAGGAAACGTACTTTTCTCAATGCAGATTTTCCGGTACGAAATGAACTTCTGGCAGGGAGCGTACTTTTCTCAATGTAGATTTTTCGGTACGAATATGAGTTTCTGATAGAGAACGTACTTTTTTCAATGTAGATTTTTCGATACGAATATGAACTTCTGACAGGAAATGTACTTTTCTCAATGTAGGTTTCCGGTACGAATATGAACTTCTGACAGGGAGCGTACTTTTTTCAATGTAGATTTTCCGGTATGAAGATGAACTACTGATAGGGAACGTACTTTTTTCAATGTAGATTTTCCGGTACGAATATGAACTTCTGACAGGAAACTTACCTTTTTCAATGTAGATTTTCCGGTACGAATATGAACTTCTGACAGGAAACGTACTTTTCTCAATGTAGATTTTCCGGTACGAATATGAAATTCTGACAGGGAACGTACTTTTTTCAATGTAGATTTTCTGGTACAAATATGAACTTCTGACAGGAAACGTACTTTTCTCAATGTAGATTTTCCGGTAAGAATATGAACTTCTGACAGGAAAGTTACCTTTTTCAATGTAGATTTTGCGGTACGAATATGAACTTCTGACAGGAAACGTACTTTTTTCAATGTAGATTTTCCGGTACGAATATGAGTTTCTGACAGGAAACGTACTTTTCTCAATGTAGATTTTCCGGTACGAATATGAACTTCTGATAGGAAACGTATATTTTTCAATGTAGATTTTCCGGTACGAATATGAACTTCTGACAGGAAACTTACCTTTTTCAATGTAGATTTTCCGGTACAAATATGAACTTCTGACAGGAAACGTACTTTTTTCAATATAGATTTTCCGGTACGAATATGAGTTTCTGACAGGAAACGTACTTTTCTCAATGTAGATTTTCCGGTACGAATATGAACTTCTGATAGGAAACGTATATTTTTCAATGTAGATTTTCCGGTACGAATATGAACTTCTGACAGGAAACGTACTTTTTTCAATGTAGCTTTTCCGGTACGAATATGAACTTCTGACAGGAAACGTACTTTTTTCAATGTAGATTTTCCGGTACGAAAATGAGTTTCTGACATGGGACGTACTTTTTTCAATGTAGATTTTGCGGTACGAATATGAACTTCTGACAGGAAACGTACTTTTTTCAATGTAGATTTTCCGGTACGAATATGAGTTTCTGACAGGAAACGTACTTTTTTCAATGTAGATTTTCCGGTACGAATATGAACTTCTGACAGGAAACGTACTTTTCTCAATGTAGATTTCCCGTTACGAAACATGAAAACAGTGCAACTTTTGTTCTTCGAAGAACCAGCTGAGCATTTCTCAAGTTTTGTAATTAAGCTGCAACGTTATAGCAACATCTTTATTGTTGCCGTGTTTCTATTCCTGTTGTTGATAAATTATGATAATGGCGACTAGGCCACGCAGTTATGCCTAAACCTTATTATGCTTGCTCTTCATTAAACTGTTAAATTGGTTTTTGTTCTCTTTCAACTGCTTCTTACATTAGGGCCTACTTCTTACTTCATACAGTGGGACAATTGAGAGGGTGCAGCTCTAAAAACCGAAAAACCGAATCTTGTCAGCAAATGGTCTATTCTTTCAAAACGGTCATTGCTTCAGAAGTGACATTTGTAGTTAATCGCCAATCTTTATGCTGTTTATAGAGATTCTTGCACGACAAGAAGATAGATGTGCTTCAAAGGTTCCATAATGACAAAATTTGCAAAGTTAAAAAAGCTTTGGAAAAAGTGACAAATTGAGCATAATTATCATCAAAAGAGTTTGCACGCTTGTTATAATTTAAAATCATGATAAAAGTTGAGATATTCCGAGTTGGTGAAATTCAGGTAGATATTTTTCATCGAATTATAAACTGAAAATAGAATTTCAGTTCCATTGGAATACTGGTAATCAGTTGAAAACAGAGGTTAAGTATGAACAATTTATGGTAAACAGTTTATGATGTAGAAATATTTCTGAAATACTGGTATTCAGCTGACAAAATAGACATTTTACTGAGTACTGGGAGTCAGTTGATAACACAGACGTTTTCCTGAAATACTGGAAATCAATTGTTAACATTTGTAATCATTTTGATGATGTAACCTGGAGTCAGATAGCCACTTTAGAACAATTTTTAATCACTTTGATGATGTAGCCTGGAGAAATAAATGCCCCGGCAACATTCCAACGATTGGCTAATCGCATTGCACACAATATCCGTGATATATTTTACGATGTTTTACGGTGTCTAGGTCGTTCATTGCTGTAAAGTATAAGACTGAAATCAGTACAGAATCCCTTTCCTGACCAATAAGATTTGGCAACCAAGCACAGGCTGGCAATTGGCTTTCCTCACAGGCATTTCCGCTCTCTATCATACAGAGTTTATTGGTACTATTATCACGGTTGCTTTTTATAGAGATGTTCTAATGAGCGCCAGCCATAGCGGCAATAGTAATTGCATAATTATTAGAACGTCTTTGTAAGGGCTGCTCTTTTGAACGGATGAGAAGATATTCAAGAATGGAAAGAAAAGGACCGTTATGCGCTCTTATCTGTTCGTTCTCTCGACGTTTGATAAGTTCCGTTATAATAATCCCACAAGATATCACGACACAATAGACCATGGAACAAAGAAAGCAATGATCAGTATACTATGTCACTAAGACAACTTAAACCAATCTCCGGGATTCGGGGTTTTTGCATCCCATCCCAAAGACAGTATCTTTAATTGTCCCATTGAAATCCCATCGTACTTCTTCGCCGTTACTGACTTCGAGAGCGTTTGTGTCCAAAACTGCTTCCAGTTCGCAACCGCTTTTGCATGTTTCGTCGTAGACAGTGTTAAGAATGTCTCTGAACTCATTTATAAACCATTTCAAATGCTTGACTCCACCGGATTAAAAGAAGAGTCAATGAACCACATTTTGTTTGATTTTGAAAAGAGCCCGCCTTTATCGCAAACGAAAAGATACGGTTCAAAGGTGGAGCAATCGAATCTGATGTAGACAGCGATATGTATCTTCTGATACCCACAGTGATCATGGTGATATATTTAATGGTTGCTAAACAGAGAACGATAACGCCTTTTGATAATATATACAGTGGCCGAAATTGAGTTTTTTTACAGTGGGGCAAGAATCGTGAATTTTCTGAGTTTCTTCTCATCTCTTCTATTTCTAGCTGAAAATCTTTACTAATATCAAAAGTCAGAAGATATGAACGTAAAATACCAGTATTGCAGAATCGTTGCATTCATTTCATCTACACCTACAAAAGACTTTCCAACGGTTTTACTCTAATAACTGGATGCAAATTTTACCGGCTTTGCAAGTATAGAATTCTCAGAAGTGAAATGAGGGCTGTCAGTCAACTAGCTACAAATTCAACAAGTGAAATTTTTTTCTAGGTGATAAATAAAGAAAAGCAAGACCGAGTGCATGCCAGTGGCCCTAATCGTTTGGGTGAGTTTTTTGAGACGCCCTGTCAACGTCTATGGTCAACTGTATCAGTATAGTGAGAATAATCTTAAGATGGAATCCACCTCCGCAGGGACAGATAAGAAATGTCATGAAAGGAATAAGTGAAGGTCATTCCACCAAACCAAGAGTGCGGCAGTTTAATAGGTTTCAAATGACTGCACTGGTTACACAAAGAGGCTTTACATCAAAGCTATTGATCCGTGATAACTTCACAGTATAATACTGTCCCGAATAGTTCTGAAGGAACACTCGCTCTTGTAAATTGTATGCAGCGCATCTTTGTCTGATCAAGTAATCAAAATTTGATATTTACGCCAGGTGGAGAGAACTCTGGGAAGAACAGCATCGTTTTAGCTGTAAAAAGCCAAATAGTTGAAGCAAGCAAAAAGGTGAGCGTCTATTAAACCTGGATTCTCTTTTTGGTCCCCTGTCATGCACACAAGAACATAACCATGCTACATAGATTAGGAAACAGGTGTGAGAGATTAATTTCAGGTATGCTAGAATAGAAAAAGATACGTCACAACTGACGAAGAAGTCAATTATGAAAGAAAGACTTGCACTGTCATTCTCAGATCCTGAAATCTTAGGTTCACAAACCTGATATCTGGGTTTAGAAAATTTGGAAGAGACAGAATAGTTTCCTTGCCAATGTCACTTAATGCTTTGCAAGTTCAAAAACCACTCCAAGAGATACTACTGTGTTCCATCTACCTTTTATAAAAATCACACTTCTATTTTAAACAAGACAGCCTCAGAGATACATAAATGAATAATTCATGAAGATTTCAACAAACCGCTACAAGATTTCTTCATAATCATCGTTCAGGGACTGAGGAATTACGTCGAGAATCTAATTTGTTTTAGTGTATCGGTGTCACGAATTGCTTATAAAAAAGTTCGATAGATCACTCCACATAAAAATATACAATTAAGTGCAAAATTTCTTATAAACCCTGAGCATTGGTCATGATGAAATCGCCAAAGCTAACGCATGTAGACCAGGCAAGCCATTCTGCTTTGATTGGGTGTGGCACATACGTCGAATTGTTCCTTTATGTCAAAAATGCAATCTTCTCCATCTGACAAAGAAAGGTGATATTGGTGACTTGTCATTTGCAATTTTGTTGGCAAACATATATGTTGAATTTTCTATGGTGTCAGATACTTCCTTGGTTCATAGAGAATGCCTACTCAGTACTAGCTTTCGTATTATTGTTGCCATAAATATACTAGATTGCGTGCGGTACAATATAATGCTATAATAACGATGAATTCTCTTGATGAATAAGTAAAAATGTTTCATGATGTGTACATAAGAATACAAGTCGTTATTAATTTAATCAATTTTTTTCCTGGTACAATTTACTTACATTCATCGTTATTATACTATTATTGTTTATCGATGTATCGATGTCATGAATGGACAAATTCCTTCGGTATGTTCCGAGGGGTAGACGCTAAAACCCTCTATGTAC
Organism: Rhopilema esculentum; assembly: GCF_057945365.1. Classification (NCBI taxonomy): domain Eukaryota; kingdom Metazoa; phylum Cnidaria; class Scyphozoa; order Rhizostomeae; family Rhizostomatidae; genus Rhopilema; species Rhopilema esculentum. Next base: position 8,693,505 of record NC_142821.1, read on the forward strand.
GGCCACGTTTGTTGCACTGTCAGCTTTCTTATGGCTGTATCAAAGCCAATATAGGTGGCGTTTAGAATAAATGGGTGTAAAGCCGTTCATTAATCTTTATTAATCTCATAATCCAATGAAGTTAGGCTGTCATTCAGATCTGACAGAGGAATTCAAGTATTTCAATAAAAGAATCATGCTGATAACAAACATTTCAATCTTTGTAAACCTGTTATTTTTATTTGTTTTTTTCTAAAGACCTGGACTTTAAAATATTTTCAAAAAATTGATCTCCTATTTTATCATTAGTCTTTGGTTCTTAGTTTTGTAGATCAATTTTTCTAAGTGACATGAATAATGTTCTTTCATGTACAGTTTCTTTAGGCTATTGTAAGCAAACCTGGCTATGTCTCTGTGAGCCTTCTCGATGGCTTCAAACTCATGACTTCAGGTAATAAGAAAATCGTACCACGCACAAATGCAATAGGGGAATAGTGTGGCAAAAACATGCTGCAAAACTGCAGAAGCACACACTCTGTGTTGTGGCAAAAATTGTGGTTTTTCTCACTTACTGCATCACGTTTATAACTGCTGCCATATTGCTGGAAATTTTTACACTTATACTCTTGCCACTGAGACAAAGACTCGCTGTTCACGGGCTTTTCTCGTTCGGTTTTAACCCAATCAGGTATGCAACAACGTATAACCCTTTGAGAACAAGAAACTCTTATCAAAAAGACTGAAAGGCCTTACAAGGTGTTGAAGTTGAATCATTTCGTTAATGGAAGGTAAGTCGAATTCCTGACAGGGAGAAGAAATGCTTGTTCAAATGACCAAGTCATTCGCCACTGGTAAAATTCTTCCAGCTTCAGCATTACTAAAGATGATCGAAATAGTTTATATGTCTGTGATGCATTTCTGGCTAGCTTTTCGGTTATAGAATTACTATATCAGTATCAAGTTGGGAACATGTATTAACTTTTAATTGACAACAAGTTATAATCTATAATGGGATGTCATTTTAAACGCTCAGAAAGATTTTCCAAAAGGGTTTTTCAATGTAATGGTTTTTAAAAATTTGTGAAACAATTGTCTAGAACTGTAACAGTGGTTTTATTTTATCAGATCACCAGGAATTCCGTTGTTTCTGATAAAACGAACGACCTAAAGCTAGATCTATCCTTCATTTTGTGACAGACTACAGACACTACTGTATTAACGGTTAAATAGAAGAGAAATTTATAAAAAGACGCCACATTGGCCACCAATGCCCATTGCTCGTTTGAACCTATTCAACTGGATTCTAAAACAAGTTTTGCAATCAATCATCTATCAGTAGTGAAATCTTTATCACAGTATTCGCAGGTTTATAGCATTTTAAATAGAAAAATAGGTAACGCCGAGAAGCAAAAGTCATAACTAAATTTGAATAACGCCTATGCTAAATGCCAAAATGAACTAAAAACGAAATATTGCTGTAAGTTTGGCCTCTGCTTTACACAGAATCCAAAAGAATTACCATTGCAGACAGAAGACTCACAGCTACCACACTCATGCCACTATCTGCTTCATTGTTTACTGAAAAAGGATATTAACGTGTAGGCCTTTTGGCTTGAACAGTTTCTTTGACTCTGACTTTCTGACAAGCGCCAGGATATAAAGTCTTTATAAATAGCAATGAATTATGCACGAAAAATAAGAACAAAGCTTTAAAGCGAACTTATTTTGAATTATAGTTAGAAGTAGTATAAAGGTGAGCTTTTTTGATAAGAAGTATCTTTATTACAGTTCTTGAAGATAGAAGAAATGGCTTTCAAAGTTGCAGTTTTAGTTGCCTTGTTCATTATCACAACTGGACTGCGAAAAACTACGTGCAAAAGCTTGCAGAAGGTAAGTACACATCTAGATATGAGAGCTAAATTTTTCAATGCTGACGCACTATGTACTGGGCTGGGGGTAAAAAATGGTACAAATAACGACCCATTCTTAAGGGATCAAAACATTTTGAACCTCCTCCAAAACGCAAGTTAAACTATTAATTTTTATCTCTTTGAAAATGTCCACGCGGCTAATAGCAATTCAAGCACCATATTTTCGGACTCAACCTAAAGTTTATAGTACTTTCAAACACCCTTTTGCGGAAGGAATTGTCTGCTTCGCTGGTAACTTCCTAATTCATATTAGCCTCTGAATATAAACACGTAAATTATTCTTTGGCCTATCATATATATGCACTTAGTAAGCAAAAGTATCGCACAGGCTGAGACAGAAACGGCGGCACTGCAGCAAAAGTTTTGTAGCTAACCAAATTCAAATGGCCACAGTATATCACAAAATATGTAAGATGACCCTTTAGTTGGAAAACAGTGGAAAATTTATCAAAATTTGAAACTGAAAAAAGCAAATGCAAGAAATTTCTTGATTTCTGTCTCTTTCTGAACAAAAACACATTTGCAAAAACACAAAAATTGCTAAGTTCTTGTATCTGAATATTAAGTTACTGTTTTGTCAGCACTATTGGTACTGGTATAGTAAGGAGATTATATTTTTCGTTGAAAAGCCTTGCATTGTATAATACATTTTATGACTGAATATTGAAGATAAACAAATATTTCTATTTACCGATCTGTTGAACAGTGCTTGATGCTGTAAAGACAGAGTTGTACTCGCTTTCGTGTTCAGTACAAGACAGCTTTGAGCTGTCACTATAGCGTGTACGGTTCCGTAGATACGATGATAATGCAACTTTTGTAGCAGGTAGATTAAGTGTTTGCCAAATAAGTTGCAAAAAGATGGGAAATTTTGATGCTCATTCTAAAATATTATTTTTGCTTTTGCTTTCACACGAACACAAAATGGAAACAGCAAAGAAAAGTACATGTAACTTTAGGCTAGAAACATAGAAAAAAGTTTTCCAACTGTTAAAAAACTCTTTAGATATTCTCAGAAAATTGTCACACTTTGAGACAAAAAAGCACTTTTTTATCTTCGAATAATCGGAAAATCTTCACTCGCCTACTTAACTTAACATATATTGATAGTTATGCTATATTACTGCCATTGTCAGTCTGTTGTCGTGAAGCTAAACCCCTGGATTTACTTTCTGGGCTATTATAGTTTTCTCTCATGAGAAACTTTCAAGAAACTTTGAGTACTCAATTCTTTATAAAGCATTAAGAAGTTTTTAGTACATAAAAATTAGCATGTTCCTTATAAGACTGAAGGTTCACCCCTTCTTACGTTTGGTCTTATTCTCTTTTCCCTCTTTTCACACGCATCTCAATATTTTGTCATGAAAAGGGACATTTTGAAGTTTCTCTTCTATTTTCAACGTAAGTTCAAATATGCAGCACAAGTACCAAGGTGCTTCTTTGAAGAAAACTATCAGAACACAAATTAAAAAAGGTCATTATTAGCATGTCTTCTTCGAAACGTATAAAAACCAAGTTGACGTCATCAATATTATATTAATAAATGGCTTATAATTCACCATTTGATTAAAATATAGATATATGGACGAGGTCGTCTATAAGGTCTACAAGAACAATCAATTCACAGGCCTTACTGATCACTGGATTGGAAATTAGTGAATTTTTAGCATGCTTTCCAACTCCAAACCGTTAATCTACATTATTTGGCATAAGATCATCGCAGCTTGGTTTGAGATTGTAATTGTTGATCAGCCTTAACCTAAGAAAAGGCGATCCTATTAAAAGGTTCCTATTAGATTTGGGAATTTAGAAAACAACAAAGTTGTAGAGCTCCTTGGCTAGGAAAATATCGAGACAGTGAAAGGGAAAGGTTGAACAAGAACAGCGATGGCTAAACTGCAGTTGAGTCATCCGTTTTTCATGTCACAAAATGAATTTTAGACACTACTACTGACATTCACTACTGACATTATGAAAAATTTGCGAGTTATCGCTTGTATTTTATTAAATGTAATGGGTATAGTTAATAGTATAATAAGTCAATGAATAATCATAAAGTATAAAAAGTCGTAGTTATATGTTTGCGATAGATTAAGATGTTTCGGGCCTTCAACAATTTGAGAAATTTAGAGGAGCAGCAGAAAGAGAGATTACGCCTCAAATTTAAATATTTCAGGATTTGTCAAGAAAATGCAGCAAAATACCACTGCCACCATTTGACCTCCCTTGTTGCATGATTCATTTTAAAGAGCAAAATCTGACAGTTGCAAAAGTCTTAGTTTCCTAGCGAAACAACCTAGATCCTGGAGTGAATAAAAACAACTTTTTTCTTCAACGTTGTAATCTGAAGCGACGTTTGTGATTAAATAGGATACCGCAAGTCTGACAACTATTCTGACACTTTGACTGGTTCAGACAAAATTTTTATTCTTTTTTCTGTTTGTTGGTTGAATGCTTTATTTTGTATAATCAGATGACCTCATTGTCGATTATGGCTCCTAGTGCTTCATAATTAAATATACCTAGAAATAAGTTATGGTCTAAATCTAGGGTAAATCTCCAGATTTCATAGCCTACAACGCCATTTCCCAAATTTCAACTATATTCTTCGAATGATTTTGAGAATCGAAAGAAGTGGACCTCCGCCACTATTGCGATGTCACCTCCTGGCCATTTTCACGTAACACTTAGACTAGCAAATAATTATAAACCCAACCAATTTATTCAAACTATCAGCGTATCACGCAAGCTTCTTGACCCGAGCAAACAAACTGACACAAGTACCACCCTCTCTGACTTTAAGAATATGCAATGCATGTGTACATACTCCACATCTGTTGAACAAATTTAAGGAATTTCTTTGTCAAGAGCACTTTTGTACTAGAAGTATTCGCGAGAAGACAGCTAGCCCTTTTCGATAAAGCAAATAAGGCGATATCTCTCTGTATCTTATCTCATCATTAAATTATCAATCGTGTCTCCACCCTGATGATCAAACATCGGTCAATTTATTAAGCGCTATCAAACTCTTGACTGACATAAAAATTTCCCAAGTCCATCTGCATTAAAATACAATCTGATAGCAACAATGCTGAGGGCGTATTTTTCGATTGTGCTAAGAGCCTTCCATTTTAAGTATCTTTCCTTAAAATTATTCAGAAGAGCAACAATTTGTAGGCGTGGTTTGATGGAATAGCCATAGACACGTTATCCATGTTGAGTGGAAAAACGCCAAAGGCCAATCCAGATTGATTTCTAAATCATTTTAAGCACAAAAGAAACATGCAGCTTAGAAGAAATGGGAGGGCTTTCGCCGTCTATAGGACCTTTAAGGGCTCAAAAGAACATTTGGAATTTGTTAATATGCAGCTAATTATGATACCACACCGGCTATATGTAGCTGGGATAAAATGTTTTTGCCTCTTTTGCTTTCAAAATAATTTCTAATACCGGGTCAGTCTGAATTAAAAAATGAAAAGATAATTTTAGAAGTTAGAATATTTATTTCTCATCTTAACTTGCATGTATGGAAACTTGCAGATACAGACGATAAAAGGGTTTTTAGATATGGAATATGGATGGAACACCAACATCGCCTCAAAATGTTTCTGCAGTTCTCTAGATTAAATTGAATTTTCAGTTTATGGTGAAAAGACTGCGAATATTTTTCTGGCAATCAAAAGTGCTTTACCGACATCACAATTACGTGAAAACGATAATCTGCTTATTATTATCTGCACAGAATAATCTAAAGAAGAGACGATAAAGCCTAATCGCGTTTCTTACTATGATTGATAAATTAGCAAATGAGTTTATTTATAGCTGGAATGATATTTCTACGAGCAAATTAATGAGACCTTAACAAAATTGTCATTAACATCTTTATTATAGTAAAAATATGCCAAAGAAAGGGATTCCGAAATATCAATGATATTCAAACTAAACACAGATGCAAAACAGAACGCGGATGGAAAAGGGAAATTAAACTTTAAAGTGCTGTTGAGAACATTTTGGGCGCTGATGAAGTGATGATAAATGCAACTAAAAGAAAGATCAAATAGCCAATTCATTAAAACAATACACTACCTGAAAAAATCAAAGGTGACCTCCTATGACAGATAATGGTTTTTTGCTAAAGATTAACCCCACCTTTACAAAGTATGTGTATAGAAATATGTCGCTTTTTAAACATTTTCTGCTCCTTGTTAGTTGAAGAACTTTTTAGTCATGAGCTACCTGTGTAACAGGCCTCTGTTCTTGGGGTGAGCTCATTGTGGTAGTAAACGTAGCCACATGAAATATCCTGGATAAAACAATGGTGGTCCACCGAGATCCGGATGATGAAACTAAGCATGCTGTGCTTGTACAGTTTTTGATGCTGTTCTGAGTGCAAGCAAAGGTATCTCCTTACTTCTGTTTTGCATAACACATTTCAAAGAAAACTCCTCGAAAAAAATCTATAGAAATTCTCTGCATCGATCCTGTAACCGACAAAAAACTGAAACAGCTTCGATCAAAAGACTGCTGTGCAATGATGATCCTCTTCCCTCTCTCTTGCGCTCTCCATTTTGTCCATCATATATGTCTGAGTATTTCCATTAGAAATTACTTAATCTTATTTCTTATATTCCACGAAAACAAGACTGTGTATGAAAGATGGGCTCCCCCATCCATGCCCCCCAGAAATTTTCTTTGCCCCTTGTTTGCCCCCCAGTTTTTTCAAAAGTTTCTATCAACAAATCAATGTTTTCTTCCAAAGCTGTTCAATCGCTTTTTGACTTTCTTAGAGTTGATCTCTCTATTTTGCTCAATGCGATCTTTATTGCATTGACAAGCTAAGAGCATTTTGACTTGTAACCGAGGATAATATTAATGAAATGTTGGCTCCTTTCTGTAGTTACCAAGAAAAAATCATTCTTGACAAGCATTTAAATTCTATATTTATTATATGTTATCAGGAAGATACACTTTCTTGGGGTGGGGTGCGCAGGGTAAGCCCAAACCAAGATTCTCCGCATACCATTTAAATACCTTTTTGCTCTGAAACCCAGTTTTGGGACAAGCCAATACCATCCCAGTATACCTTGGCAATCTATTATTGCTTTTCGAAACCCTACGAATTTTAAATCCTGTGTAAAAGAATGATTTGCTTGATCTCATGGAAATTGGATAGAAGACATAACAAATATGGAAAAATTTTCCAATCAACTTTACAAAGCTATTAGCCTTTTATTTTTTAAGTATATTTCTTCTGTTGAAATTCTAACGTTTGTGCATTATTCTTAAACAGTTAGAACTCAGTGGAGTAACGGCTCAAAGTTACCTTTAGTTAAACAACGAAGGGTCTCGAAATTTTAGGTACCCCTAGCAACAATTTATTTTCGTAATTTTTCCTGCGGAACGCAGCTGCTCATTACGCTACTAATAAAACTATTATAACAGCCTTGATAGAGCTGTACCAAGGACATGCTTATCTATAGGGCGCTTGAAATTATTGCCTTGTAGCTAATTATGAGCCACAACGCCACTGCTTTACGTTCTAGTAGTTCACAAAGTAATAGCTAGCTAGCGTTGGTCCCTATAACAGAAAGCTTGCCCCCGGCTAGCCCCCCCCCCCAGGATTTTTAAGGCTAGATTCGCCACTGCCCAGGAAAACTCTGTTTAAAGTTATTCGGAAAACTTTGATTAAGTGCTTTGAATGATGTTGCTAGCAAAAAGACTGACGAAAAGGACGTTCATGAGAATTTAGAAACTTGCTAGAAGGAACCGAAAGTAAAATATCTTTAAAATCACTCCTCAGAGCAAAGTTTCGTCTATTATGAAAAACTGTAACGTGTCGTTTACTAAAGACTCTTTGAAGGATTCCTTTTATTTATTATAAAAGATTCAATAATTAATAAATGCTGATTTCAAAATGTACAGCAAAGGGAATTTGAAACGATTCGACAACTTCAACGTTTTGTAAAACGAAGCCTGTGATTTCTGAGACTCGCCACTAATCAATTTTGCTTAGCCAGTTAGCAAGATTCCTGATTTTTTAGAAAGTTTTAATCAACATAATAAAGGCCACTGATCATGTTAGGCATGATAAACATATTGCAGGGCCTATTTTAGTGTGGTTTTTCCCACATTTTGTGGTCTTGGAAATCCAAAATGTTGTCTTGGAAATTCAAAATTGTGGAATGGGGTTTTTCATGTTAGCTATGATGAGTCCATGGTAATTCGAACAGCCCTTGCAAGGACCGTAGCAGCTAAGCTACATTCTGCAGACGTTCAACGTTTGATCAGCACATACAACAAAATAAAAACAAATGACCGTGCCTCCCTGTCTCCGCAAACGATGTTCAGTTATCTGTATGTGTCTAAAAATATGCCAAGCGTATCAGAATTTGACCCTACTTCAGCTGCTTTGTTTTGGATAAACAAAAAGCAACGACGGGAACATTCGTATCGAAAGCAAAGGAGCAAGAATGGTTCCCGGTAGCATTCCCGGAAGTTTTTCCGGAAGCAGATGATGCTTACAAAGAGAGAAGGATCAGAAAAAAATATGAAAGGCAAACCTGATGTCAATTTCTGAAATCTGAAATATTTGAAACTGACCAGTTTACTCTAAGGCCCCTAATAAATGGACTCCCCTCATTATTAATTTTTCAAAAATCTAATAGCCCCCTGCTCTTATTGGAGCCCACTGCTTTTCAAACAAATTTTTTGGCTCAGCGTGTCCTTGAATATCAAAATAAGTATGAATTTTAGAGCTTCTAGCAATGTAAACCCTTAACAACTGTTACTGTCGGAGTCCATGAAGAAAAGGCTATAATAGAAACATATTTGTAATCGTGTTATGTTGAATATATTTGTTTTTGACGAATAAAGAAAAACGCTTTCTACGGCAACGGTCGATATTTTGAAATTCCATGCTTCATATACAGCCTACTTTTCTTAAAGTGTGGTCTTGGAAAATTTCCATAAAATAGGCCCTGACATATTGTTAAATGACCGAAACTCACGCTACCGGAAGCTCGACCTTCAGATTTTTAAAATTGGATTTTACCTTTGGAAAAGCATGTAAAATTGAGAACACAAAAAAGAAATATCGATGTGACCTGACCTTGGAATAAAAAAGCTTTGGCATTTTGAACCATACTATAAACTTTAAAATGACTTTGAAAAAAGGTAACGTGAAATATCTAAAAACTTATCAACACTTATCAAAGTATAAACGCTCGACAATGACTTTGGCAACAATTCATATTCAGCTGATGACACTATATATACTAACATATATTTTATATTCTCATATACACAGTTACATCTGATTCATGCATAGGAACATTTTTTTATAACATTGCGCGTGAAACTCGGACTTGCCTATCCTGTGGCTATCATTTTCTATACACCAGAGCGTGTACAGCTTGCCTACTCGTCACGGAGCACTATTTAACTTATTGAACGATAATGGGAACAACGAAATTCCGAATATACAAATCTACGTTTGACCCACTATCCCTGCTTTATTATGCACTTGCGTCTAACAACGAATCAGTATTGTAGCATGTAGCAACATCAATCTTAGAAGCGCAGTAAAGCAAAATGCTGACACTGTCTTTTATTTTAGGCTTGTCAAACACAAGTTGACTGCGATAGAGCGTATCCTATATGTGACGGAGGGTTTTGCAGGGCAATTCGAAGCATCACTGAGATTGGAAAGTTTCTACTGGCACCTGTGAGTTTTCTACTAAAATTAATACATACATTTTGCCAGCTAAATTCTTATCACTATATTGCCATTTATGTACAAAAATCTATCTAATAGTTTATTAAAATAATTTTTCCCACTCTGATTTTAAATTTTTGAACTTTGAGTAGTTTTTTTGTGAGGCAGCTTTTAGTTTGGGCGACTGTCACACCACATTTAGTCCCTTAGCATTGTCGATCAAGCAACCTTAATCAGACATGAAATTTTTCTCTTGTTTGATAAACGTTTGCTTCCTCTAGTGCAACAATTTCAAAGCCCCATGTCAGAATGATGGTGAATGCTCGTGCTCGTCGATACAAATGATATGCGAATCAAACGAATGTGTAGTGCGGAGAAACACGAACACTTCAGAACGAAAAAAATAACGAAATGGCAGAGTATACACACGGATTTTCCAAGACTTCAACTAAACGTGGCCACAGTTTCGTGTTATCGAATATTGGCAAAAAATTTAATTTACGTTGAAACAATGAAAGATTGACGATAAAAACAAGGGGGTTGATGTTCATCATACAGATCAACACAAGCATCATGCACATTGCAATATACTCTTCATGACTGATGTTTTGGCAAAAACAGAGTTACCATGGATTGCAGAGTTAATTGTTCTAAGTGGGGACCTATTAAGCCAATAAACATTTTGTTGGCCAAACCTGTATCGTGTCCTTGGAACATAGCGGTTAAGTGATCACACTATAAAAATAAACTTGCATAACAATTGATCTTGAACCAAAAAATCTAGACAAATAGTATATAAATCCTTCAACTGTGCAAAACAGTCAGATCTGTTGCAAATTAGCTAAGATATGAGCAGCGAAAGACAATGAGATTAAAAAGCATAACTGTTTAGGCCTGGTTTATAGACTTCAAAATTACGAACGGATTATAATAAATTGAATGAGACAGTACCTGTGCTCGTTTAATTATGCCTCAACTATTTTGTGACTGACTCAACTGTTTATTTCGCATGTAAGACTATTTGATAATGGTCTCTCTGATCGTAAGACTAAAACGCAAAAATACCAAAAATGAAGCACAAAGTACATATTTTGTTAACATCTTATTTTGCAGAAACTAAGGCAATAAGCACTTATATTGCTCCAAGCAGACTCACTGCCCTACCCATAGCAAAAACGAAAACTATTCTCCGTAGCCCCATTGTGAAAGGATCCATGCCTGGATCAGTTGTCCTTATTTGTAATAGATATTGATGTAGGTCTTAATACTTTCATTTACAGGTTTTATTGTTACTCGTGAATTTTGTCCATAAACAATGAGCTCCTTCACAGAAGCAGTGAACAAGGGGACAGTTTGTTCAGGGAACTGTTCACAGTTTGTTTATACTTTTGCAAATATCAGTTGAAAAGAAAAACAAAACATATTGCAAAGTGTTGGTTTTTGGTTGGGATATTACGATAACAGCTTCCATACTAGGCAAGGACACCTTGCTGAAGCATATATCGTTCTACGATTGAGAAAATTTATGGGCAGTTGATAGCGTCCTTTGTATAGAGAAAATGATTTTGGCTTGCAAGGATGTTTTAAGAATCAAGCTCTCTTTGAATCGAACGATTTTTTAAGAGTACCATTTTGGAACCTTTCTGGGCGTTATTTGAGGGTTTTCCCAAATTGTTTCAAGTGGGATCTATTCTCTAACCTGTTTGAGAACAGAAAGAAGTTCTATTGGCAAGAGTTGGTCGCTTCCGATGAACTTAAAAGCCTAAATCTACCAGTGTTGCATGGTCACAATAGAAGCTGGTCATTTGTATGCCCCACCACGAATATTTTTGGTACTACAAATGGTACCAAAAATGAACCTGATTGTGTGTAGCTATGAACAGCCAACTTAAATTCTACATTTTTTCTATTCAGACGAGGCCATTTAAGTGCTATATCCTCAATAATGACAAATAGTTATTAATGTATCAATGAAATTGTTGCATCAAAAAATATGGAGACCGAATTAGAACCAATCAAAGGGCCAATCAAAACCTCCCTTAGTATACAGGTGTCAGTTTCTAAAGATGAGCGTATAGACAATGGCAATCGAAATATTGTTTCGCTGTGGAGGAGCCTGTAATTTGTATCTTACAATATTACGGTTTATTTTCAGACCATTTACTTAACATTCACAAGCATAATTTGTAAATACGTTGTAAAAAATTATGTAAGAATTGCCTTTGTCATTATATTTATCGCTGTATATCCAAGTAGAAAACGAGTAGAAAAGCACGTGGCTCCGAATCATGAGATGATAATCAGATCCTATGTATTCAGGGCCAGTTTTAAAGCTAACCAGGCAACTATAGATAGAAACTAACCCTACAAGGTACATATCTTGCTGTTGAAGGCAACGAGTCTATATGAAAGAATATCATCAATGAGGATATACGATCTTCATGTAAATTGGCAAGTGACCAATTTTGATTGCTGGCCATCTTCAGAACATAAACACGTGCTTATTATGATCACGTACAGTATGGGAAATTTAAGCCAATCACATAAGCTCATCGATATGCTCTTAAGAAACACGTCAGCAAGCTGTTCTCGGCCATGCGTCTCCTTTTATATCGACTCATTGCCTTGCACAAAGCCAACAGACGTTCTAGATAGCTAGCCCATGAGTTACATCCTTTACTATCAGTTTACAATATCTAAGTCTGTTTCACTAAGTCTTTAAAACAACTATACCCTTGCATGTTTGCCAACTACGAGAGTTTTATGGTGTAAATATCGTTCAAAATTCTTCACATAGTAGATTTAAATAACAGTCCCTTGTAAGCTACTCGGTGTAGAGTAGTGATGATTAGGCCTATATCCACAATTGAACTAGTATACTATGTGTTTTATGCTCTTCAATGATATCACTGTTTAAGTCATTAGGTTGGGTGTGTAAAACCGATACCCACAAACTCTGTCGATAACGCACTGCTGAAGGATATTATTACAGCGGACTGTTTGCGTATTGTTTGTCACTCGCCCATTTGATTAAGTTAAGGTGAAAGTAAAACGGTTGGGATACGATCTTAATGTTATTTATGGTTTCGTATACAAACTTATTTTATCGTGCTTATGCTGCAAAGTAGATTTCTTAATGTCACTGTGAAATGAAGCAGAATTTGATGAAACACAGACAAGATTTCTTGTGTTTTCTGGCCTTGATGACCTATTCGTTTGGTAATGTAGCGGAATTACAGCATTTTAAGGGGGTTCTGCTTCTGAGATGGTTCCGTAGAATATGATTAATAAACTACAGAACACAACGGACGGCAAATGGATCCAAGATGGGCCTGGGATACGATTGAAGTCTAGCATCCCAGCATCCCTTGCTAGCCCGCTATTGGTTTCGCGCGCCAAAAAATGCAGCTTGTTGACAACTGGATATGCCTCCTTTATTTCTTTTCAGAGATATGTTAAGCTAATTGGTTTACGAGAGGATGAAGAATCTTCTTGGCTTGTGTTTTTAGCAAAACTTTATAGTGCAGTATAGAGAATGACAATACAACATAGCATTCGATAGTGAGAAACCTGTTGTATCTCTTGGTCTTTATTTTTATGTATTAGTTCATACCTGTCATATTTTCAGAAAAGGAATCTGCAAATGCTTTGAGAGAGCTTGCGCAAGCTCAAGAACAAACTGATTTTAACATTGGGAAACAGTCTTACCTGGCTAAAGTCAACCATCTCCATTTGGCTTTTGATCAATCGAGGTCTCTCTCTTCTTCTTTATGTATAATTTCATGGTCATAGTCCTGCACACACGTTAGCCCATTCACATATTCAAAACTTTTACCTGAAAAACAAAAAAGATAGAAAATCATGCTTAATCATAAGGAGGGTTGAGCAGTGGTACCGTTGAGGGGACGCAGGGTGTGTTGATGGGGCTCACCCCACTTAACAAGCCAGTAGAAGTTTGCTTGGAAAAATTACTTACTTGGCAATGTGAATTAACCCATTGACTTTACATGTATGTGAAATTTCTATTAGTCTTTAGAAAAGATGAATAGTTTGAATAATTTGATATACACAATAGAGAATCATTAACATGAATGCAATATACACGGTGTGAAAAAGGGTGTGAACTTGGGTGGGGCTTCTAGCCGTTCGCATAGCTCCCTTCTTAACCTCTTAGGACGGCACTCCTGGGAATAAGTGGCACTACATTGGGCTTAAAGGCTCCAAGCTATCACAGATTAGGAGACTATATACTAATTTGATATCGACATTTGTCCATTTACGCGGTAAATCCATTTGTCCGGGGTGCTTGGAAAATATAACTGATATCTTCATAAAACGACATTCAAATTACCGCTAAATTGCATAAATTTGAAGAAATAAGTTTCAAATAAGCTTGCAACCCTTAGTACCCTATGACTAAATAGTTCTCCTTAAAAAGAAATTCCCTTTGGTTTGCCACTGTTTCCCATTTGGCAAAAGTGCAAAATGGAAATTATGAGCTTGATATAAAAGACCATTATACGAAAAGTGAGAAGAATGTTTTCAAAAGGTCTTGTTAGGAAGAAATATTTCAAGAATTTCAAAAACACTGGGCTTTGAAATCATGGTTTATGTTGGAACTATTCCGAAAGTGTGTTTAATTTGATTGTAACATGAAAGATTGCTACAAAGTCATTTAGTTACAAACCCGTTATATGAAATTGGCATTGATAAAATGCCGTCTGCTATGTCTGCAGCTTTATCAGTTGAACACCATATCTCTAAATGCAACACCGTTTACGTTGAGATAAGTGCATTTGCCAATCATCATTAATCTTATCTTCCTAACGCAGACACCGTACTGATGAAAGATTCAAAACAAGCAACTGTATGAAGCAAAATGAGGGGATTTTAAACAACCTGGTAATGGAAACCACGTAACATGTGTTCACGAGTTAAACCTCAAAAAAACCTCCAAACCAATAAATTTCAAGATTTAGGCTTGTCAGATATGGAAAAGTAATTCATCAAAAAAAATCGTAAAGAGATGAAAACTCTTTGTGAATCTAAGCAGTTGGGTACATGGCTTAGGGAAAAAGTAAGGGAAAATGTGACTTGGCAATTTCACCACGGAAGTAAATTGACGATTATTTATGGGAGAGTAAAGGCTACGAAATTTGCAACTGTGGTTTGACAACATTCCCCATGCATTTAGGCCCCTGAGTTTCACCCACAATCTTCAGCTCCTGTTGATGAATGCTGCGCAGAGATCGCTTTGGCACAACAGTCAAATTAAATCACGAGGCAAACAATTTTATGGGTTATTTTGTTGTGCTTGTAGTTGTTTGGTGGGTGTGTTGGGTGGAGAGGGAATGAAGGAGCTGACGCTTTTCTTTATATAGAATTGAGGCAATTATCCAGAGAAAAGCAAAATGATGACGTCACCAAACTATACTTTCTAATTTTTTAAAAGTATTAAAAACCTAATCTAGCAGAGTATTGTGAAAACAGTTAAAATATCTTAATGATTTTGCATGTTTAGAGGCATTTTACAGTAATTTTTGAGATTTTGAAATATAATTTTAAATTCTGGAAAATCATTTTTATGACGTCATCATTATATTGAACAAAAAGCGGACAAATAAGTTGAAGTAAACACTGAAATCATATACAAATTCAAAGCAAAACACAACAATGTTTGATCATTTTACAGTATAGAGGAAAATTGGGAATACATATCAAAATCATATACAAATTCAAATCATAACACAACAATGTTTGATCATTTTACAGTATAGAGGAAAATTAGGAATACATATCAAAATCATATTCAAATTCAAAGCATAACACAACGATGTTTGATCATTTTACGGTCTAGAGGAACATTAAGAATACATATCTGAGAGATATAAGTTATCGTGGAGATGCTTTCACTGCTACATTATATCAAACATTGCGATTATGAAAAAAGTGGTGAAAATAGGGGCTTATTTTGGGCCTGTAATTCTCGGGCAAATAAATTTGGTAACAACAAAATGAATATGAACGATATGGAGTAAACAAAGAAAAGTGATCCAAATTATTTTTGAGGTCATCGAGATATGCCATGACGAACAAGTATACAGTGTTCTGGATGAAATTTTCGATAAATCTACTCTGATCTCTAAAACCAAACAAACCGCCGCTCAATAGAATGCAATAACAACATTGCAAATACTCTGGAATAATGTTTAAAAAATGTTTTATGACTTCTTCAAAGGTTTTGGAAACAAGCTAAGCTAAAAGTTTCTACATCGGCTCTAAATGCATTATCTTGATTAATTTATAGGCATAAACATGGCATGTTTTGTAATAATCAACGAAATTACCAAAAAGATTCCGCCCTGCATGATAATCATCTTAAGATTTATAATTCTAAGCTTTAATCCAAATGAATCGGGTGGAATGATGGCACGAGTTTCAGTATGTATAATCCAATTAAGGAAATACAAAATCGAGGTAAAACATAAACAATTCAAATTTAAAACTAGGTTGCGACTGTTTAGCCTAATGCAAATCCCAAACATTTGCCAAAACTCCATTTTGATCTGCTTTGAGAATCCTGTGTAAAGACTGAAAGAAAGCGTGGCTTGATCTACACAAAGTTTTGATATAGCGTTTAGTACTAGTGCCTATTATTCTCCTAATGGTATCATCACGGTAACTTATTCTTGTCAAATGGATTTTCTTAGATTGTGAATAAAAAAAATAGCTTCTTAAGCTGGGAAGAAAATAAATAGATAAATAAATAAATAAATAAATAAAAAAATGAATAAAAATTGAATAATAATGCACTGTTTACACAGAAAAGACCAACATTGTGAAAAGAGAAAGAATCAAGAGGACCTGGCCGACTCCTTATCTGTTGCCTTTGAATAAGCAATTGTAACGAATAGTAAAGACAATTATTCTATTATACGAATTATACGAATAGTAAAGAGGACTATTTAAAAATCTATAATCTTTGCCTTACTAATTAACATGTGATGATCTTTCATACGTAGTGGGCATTGCTACAATGAACGAAGGTGTGCGGCTACAAATACATATCGAGATCAAAGATTGTAATGACATCATAGTTATTCCTGTCCAGAGATCATTTGTTGCAACTTTTACCTTCATGGGTTTGATAAAAAAACTTGCTGTATCTGAACCGAATGAAAAGGTGCATGCTTTTGTTAAAGAAAAGAGATGCAATCAGAAATAGCTGGTTCAGAAAGAGATGCAGGAAGAAATGGCTAAATTCATTTGTACACAATTCGAACTAGGAGTGCTGCAAGAAATCGCTGGAACGGGGCTATAGCCTCTATAAGGCTAGATAAAGCCCTCAGATCGAGGCTATCGGTAACGGAATGTCTGTAGCTGCTTAAAAGCCATCGTGCATATGCATAACAATGTAAAATAAACATTAAGGCGGCAAAATGATGCTTAAGTTACATTTATTGTAATGTCTTGCCTTCAGATTAACAAATACATTTGTTTTAAACATGTCATTCATAAGTGACTGATCAATATAGATAGTCTTTCTTTCTAGCCCTGTAAAATTAGTGTTACAATGATTGACAGTCTAAACTTCATGATTTATTGAAAAAGTAATATCACTTGTCAAATAATCTTTTTCAGTCATATCATTCATTTAATTCTTCATACATTCTTTTCATAGGCTACGAAAACTATTTTAAACATAATCGGCAAAGAACAAGACAAATATTTCGCATTTCTACAAGTTACGTGCAAACTTCAAAAGAAATAGCTGGTGTTATTTGCCTGTCGGAGCATTGAAAGGCTGGTTGAATTACTTAATGTCTGTTAGTCATTACCAATGAGACGTTTTTCCTAAACAATCTGTCTGAATCATTTTCTACTGACAATGATTTAAACTCTTTAATCGGTTTAGTTTAAACATATGAAAAGTAAACAATTGCTATTGCCAAGGCCTTTACGAAGGACAAGAAAATTATTTGAAGATCACATAACATTTCATTACGAAAAAGTTCATCTCCAGCGTCCCTTGCCATTCATATGATAAAAAACATCTCAGTTTAAGTAACTTAATCCTAAAACAACTTAATTTAACCTTTGATAAGAGTAAGAAAAATACTAAGTTTAGACTAAATTTTTATTTCAAGAAATAAACAAGAATAAAGAAAATACTTAAAATACTACCACTTCAAAATAGATTAGTTTACTGGATCGTAGATAGCATTTGAAAACTTACTTCATGGACAAATTTCGCTAAGGGGCCAGCTGGTTTATCGAAATGAATTGATGAAATTAAAAACTACAGATGGGGCACGGAAGCGCAGATAATCAGATGATATCGCTCTATCTTGAAAAAAACATCACCGGGGACGAGGAAGAGGAGAAAAAAAGGTCCAAATCGATGCTACTATCTTTTTCTATCATGAAAATTTTTTTAGAAAATGTAACTTACTAAAAATACAAGCTTGATGAGAAATCATGCTCTCTGAGTGAATTCATTAAAGTGATAGATAAAATGAAATGAAATATAAAAAAAAGATAAAAAGTGAGACATCGGATAAAATTCTAAATAAGCTTTTAAATTTCGCCAATATTCTTGCAAAATCTTTTCTGAAAAAAGGGTGTGTTTGTGTTTGTGTCACCTTTTAAGAATGTCAGTTCTTGTCTTCGGATTTATCTAATTTTTGTTCCGATTGTATTGTGAAAACTATGGTAAGTGGTGTGTTTATTAAAGTGCCAAAAATCAATTGTCAAAATATAGACTCTTAAACGCAGGCTCTTAAAGGCATTGAGTCATGATAAAGTGGATTGGGTATACCCTAAGTGCCAAAATCCGCTGAGTCATGATTTTCATGACTGCGATGCTATTGGTTTACCTTGAACTGGTCACATGAACTCACCTCGTACTGATCGAAAAAACAATTTTCATCAATAGCAAATTGTTAACAATGGATGCAAATATCACGTGAAACAGCAACGATCATGCCGAAACCAAATGACCCCCTATAGAGAAGGCCTATTTACCATGACTCAGTGCCTTTAAAAGTGGAGTTTTTGCTTTGCATTGCTTAGTATAGACGTTGCTTTTTCAAGTTCCAGATCACGGTTAAAGAATTCTTTGGGTAGAAAATTTCCTCTGCTGTTTGGAAATGTCCGTAATTGGGAATTGTTCATTAGTAGAAGTTCACTCTTACTCAAAGGAAAAATTCGTGAGCATCATAACATGGGTAGCTAAGAATGTTACTGTTTTTGGGTATTATTTTCATTTCGGATTATAATTGTTCAAAATAACTTGAAAAGCTTTGCTCTTAAGTATAAGGAAACTTTAGCATGGACACCGAACTTCAAGTAATTTGAAAGCAAATTTTGTTAAACAAAGAATTATGTAAGAATTGTTTTAATTTTTTTCACAGAAATAAACTTCTGGGAAATGTTACTTAATTGTTCAGTCTACTTTTACATGTAATTTATACCAGAGATAAATGTTATTTATAAAGATTTCTTTAAAAAAGAGTAAAAAAGAATAATTAATCGTCAGACACATGTCTGTACTGAATGTAGAATAGACAAAATCGAGTTTATTTACAAAAATCGTTTATTAATTTGAAAAAGGGCTTTAAAAGATCATTTAGTTTCCGAAAACTTTAATTGCTATGATAAAAAAGTTAACGTTTGAGGAAAATTTAAATGTACAGATATTGAAAATAGATCCCTTTTCGTTTTTTTCTTGTGCTAATAAAAAATAGTTTTCATTTTGAATATGTAGACATGAAATAATATGTATATTTAAATAGCCCTTATGTGTGTCTACTATATAATTTTATATTTTAACAAGTTGACTTGGTCAGAACCAATACCTGTTATCATTCAAGTATAGACTGCGCAACAAGCTTTTGATTTCCGTGAAATATAGTGAAAAGGTTTGCTTTTAAAACGGATTTTTAAGCCTAGAGGTAACTGATATCTGTAACAGTGGTTTCGCTATCTCTCCGGATTTGATTTTAGTAACAGTTTCTGTGGCACCGCAACTTTAGATCAAAAGCGAAAAAAACCATTGCTATTTTGTTTTCATACCTTTAAAATACTGTAAAAAGAAGTTTGTCAAATAACAAGCTTATCCCTGAAATTAACAGACAACAATCAAACGCCTCTTGCTAATCCATGGTATTACATAACCTGTCGGAAAGAAGAAGATTCTCAGTTCCTATAAACTTTCTTCTAAGAAACGACTTCCAGGATGACCTCAACGAAATACTTCGCCTCGCTAGTATAGCTACTTAGATGGCTCCCATTAATGAAATAGGTTTTAAGACTGAGTGCATCAAGTACAAGTGAAAATCTGATCCAAAATCTCAAAAGAATGAGACACGCTTAACTAGATTATAACGAGATTCATGATGATGATGGCAAATTCAGGCTCAAGTTATTGATCCAATCTACACAATTTCATATGAAGCAAGAATTTAGGGGCGCAGTCCAAAAGAACTTTTTCGAAGCTAGAATTATCTCAGCTGGCAACTTCTTAAAGCTGGAGTTTTGCAGCATTGACTCAAGCAGAAAGGTACAACAGCTCAGTTGGAGCGATTTCAAATCGCGCCCTGGAAGCCTGGTCCGCCCAGATGAATAAAGAATGGACAATTGGAGAGGATCAATGAAAGACGGGACTTAAGAGAGTAACGGTGGCTTTATTTGTAAATAAAATCGCATAACGGGTACATCATTGAAATAACTGCACGAGGGATAATAAGGATAACCAAAGCATTTGATCAAGGGTGTATGTTTGCACTCACAGTTATAGACAATGTCATATTCGGAGTCAGCTCGCTCAACCGCTGCGCAGCATTACAAGTGATCGGCCCATTGAGCTACGGAGCACAACGAAAATAGCAGAGTGTATGAATCACTTGGCATTTGGAGTCGAGTGCATTGGCGTACCTTGATATATAATGATGTTCATTGCTCTTCGGCGGTGCATTGCTTGATAGTCCAGGAGAGAGAGAGTGGCTTAGCTTACAACTAAGACTGCGGTTTTTAAGCTAGAGTCCAAGAAATCAGCTGTACTGACAGGAGTAATCGATTGAGAATATCATCAAGAGAAATATAATCAAAAGCATCAACTCTATTTTGATAGAGAAAAAATTCAGGAATTTCTGGCTCCTGCAAAGTTTCGAATTTCAAGAATGGATAAGAGGGTCGAAGCGTTGGTTTGCATGACGATTCTTGCCGCGGTGTTCAAAATCAATTGTGCCAAAAAGGAAGAGGCAACAAACGGAATCAGATACAAGCTGGTGAGTTGTTTATTGCATTCGCTGAATTTCTCATGCTTCTTTTTAGAATTTTGCATTCCTTGAATTCACAACTCTTGATCGTGTTATGGGAACCTTCTTTGTTAGGTTGTGTTAAGAGTTTAGAATAATAAAATATATATTTGCTCAAGAATATAATTTTCGCAACAACGAGAAGTACTAATTTGGCGCCAATAACAGATTTATTCGGTATAATAACGACATTTTAAAGTTTTTGCATATTAGCAGCTGCACATTACAAGGCATGAAAAGTCAAAGGCTAGTAATTGTCGAATTTAATACTTTAAACGTGCCGTTTTTAAACACAAAGTTTTGAACGTTTATGACGGTTAGCAGTATATTTAAGATGAATTTGATAATCTGAAGGAAAATGAAAAAGAAAAACTGAAAGAGATGGCTGAATCGCTACAAATTTCGTAGATAAGAGAAATTGAGACCCTTGTTTTTATTGTTAAAAATTATAGAGAGTTCACGGACTAAAAGTGTTGCAAAGGCACTTTGTTTCAGTAAAGGGAATGAGTCTCGTTCATAATCATACTTAATCATCTTCTTGGGCTTTTTTTAGGATTTATATATATCATTATGAAAACTGTAAAAAATGTATATTTATAAAGATGTAAAAATGTCTAGCGTAAACTGTCGCGCACTCTCTTCAAAATAAGAAGGACAAGGATTTGAAAATTTAAAAGGTTGATTGAAAAAAAGGAGAATGATTTTTTTTCTCGATGAATTGCGAAAAAAGTAGGGATTAAAAGAAGACTAAAAAGTAAAGACGAAAGGAAACAGGAAAAAATCTGAGTGAAACCCGTCAGATTAATAAATTACATATATGAAGTCTTGGCAAGTATAAATAATATTCTCTCTCCGCTTATAAACTTTGAATGATTTAAGGAAATGAAGGAAAAAGGTTCCTCGTATGTTACATGGGAACACACATTGATTGTATGCATGTAAGGAGCTTGAAATAGATTCGTAAATGAGAGAAGAGATGAGCAAATTAATGAAAAGAATGGGTTGGTGTTGGAAGATGTTCAAGATTCTTGAAAAGAAATAGAGCACATTCAAGAGGAAATGAATATTTAAGCCGTGTTTACTGTTAGAAGTGATTACTTCCTGTTTAATATTTAACAAACCTTTGAGATCGTGTAAGTCCTAATATATAAAGAAAATACTGAATGATAATGCTGTCAGCGGCTTTCGTGGTTAATTCAAATGAGTAGTTTTTCAGTACATCTTTGTCAATGCAAATGTAAGATGTTAATAGAATCCAAAAAAGTCAACACAAAACTTTAAAAGCAGAAGAATGCAGTTGATTTGCCGTTTGAAGAAAAGGATTGTCTCGTAAAAGTGTGGGTGTTATCTTTTGTTTCATTTTCTTCATATCACACAATTTCAATGAACATAGGAAGAAGTTAATGGAAAACGAGAACATGTTGTTTAGCTTGAAGAGATTTTCAGGTAGTGCGAATGCTTCAGGGAGACTTTTTGTACGAATGTATGGTATAAAATTAATGCGTAGGAATTTTCATTAGCAACGTCATTCTAAAAAAAAGGAACAGGTTTTTGTCAGGTTCTTTGAAGGACAATGGGCTTCTGGCTTTAGAAATCAGATGTAATCCATTATAAATAATTCTGATGGAATTTTCACAAACTTTCTTAATGTGCAAATATAACTTTTTGGGATCTTTGAAAGTTGATTTTTGCATCGACATGTGTTGTACAGTGACAAACCTCTATGTTCTCTTTCTACCATTAAAGCAGGGGAGAAAATGACCTTATTATACAAGAGGAAAATTTATGAACATCTTACGTCATGTTAAGAAATTGAAAAGTTTCAAAGGTAATTAATATATATACAGCAAAAATCGCTTCAATGTTATAAACAGTACGCGAAAATATTATTTTGCAACTATTACTTTGGACAGAATTCTGTTGCGTTTTGACATAAATGAAATTATGTAATGGCAAGTGGTGCTGTAGAATAACACGGATACCTTACATTCAAGTAGCTACTCAAACGACAGTTGTTCGCTGATTTATATGGGACTAAGATTCGAGTAGATGTTTTGTTACGAGTTAAATGATCGATGCAAAATCAATCAGAAAATTCCACAGATCTTCATAAATCGCTTTGAGGTGTTCAATCCGCCATCAAACCTTGAGCTTTAAGGAGCCTCTGAAAGAATTCTAACTGATAAAGGCTTTCAAAAACCGATCAAGATTTTTGGATGAGATGACTACATTATTGCTTTGCAGGACCTTTGAGCTCTAGTACAGAGGAGCCATGACGAGGCTTAAAATTCCCTGATAAACATATTTATCATGAGAGTAGATGTAAATGAATTCCTGGGATATTGTCAGGGATTTACAGATGAAAGTTAAAGAGTCCTACATACGTAATCATGTGCTGTCTAACGTAATACAGAGTATAGAGAGACCATTCAGGGATCACCCTTGCTTGTCTTTAAAAACCGAGATAAGTTTTCTTTCAAGATTTGAAAACAAACCGTCGGGACTCCAGCGTGATTGTGGTGAAATTCATGAACTTTCAAGGAAAATTGGCACAAACGCAGCCAGGTGCGACAGTTTGCAACATTGAGTATCCTGTTTCCGCCTGTCTGCAGGATTAATCTAAGTCTCCATGTATAAGCTTTAGGACTGTCATGACATCACAGTCAACATAAACGCACTAAGCTAGAGCAATCTCTGGTCAAAACTAAAAGAATATCTACCTATTAATTTGCTGTATAATTATTATAATATCACGGGTTTAATTTTACTTTATAAACTTGCTTACACTATATAACGACGGTTCATTGCAATTATGTTGCTAGATAGATTTGAAGTTGTTCAAAATAAAGAAAGACCCTTAAGAGGTCAAAATATAGGTAACCACAAACTACTTTACAAGCATCATTCAAACACAACAAAACGAAATGCAGGCTAATTATCATATAACACAAGAAGAGTGGAAATTCAGAAAAAGCAAAAGCGTGAATAAAGGTTCATTACCAAGGACCTTTTTCGTTCATGAAACTTCCCAGGCTTATCACTATTGCCAGCATTTAGGAATGTGTCGAGATTGCCAGTAATTTTGTAAAGGTTGATTGAAGGAGAGATCCTCTCCAGAGAAAGAGTATTTTATCATATTAACTCGTTATCAATACTTCTGATGATATTTCAATTTACGCCAACATTGATATTGAAAGAGAGTATTATTTAAGAGATAGCACGGTTATCAATATTTGGTAAAATGCCCTCTTCAAAACTGATGGTATCGTTTTTTGTCAGGCATATAAACGAAATTTTGAATTACATTCTGTTCTCTGACCTGGCATGCCTTGAAACTATACAGCCATATCATAACGCAATAAAGCCCTCCCTTGAAGGCTTTTGCGCAACCGGCATGCTTTGCGACTATATTTTCAAAACCGGCCTAATACCGTACTTTATGAAATTGCCGAATACAATCAACGTCTCCTCGCGTAAAAAACAGCTACCGCAAAGCTCGTTCTCAAATTTATAACAAAGACTTTCATCCGATAATTTAAGACTCCAGAAGTGTGTGGAGGTCAATCGTTCGCGTTGATTTGACCATTTAGCTTGCTACCTGTTATTCCTGACAGCATTTCTTAAGGAACATCTCCACTTTTTTATCTACCAAGACAAGCCGTTTCACTTGATCCGTAAAACAAATTGTAACGTTCCAAGCAGTTTAGAAAGATGCATTGATACAGTATACAAAGAGCCTTTTTAGAACTTACTTTGGTAAAGAAAGAGCTTAAGGAAAGAGCGTGGGTCTATGCTTCCGAAAAGCAAACAAGTTTACTTACAGGATTAAATGGGCGTAATCCAAACGTCTTAAAGAGAATGATAAGTCCTTTCAAGTTATCTCAGATATATGAAATACTTGCAAATAGCTCCTTAGGACATCCAGTTGCTTTGTCTTGCTTCTCTATTTTGAGTTTTTCTCGAATACTAGAACATCTAATAAATAACCCCTTGGATATAGGCCTTAGTTCCCAAGTGCTTTTGGCTCAGATGTACTCCTTAATAACTTTCAGATCCAAAACTGATCCAGCAAACAATATGTAGATAAAGATTTCAAAGAAAACAAAAGTTCATGTCATGAATGCCATGCTCATGTTTAAAGCACTCCTGTCACCGAATTGTCAACACCAAGGATATCCTTTCCGGTATACCAAAGATAATGGCACAGTTCTATTATATTTGGGTATAGTAACCAATGTAGTTTAAGCATTCTTCTGGGCAGTAGAGTATCTCTCACATCAGCTGTAAAAGGGGACAGATACAAGGTGGAGGTCGTCAATTAATTGTTGGTAATTTCCTCAACTACTGTCATTGTTATGCTTACATGATGTTGATTTTGTTAATGTTATAAATGCCTTGACCGCGCACTGCCTGCATCTTAATAATGAATTATCGAACTCCTTGCTGCTCTCTTGTAACGCAACATGGGCTTTGGGTAAGGGACCAAACTTTTATTTTTATTGAAATAGACAGAGGTCAATTATTTTTAATGAAATAAATGATTTTATATCTTGAATAGGCAAAGAACTTGATAAAAAAGTCACTAGGACTTAACAGGAGCGTCACCCCCCTTTCTAGTACGTCAAAATGTATTGGCATATGAATTTTCATATCTGTAAAAAAATCTAGGCAAGTGACGTCACGTTACAAGGCATTGTCTTTCAGTATTAGTACCGGGTCTAGTATCCCCCAGTTCTCAAAATTGACACTGTACCCTTTAGGCATTATCGGACTATAATTTGATAAACGTTTGCTACGAAATACCAGAAAACAGCTGTAGATGGGCTGTTAAGATGTGTCAATTCGGCTAGGAACACTGCTGACCGTTCGCCGTTTAAAAGGACATCATGTCCCTCAAAAATAAGATTGGGAATCAGAAACCGCAAGATGACGAAACCGGCGTCCGCGCATTAACTGCAAGGCGCAGAGGTTACAGCTTTGTATTACGGAGATCTGACAAAGACTAATTAATGGATTCATCGGGCTGTAACCCATTGAAGGCCTACCGTGCTTAGATTAGTATCAGTGAATAAGGAAATTGGAATCAAAGGGACAATTCAGTACACACCGTTACAGCTTTGACAGTAGGATCAAATGGGCAGAGGAAACCTAATAAACAAAATCAATTAGCGAAATCTTCTTATTACGAATAAATCCCCGTTTAAGCCCCCTTAAGTAGAGTGGATTTCAATACTGCCAATAGATATAGGGCATCAAATCGAGATCTTAAGGGGATTTGTTACAGTAACACAAAGGTAAGAGACGGATTCGTTAACGTAGAAATAAAGAGGGTTTTACAGAGAACGTCCGATGGCTACGGGAACAGATAAGTAAATCTTAGAGCAAAACAATAATTCATCAGGGTCGTTTGCTGTGTTGTTAAGCACAGATGCCCGATGATCAGAGTGTTTCGAGATAAAGAAATTTGTGAAAAGTCAATAGGATATAATAAATTTTTGGCTAACCAAGACATATTTAGGCAAATTGTATCGGTAGCGAAATGAAACACGAATCACACAATTAGTTGACAATAAATTTACTACAAATAAATAGTTGAAAAAACAAACAAATTTCAAACACTAATCTAATAATTCTTGGACTGAATTCAGTTGTGAAGAAACATGTGATCTCAACATGCAACAAAATACATTTTTTATTTTTATAAGAACAAGATTATAAAAACACTATTGGTTAAAATTGGTTAAAAGTTAAGAACAAATTAAGAACAAGCTGAGGAAGAGCTACTATAAAATGCAACTTTGAACAATGTTTCATCTCAAAAATGTTTTTTGCCATATAGGGTTGCTTTTTGGTAAATTTTTAAACTTGTTGGCAAAGGATCTAATTTTTTTGGCAAATGTGGCCAGAACACCTCGGTTGAGTGCAATAGCTAGTAAATGCATTGCTCACATCCTATTAATTTAAGAACAATCCAGCCTCAGATTTTCGTTAAAATTAAGAACAGCTAGCCTGAACTTCAATTTACTTGAGCAAATAATTGAGCTGAATAAGACTCTTGAATACGTTCTCTACACACTACACCAAAAGAGCATCGTCAATCTACAATAATCAAATGATCTATTTTTCAAAACACTTTAGAAAGAGTCTCTAAAGGAACCTTCTTCTGGTATTTTTTCTTGTGGGTCACTGCTCTTCATTGAAAGCCTACGCTAAGCGCACATGGCTCCAAATTAATGTTTCCTTCTACACCCAGCCTTAGACAGCGTAGCAATGTCAAAAGCTATAAAAGTTGTGTTGCTCCAAATGAGTGTTTATCAATCAACCATGGTAACAATTAACACGGTATTGCCGCGTGAGAATATTTGCGTACTAATCCACGCTCAGACAAATAGAAAAGTAAATGTATTAAATAATTCAATGGCAGCAAGGACCACCTCTATGATATGATTCCTCCACCCTGCACTTCCTCCACTCTGCACTTCCTTGAAGTTATCAAGACTATTGGCCCCGAGGACAAAGCAGCCCTCGCTTTTTTCGCTTTAACACCTGAGCGCATTATAAACTATTAGAACATCTAGGTAAAAAGAACATTGCCCAAAATATCTTTATAATACCCAAAATAGTTGACTTCCAAAATCAAAGAAAGAAAGCTTCAGTATAGCTGACTTCCATAACCAGCGAAGAAAATCTAAGTCCAACCAAGAAATCTTAATGAAAAATCTTGTCTTAAAGAAAAAATAGCTTAAACAATGAAACAAAAATATGCCTGAAGTTTTTAACAGGTAGACAAAAATAAACCTTTCTCTTTAAAGGCTTATATCTTTAATAATAAAATAAAATAAAAGTGTTTACTTTATAACCAAGTGAGTGTAGGTGAGGATCTAAAAATGAGCACTGGTGCACAAGGTAAGCACAAAACATTACCCCTATAAATAACAACGCATAGATAATGGTCTCTAAATAGTTCATTCAAACTGTAAATGCTTATTTTATCAACGGGTACGATAACATAACTTAGTCAAGGTTAAAGATAAACATGTTTAACTAGCGGATCAATGTTTTGAATAAAAATATGGCATTTATCACCCATAATCTATTATAGAAAAACTTTATCGCACACTATATATATCTACCACGTGGCATGAGAATAATACTATTTTTAATCAATATTGAATTCTCGACCACCGCAAAACGACTTCTATTTGTAATTCAATGCATTGACCATTCCATTTTTGTTTCTTTGTAAAGAGAAAAACGCATCTACATCTGGGTTCGAGTAAAACCCATTCAAAACTCATTTCCAAAACTTTCCGTGGATCAGTTTCATTTCTAAAACATTTAGTAGAACCCCTTCATGCAGGAGGTGTTACCGTAAAACGTTGCACCCTTAGCAACAGTGTTCGCGCACCATTGAGAATTGCCCCTCAAAATGTTGTTAGAATCTTCAACGCATCACTCAGTTCATGGCTAACATGCCTTTTTTATGCTCAGATAGATTTGTGCAGCCTCACCATAAGCATCCTCGAGATGAAATGAGTAAATACAGACTGATCCAATCAGCCAATATACGTGTAGGACAGTTCTTCTTGTCAGTAAACATACCAAGACTGATAAATCGTTATCTGAGGCATCGGTATGGAGTCACTTCTGGGTGGTTTTATAGATTGCAATGGAACAGATTTCATCAGCAGGGTATCAATAATCCTAATAGGACTAATAACTATTGCTGGCGTGATTTGTTCGCTTGTTAAGTAGGTTTTATCGAATAGGGCATGTCGGTTGCTGCAACTAGGCATTCTTGAAGATGCAGTTTTACCACTCCCACAAATCTATAAACAACTTGCAATAGATGGGGCTTTTGAGCAGTGAAGATTCGTTAATAGAACAAAGATTTCAGAGCTTTGTTCTAACTTTAGGATGGAAGACTTGTAGTTATAGTCAAAACTAGCACAATGAGTCACCATCTCTCCCTTCCAAAACAAATATCGACACTTTAGTGCCACTTGCTAGTATTTTGAACTTTAGTGATGCTTTGGAAGAAAGCATACTCCTGGCCTTTTAGTCTTGACCTGATATTTCTAGAAATTCTTTAACTTCTAAAAGATTGTGCTGAACACAGGCCGAGAACAACTAGTATTTATTTGGATTAACCAAAGAAAAATTTTTGACGTCACCATCTGTAGCAACGTCAATCTTTAAATGAGCGTATTAGCAAAAGTTTTCTTGTTTCCACGCCCCC
This sequence comes from Rhopilema esculentum, assembly GCF_057945365.1. Lineage (NCBI taxonomy): Eukaryota > Metazoa > Cnidaria > Scyphozoa > Rhizostomeae > Rhizostomatidae > Rhopilema > Rhopilema esculentum. Next base: position 8,722,686 of record NC_142821.1, read on the forward strand.
TTCGTTCTTTTCTGAATGCGCTATAGCTGATTTATATCTTGCAACAAATCGAAACAATGAAACTGCTATTTCCATCGCAGTTTTGGTACTGTCTGATTACTGACATTTTCGTGAGATAAGATGAACAGGAAATGCATGTTAATTGTTGCTTGAAACCAAGAATATGGTCTGACGTCACCACTCAATTTCAGTGCAGAGAGGACCAGACGCTATCCAATAATTAATATGACAGAGTGAAGCACTTCCAATAAAACAATATCCTATAGGTATACGTTACTGAGGATAGGCTCAATCCAGTTTCATTAACAATGGAGAGTTTATGGTGGACTCAAGGGCCATTTTCGAAATATACTGCATTTACAAAAGCGATATAGTTGGGAAAGATTTTGCCAAAACGTTGTGACATAGTTCATTCGTCTATCAAAGGTAGATCCAATTGTCTTGCATAAGAGATTTTAAACCAACAGACAGTTTCAATTTTATCACGAGGCTTTCATCCTGAAGCGAACTCTGTACTGATAACAGCCTTTGAATATTGACTAAGAGCAAAATGTTGGAGACATTGATATAACAATACATCTATTGAGCTAATATCTTCGATTGTGTAGAATTCATGTACGGATTTTGTCGAAAGACAGTAAAAATACGAATCAAGCTGCAATTTAACGAGATTTTTGCTACTGGATATAAAAATCAAAACTTTGTAATATTTTTTGGAACGAACAAAGTAAATTTTTAGTTGCAAAGATATCTTTATGGAAATCAATTCAAAGAACGACTTAACTTTGAAGAAGCTGACCGACACAAGGTTATCAGAGAGTTTTGAAAGGCTGTTTTATCTTAACGAATGATACTGGCAACTTTTTTTAACAGAAAGGCTTATCTAAGTGTGTGGTTGTCTGTTAACTAGAACATGGAGCCAATGTCGAAGTGAAACATTCGATATACAAACTGTAATTTGCGCAAGATTAAAAAGAGCCACAGCGATACCCAAACGAAAATGAGAAATTTCAGATATCATTTTGCCTTTGGTACTCTCAAGGCTGTCAACCTTGAACCGGGGAGAGAGTTTTCTCCATTTCTAATAGAACAGAACATTTATTCATTTGTCTCAGCTGGTGCAACTGGCAATTGTTAATGTATGTTATAATGTATGTATGTTAATGTATCAAAGAAAAAAGCTAGTATCTTTCTTATGGTTTCTGTACCCGAAAGTCCTAATCAAACTGAATCTACAAATCTTTCGTAAAAAGCAATTTATGATGGCTGAAGGTGCCAGCATAAACAGCTTTTTGTTGTTGTTAAATAACAATAACAATATACGTATGAAAAGTGGAGTACCTGGATGCAATCCTTGTAGTACTTCTTTGTAGATCTAATCTAATCTACTGCCACCGTTTTACTTTGTCAATTAATAGCATGATTTGTTTTCAGTGCAGCAATGTTGGTGAGAAAATTATGTACAACAGAACAACTCATCAAACAAGTTTTTGGTCTTTTTGAGAAATTTTCCTAGATTTATTAAAGGCATCCGCATATTGAGAAATAAAGTCCTCGTGAAATCATCTTATAGGAGAATGCACGCTTTGTAGCAACATGAAGATAACGTAATAACAACTGCAAGGACATTCTTGATTTGTCAATCTCTGCTGCCTCAAGCTCAGTGTTATGCATAAATTGATGTTTATCCTTCGAAAGTTTCTAAAGCCTTACCTGAGAGCTATTTTCCACCATTTAGATTTCCTGACGCTCTCTTTTTGACCTTTTTAAACACCTTCAAATCTAGAAAATTTGAAGAGAAAACAATTCTTTAATGCCAAAGATTACGTACCCCTCGTCAAAAATACAAGCCCAGCTACATACATGCATTCACCCTCTGAAGACCCAATGTAAACAGACCAAAAATAGGACAGTTTGGATGTCTTAAGAATGTGGAAATATGCCAGAGTGAAGAGAAAAGGACTGCATTCAATTACGCTGACCTTGACCAGCGTGCTCAGGTTTGTTTAAACTACCGAACGATGTTGGGGATTGATTTAATTGAACTGAGCAGAAGTAATGAATACTGATTCCCCACATAGTTACGTGAAGTGATTGCAAAACCTTCCAAATTCTGATAAGGCTTTGCTCTAGCACAAATATCTCATTATCTCCATTTAACTGCCAAAGGGAGCGCAGCCTGTGACCCGTCATCAACCATTTCCCATGAAAAACCTTTGAAAGAGGTTTCACTTCTTATCTAATTTTATACAGTGACCTAAAATCTAATAAGTTTGTGTTCTGAAACCGTTATGTTTTCAAGAGAGCATGGGCGGAATCCAAATTGACTCACTACGTTAATTGGTTCTTAGAAAAGAGGAACATTGAAACCTTTGAGCTAAGACTTTGAAGCATGGATAATGTTAACAATTTATAGAAGCTAGAAGCATTTGATTCAAATTTCATTAATAAAGAAATTCATTTTCAAAAACATCCTCGATTGAGTTAAGTCTAGATCTTAGCAAGGTTTTTAACCACCCAAGATCTGAAAGTCTGATAATCTGCTTCAAAAACAAACAAATTTGTTATCAATACGTTTAATATCTTTTTGAGATTTTTGGGAGATTTGCTGGAAAATGCTTAACGAAATTTTATCAAAAGAGTTGAAAACGCTATTTTGTCATATGTAGGTCACGTGAAGCATGTCTTGTGTAGAAGAGAGAACTTCGACAACTAGCCTGTTCTTTTTCAGCTAGCTTGTAATTGTTGAAAGGTCCTATCAAGAAAGATAGTAATATTCTAAATAATAATTCCTTGAAACGAATAGATTTTATTGCTGGCTATAGAATTATTATTCTGGCATTCGAAAAATCAGGCTAGGCAGTAATGGCAAACGGATAGAAATTGTAGATATATGCAAAGCAATAAGAGGAACAGTAGCACGGTAAGGTAAATCCGGTTATTGAGAATCGTACTCAATACAACGTACGTCTTTCCAAAAATGTACCAGTTTTCTTATCTAGATTAGTAGCATATTTGGAAACTCAGAACAAAGCGTTCCTTAAGGGAGAATATTCCATTAAAGGACAATGAGGGTTCGCTTTGCGCCATAACATCATATGCAGCTGAAATTTACCACAACCACCACAAAACATCGAACGAGTAAAGGAGTAATGGTCTTTCTATTAACCCTAATAAAGCAATGACGTTTCACTTGAACCGAAAGGATTAAGAAATGAGGCAGATCAAGGCTTCCAAAAGAGGCGGAGTTTTGGCGCATCAAACTCTTTTTCTAGTATTGTATTTTGAATATCTGGAAAGACCAGCCGCCGGTTTGATGTCGTTGTAGTTGGACAGCAGTAAAGACATTCATTAAATTGTTGTGGTCAAAGGAAGGAAATGCAGAAATGGCATTTTTATAACCTTTTCTTTATTTTGTTGGGAATCATTTGCCTCGAGACAAATTAATACCACCAACATATCAATGGCATGATGCAAGTTCGACAGTAGTTTGACAGTAGCTTGACAGTCAATAAGAATTGGAAAGAATGAAAGTGCTTTGAAAGATTCTCCATGATCATAGCCAGGTGCACTACACCACCTTTGTGCAGACCGAAGCTTCTTCAATAACCAATATATTTGAGAAGAAACAATTTTCAAATGTTATCTTTAGAAAATCTTTGAAGGTTGAGGTTCCAATTTTAAGGGAAACGATCTTCTACAAGTACATGCCACAACCCTATGGATTGACAGTAAACAAAGGGGGCGTGTCTTTTGGGGAAACCTGAATACCCCTTTAACAGGGAAAAAGTTTTCATGGGAAGGGAATTGCAACTTTTAGATTTTATTGAAAAATCTTCACAGTTTGTGCAGTATTAACATACATTTTTCTCGCACTGTGAGACAATTGTCCGATGATACTGGACTCATCCAATGAAGTGAGGAAAAATGAGTATTGTACGAAGAACGTTATTAACTGACGTCTTGGTGACTAGAAGTCTCATTACTGTCTGTTAACAATATCTACTGTCAGAATTATATATCTGGGGTTGAGTACTGACGTTGACGCGAAATAGGAACAATTTTCAAAAGAAAAGGTGAATTCATAGGAAAAGAAAGTATTGCAGCCAGAAGTACTGTAAAATTAGTGCGTAGGACTCCAGACCCTATTAACTGTCGACTGAAGAGATCCTTTTTCTCTTTACAATAATCTGTTCTATTATCTATGACTGAAACAATTTTTTAAGTTTGGTCATTACTGCCAAAACATGACATCATGTTGGAAATACATGTTCCCGTGCCAGGCAAAGATCTTAAAAAGCGAGCTAGACAAACTTTAAGATATAAATCTGGTTAGAGTAGTATTTAATAAAAAGAGAATTGAGAAACACAGAGCCTGTGCAAGTGAAACTTTCCTGTCAGTTTATTACCACAAGGAGCTAAAATCCTTATCTTGTTGAGAAGATCAAATGATGAAAGAGATAAAGGTGATTTGGAGATTTCTTAATGGCAGCATTCAAGCAGGAGACGAGAAGCACAGGGCTGATGATGATAGAATAAACAGTATTAAGTGGGCTAGTGCGACTACAATGAGAAAATGAATTAAAAACCAAATCAAGTCTGCAGCAACAGAAATCAGCAATGTTGTGTCATAAAAGATTTATTTCCCAATTAAATAATTATCGATTATCTGTTCTGTTTCGTGAGAGAATGAAATATAAATTACAAATAAGACCAATTTGCCCATAAAGAGTGGCGGCAAAGTTACCATTATTCAAGTAACCTTTTTTGCAAATATCTAATTAGTGGGCGAGCGATTTGGTTGCGTATCTACCGATAAAGACGAACGCTCAGCACAACACGCTTCAGTTGAAGGGGACATCGTGAGCAGTGCTGACCAAGCAGCATCAGTCAGTATTCGCAGCATTAACGTGTTTGGCAGCGTATCTCAAACTGGTAGCATCAAGCGAAATAAATATCTTACCGACATGTTGTTTGCTGTTCTTTCAAGTCTTCTGACTCTGGTCACAAGTGTGGCAGCGTTTCCTTGGAAAAAAGACATTTTAGTAAGTCAATATAGAGCAAATACAAGTTATGTCATTTGAAAAGTGAGCGGTAGAATTTATATCAAGACTGGTTTAGATATTTTAAAAAGTTTATGATACATAAGCGCTATTCGACAACATCAAGATCTAGATCGCACTGTTTTTTACAGTGACATTTATTTCGCTATAGATAAATCAAGTCAGGTCTTTTGGTTGCTACAAAGGATTTTACAAGACTTTTTTATATATGTAGTATATATAGCACCTTGAGGAAAATCTGCATATTGAATTTCTTGTGTAATTTTGTTTCCGCCTCATTTAAGTACTATCAACAAAGCATTTTTCTACTAAACATTTCATCAGTCAAAAAGTTGATAATCAGAATCCTGAATATTTGGAACAATTTATGGTCATTTCTAAGCCACAAAAGGCCAAAGATTCTATCAACGTTCATGTTCAATCTATTTGCTTGGTTCTGTTTAGTACTTACTTAGAAACTATCAATATGTCTTACTAAAGGCTCTGATAAACGCTCAGATAAGCGAGCATAAAATTTCCAAAAAGCCGCTTCGGATCCAACAGAACGTAAAACATTGAATATCGAGCGCTCCTCTGCTAAACGTCGTGTGTATACAAACCAACATAACCGTGAATTCAAGTGTGACGAGATCCTGTCCTTGCATGGTAGGATCAGAATCATGTCATATTTCAACCGATAGCAATTTAAAATATGTTATTTTCTGGTTAGAAAGGTCAAGAGTGTTGCTTTTGATTGTGTAAAAATGGACACGATAGATTGTACAATCGTGCATGCTAGTTTGCGCACGAAATCTGCGCCAGCCACTCACTAATTGAGTATTTTGCTTTAATCGTGTGATTAAAAACAAACGGGGTAGACTTTAACTACCCTACGAGCTTTTAGATTTCAGTAGGATTTGAGGTTTTATCTCGATTTAGCGGCGGTTATACACAGAAATATAAACCCGTTCGTTATGTTTACATTCCTTCTGGTACCAGCGCACACTTGGGACGCCACAGTTTTAATGTTGAGATTTAAAAAACATGCATTTCCCTGTGTGTCAAGAAATATTAACCCAACTTGACAGTTGGAAGCCGTCCAGAATGGAATGTTAAGTTCGGCATCGTTTGTATAGTTATTTGTCACGCCCTTTAATAAAATTATGTGATCCCAACACTTGAAATCTGAGGCATGTTTCTGGTAGAGTTTTTATCATAACTAAAAGAAGTTTGTGGTGATTTATGTGCTCTGGTTTTTATAGATAAAATTTTAAAATGTTGAATAATGTTGAAAAATTGCTTTAAATTGTATCTTTGCAAATAAAATACTTGTGCAACGAGATTGACTTAAACTCAGAAACAATTTAAGATTAAAATTCTGATGAATAAAAAACGATACCAATAAATTTGCTTGTATAATAATTGTGAACAGACCATCTAAAAAGTACTTCAATGCATTCAACACAACTTAGATTGTTTTGATGAAAGGGGTCAAATAAGAATAGGAAATGAGTAGTGGATAGATCTGATCTGGCAGATAAAGGTGCATACCCGAGCAACACATTTAAGCTAAAATGGTGGTTAAATCAGTTTGATCAGACTTCTGAAGAATTGTAAAGAAGAAAAAAATATTTCAAAGTAAAACCACTTTGCACAAGCAGCATTGGTTCAAACCCTTTGATTGAAGTCTACAAAAAAGACTAGGAAACCAGTCCAGAACTTCTTCAGGCAAGCCAAAAAATAATTCAACCTGAAGTAGGATTGTTACCATAGGGGGGGGGGCACTTGGTAGGGTTACCAAAGTTATGAAAAGAAAACAATTTAAAACCACCAGGCTAAACAGAAAGGGCTGCTCTAGCCTGAGATAATACACTTGGGGCAGAGGAGGTGGGGGGGGGGGGGGGAAATGCAGGGCAGAGGAAGGGGTCCTGAGCCTATTATCAGGCTTGGGCAGCTCCCAATTTAAGCTTAGTTTTCACTAAACTGCAAAATGCTAGAGAAAAGTAGAACTTTTCACAAATGCTTTTACATTACTTTTCAGAGTTCATTCTGCTTCACGAGTGAAAGCTGTCCTGATATGAAGTATTGTCATCATCACCAGTGCAGGTTTCCGGTGACATTTGAAGAGTTTAGAACTGTTATGAAGATTCATTACAGTAGACAAAGGCAAATTTCATCAAAGGTACAGAAAATATCAACAGTACACAAGCTTCAGTGTTTGCAAGATATCTTATACTTGTATAACAAACTGAGGATTTAATTGTATGATTATTATGTTTCAATTTTAAGCCAAAATAGAGCTGCTTCTGACTCAATAGGGTATTTCTAACAAAAAATACAGTATAAATGATTTAAATCAAATGATTTAAATCAAACAAATCAAATAAATTTGTATCAATTTTTATCTACATTGACATGATATGATATGAGCTGAATGTATAGAGAACAAAATCAAAATGTGTTTAGAGAGAACTGAAGCTCTCTATTTACGTGTAAATAATGTTTTCCTTGCAGGGAATGCCATGTTCAAGTCATATGGACTGCAGAGCCAATGAATATCTTTGTGACACAGAGCAAGGAATATGTAGGCTTGCTGGAAAAGTTTTCCAAAAATTAAATAGGGTAAGTTTACTTGATAAATTCATTCATCTGCACCATTTTGGGGCAAAGAGGATTCTGCATCAAGTAATATAGCCACGCAAGTTTTGTTCGGTTCGGGACTAACAGGAGGGGTAAGCCAAAGGGTGTAGAGGCCATACCCCCCATTTTTTATAGTAAGTTATTTTGATAATCATCCTCTTTTTCAATTCTAATCAATAACATCAGGCTGTTTTAAAGGGACAGGAATCACACAGCCCTCTTTATTTCAAGTTATATGTGTTGTTAATCTTTTTCGTTTTCTACTCTCTTGTGGAACCTTTAAAACTTTTAAGTTTAATGCGCAGCATCTGAACAGACATGTTTGAAACTTGTAAATAAATGACGAAAACGGCAAACACTGAAAACAGAGAAATAAATCAATTAAAAGAAATAATAATGAGCCTGAAATTATACAGCAATGCTACTGACCACTAGAAACCCGAGTGTATGTATCAACATCATCTGAAAAGCATATAAGCTTACCATGTTACGAATGTAGAAGGCATCCGGAACCATTTTCAAAACGTGTAAAAAGGAATTCAAGTCATTCGCGCCATCGCGGCTGTGAAAAAATGATGTAAAAGAGGCTAGACCCAGGCCCCTCTATATGTAATATAGTAAATGGCAAACGATGTTATTACATTTAAAACAAACAAATTTGTTAGCAATGGGGGTTGCTTCGGGGTACTAGGGGGCACGCCCCTAAGTTCTTGATAGAAAGGTATGGGTAAATAAGGGGTAGGTGTAATCTTGGATTACATTTCCCATATTTAGCTATGTAATACCGCGAAAATTAAACATATTTATATCCATTTCAGTGCAAAGATTTAAAAAAATCTTGCCATTCTGATGCTGACTGTTCGTGCCTTGGACATGAAATGAAATGCGAGGCAGAGTCAAGCGGAACTGAAAGCGAGTGTGTTATCGTTCGTCGCCTTCAATCGTCAGCAGCTAAGCTATTTAGCAAAACAAAAAGAAAAACATCGCGCAACAACCGAACGGCGGACGAAAATAAAACCGAAAAATCGTGAGGCGATATTTATCGTCCTTATATCATGTACTTACATATATAAATATATACATAAAGATATTTATTCGTCTAAATTATTCTTTTATGACCTTGTAAGATTTATGTCACCCTTCTAAACTGAGTATTGTGGATATATGAAATTGTGGAAATAGCAAATGAAGTTATGATAATATTCCTCTCATCGCTTTAAGATGTTGTTGAATAAAGGAAACTCTAAGTTCATATTGGTGGAGAAGCCTCCTAATGAAATCTAGCGAAAGATTTACCCGGTAATACCCTCAGTCTACTTTAGATCCCTCCCCCCCCCCTCACGTACCCCCAAGCGAGTAGTATATTAAGACCAGCATTTTGGAAGGGAACATAGCATGAAGATCATATCCTTGAAATAGGTTGCTCAAAACTCCCTGTAACAAAGAAACTATTTGGCATATAAGAATTGCAAGATTATCATATCTTTATCCTAGTATGCCGAATCCGGGAATATTTGTTTTTATTAGAACCCCAACTATCTCTAAAGACAAATCCCTGTATAAGGATCTCATGATTTTCTCCGTCCAAAACGCGTATCCCTTTATTCATCCTTCTTTATAGCAAAAGAGAACGAAAATAGAATGAATTTGGCCTGCAAAAATCCAAACTATTGCTTGAAATTGATGTTCCTCTTATTTCTTGATTCTAAGATGCACAATTCCTGACACCTGAATGTCAACCAAACTTTTTATTCGCCATAATTAATTTGAGGTTGAAAGAAGTACAATTTGTTCGTATTATTTATTCTAAATTTAACTTCATTTTAAAATGTTAAACGGCAATCACTTTGTTTGTGTAAGTATGTTGCAAGTGTTGTTGCTATGGTTGAGGGGATCATATTCCCTCTTTAGAAATAAAAAAAATCATTCAGAATTGCTTTATTCAATCAGATGTAGAAAAGCACGGGCATTAACGTGTGCCCTATAGAATCTCAATTCGTTTACTTATATGTCTTCAAAGTGTAACGCCTCTTCTTGTACAAAAGCTCCTTCTACGTGAAAATGTTACAAGAACAAAAAATATCATGATAACATAACATAACATAACATAACATAACACAACACAACACAACACGACACAACACAACACAACACAACACAACACAACACAACACAACGCAACGCAACGCAACGCAACGCAACGCAACACAACATAACACAACACAACACAACACAACACAACACAACACAACACAACACAACACAACACAACACAACACAACACAACACAACACAACACAACACAACACAACACAACACAACACAACACAACACAACATAACATAACATAACATAACATAACATAACATAACATAACATAACATAACATAACATAACATAACATAACATAACATAACATAACACGTAAGCTATTGGGCAGCTTGAAGTCCATTTATATTCCATCTGTTAAAAATTACACAGCGGTCTGACTAGCAAGAACTATGCATTAACAGGTGTTCAACATGGCTCCATCCCTGGGTCCTTTTTGTTCAAACTTCTCTAAAATGACCTCTTTTTGACATAGTACGCTAATCAGCTTATCATTTTGCTGAATGCTACACGTCTATGCATCTGTTAAAATTTTTAGAAAAGTACCCATTTCTATTGAATTGGACAAAAAACGAGAAACTAATCTGCAAGTCTAGGCAAGACTGTGAACACAAAGAAAATAGTGATTTTCCTATTAAAAAAAATTGACAATTTTTTCAAAAGCAAATAAAGAAACACTTTGTGTGAAAATTTGAACTCAAAGTGAAAACGTAATGCCCAAATTTATAATTTATCTGTTTGAAGTATCAAATATTATCAAAACTTGCAAAAACTTGTCTCCTGTACATGTAATACCTCTTGCAGCGTGTCAGTTACAGAACGTTATTCATTTGAATATGCTGTTAAAGAAGAACAATTGATGATATTAACTGCGTTTATAATCGTAAGTTGGGGGTGTTTTTGCATAGCATTTAGCTATTTTCTAATAAGGGAGCCTCCAAGATAATGCCAAAATTGACCATAGATTTGGCAACTTAGACGAAACCTGGCTATCAGTAAAAGATTCAACACGGCACGCTTTCAAAACATGTAAACATGTAGTATGCAATCGATATAATTCTCAACAATGTGCCGGAGAATGACAACAAACCATTTATCAAACAAGCCATCACTGGTCAAAACCAATCACTTATTAGAAATTTTGAATGCTCTCCAAGTTTGCCTCAAATTCTGTCAGGATAAATCAATATGTTTAAAGACTTAACAACCTTTTTATAACGAAAAAACTTTTCACAACCTCATACGTCTTAAGTTTAATCAAAAAACTCTCTAGTGACTCCAAGGTTGCTTTGCAAAATACATCAAGGCTCATACTATCTATTCTAAAAAATGTTTCTAGAAAAAGAATAGTTTCATCTTTGAAAATTTAAAGTAGTCTTCATTTCCATGTGTATGGTGACAATCCCATTGGCTTGAAAAAGTAGAGTTTCTGCCTTACAGATATGAACTTTGTGAAGAATGCATTTAAAGCTTGGAAATGTGTTTGCGTAGCCAGCATATGTAGCCAATAAAATAGCATCTTCTCTACCTGAGACCCTCTGTAGTCTGTCGTTTAAATAGCAGAAGGTTTTTAACATAATTCTAAAAACGCTTTTACATATAGCAATAAACATTTGGAACAACCAGAAAAATAACGAATGTGTTTTTATTCTTAGCAGCATAAATATTGGTGCAATCAATTCAAGTTGAAATTTGGGGTGAAGAAATGCATGGACGCCAAATGGATCCAGATGCCGGAGAACAAATCCGATAAGCAATGCGCAGGCGCTTCAGCTCAATATTTGACACACAAACTCCTAACACGGACTTTTTTCCGTTTTTTATCGTTTAATTAAAAAAGGCTAGGGCTCAGTACATAAATCACATGAAATGCGCACCCTAATGACAAACACGATGGTCACTTCTAGCAAAGAACCTTATGACGAAAACAATGGGAGTGACTTGATGAAATAGCATGTAAAGTTGATGGCAAGGAACTAACAACAAAACTAATAACAAGAAGATGGAAACAAAACCTTACCTAACATCATTAAACTATAATACGTGAAGTCTGTGCCGTATCAGGGGGAACGTTTTTTAAAGGGATCATCTGGGCAAAACGACCATGAGTCTTTCAGACAAACACCTTCACCTTCAATAATGCCTTTAGGAGAAATTGTGGCGCACATATGGGGGTTTAGGGTGTCACACCCTCCAAGATTAACTCACTCACAGGATGATTTCTAGGGAATTGTCTTTGTCATTTTCGTAACATCTGCAAGGCTGCTGGTGAAAGAAGGACAACAACACAAAAATATGAGCATTTAAAATACTTCATAATTTAGAATTCTTGAGAGTCTAAAGGTGGCAAAAATTTTGAAACACTGCTAAAGCTTCATCTGTAAGTGTGTCTTTGCACTCAAATGCTACATCTAGCTCGTACATGCTTCACTTTTTTGTTCATTGTTGACATATACGTTGTTGTGACTCATACCATAGACCGAACGAGCGAAAATCACAATGCCATATTTTAGAATCATCACAGGGTTGCAAAAAAGGTCTGACAAAAATTTTTGTCACTTCATTTAGGAAATAGAAGCAACTTTAAAATTTGTACAATTTAAAGTCTCGACATCAATCGACGCCATTCGACTCGCTTGACAAGGTGGCCAAACGACTCGATTTTTCACTCGATTTCTTGTTGAGTAAAAAATCGAGTGAAAAATCGAGTCGTTTGCCCTGGGCTTTAGAACAAATTGGCTGAAAGCTTTTATCAGTGTAAAAAATTGGGAACATAACAAAATGCTGGGCTCCTCGGTACCCAATCCACACGCGAACACTTAGAGCATGAACTGCTTTATGCAATTTATCAGTGACATGGCGTATTAGGAAAAATATTTTACTTTCGAGAATGACTTGCAATATACATTTGATACGTTTTCATATGTATATAGAATTTAATAATAGTAAATTTCATCGTGATAACTTTTCAAATCAATTCAAGCAAAGTCATTACAAAGTTACCATAAGAAGTCATAATGAGAAAAAATTTGTTTAGAATCGTAAATTGCAGTCTGGTTTGATTTTTTGAAATTTTCTGATGCCTCTTTTTGTCAGCTTATGGCATCCATATACCTCAACGGAACGTAAAACAGGAAGCAATTGTGCAGCGGCTCCAAGAATATCATCATCCATGGCTTCGCATTTACAGACCCTCAGTTCTCGTAAATTCTTTAGAGCACTAACCATTGCTTCCAAACCAGACTTGATAATCTTTGAGCAGGAACTCAAAAGCAGTATTTCCAAATGTGTCAAATTCTTTGCTATTTCTAGGGCCATTTCGTTGCTGATAGAATTTGATGATACGAAGACTAACTCGACCAACTTCTTACAATCTTTCGAGCAGACGTCGAGAAACTCTCCCGTCAGCTTTGAGACATTTAAACAGTATTCCCCAAGGTAAACAGCACGGATATCTGGAGAGTTCTCGAGAATCTTGGAGACACCTTTATCGGTGATGGAGGTATCAATCAGCTTCAGTCTTACAAGCGAACTTTTCTTCTTCGCGAAACCTTCAGCTAATCGGTCAGTGACACTATAAAGACGTCCCAACTGTAGTTTTCTAAGATTTGGACACTTCCGTACAATTTTTATCAGGCCATCGTCTGTCACTTGATGGCACTCTGTAATAGCAAGGTGACTCAAATTTGCACAATTTTCAGCAATAGCAGCCATACATTCGTCAGTTAAGTACCAACACCAGTTCAAACTAAGCTTGCGAATAGTTGTGAATTTTCTTGAAATTTCAGTGATTGTTCCATCACGTACCACTGGATCAGTTTCATTAAAAGGAATAACGTCATTTAGAATAAGTGTTTCGAGCACATTGCAGTGCTTCATGATTGCTTCTAAATTGCGATAACAGTTTCCCTTACTTGGCAGTTTAACTGCTGTGATAGTTGGTACATTTTCCAGCAGCTCCGAGAATCCGACATCTGTTGCCCCCGTCATAAAAAAGTTAACTTTCGTAACAGCTTTACAACAGGCCGCTATAAGTGCTATCCCGTAGTCTCCAATGCCGACACAACCTTGTATGTCGATGATTTCAACCATGGGACAATTATTTGCAATCAACTGTCCAGCAAAGTTCGTTAGCTTTCGGCAGTAGCGAAACTGTAGATATCTAACACGACGTCCCCAACGAGCCAACCAATCACCAATTACGTCATCTGTAACAACAGAAGCAAGATGGGTGTCATGCTTTATTCGGATTTCAGTCCACAAAGAGAAGTCTTGAAGCAAATCACGCCATTTTCTGCACACAAGCCGCTTATCAAAATTCTCCTTTAAGTGTAAATAAGAAAAAATTTCCAACCACAAGCGATCTGGCAACACGTCCATGGGAAGTCTGTACGAAGATTGTTTATCTAAGCACGATAGAGCCAAGATTGAATACCCGTCAGTCCAGAAAAAAACATGTACGAAAACTTGCAATCTTGAGAGCAATTAACTGCTAAAACAATTGTTAAAACGTTTGGATGGAAAGGCACAGAAATAAAGTAAGTTTTAGGGTTTAGGTTCTAACTGGAATATCAATGTTTATTTGATGACGTCAACAAATTAATTTGACGTAACTTACACTACATAGAACCACCTTGCAAAAAATATAGGTTTAAAATTGAATTTCATAAAGGCCTAGTTTTCCAAATAGTGAATGTACACTAACTAAGAATAACATACAGAATTTTAAAGCATTGCAGATCATTCACTGCAGAAAAACGTTTGCACTTTTTTCAAGGAACTAAAATTTAATCAGCAATCAGTACAGTAAACAGTATTATCATTTTTTACTTATTGGAGCAGTGAATTTCAGATTTTGGGTCCATGGTACAAATAAGGTCTTTCGTAGCAATACGAATAAGATTATCAAGAATTATATAACCTTCAAGTGCAAAGATCTTTACCCATGCAATTCAATGGTAACTTTATTCGAATTAGCAAGAGAATAATCCAAATAGGTTTGCATTGATTTTCTAACTTATCTTGATTTTAATTTCCAGATAACATCCATCGCAATGGCAAAAATGAAATCACATAGCATAGAATATAATCAACTACACTTTTTGAAATGGAATTCCATAAAGTTATCTTTGTCTTTGCAATGCAATATTTTACTGCTGGGTAATTCATTTTTTCTGAGCAAGCCTTTCACGGTTTACTTTATAACTGACAAAATCACAAGAAAAATTTTAATTTAACGTTAATAATACAGGTTTTCTCCTTTCTTGAATAATAGAACGAGCAAACAAATTTTTGGCCGTACAGAATGAAAAATAGCTTTGAAAAAAGCAAGCATTTTAAGACGAAAAAAGACATACTAAGCTAGGAAACATATATACTCTCTTGTTTATTGAAATAGGCCAATTAGAAACGCTACCACATGACTGTAAATGCTTCACATAAGTATAGCGGATCAGGTTTTCAGGAAGTACCCTTATTTTGCCTCACAGCCATATAATGTAAATTGAATAAAATGGGGATTATTGAAATTTTCAGATACGCTTGTTGCGGTGCAAATTTAACATTGCAGTTACATAGTCTCTGTTCAGATCAATAAGCGTAAACGTGAACTTATAAAGGAAGGATAGAGACACTATATTATCGCAGATCGCAGATTAGGTTTCAGTCCTGAAGACAGATGACCAGACTATTTCTATCTTTCATCGAAGCCCAAGAATGCTGATTTGAATCATTGATTCGTAATTAACACTTTATGAGAATATATGAGAATATAGGATTTTCTCAACGTTCAATAGCAACTACCACACTGTCTCCTGCTAATCTGTTACACTGGTGAAGATCGTTGTTGAAAGATGACATTCGCATGGCCTCGATGCGATCCCCTCGTACAGCTAGTTTTCGACGTTATAAAGAACAAGTCAACAGAAGGCCAACACCTAATTGCTCAGAAAAGAGGCAAATTAATAAAAAAATCCGGTAAGAAACTTCACATTAAATACAAAATTTTATTTGAGCAAGTATTTGACTCTTTTTTAATGTAGACGTGTTTGCTTTGAGCTTGGTCGGAGGAAAGTACTCATACTGTGTTTTCGACTAAAGGTAAATGAGCAGCCGAGACGGTTTAAGAACTCCAAAGGCCAAGATTTGTTGCAACACAAGTGAGTGCTCTAGATCTAAATTATTCAAACCCGAAACTAAGTGAACCTTGTAACAGTAAATAAGACATTATTTTGACACCAGAGATACCAACTGCGGCATTTCTCCTTATTCCCTATTTTGCTCTTATTGGTTTTAAAAATAAAGCGTACATTGACGTTAAAACAGGGGGCACAGGGGGCACGTACTCCAATTTTTCAGAAAGAGAGGCTACGTTTATTATTGCAGCACAAAGAGGTGCCCCCATTATGGCTTCTGGATAAGGACTTAGGGAAATGATTCTTTTTGTAAGTAATATCTCTATTTAAGTCTGCTGCTTGCATTTTGAAGATAGGCTTTATGCCTTAATTCTGGCACACAAAAAGTCTCGAAAATTTTGATCAGCGCTGCCATCAAAACAATCAGAAAATTGATTGAAAATGGCAGTAAAGCTAGCGAGTGAATCACGAAGGCCAATGCAAAGGGCAATTTCGTTTCACATCACCCTCTCTCCGTTGACAGTAAAATTTCTTGAGCATTTGGCAGAGAAATTAAATAGAGCAGAAAAATGAAATAATGTCACTTCAGTTTCTGATTGCACCTTGCATGGTTTCATAAATATAGATAGGTTCAAGAAAGAAAGAATACTGTTTCAGGAATTTCAGGAAGTGCCTCTAAAGTTAGCCCCTTGCTACGAAATTGTTTCCGATTTCAAAATGCGTCATCATATTATTATTTTTTATTTATCATATTTATATACAGAAACCCTATCAGCTACTAAGTTAAAAAAAGAAAAAAGTAAAGATTAATTTACATATAATTTCTAGGGATCATGCTTCGAAAAAAGGATGCTAATTTTGCAGGAACTCCTTGAATTTCTTTTTGAACGTGGTAATCGTGGAGCTCATTCTTATTTGTAATAGGATTCCGTTTCACGTCTGTAGGCAAAAGGTATCGTTCTTATAATATGTGGTTCATTGAGCATAAGACTGTAAAAATGCACTTTATCGCTTTGAGTCAAGCTGTCTGAGGAAGTTGTTTTCCAGCTGCGGAGCTTCCCCGTTCAACACTCAGCATATGGCCAGGTGTATCGTATATTTTAAATTGAACACCCCTGTGTAACAAACAAGGTGAACATTTTTCCGCACGGGGGATACCAGGGCCAGCAGCATTTATCTTGAAGTGACATGAGATGTATGTCCATTAAAAGAAAACTTTAGACTGACGGGGTAAAAAAACACCGCTTGCAAGAGACGCGGGGGAATGGGAAAATGACAGGTAATTCGATTATCCAAAAGGGAACGTACCGGTCTGGGCATTTTCGGTCGGTTTCGCAGGGGTGTAAATAAGATTGGCAAAGATCTTCGGATGCTTTAATGGAAAATGTCGCTTAAATATTTTGAAATTTTACATTGTTGGAAATACAAACATGATTTTGCTAACCATTGGAAATCCTGGAAAGGTAATTATAGTCTCCAGGAATTAAAAATTGATAAATATTTTAAAGAAGTAACACCAAATCATTGCGGAATGAATTTGAAGAAGCATTATAGGGTTCGTAAATCTTAAGGAGGCAAGCTGTTTTTAATAATTATGCTTATGATGATCTATAGATGATAGTGATGTTTTAAACTTCTATGTGTTCCTCGATAGGATCATACACAACGGCTCTGACGTCACACTAACTGATGCTTTAGAAATCAAAATGTCAAGTTTCATGATAGATGATCTACTTCGTGAAACCAACCATGTGGAGCAAAGAGCAAGTTCTTACAAAATGAAGCCCAATCAGGGCATAACTGGAGTCAGTACGAGGGGAAAGCAGGACCATTTGCTAAGATTAAAGAAAGGAACATCCGGTCCAGAGACTCACATCAAAGGCAGAGCATATCATGGTCATAACAGTTTACTGCAATATCTAGAGCCAAGGGTAATTAGGAATCAGATAGTGTCACGTACATCGCTCTCTAAAATGCCAGCAGAGTTACCATGTATCTGTGTGATTCCACCCGTCGCAAAATCCTGCGGATGTATGCAGAATTATTACTTACAGCAGCAACAACAACAACTTCTGTCAGGTTTCCGTGGAATCGATATGACTCTCCAAGAAATTATGACAAAGAAGAAAGATCAATTGAAGGGAATTGAAAGTCCCAGCCCTCAGGATATGAAAATAACAAAACCAGCAGCAAGCGCCAAGATCTCAGTTGAAGAATCAGAATTGGAGAGCAAAAAATATGACTGGATGATCAATCCACGACCATTTTACAGGAAAGGTACAGTACAATTTATTTATATAAGCAAGTTAAATGCCCCTCAATTTTCCGCCATTTCTAAATGAACCAATGGAAAAACCTAGAAAGACGAAATGATGCAAACTTCAATATTCTTAGTTGGTTAAACCCTATAAAATTTATAAATATTTCAGCATCAGATAATTGACGGTGTTGGCAATTTAATATCCAAATCAGCAAATAATTCTGAATCGATTTACTGAAACGGCAGCACTCTTGAAAAATCCACGCCACTCGAAGGTCATTTTAACACGACTGAATAAATACCAATAGAACCCTCACTTTAAATACATCCCACAACACACTTTCTGACACAAATTTGCAATGTTTGATGCAAAGTATGTTTAATGGCAGGGCCATGGTACAAGAATAGTACTTTAGGGGGAAGATGGGGTAGGGAAGGGGGTGTGAGGGCCAAAAACTAAAGAAAAACAAACGAAGTATGTCGACTTTTTCCCAGAGTATGGGTAAAAAAACCACGTTTGTTTTCAACTTGACCTTCCAGTTTTTAGGATTGGTAAAACCAAAACAAAACTCCAAATTTTAACTTATTAAATCATAATATGGTAGATAACCATTCACGCAACTTCAAACTTGTTTAATTGTCTTTTCAATTGACAAACTTTCATTTTTGTCAAAATTAATACCACGGCGAAACAGGTTCACAGCATTGTAACAAAATAAGGATAGAAGTACATTCAAAAATTAAAAATCTTTACATTTACAGCAGATGGAAAGCGTCAAACAAATAACAGCTTAGAATCGAAACGTGAAAGAACGACATTCAACAAAGCCCAAAGGTGTGAGCTTGAGCATCAGTTTCAGTTCAGTCGATATCCATCACGATTCGAAAGGGCACAACTGGCAAACTTTCTAGGATTGACTGAGTTCCAAGTAAAGGTTTGGTTCCAAAACAGACGAATGAAATACAAGCGTTGGAAAAGTGCTGGAAAACACTCAAAATATCACAAGGATGGTTTTTTCTGCTCGCATACATGGTGAATGATTAAAAATGATGAGCTGCAACAGGTGTATTCACAGAAACAAAAACACGAGACTCTTACCTAGAAATATTCGTGTCATTTAATGAATTTTTAGAAAGACTGTATCAGCAAGAAAGCAACAACTAAAAAAGAGGCTGAAAATTATTTTGATTAACAATTTTTGTAAATTAAAAACTGATCATTCTCAAAACATCGAAAATTAGTCGTAAAAATCTATCGATGCTAGTAGCAAGCGAGAAATGTTTAGGAAATGTCTTTGAAAACAGTCAAGAAATTAATTGCTAATTTTTTAGCGTTTAAGCTCTCTTCTTTAAGCTTGGTACTGAAAGAATCGCTGCTGCGTATCAAGGCGACGCTACGAAGGAACATTAAACAATTACAATATTACAAACATCTTCATTAAAACATTATATGCTTGAAGCTCTTCCATCGATCTTAATGTATTCAGTCTTTCGAGCAGTTCATGTGCTTGATTTGATGGGAAAGTGTTTGCAAATCTCAAATATTAAACTTAGTTATGTGCAATACATACTCCGATTGTTTAGAATAAATGTCTCCAGCATATTTTGCTTGTGTCATGGACATTCTTGAAAATAGATTGCCAGTTCCTCACACAGCTAAAATCTCGTGTAGTCATATTTTTTCTCCCACGGTTCTTCCTCCCTGAAGAAATCGATGGCAATGAAGGAGATTAACGTCAATCCAAAATGTGCCGGGGGTACGTAAGCAAATGCACCCAGCCACCAAAGCCCGACGGATGACATCAAGAATGTGAACGGCTGAAGGATGAGCAAAATCAGAAAAATCTTCGGCCAGTCACGAACATTCTTTGGCTTTTTGTTAAATTTGACGCCCATCCAATCTAAGATGTAGGGAGAAAATAGCGTCAACCAGACTGAAGCGATTGCCAACAAAATGTAAACAATTGTGAGCGTAACTTGGACATCTTCGCCAAGATAGATGTCAGACATGTTGAACTTTAGCAGTTTGCCTTTCTGTGTCTTTATGTCAATAAATATCTCCACAAAAGTTCTTTAGAAATCTTCCTAAGTTAGGCCAAATGGCTTTCAAGTTGTAACCAGTTGCTTGAGCTGAAGCAAAGAATAACAATGCTGATGCGTGTTCTAGAAGTGCGGAATTTGCGACTGACGCATCACACGTTCCCAGTTTCTCGCCACAAGAGTTAGCTTGGTTTTGTATAACGTTTCATAATTTATCAACGTTCGTTAAAAAAGTTTTCAGAATCAATTTAGAGCAAATGCTGAATAGCTATATGGTCAAGCGCATTAAATACCACCTGCTTCTTTAAACAAATAGGCCTAATAGTTGCCATAGGTAACGTCGGCTGGTCTCCAGGCTACCTACCTGTTAGTGGCCTATTAGGATACAGATTGGTACCTGCTAGTTGCTTGTCGATGAACTGGTAATTTCTAAAATTGTTTGCATTTTGAAAGGATTTTGAAAAACATTTTCTTTTAATCTAGTCGTATCTTGGTTTGCAGATAAAACAGGACAGTCAGAAGAAGGTTGTATTGTTTCCAGAAATCTGCTTCATGTCTGAAGGATCGAAACCATTCTGCTGAAACAAAATCTGCCTTTAAATATCCAATCGTAATACAGCCAGACGTGAAATGAAAAGGCTTCTTCTAAGCTTTCACCCTCTCCTTTTCGATTAGTTCAGTAAATGCGATTCATTCCAGCCTTTTATCTAGAATTATAGTTTGTGAGTATCAAGTTGCTAAAGGCTAACACAGCCAAGTGGTACACTCCTTGAAAGAGAATGCACTACAAAAAAAATACCTTCATTAGAATACCTATAAAATAATGCCTATTAAATTTATGGTAACCCTTAAACATATCTCGTAGGCACTTTCAATTAATATAAAGTCACTAAAAACCCATCTTCACATTGTTAGTTATGAAACAGTTATAGAACAAGTAAATGTGTTTAACCCATGTGGTTTTCCTTTTTGCATTGGTTGATAAATCTACGGGAATTTTTATATCAACCAATGTTGAAAACTTTATGAGGTCAAAAAGTCTGTCGTTTAAAAAATGACAGATGTATGGCCAGTGAAGCTAAAAATGGCCAGTGAAGACGCAACATTTACTGAGGAAGTGCTGTTATTTAGTCATTGCTTATTAATCTTAGAGCCATTACATTATAACCACATCTTGCTTATTTATATATTGGAAAGATTTGGGATCTTTGACTCAACGCCAGGAGATGGTTGAACATTCTTCCACTCTGAAGAGGGTAACAGTGATGGAGAAATTTTCGGGGACATTGCTTCAACTGTTCGCTCCAAGTGTCTTTGGATTAAAAGTGGGTTATGCAGTTTAACATGTGATTAGTTTCCTTCTTTGTCGGATCAAAAAGGATTTTCAAGTGCTTACTTCTTTAGGGAAACAAATCCTCTAAAGTAGCTGGTTTGTGCGTATCTTTCAATGAAGATCGAGCATCATCCTCCATATAGGCATATTTGCCATAAAAGTTATGCAGCTAATAAAAGTGTCAAATGGATCTTGAGCTAGTAAGAAAATGTTTACACAGGAGTGGCGGTAAAAACAAAATCTCGAGACACTAATGTTTGAACTACATGTATATATAAATCTGATGACAAAGGATGTACAAAATTGATAATAATAAATGTAAAATCAAATCAGTTTCATCTATAAATCTGTTTCGGTATATATTCCCAAAAGAATATTGACGCCTTATTTGATAGTTGTTTCTACCCATCCACTGTACCAAGGAAGAAAACTGAGGTTATAGGAGAAGAAGTTTAGTCTTAGTCCACGCAGTGTTGAGATTATAGGAGAAGAATATGTAGTTTGCTGTGCGGCAAGGGTGTGCGAGGACGGTCCGTGGTTCGAGTCCCTGGCATGACCAAACCTTTACCCAGAGTGAGGAGAGTCGCCAGCTCTCTGTAATTCCAGGCATAGGAATCACGAGGTGTGGTCACATCGAGAGGAAGGACCAGGACACTGCTCGATAAGCATAGCTTCTGAGTGTCCTAAAAACTACCTTCGGATGCTAGGTAGCAACAAATACAAAAAGGCCTAAGGCTAAATACTATCTTTGAAATGGGATGAGCCGTTCTACCCGTGCTGTCAATATTTGGTTCTACAGAGATAACCGATACATAAAAAATTTTCAAGAGAAGAGAGTTATTTACAGTTGATTTTGCTACTAAAAGCTACATTTCTCACACAAAAATTGCATTACTACTGTTGCAAAATATCTTTGAGAATTGCATCCAATTGAATCACAAAAGAGTAAAAGATTCGTGAAAGTTAGGGATACTGCAAAGTAAAATAGAGCACAGATGTTAACTTCTTTTCTTATTTAAATCCAAGGAAAAAATTGCTATAAAGGAAACAAAATAATAGACACTCGGGTCGCAAAAGTATGGAAACACTGCCTAAAATGGCGGCTCATAAAAGCTATGGGCCTACGCCGACGAGTTTTTAAAACAGAAGTTCAGCGCTAAGGGGTTTTGGTAACGAACGCCTTCGGTACGAAAATGTTTGCGTAATCCCAATGGCTTTTGAATAAATATAGCTTTGAAAGATTTTTGTACTGTTCTGTGGGAAAAAACCAGGGAAACGTTGTACCGGTGCTTCAGAAACGTTCTGGAAAACATTATCAAAGGATTAATAAAAAAATGGGTTAAAACACAGGAAAGACTTAAGACGCATAAAATAATTCGTTTAAACTTGAATCTTAATACGTGCACCTTTGTTCTGATTTTAAATATATTACAGAGAAAATAATTTTGGCTGAGATTTCATGCTTTAGGTTGGTAATAATGATATCAGGTGAACAATTTCTAAATCTGTCAATCAGTGATCAAAATAGTTGGCGTGCTAAATAACATAGACGCTTTGGGTGTAGATGATTCTTTTCATTAATTTTAAAAGCAGAACAAACGTAGAACGTTTTGCTTCAATTTTCATGTGCTTAGAAAACAAGCAAATCAGAATTTAAAATAAACAAGTCTTTAACGTCAAATGTAGAGCAACTCACCTTGTGTTAGCATTGAAACTGTAAAATTAAAGTGCACTACTAAAATAACTTCATCAGTTATAATTTTTTCATGAAAAACAAGCTTCAATGCTTCAAATTTCAACATTTTCCGTTCATTTTTCTTTAAAAAAGTGACACTTCATGGTCATCTTTCATGAATACTTTGACATTATTTTACAGAATTGCTTTGATGCAATGCTTCAAAGTTTTCCTGAATTTTTTCTCTCAAAACAGCAGACCAATCATTAAATTATCTTTTAACTGAAAGTCGAAAGAATGGCGATTGCATATTACCGCCACAAACTATCGCCTCTTCACCTCACAAACCTGATTTTGAAATTGGTCGACTTAGCCCCGTAGTCACTGTGAGCCGCCATCTTGAACTAACGTTTGCATACTTTTACGACCCCATTGTGGCTCACTATACTTGAAACTATTAAATTCTACGTACAATAATTAAATTCAAGGCTGGCATTAAAAACAAAGTTTCGGAAAGCTAAAATGAATTTTCCAAAACATAAAGCTATTTTATCAGAGAAAATATTATTTGACATTCTTTGTCGACATGCAGAGTTTGCTTTACAGCTTGAGTCTCTTTCCCCCTATCAGCCTCATACGTGTTCCATGTCTTTCAGGCTACTATACGTTCTAGATTCAGGATCAAAACGAGTTTAATTCCATTATTAACTTGGAATTTTCCTAATAAATTCAGAAGAGCTTGACTTTTCTGTACGCTGGTTCTTTACAGGTGCAGCAACACGGGCCAATTTCTTCGAAACCGATTCCTTTAGACCCTGTATACATGAGACCGGTTCCAAAAAGATCCGTATCCATTCGAATTCACTTAGGCGTTCTGTTTACACGAGACCTGCCTAACCGTACTAATTTGAGATCACCTAGCCGTACTCATTTGAGTTCACCTACGAAGGCGTACTCATTTGGAGCCGGTCTCACTTGGTCTCGTGTAAACACTCGAAACTGGATCTTTTTTAGTACGCTACCGTAACGAGGGTATATTCTCCGGCGACAGAGGCTATAGTAAGAGGAACCATTTTCGTTTGTTCGCTTTGGCGCCCTTTTTACGCATCATCGTGACAATCGCCAAGAAACAAGTACGCTCTAATCATGGAAAAATCGTTCGAAATAACGTTGAATTTGATGTCAGTTTTATATGCACTCTCTGCAGCAGTCAGCAAAGGTTTCTTGTTCGCAACTGTAATGTCAAAGGTTCATCGAACTCGACAAAACAGGTTGGTTGCGTTAGCAGAGCAGAGCTCCACACGATATGAGATCGTTTTGCACAAGCTGAATATTGAAAAGAAATAGAAGAGAAGAACCTTCTGAACGAGGCCTGGGAGAACAGAAACCTGGCGGAGTAACTTTAGAATTAAAGCGACAGCGAAGCGAATTTGGCGCCTTTTCACTTTTGTTGTCACGGTTATAGGGGCCTTCGACTCGAGTGTTTTGAGCTTTCTTTCACAAACGATCTTGAGTTCACGTCTCGTGTGAACAGAATGCGAAGTGAACTTTTTTGGAGACGGTCTCGTGTGAACAGGAGGAAGTGAGCTCAAATGGATACGGATCTTTTTGGAACCGGTCTCGTGTAAACGGGGTCTTAAACTTAGAATAAAACAATATTAATTTGCAGAACAGCAGCCTGTTGGATGCAGTCACTTTTCTTTCTTCTTGTTTTGCGGCTGTAAACCATTAAGCTTATTTCGTAGAAACATAAAAAACTGGTGCATACTCTCGCGGTTTCCTTCTAAGCATATCACGTCTACTTTTATTGTTTCAGCTTCGACGCCAATAGTGTCCGTGTCTATAGATACAACAATTTTAAATTTGAAAAGAGGCTTGTCAGTAGAGCCTTCGACCGTTTGAACCGTAACAGGGAAGGCGCGTTTTTGTCCAATGTTTGGCTTCTTCTTTCCCTCACTATCAGAATGGCCCTTTTGAATATCAGTGGCGACTTCCTTCTTTTCTACTTTACAAGGCAAGGCAGTTGGACTATCACTAAGAATAGTAGGCTCGCTAGAATTGCTGACAGTCTCATGGTTAATCGACTGAACAACATCCTTACTGTTTACTTCAGTATTACAAACCTCGCTACTACTAGTTCTTTGCCTCTTTTCCATCCTTCGCTTTTGTCTTTGGTGGCTCCACGTGTTTTCCCAGGCTCCACCAGTGAAGACAGGATCAAAGTCGCCACTTTTATTGAACACCGATGATGCCTCAAACTCAATCTACGAAAGACGGTCGACTAAATGTACCCTTTTGCAACGGATAGCTTTGTTCATACTTAAATGAGTCTCGTCAATAACAATAAAGATACAGTATCAATCCAAATGATACCCTATATTCTTTGATATTTATTGTAAATAGCACGAGAGAGCGGAAACATATCATATCATACTAAAGTACTCTCCTCCGACACAGCAGGAAATTTATTTCCAAATGCGGATCAAAAGTAACGCGAGAGGAAGATAAACGCGTTTGATTGGTTTATGTTTTTGACCAATCACAGCCGTTAATCTCTCGCCCAGTTGACGAGTCGAAGGAAGAAAAGGAACTCTTTCTGATTCTGGCTACAAGAGTCTGGGTCTTTTGTTTTATTGCATATATACTATAGTATGAAATATTCAAGATGATGTTTTTCAATACAGACTTTCCTAAGATGAAGCAGTTTCAAAGGTTGTATAAGACCGCCAATTGACTGCAAAAAACCAAGCGCATTCACATTGAAAGACAATAAAATTCCAATAGTAAAGGTCATCGATAATCATCGAAATCAATAAGCGCGTGAGTCGTATCAATGATTGGCCAATATTTGATTGACAGATGGTTTAAGCCATTTAGTATCTGTTAATTGGCATTTGAGAACCTGTTCAACCTCATTTTGAGCTGATTAAAGGCAATCTGTCACGACGTTGATTGATTATAAGAACAAAGGGATTTGTTATTGTTTCCAGTCCCCCTTTAATTCATCGCATTGTAAAAAATATGGCGGAGCGCTGGAATCGTGTTTAGGCTATTGTTCCAGCTATTGTTCTCGTAAACCAATCCACAACGAGACAGTTTGCCTTTAATATATTGGGCATTAACCTGAGACCTTGGGCATAAACCTTTCCATGTCGTTTACAAACTTGATTTTGGCTGATATATAAATTATTGCCAGGAAGAAAAAGGCCTGTTAAGGTTTCTATCATAAAGGGTTTACCTCTTAAATGTTTCCAAATTATAAAATCGAAGCTGGTAAAAAAGCTTGAATGTCGATGAAGTCACTCACCCGCAAATCCTTCAAAAGTTTCTTTATTTCATGGCTTATAAACTGGATTGCTGTTGATTCTTCAGCTGGATCTTCCTGATTTCTGCTTGCTTCTTGGCGTCTAGTAACGTCCGCTTTGGTAACAGTAAATGTAAACGGCGTTTGGTTTGTCTTGGTTCCAGCACCTGACTGACTTCGTTGGGATATCTTTAGAAGAAGAATAACTAGCTACAATTCTAATATCTAAAAATGCAATACACATTGACAAGCATCTTTAGTGCAGTCAAAATATTGTTATCATTCATATTACTGTTGAAGTAATCAAAGTTATCATAGAAATCATAGTTATCACTGTGGGAGTTCGGTCAAGGTTGGACCATAGAAAAATTAAACGAAGCAGGATCGAACTAGCTCTAGAATTTATGAGGAGAAAGCAGAAAAAGGGAGAAGACTTGAACAACTTCAGAACAGAGAATAGGTGGCAGAAAAGGTAGATAAAAAGAAATAACATCTACGAGAGTTATGAGACATGAAGTTTCAAGGCGAAAGTTTAGAGTAGAAAGGGGTCTTGAGCTTGAACAAGACCCGAAAAAGTTCTTTTAAGGCAACGGTGCTTGGAATGGTTGGGATGAGTGTGACAATTTTAGGATTTCTGGAAAGACCGGTGTCATATTTCGTGATTACTCGTTATTTTGACAATTTCGTGTACTACTTTCCCAGCGAATTGCAGCGATGTAGAAAACCAAACGTTCGTTGTTTAAGTGTGAATAATCACAAAAACTTTGGTAGTTATTTAAGAACGGTTGAAGAACATCTTTGAGAAATTTTGAAATGAATTAAAGATATTTCGTATGGTTCTAGGGATAGCAAAGGTCAAGCTGAGCGCATGAAGCGAGTTGCAACATGTTGAAAATTCCCATGTAGAGGCGCGTTTTCTCTTCGTAATGGCATTCTTCTTGACTGGCTTCCCATCGTGCTTCGAATGGAACGGTCCTGTGTTTATAAGCTGAGACTTTAATTCTCGATGTGCTTCATGAAGTAGCAAATGTCATACGTTTTTGTTTGAAGCACAATAAACAGCAGGTCAGTATAGCCAAATAAGCGCTAAAAAAATCCATGATCTTGTAACACAGTATTGGCGGT
Source organism: Rhopilema esculentum (assembly GCF_057945365.1). NCBI lineage: Eukaryota > Metazoa > Cnidaria > Scyphozoa > Rhizostomeae > Rhizostomatidae > Rhopilema > Rhopilema esculentum. The sequence continues at coordinate 8,750,348 of NC_142821.1, forward strand.
ATAATCCCAGTCATCAGTGTTATCAACGCAGCTACAAAATCAAATAAATGTTCCCTGAAATCTTTGCATGAACTTCGTGCGCGCATGAGAACGCTTTGATGAATGTGCAAGGAATACTGTAAGGTAATTTAATGTAAGGAATAATAGTTTGCATTCCTTAATGGCAGAAACTCTTTGCTGCAACATCAAATTTATGACACGAGTACAGCAGTGGGTAAAACGAGCAATTGAACTTTCACATGTCCGTTCCCACGAGTCTTTTTTAATGTCAGGAGAGGTTCCATTCAATATAGTGGCATCTTTCATATAAGACTCTAACAACGCAACGTGCTTGCTGATAAGCTACAATGTATTTGGATAGCAACCTTTGTAAAGCGACCTGCTTGTTTCATCATGACCTCGGAAAGGAGCTACCCCTTATTTTGGAAAACAAACAATATATAAATCAACCGTCTCAAAATCACTCGGTTCTTCTGTACAAGTTCATGTCTGATACCAGAAGCCGTTGCTTAAGAAGTGTCTGTTCTCTGCTTTCCAAACATTTTAGTTGATAAAAACACTTCACGTGATTTTGCGAGATTCACAGAGATGCTCTCTTGATCAGCACTGAAGCTGTTTTCTTCTAATTGTCAATTAGAAAAGGGTGATGGGAAGCTGCCTCAGTATTCAAGCACTTTTAATTGTCACAATTTTGAAAAATCTGCTTATTTGGAGAAAAACAGCTGCACTGGAGATTACTGCATGTACATGCCCAAGGCTGCAATAAATATTTCTATTCCATCACTATCATGCATGGAAAGAAAAGCTACTTGGTTGTGGAACTCATTATGTATTGACCATTTAACTATAACTTATTTATTACAGGTAGGAATTTTGCAAAACTTTTCACAATGCACACATAGAAGCTACAGCACTGGTTCTATGCAAAACATGTGCAGTGACACAAAGCCTGTATCTTTGTGAAAATGACTAAATCATTAAATAAACAGATTAAAGAATTTAAAACCTCCCTACCTGCAAATTTTTGCTAAAGCTCCAACATAATCCCCATCTTGTAGTTTTACCTTGTTGAAAAACAGTTGAAGTCACAGAAGGAACCTAGAACAGATATAATTGGCCAATTATAAAATGCCATTCTTTAACAATTAAACAAAGCAAAAGCTTGCAAGTGATATCCAATGGAAATGTAGATAACCAAAAGGTTCATGCTTAATGTATAACATTTAATTATGATAATCAAAGTACAAATGCTTGTAACAAAATCATATAAGATGAAAACATAAAAATTTTCATGTTGAGTCTGCAATTTTATTTTGCATTATATTCTCTGTTTAGCTTTAGATACAAAAAGTATTAAGCTTACCTTATGCTCCTTCAAAAACTGCCTTAATACCTTTAAACTAGCCTTTTTACCAAGCATGGTAGTATACCAACTACAAAAAGAGAAAATTGGCATCAAAACCGATTAATTATGCAAGACATTATAATTCTGAATACCAAAAGCTTTGCAATTAAAACCTTACTGCAAAAGATTCTTGAATGGAGAAAACAGCAATCATAGAATGCATTTTATGGTCTCAGTGGCTTAACAATGAAATTCCCAACCTAAAGTGGTGTCCTTTAATGTCTATTTGCAAGCTCCAAAAAATATCAATGCTCTAATAACACAATCAAACAAAACATTCTTCTCTACACTGCCTCTAATTAGAGAAAATTTTTATTTTGCTATGTCTTAAAAATATCACAAATTAATCAAATCACTGGCTTATAAATTTTCAAAATAATAATGTTGCTAAAATATTACCTTATTTTTTCTTTCAACACTAGGCTTTCCTTTATTATTTTTTTAACAAATGCAACTTCACCACCCTCTGTTACAGTTTCATTTTCAACTGCAGTGCAGATTGAATGAGGTGGTGGTCTACTGTCTGTCCTAGAGTTATCACCTGAGGCTTCTTGTCTGTCACTGAAAAATGGGGGGTTGCACATGGTGAACGTGTAAGTTTCATCAGGGTTCACAATATCTTTAAGAAGAATATCTTTGCTTCCTTTTCTCAGGGATATATCCTCTGCAAAATTATTGGCAGCAATGTTCTTTTCAGCATATGAATATGACAAATCATCAAATTCACTGGCAATGAATTTCCACTTGTTCAGTTTCACTCCAAGTAGTGGGTATATGCATGAGGCACCACAACCTACAACCGAGCAGAATATATTTTTCATAGCTAACTGATATTTTGTCTTATACTTTGCACAGGCTATAAATTGTTGCCTTGGAGCTGGGGAGAGGACACAGCCAACTATGTGCTATTCCCTTCATAACAAAGTATTTTGAGAAGCAATAGATATCACACTGTTTTCATAGCCCTGTAGCAGTTTTTATGAATAACTGATGGTACTGGCAAAGACTGAGATACAACTCAGTTCAGTTCATTTCATCTTTAAAAAACCATACATGCAAATCTTTTAAAATACAGCAACAGGTTACCAAAGATGAAATAAATTACATACAATGAGAGAAATAGAAAACAAGAAAAAAATATAGATGATTTTACAAAAACGAAGGAGATTTGCATGCAGGAATTTCTTAAAGGAAGAGCTCTCTAAATAGATAGACTTATCAAGGAGAGAGCACCCCCTGTGGTAACAATCTATTAATTTTGTATTCACACCACAGGCTGCCCAGGAGGGAGCCATAGGACCAATGAAAACAACTGCCACACAACCTTCGCTCTCTTCGAAAAGAAAATAGCAAAGATTGCCAGACAGCCATCCCCACCCCCACACAAGGCAGCCTAAAGTGACATCTTCATAGTCCTGAGAAAACATTACAAAAGATTCTATTGTTGGTATCTGGTGGAGAACAGATGCAATTTTAGTTTCTGGCAATAATTTGTAACAGGAGTAGATTGTTTGATGACGCAACTTTGATAAATTTTTGTTTAGGGGGGTGGGGGGAAAACCTTGAGGTATGTCATAAGACTTGTGTTTTCTTTATTATATGCAATATATTCCAACTGGTATTGTTTGTTCAATTGGCTGCCAAAATATAGATACCTCTTTTACATCCAGGAAGGGCCACTGAGAGCAAGGCAAGGTGCCAGGACAACCAATGTGTGTGGGCCCCTTGCTGAATGACAAATGTAGATCCCAGAATATGACAATTAATACAGATATCATAATTACAGGCCCCAGAATGGACTCGAACCCTGACGCACATGCTGGCCACCCCTTCCTGTTTGAATGATCAACCCAATTGTATGAGCCTTAAGAAAACTTCAAATGATAAAATGCAATGCAACTTAATGTTAAGAATTTTTAAAAGTTAGCTTGGCTGTTGATTCTTTGAAAAATGCGAGTTTTGCAGTATTTGTTGATATCAGAAGGCAATTCTGTAAGAAAAACAGTATCTTGGTGACAGTCCTCTCACCTATATCCAGTCCTTTAATGTTTGTCTCGTCTTTTTCTTCACCCGAAATCAAATCTTCAATCCATAGAATGTAGTTAAGTCTCAAAGGGACTGTAGGAATCAGACGATCCAAGGGAATATCAAGTGTTAGTACAAAATCATGTCGTAGAAGTGTATATGTGAGCTCTCGTAGGGCTTCAGCATCTTTGAAGTTAATATGTCCCCTACCGTCAGATGAGATGGTAACAAACTTGGCAAATTCTTCATATTGTTCTGCTAGTTTTGCAAAATCTGGAGGTGTTTTATATATATTTCTCTCGTGCATTACAAATCCTTTCTTTTCTCACTACCACAGCTGTTGTCACAAAATTCGCGCCAAATCATGTTGAAAGACCCTCTGGTTCATATCGAGGCAAGGGAAACACATGCTCGATCAAGATGTCCGACGAGTTGGTAAACAAAGGTAAAACTTACAGACTTTCGTTCGAAGACTTTGTTCTGCTTCCGTTATTTGCTGTGCTTATATTCCTGAGTCTACGAATATGCTTTCTTAAAGTTAAACGCAGAATAAAAAGTCACGAAGAGAGCAAATGCCCTAATAAGAATTGCATTAGATGCAGAGGCCATGGAAACAAAGAAACTCTTCTGAGGAAACTCAATGCATTTAAAGAGCTATACAGTCTAGACGAAGAAGTTCTCAAACGAATTAGGAATTCAATCGAAAAATCTGCTGATAAACAAATATTGTCGACAAGACCTCAGCAAATGCCCACAGTGTTATATATCCAAGATCTCCAACCGATGACACCATTTCATGCTCTAAACAATGAATTAACGGTCTTTATGGACAAGAGCTGCCTCAGATCTGTTAAAAACGAACTGAATGAGATATTGAAACAGGAATATTTATGGTCGTACAATGAAGTTCAGTCAGGAAGTTGGAGACTTTATTACTTTTTCAACCAAGGAAACATGCAGAATGACAATTGCAGTAGATGTCCTGAAACATCTAAGATGATTTCGAACTTGACATCATTTATGGGTAACAGCCCATTTGGTAATGCTGCATTCTCGGTACTGTCTCCTGGAACTAGCATCAAACCACACTATGGTGCTACAAATGCACGCTTGCGTTGTCATGTAACTTTAAAAGAAGGTGCTTGTTGTAATCTCTTTGTTGGTAATGAAAAATTGGTTTACAAGGAGGACAAGATCTTACTTTTTGATGACTCATTCATACATAGTGTAGAACATGAGGATTGTGGTGAAGACAACAGAGTTGTGTTAATGATTGACTTGTGGCATCCAAGTCTTACAAGCAAAGAGAAAGAAGCAATTAACTGTATATACTCTTGAGGTTGTTATGGCCTAACCAGGCTATGATAAGGATTTCAAGGTTGTTAATTAAAATGTTCTTGAGTTGCCAAGATATACAGTCAAAAAACTATTTCTATAATATTTCAAAGTTTAAATTTTTGTATGTTCAGTTATGAACTTTATACTCCTAAATATTGAAATAATAAAATCCAAAGATTTTATATTTTGAGTTGAATTTTATTTTCTGTCTTGAAATATAATTATCTTGCCTAAACCTGGCTTATTTGTGAAAAAGGAAAAAAATGGCTGTTCAAACGAGAGGCAATTAATTTATTAGAACCTGTAAGGGTGCTGGGACAGTCAAGTCTAAAAACCAACAAAAGGCTACTACTATACTAGGGATTGTGCAAAAGAAAACATATTACATTGATTAATTCATTTACCAACGAAATCAATTCATTAAAATGAATACATTTTACTTCAGTATACTTCATCCTTGAAGATAAAAAATATAAACTGCAAGTCAGAATACAAAAAGGACTTTGGATTCTTTTTGGGAAATTTTTCAATTTTTCAGATCTATTCTATATATCTATCTAATGTTACCTGTTGCATTAGTAATAAAGAAACAATTTTCTCTACATATATTTTGTTTTTGGTAAGAATTTAATGATGCAGTGTAGTTGCTAATATTTTCCTTGACTGTACAGCATAAACCCAAAAAAAATCGTCAGCATTACTTGTGATGAAATTTTACTAGTTCTACTAGTTGCATTGATCATAACAAAATCAAAGATACAATGATGATTTCTTTTCAGAACTGATCAAAAATTTAAATAAAGTTTAATATTAAAATTAATGGTCAATCTGTATTCAAAGCAAGTACAAAGTTTGAACACAAAAGAAATCAAGTTTGCAGTGTACGATCTTACTTTACTTCTACAAAATATCTGCATAAAAGAACTAAATGTGTGACAACCTAAAGATAATTATAAACAGCATCTAAGGTCATAATTGAGTTTCATTACAGGTGTATGTACATAATGAGTGTAATCTAGTAAAATCTAGTTCAGTAAATTCTACATTCCTCAGCTTCCTCCTTACTTTTGCTCGCAACAGGAGTCAATAAGTATAATAATTAGTATTTGGTGGATTTTTTAGAAAAAAAAAATAACTTGGCTTACAGCATCATGCAAACAGGGTCTCCTTAAGATAAAAATGTAGGTTGATCAAAGTGCCAGGCACAGGCGTGTGTCCATCTGTGATGCCAGAACAACTCAAATGATGTGTGTGAGGATGGCTCAGTTGTTAGAGGCGCTGACAGACCCAAGGGTCCATGGTTCGAGTTCCGGCATGACCAAACTTTCACCCAGAGTGAAGAGAGTCACCAGCTCTCTGTAATTCCAGGCATAGGAATCATGAGGTGTGGTCACATAGAGAGGAAAGACCAAGACACTACTCGATAGGCATGAGCTTCTCAGTGCCCTAAAAACTACCTTCGGATGCTAGGAAGAAACAAATAAAAATACAAATCAATCAAACAAAAGACTAAAGAAAACCAAGGACCTACCAGAGATCCTCAGTTTCATTGGGCTGCCTTTTTCATTCTTTTTTAAGAGAATTATCAGGAAAATTTTCAAAAAAAATTGTCTGCATGCATGATGAAAAAATGGTGCTAATTTGTTTGAACCCAAGAAAAATGTAAAGATTATACTCATGTGCATTAGCCCTTAGTGAGGAATGTGATGACATAAAATCAAACTCCTTTTACCATAGTTTATCTAACTGTCTTGAGGTGATTGTAGCATTCCCTTTGACAATGGAAAACCTTCTATTCAAAAAACTAACTATGATAACTATGATAAATTCTCAACTGCCAAACAAAATTTTCAGTCTAGATATATTTTGACACTTGGCAGAAAGTATCCCTAAAAGTTTCATACTGATTAAAGAGTGGAATGGTTAGGGGCATGAGCTCCCACTGCTCCTGATTTCTATTGATCTATCTTCATAGGAGCATTTGGTTAAGGCACAAGCAAGCAGTCTCTTTGTGCCAAGGTCTGATTTTGCAACAACCATCTTAATTAAAACTCCTGTCCAATTAAAATTCTTGTCAAACAAGTTAAACTTTAGAAAACTCCTTGTAATTTCAGCTCTTCTAATACATTGTCTAAATAGTTAGGGTCTGGATATCCGTGCCCAGAGCTATTTGAAAATGCTTCTGTCTTGTGGTGTATTTCATTCCAAACTACAGCATCTTTGGTTCCATTTGTAACAGATGTTCCAATTGTGAAAATGAGTTTTCTATTCCATGCAGTTTGCAGCAGCTGTAAAACCTACAATGAAAGAAAATTTTTGAAGCTTTAGAGGCTGATTATAGAAAGAAAAACTGAGGCGGGAGCAGAGGGGGCAAGTTTCACCACTGGAAATAGTGAAATCAAGTAAAATCTCCTTATATAAAGAAAGTGAACTTAATAGACCTAAATCAAACAAGAAGATAATTTTGCAACATGTTGTTCATTCAAATTAATTTTGAAATGATATAATATATTATTACCATGCACAACTTAAAACCATAAGCTCTTAGCTAAATGAATAAATGTGCCTGTGTTTCTATGCATACTAAAGACGCCCCAGAAGCATAGAAGTGTACTTGAGTCTCGACAACGGCAATGAAGCACCACACAGCAAAAACGGAAATCTGTTTCTTTCAAGAGGACTATTACGTGAAAATATGTAACATTGCCTTAGGTTTGTTTCAAATGTCCGATTATTTGATGACTTATATGATGTTATTCAATTTAGGGACCTAAAAAGGTTCTGGCTTAAATGCAAATATATCAGAAATATAAAATCCATTTTAAAGATAGATGTTAGATGCTATAAATGAAAACAGATAGCATCTGAGACCAAAAGTTATCAAATATGAGGGTTATAGAAGACTGCCTTATGCGAGATTGGTTGTAAAATAACATTTAAACTTGAAAATTTCATTGATCATTTCTAGATCATTTCAAATACTATCTGTAAAATGATTTATATTTGTATCGTTTATATTCTGAGGCACACTTCAATTACATATCTTAAAAAGTCTCATTTACTTTCTCATTGTCAATGAAATGCCAGAAGATTTAATATAGAATTCGGTTTCATTGATATATACATTGATGTTCTGAGGGAAGTAAAGTGATTTTCTCGAGGGAATCAAAATTATATATCCCTTTATGCAAATTGCTTACCAGAGTCTATGGGGGTAAAAAGTCAATAACATTTGAGTAAAAGTTCCTTTAGTAGATGTGACTTAACTTTTCTACAAAAGTTATCTTAAAATTCATTTTTCAACCCTTAATTTCGAGTAAAGTCAAAATTGCCCAAGAGCAACTTTTTCTGGAATAGGTAACATTGCAATGTATAATATATTTAGCATCCAACAACATCTGCAAAATTCATTGTACTATACTAGCCAAAATCAATATCATAGACTTTCAGGTGCCAACCCGAAGTTTTATCATAGTGGTTGTATTTCAAAAGATTTTGATCGCGTCTATTCTGGTTTTGCTCCCACGAAGTGGAGTCACTAGACGGATTTAGAATATCCTAGACACAATCGTTCACATCTTCTTGTTTCACCCCTAACAATTTCCTCTCGGGCCAACTATCGACTTTACTGCCTCCCTCTTTCTCTGTGTCATGATACTTGTGCTCTCGACTTTTTAATTATATAGTAAATACACTCCCCTCACAATTTTACTCCCCTCTATTTTACTCCCCTCACAAAAGTATTGCACCACCTCGAAGGGGGGGAAATGGCGCAAGAATTATATAAAGCTATTGTTGTGCGAATTGATTGTTTTTAAGTGGCGAATGGGAATGTGTCGGAAGTGAAACATCCACCAATCAAAACTTCAATCTTTTTGGAGCACTTTTTTTAAAACAACAGTTTCAAAACGTCTTTTAACAGTTTCAAATTTTAATATTTTGACGGGAGCTATGAACTTTTGAAACCGCTTTATGCCTTCTTGAGTTGGTTGCATATAATTGGGCAATGTATTATTGTGGAATTTCATTCCAAACTTGAAGAATTCTTTTAATTAACGATTCTTTGGTTCTTCAAGAACCTTTTAAATCATGGTTCGTAATGTTTTTCATACGAAGCCAAACATCTTGTGATCCCAGTGTACTCCCTCGTCTTTTTCCCTGCCTTACCCACTTTTAACTCCTTTCTTCCTACATCATTCCTTGACTTATCTTTCCTCCCTATTTCGATCTCAGCATTCTCATTTCTGCCACATTTCTCTCCTGCCTCCTAATTAATGTTACAGTCTAAATCCGATATAGCAAAATACATAGGTATAGCCGCAGTTTCTTAGTCCTGTTCTCTTGTCGTAGCATTTACAATTTTAAATTTACCGTTTGTCTCAAGTAATATCGTACAATCATCAAGATTACTAAGCAAAAGGTGCACCTTTTTATATCCTTCACTGGACCTTTCCATTACATTTTTAAAGTATAATCATAAGTTGAGTTTAGGTCTGCCAAGTTACTTCCTTCCCAGAATGAATTGATAAGAAAATTGTACCTTCCCCTTCTGTTGCACCTTGTATTTTGTAACTTATTTCTCTACTCCTAAATTTTGTTCTGTGTTCATTAGGTGTTACCTATATCCTTCCACAATCATCTCATGTTACCTTGCAAATGTCCTGCGGATACTTGTACCTCTGCTTTGCAATGCTACTTTCTTTAAACAAACCACCTTCTGAGTCTAGGCCGTCGTAATAGTTTCCTTGAAATCGCAGGGCTTAGCATTAGCCAGAAAATGGGTTGGCTTGTTTTTGGAATAGTAAAACTATCCTAATATAGCAGGCTTTAAGCCCTACTTCCTCAAAATAGATGTCTTAAAATACGCATTAAAGAGGTATAGATTTGGCTAGTTAGCAATTAGTTCGCAATTCTAAAGAAAAATAAATCCACAGCCTTTAGTCAGTGCCTTGATAAATTTCGTACTTCGAATAGATCACTATTTCATCCATTCATTATTACAACAAATTTGTGTAAAGCTAAAAAAAATGTGAACGACATAAACCAGCTTTAAAATCAGCAAAATTAACTTTTCTGTCTAATTCTGTGGCTTTCGGTACCACCCTAAGGTGTTAAATAGCAAAATTACCTTCCTTCCTTTGTCATTATCTGGCAAATAGGCAACTCGGGGAAAACCATTGAGATGGTATGGTCTCCCAGGATTTGGATGCGCTGGACCCTAAAATTAAAAAAAATAAACACAATGCTGGGCACATTTTAAAGTTTCCATTTTATTGTAAGAAAAAACTTCAAGGTAACAAACTTCCAGTGATATTATAGAAACTGCAAGTCATTACTAGGACAGATAAGATAAATTGCCTGCAAAAAGGGGCACTGAAGCTACCCTCTGCCTCGAAGCCGCTTCTCTTGGCTTAATATAGTAATACTACCTTGCAGCCTAGAATAGATCGGATCCAAAAGTATCAAGATCCGATTCAGATACTTTACATGCATTTGCACGATATACGATCCAAAACCATTTAAGTATATAAAATGGGCAATGAGAAGAAGACATAGAAGAAAATTATGATAAACTATGATAGGCCTATTGAAAATGTGTAAATAACATTGAAAACAGTTATTAATTTCGATGGGAAAATAGCCGGTTACGAAAACTGATGTTGCGAGGTCAGAAATATGCAATGAACATAAAAAATTTTACTTTTATAATAATTAATAAAAAGTGTAATTTCTACATCTATAGCCTAACACCATCTATGGCAAATAAAGAAGTAAGTCAAAATGCAAGTAGAAGCAACATACTTGAATTCCTGGCTGAATATTATAGGTTATCTGAATGCATCCGTAGCCGTTGTATCCTGGTACTGAACCTGGTATACGGGCCACGGTCATCTGGCCAGGTGGTTGATTTCCTTGCTTCACACCATATATGGTTTTGCATACGGGACACTGGATGCTGTCAGCCTGTTCAAAAAATCTCAAAAGCTAGAGTCAAGCAGCCTTGTGTGCCATAAACCAAAATAACGATTTGAAAGTTTAAATTTTCACGATCATACAAACATTTTCATAAAAGAGCACGGATGACTTTATCGATCATTCATATCGATACCAAGCATCGCAAGAGGCATTTTGCTCAAATAGTGAGGCTTGATATTACCATTACAATATTAGCACAAAATATTTCAAAGTTTCAGTTCCTATCTTTTCCGCAGTTGGAGCAGAATTTGCTGCCATCTGAAATCGAATGCCCACAGTTATAGCAGGGCATGTTTTTACGAAGAAAAAAGAAGGTGGCGCTCGCTGAGAACCGCTGACCACATTCTTCCAATTATACAGTTTGAGGAAACTCGGCCCAGTGAGCAATTTCTTATAGCCGTGACAGCTGTGGGCCACCGTATTTGGGCCACAGTTGTGGGCCACCGTAATGGCTAGGCTAAATGCAGAAACCAGCCAAAGAATATCGCTAACAAGTTCCACCAACCTTGGGGCCATTGTCATAGCATTGCACCAAACAGTACTCATGAAATTTGTGTCCACAGCCCTGTAGCTTTATGACAGAGTTACTGCTAGCTGCCCCAAAAGAACTTGAAGTGATCCTAAGCTCATCGAGACAAATACAGCATTGCTCCTACAGAAGAATAAAACGTTTGATATCATTTCAAATCTACAGTATTGCAATAATATGCATGCAACCTGCCCAAAAAAGTTCTTTCGTTTCGTTTCGAAAAATGAAGGAGTGATGTTCTCGAATACTTAAAAACATGATTAATTTTTACATAAAGAAAGGAAAGGTTGAGACGAAGTTTTGAAAATAAATTAGAAAGTAAATGGAAAACGCTTGGATTAGAATAGACGCAGGTTTGATGTTTTTATGACCAATTAGTGAACTTGTTAACAGTAAATGAATATCAAAATTATAGTGATAGGCCTGAAGATCACAGATTTAGCTTTTTCGGCTTCGTATCTGAACAGCATAGGATTCCTCTGGATTTTGCGTTTTAGTTCAAAACAGAACTAAATGAAAGAAGAAGAAAATATAGAAGCACTTTTCACAGTGAAAATAAATATGAATATGAGGATCCTGGGGAAGATTAGTTGTTAGGCTACCCAGGTTTACCCTCTGTAAATAACGTTTATCTATCTATCTATGTTGTCGTATAAGAGCATGGGTATTTACACAAGGAAACTTATTCAGTTTTGGACTTGTCGATGAAAACATAACTAATGATAACATAATCAAATTGGTGCTATAAAGTTCCGAAACGATATCTATGCAGATGTCTAAAATACCTAAATGACACCCATTCGGCAGCCTGGGCACAGAATAGACTAACTCCATGAGCCTCTGTTTCGCTACTGCCTCACTCGTCCGTCAAGTGAGGTAGTAGCGAAACAGAGTCTCATGGAGGCACAGAATAAGAATATCATTATTCTGTAGCCTGGGTTCAACTTGCGTGAAAACTGTCCGCACGTTCGAGCCTCAACAAAACAAAAATCAAACCTTAACCTCATTGAACTCACAACGCACGTTAGATAAAGAACAAGATTGAATAAATTTTCATTGTCATTTCGATGGATTAATCGGCACATTGCGATCTGAATCCTGGCACCATTCCTTTTCTCTAGCACCACAGACAGTACCAAAATAAAAAAAATTACTTAGGAGCATAAATAGAAATTTGGCGCCAATATTGAAAGACGAAGTGTTCATGCCGCTAATGCTTATGATATTAATTTTTATCTGAGGCTACTAGAATTTGTAATTAAGAGTTTCAACATCAGATTAGAAAGAAAAGATTCTACTGGCACATGAAAAAACTCTAATATGCGCAAATAACTAAAAACTCTAATAAGAAAGTAAAAAATAGTCAATATTTCACAATAAAAATTTCACTCAAAACAGCTTTTTAATCTTTAAAATGAATAACTGATATTTCAAGAAAACATTAATGCACATGTCAGTTTCGCTGAAAACTGCCTAAAGTGCATTTATGCAGCGTCAAGTTGATGCTGTAAAAAGTAACTCAGAATAAAGTTTTAATTCTGGCGATTTAAGTAGCTAAACTCCTTTCGTCTTTCCAGCCCTCCATTTTCCATCAAAGAGCTTCGACAAAAAGTGAAAGAATATTTATGAAATATTTTGGAAAAAAGCTGCCGCATTGATCTGAAAGGTATAAAAGATGCATTGCTCTGAAAACAGTGATATCTATTTCGTTAACTGATCTCATCTCTAACATAAAACTGGGCTTGTCTTACCTATGGATACACATCTAGTAATTAATACAATGTTCATCCAAACGCAGGCCTAGTCTAAGTGGGTTTATCTGTGAAATGAGCATTTGGTAACAGATCAGTCTGTGTATGGGAAATACGTGGGAAATATTGAAAAAATTAAAGAGGTTGAGATGACGCAAGGTAAAGAAAACTTCATGGGCTCCGACACAGGATAGAGAGTGGAGGGGGGAGGCATTTTGTGCAAGGTTATATTGTTTTGCAAAATAAAGGGGGACATGCCCCCCTGCCCACGTCTTCGTCGAAGGCCCTGTAGTCGACCAAATAAAATGCTATATCGGAAAATAATAAACTGTTGACAAATGCTATGGCAAAGTTTCAACAGTACTTACATCTTCGTCGACAGAATCACATGGCTCACAATACTTTCGCAGTACTGGATGAGTAACAGGAATTTTTTCTAGAAAAAAACAGACAAATTATACCAGGCTTCATCTTTCTTGAAGCCTTAATTTGACAGATTTATTGTGATGCCTCCAATCACTGGCTTTCAGCAAAACATGTAAGTAATGAATCTGGGCATTAGGGCAATTTCTGTTAGGTGGTTATCTGAAAACATGCTAAAACCATGGCCATTGTAGTTTAATCAGTGCCTTGATTTTGCAAGTCCCACCTTCAACATTCTCTAAACTTCTTCCGTCATTCATTTTTAGGTCCATTTGATGTGACTATAAGCGAAATCTACTGTTCGAAACCTTTAGACTGAAGTTCCTAAACATAAGCTAAAGGATCGAGGAAGCATAAATCACATGATAATATAAAATATACCATACAAGACTGGCTCATACTTTGAAATATATGATTGAAAAAACCTAGGATAATTCTGAACCAAAAATTATGTACTTAATATGTAGGTTTTTGTTTCTTTAGTTTGACTTCTTGGTGGATCTTTGTTTATTGCTTGCTGATTTGCATACTCTTCACTTGAATTTGCTGCAAAACAACAAAAAGTTTGCCTCATACATATCTCATTGAGTAATTCCTGCTAAGAACTACACTTCACACGGAGATGTAACTAGAGATACCATCTGATATGTGCCTTCTTCCCAAACCTATATTTTCGTCGTCGTTATGTTGTTGATTTATCCATATTTTACAATTACTTCTCAAGCGATTAAAGAAAGTTCCCTTGGTTTTCTTAGACAAGCACAAAGAAAATTTTCCCCACAACTCATCTTTCTATTCCAGAGCTTTTAAACTTTGGAACCCTTTACCCCTCTCTTGCTTCCCAAATTCTTAAAACCTGTCGTCTTTGAAAACTAGAATTGACAAACTTTAAATCAGTTCCCTCTCTTCTTATGCCCACCTTCCATTCTCTTATTAGGGCTTTACTATAGGCCCCCAAGACTCTCCCTGAATACCATTTAAAAAAATGTAACATATTCATAAAATGTTTCGAAATGACTACTTAATAGAGAATAATTCCATTAAAACAATACATTCAAATAGTAAATCATCTTCCTGTTCCATTGAGTCATCCCTATCAGCTTCATTATCAAACTTTGATGCGAATACATGTCGAACTGCTTCTTTCAAAGGTGCCGCAACCCTTGCTTGTGTGGTCAGATTCTCTCTTCCAGAGTGAAAGCCTTTACTTTCACTAAAATCTTCCTTAACAATTGCACAAGGTTTTATCATTAATCTTCGTCTGATGTCTCTAACAGTTCCATAAATTTGGTTTCTTTGTGTCATTGATGCGAAGTAGACGGTATTGGGGATAGCAAGTGAAGTATACAATAAGTTGAGTGTTGCATCTCCATTTTTATAACATTTTTCTAGCTCGCAAACAGTCTCCTCATCAAAATGTTGCCAACCTGCATCGTCCTTCCATTCCCAAGCAATGTTCTTTGCAAAGGGAACATCATCAGAATTGAGATGTCGCCTTACATTTGGCTGATATCCTGAAGGGGTAACATTTGTAATTTTACTGGTGCAAATAACATGGGGGCCTGGAGGCTTGAAACATTTCTGGGAATATTTGTGGATTGGCGGCTCTTAACACTTTTGGGAATACTTAGGAGGGGCTCAGCCAACCATTTTTTGGCGCAAAACAGATTTTTTTAGGGAAAAATGAACAAAGGAGTATTTTCTCAATTTTAAAGACGGCATTAAATTTACCTTTATGTTGCGTTTAATTGTCAATTATTGAGGTCGAAATGCATCTTGAACACCTTGCAACGATATTTTCATAACACTATTTTCAACTCAAATTTTGAACTACCTCTGTGTTAACTAATAGTAGTTGCCTATGATAATGTTTATCTGCAATTCAAATTTTACATTGCAAATTTTATAGTTGAAATTTAAAAAACACGGGGAAGAGGACTATACTTGGCCACGTGGAGGTAAAACAACAATCTTAGGAGTCCATGAATTTCATGATATACATAAGCATTTTGATTAAAACAAAGAAAACATTAAATATTTAGAGTTACAGAGATTGTCTATTTTCCAAACCTTGCCACTCATAACAACTCATAATCTTGGAATAAATTGTAACTCATAATCTTTTTAAAAAATTATCATTGTAAGTGTAATCTGAAATTGCCGAAAATCATTGCATCTTTTAAAACATGCATTTACATTTGCCATATGATATGTTTCTAGACACAACTCCTACCACTTCTGAGATAATGTGGCTCATAATATCTTTTAAAAACTAATAAATAATGGAGTCAACTAGATAGGGTTGAAGTTAGGGGCAATTACTTTTATAAACACTCAATAAATGTGTGAGGCAAGCAATAATTCCTTTTCACTTCTGATGAAAATTTATAAACATAACAAGCTCTGAAGGTCTTAAAAATTGACAAAATAAAAAGTGGGGGAGCCTTTATTGTGTATTAAAGAGTAAGAACCTTTTTCATGAGTAAACTTGATGGTTTTTTGTCAGTGGATCTGACACTTCATGTTACCTGTCATGGGAAGGCCTTTTAAAGGTAAATGAATGTGTTAACTAATCATTATTCTGCTTATTGTTCTCCCCTGTCTCTGCTTGTCCATAATCTGGCCAATGAGAGTTCATAATTCTAGTTAATACATACAGTTTAGGTAATGAAATAATAAAAACCTATCTTCTAAGTAAATACCAGAGAATAGAGCTTGCAAAGATAATAATTAAAGGACTACTGTTGTTTTGGCTTGGCTAATGAATAATTGATCAAAGACCAAATTGCATTCCTGATTTGATAAGAAGGAATGACTTTGCCTCAGCAGATGGGAAAAATGACCTAACCCTAAAAAATCATATAGATAATTTTTCTGGATAAACATAAAGAACATTACCAATTTTGCACTTTATTTTCAATTTTGATAAATTCTAACAAAATAACAAATATTCAATAAAATGATCTTTCCAAGTAAAAAAAGGGTTTAATTTCTGCTTACCAAAAGTAGATGATATTGGCTTGACAATCCTTGCCCCTGCAATGATGTTTCCATTAACTGCATTCTCTGTATTGCCAGCAGCTTCATTTACTAAAAAGAAACAAAAATTTGAGGGAATATGTGGGAAAATATTGCATTTATTTAGAATGGAGCACTATGCCAAATGAAAGCAATTCATTTGAATGCCCCATTTGAATAATTTTGTAAAAATCAGAAACGTTTTACAAATTATAAAATAATGCAAAACAACAATGTGAAACTTGGAGATGAGACAACTAAGTTCCACTAGCAAAACACCCCTACTTGTCAACGAAAATACAAAAAGGGAAAACTAAGAATTGTTGGTGGTGCGGTGAGATAGTGTGGAAATCATGGCAAGGTAAAGAAAGTTATCAAAAGAGAAATATTTGGTCTTTCACAACTTTCTTGCTAATAGTAAACATTCTGTACAATACATATTTAAATTCATTAAATCCCTAATTTTGAAAAACAAACAGGAATGTTTTGCAAACATATTTTCAAAAATATATGTTTTCATAAATGCATCAAGACACAATAAACTGGTCTAATTCAACAAAATTGCTAATTCCACAAATCTGACAGGACGGCATTACAAACTAAAGAAAACAAAGTGAAGTATAGGATGCAAGTAAAAAAGGCTAGTAGCTATTTTAGTTTAGGATGCTACTCACATTTGGATTTTTTTAAAGAGACAATTTCCCTGTGTCCAAATTTCTGCACTGGACCAACAGAGCCACCAATATATGGAACTTTAACTTGCCTTCGTCGTAACTTACTAGCTCTTTGGAACTTCTTGTTTACTGCAACCATTGATGTTAATGAAATACTTATGTTCAAATGGCCAAAACTTTTTAGATCTATATCATTTGTGCCAGTGTTATAACCATCCTCAATGCAAGATGATGTCAGCACACCAAATTGTTGCCAGCCAAGGTCACTATGGAACTCCCAAACAATACCAAATGCAATGAGACAATCATCAGGATACAAGCTTCTTTTAACTTTTCTTAATCTGCCTACAAATGGTAGGAAATTTCTATCTATGTAAATGATAGTTCAGCACTTTTATATTTTTCATCTAGTAGCAGTTTTGAAATTGATCTACATACAAACTAAAATGCCACCATTGTGTAGACAGAAGGAGTTTGTAAGGATCTTGTTTTCTCTCTTTATTAATTTTTTATAGGCATGCAGTACTGATTGACCAACTTTTCCACTCTTGTGCTTGCGCTTTCAACCCATAACTGAGTATATACTTTCCATCATGTTCTTTTGGACCCTTACTCTGATGTTTTATTCTCTGAGGAGTGTCAGACAAAAAGCTTTTAGTAGTATGTTGTGAAATGTTTTGCTTTTTTCAAAGCCACTTTTATAATTCTTTCGATCTATTCTCTCAGAGGTGTCCCCACTGGACTCTGTCCACCACAGTTTTTCCACAGGTTTATTTGTATTTTCTCAAAAGCAGTTGCAAAAACTCAGGGGTGGGGTAGGTTTGATTTTTATTGAATTAAGCAATTGATTGTGTTCTTTAATTGCTAAAAAGCCTAGTTTGCCAAAAAGATATTGTTAACAAAATCAAACTGATCAGCTTTTTATGACAATTGAGAACCTGAAAAATAATTTTTCCATAATACTTCAAATTTTCCTTCTGGTAATTTAGTCAGCAAATATAATACACACTGCACTGTTATACACAAGTGACACAGGGGCCATGCAAGGGAGGGGGCTAACGAATTATGGCCACATATTATTTATGATTTATAGCTTTCTACTCTAAGGCACAGCCCTTGTGAAGACATCTATCCCTGGTAGATGAATGATTGCTAGAAACTGGTACAAATAGCTGCAGAAAATTATGCCCAAGGCTCTTAGGTCAACATTATATTTTTTCATCTTCATAAATAGTGTACTACAAAGCAAACAATACTTTTATAAGTTTCATTTGAGAAAACTTCCATATTTAAAGAAAATAATATGATCTATTATGATCCAACAAAAGTGCAACAAGTGGACTTTTTCTAAATTTCAAGTGGTCTAAAGTTCACATTTCTGACATTTTCAAAAATGTATTCTTTCTTTATTCAAAAAAGCTTTTGACTCTGTGTGACATCAAACGTTGAAACAAAAATTGCTAGCATATGGGATTAAAGGTAAACTATATGATATACTTTATGACTACCTCAGAGAAAGGAAGCAATACGTGGTAGTGAATGGACAATCTTCTGACCACATGGAAGTGAAATATAGGGTACCCCTAGGCTCCTTACTCGGGCCAAGACTATTTGCTATGCAAGTTAATGACCTACCGAATGTACCCAGCAAAGGAACACTAGAGATGTTGACAGTTGATGCAGAATATTACTGTGTTGGGAAGACGGTAGATGAAGTGATGTCACTATTGCAAACTGGTATTAGAGAAATATCAGAATGGTGCAAAAGCAATAGTCTAACAACCCACCCAGAAAAATCTGAACTAATGATAATATCAAATAACTGAATCAAAATGTTTAGGGTTGTCCATTGACTGCAAACTAACCTAGAAATCTCAGGTGGCCAATGCAGCATCAAAAATGGACAAGGTAGTTAAGCAATTTAAAAGGTTCCATTCACTACAACCAGAAGTCCTCGAAAAAATCTATTTCCTGGGTATCCTACCAAGCTGCACCTACAGAATGGCTATTTGGGGAACAAGACCATCCTTGGAACCAAATGAGACAGTTCACAAGAGAGCAGCAAAGATAATACACAAGCTGCCTAAATCAACACCTGCTGATAACGTTCTTGAAAAAGCAAATTGGAAAACTGTTGATTATATCTATAAAAGACGCATAGCTTGCCTGACTCACAAAATATATACAACAACAAGTGTCCTAATGCCCTGAAAGATTTAGTGATAGAAACAAAATTTCAGAGATCATCTAGGAACAGTTGCAAAGTGGAACTCACCCAATCAAAAACAAATGTTGGCAGAACTTGTTTCAAGCATAGGGAAGGGTTAATTTGGAATAGACTGTTGCCATCAATAACGATTCAGGAAAATTATGAAACATTTAAAAGTAAGCTATCAGACAATAGCAAAATATTAGATAGCATCTCCTTTGGACAAGCATCCACCATATCGTATACTGACTCAAATTTTATCTACTTTTAAATTTAAGAAACCACTCATGTAATAAATTAGAATTATCAATTTATCTAAGCTATCTAAAACTTTTTAACCTTTATTTTTGAGTTAATTAGCAGGTCCATATCAGCGAAAGCTGCCATTTTGATGACCTGCATTATCAAATGAATAATGTATGTATGTTTGTATGTATGTATGCCCCTTCTCCAATTAGCTCTTCCCCAAATTTGAAAGAGGACATTGCAAATAGCCTTTGTCTTCATAAGCTGATCCCAACCCAATCTTGTATGATGAGAAATACGATTCAAAAGATAAGCAAGAATTTAGAGGTAGATTAAATATAAAATCCCTTTCGTAATATCTCAAAGTAATATATAAATACTTTTCAGAATTTAAGAAAAATTTTTCTGTCTTTTCATACAACAACTTACGATAAATAACAGCGCTACCCCTGTCGTGCTTATGAAATCTTTTCGCTTTTGAGGTATTCTTTATTCAGTTAGCATAAACTATTTTCATTTTCTAATACAGAAAAACTTACCAAAATAACTAGATTTTTGAGTCATAGATGTTAAATCAATTGTCCAGGCAGAAAACGGATTTCCCAGTTTTGAAAGGGAAACAAGGCTACTACCCAAACATTTTTCTTGCTCGATTAAGTTGCTTGCCTTCTCGTGGTACGGCACGAAGATCCCAGGATCGTTTGTTTCCCATTCCCAAACGACAACACACTTTTTTGACGCCATGGTTTATGAATTTCCTTCACATTCATGCATCCTGTCGCTTTTTTCCAACAGAAACCGATTACGTCAACTGTATCTTCCTGGCTTCCGAGAAACATTTTCAAGCATACGCGATCGAGGCTTGGATCAGAGCGGGGCTTCCAAATTTCCCGCACAATTCAAAAAGTTTGAGACTTGAAATGAAGTAAGCTTTTGATTGAACAATCAAGATTTAATGTTGCCTGTGTTCCCATGCTCCCTGATTACTTTTAGAAAGTCTCCCTATACTAAAAGATATTACTTTCGTGCTTCCTAATACAAAAGTTCGAGACTATGTCAAAATGTTCCCTTAAGGTTACGGTAAACGTTTCCTTGATGAAAACATCATTTTTTCGATTTTTTCACATTCAAGTAGCCGAACTTTCAAGGCACACAATGATACCAAATTTGAAACAAACAGAAATTTTGAAAGTGGAAAAAATCCCATGTAACCGAAGGTTTCCATAATTTCTTTATCAAAACTTTTAGTTGAGGCCTGAAAATCTCTTGACCTGTTAAGCCGATTATCGTTGCTTTGCGGTTGTGGTCGCATGTCTCATTTACAATATCGCATGGCACATCCATATATCCAATGTACGGCCGTGTTTATTTAAACAGGCTTATTGATCTTAAATCTTCAAGTGACTTGACCCGGATTACACTGTGGTTTACGAGTGTATCTTGCAAGTGCGATCAGTAAAATCCCGTTTTCTCCGGACTCGAAATTCCTCTACATGCAGGTACAAAAAAGCTATTATGTACCCAAGGAACCAATCGAATGGCTTGAAAATTTGCACACGGCCAGGGCAGACGTTGGGCAAACAAAGTGTGTCTCAAAATTTTTTTATTTTCTCTGGTCCGTCTTTTATACCCAAATACAGCTGCGGGAGGGTGGAAAAATTATTTGCCAATTTTTGACAGGGTATAGTTTCATAAAGAGGAGGAATTTAAAAAATCTGAGACACACTTTGGTAGCTTAGGACCTGCACTTCCTGCTGGTCTAAGTCAGATTTTGTTACCTCAAACGCAAGGGTACATAATAGCTTTTGAAGGTGGTACACTTTTTGACCAGTAAATTCGCATGGAAAATAACATTTAACATTATTTGCCAATAATTTCTATCTGGCTAGATACGCCATAATCTTGTGCATCGAATGATATATAGTTTATCCAGATTTCTTGAGCCGTTTGGCCTTTAGGAAGGAAAAACCAATTTTCGTGTTCAAAACGTTTACCGTAACCTTAAATGAATAAATAGTACCAAATCTCCATTTCGGAGCAGTCACTTTTACCCAAGTGCACTGGGGAAAATACAAAGGTATTGGTAGTGTTATGCCTTTTAGTTTATAAATCTGTCCACATATTTTTGTATAATGCTCAACACTTTTGGATTACTTTTTGTCATGTTTGTAAAATTAGGCAAGTTTTTATTTTCAAATAGGGAGCATTCCCACAAATGCTCGACATATTCCTCATGATCTCCACACCTCCTACAGAAACCATTTTCATTTCCCCCCTAAAGTTTGCCTTTAAGTCTACCATATCTAACTTCAATTTTACCAATTTAGGGGCTTTGCTATGTTTAATATATTGTTTTATTCAGGGACGCCTGCACAAGATTAGGGCAGGAGGGGCAGTGTTGGTGCCGAAGGCAAATCGTTGAATTTTTCCTAGGTGGGCGAGGGTAGGGTAATATAATAAAATATTAACTTGAATATGTGCCACTCAGACAGCTGGGTTTTTTACCATCAAATATTCTAAACATAAAGAAAATGTTGACGAAATTATCCATAAATGAAAATGGTTATTAAATGGCCTTGTCACTCACTATTCACAATATTTTGTTTTATAAAACTCATGGCTGTTATAAATGGGTTGGTTGTAAAATTTTGATTGCCCGCTATTGTAAAATTTGTAAAGTTTTCATACTGATTTACCCATCATCCTTAGGCTTCTGAAGGTATGCATCTTTTGTTTATCATTTATTGTCTTTGCCGCTCTCCCTTTGTGGCCGACCTTGTCACAGACAAACTTTTCATTCTCTGCATTTTTGTGATGGTGTTATCATCTTTCTAGTATATTCTTATAGATATTAACATAATGAGAATAGTCAAAGTGGTCATCATATTTCAGGGCACTTCGTGCCCCCTCTGCCCCTCTTCGAAGAGGGCAGGAGGGGCAGCTGCCCCTCCAGCCCCCTTGTGTAGGCGTCCCTGGTTTTATTCCAAAAGAACTATGTCTAATGAATCTTGCTTTTGATCCATTGTCCTTTGTTATGTCATTTTTAGGTCCCTTGATCCCCGCTAAAAACTACGTTGATTAATAAATGAGGTTCTGTGCAACTTTTTTGTTAAAATCGACTTTTCAACTGATTCCTACGTAGCATTTGATCTCGGCGGGTCCATTCTTATTGTCAAGTGTAAGCCCCCGTGTCTTTAATATCTCTGAAAAAGGGGTTCAATTTTGTCTTATATCTAGGACATAGAAAATTGAAAAAAAAGTGTATGATATGGGAATCTTAATATAGTTTCTATTTTTCGAAAAAATAGAATTATTCTTTGTTTGACTTTATTTCAACTACTTTATTTCAGGAAAAAGGGTTTAAATTTTCTTTGGTTTCATAGAAAAGGGGGCTCAAATTGGAATCAGAAATCAGAGATAAGGGTGAGTTTTCTAGACCCTCAGACACGGCTGCCTACACATGCTAGTGTGAGATGACCCATCGGGCATTTGATGCCGGAATCAAAAACAAGAAGCATCAATTTCTTCTGAAACACTGTGTTCGACAAGATTACAGCAAGAGCTCTTCTAGCACGACAAAGCTTACTACGAGACAAAAATCTAACTTTTGAAACCAACCTTCTATACCTTAACAAAAACAAAGTATGTTATACACAAAGATACCTATTTACAAACACTGTTGCAATCATACTACAATGGTGTTATCGTCACCCAATGAGACCCTGTGTTCTAACATATCTTTTATCTTTGAAACCAAGCCTGCAAACATACACTTCTAAAATCATTTTCTTTTCATCAAATTAATTTTAATGTATGCTGACTTGACAGCTCGCCGACTTGATAAGAAGTGCAGTTCCTGTGGCACTGACATTATATGTTTGAACACTGCTTACAGTGGCGTAACGGAGACAAACGGGACTATTTTCTTGACTAGTTCGAGTTTTGCCTCAACAACATTCGTCAATTTTAGACTATGAAGAAACAAAGACCTCAAGTCGAGTGAAGTGTTGTGCCAGTGTAAGAATATCTTCGTAATCAAAGACAATAGCAGCTACTTTATTTATCTTAATCTATTGTAGTTTAGCTAATTTATTTTTTCAATTATTGTGATAAATTCTATGAAGTGGGATTTAAAAAAATGAAACTAAAACTGAAACTGTTTGGATGGAGCAGAGACCGCGGAAAATATTACAGATTTGGGAGCTAATGTTTTTCACTTTCTCCCACCAGCTCCCCAATTCTTCCGCGGTTCCTGTCTTGAACAAATATCTTTTACTAAGAATAATGTTTAGAAAATGCTCTCCTGTTACGGTGAGATCTTATTAAAAGTTAAACATACCAAAATAACCGCATAACTGCAAAATAACTAGACATATTTTTGTGTTTTTTCAGAAGAAACCAGAGGAAATATTTTAAGCGGTTGAGATCTCTGTTACTTATCAATCTGTACAGTTAATCTTATGAAATGGTCATTTCTAACACATGTCTGTAGCCGGGTTAGAAGTAATTGGCATTAAAAATGTTAACTAATATAGTAAAAAAGATAAGATTAAGTCGGCTTTCTTTCATTTCTTTTAGAGTGAAATTTGAAAGTAAAATAGCACAGACGGCATTTTTCATGGTAAAAGTAACTTTAATCAGTTACGCCACTGAATGCTGAGAGTGGCGCTTAGAAAGATAAACCTCATCAACCCAGTTTTGACTGTCTTATTTACTCTTATACCAAGCTTGCAAGCTCTTTTGACAGGACTTCCAATCGACTGAGCCGCTTGCATATACCAACAAAAGGTCGACAGTGGCTAAAATCATTTTAGAGTTTTGGCTTCCAAAACTGAGCGCCAAAACTGAGCTCATGAGGTCCACGACTTCTTGAGCTGACACGTTTTCTGTCTGTAAGGCATTGTTCAAAAAGCACGGCCTAACCGAAAACATCGTTGTTACTGCCGTCGATTTCATGATGAAGCTTGGGAAGCAGAAAAAGGTTTTTCATGCAGGACGCATGATCATTCATTCAGCATCCCGGAAAGCACAGAAACAAATGAAAGTAATATAGAATCGGAAAAAGAAAGGAACTGAAAAAAGAATCATCACTTGATGAAGATAAGATGATAGAAAATGATAAAGAACATGATAAGGATTCACCAAGAGCTCAGAACGATGAAGCCATGGCTTTGGAATTTCGCGATGAGTTGGTAAGAAAATCTCTTGAACAGGAATGCAAAGGAAAGTCACAAAATCAATATGAGACATCGGAGAAAAAGGAATCTGAAGGATCTATTTGCGGCACCAGTTTCGTGTTTCGAGAGAACGCATCAAATCGCTTGGAAATGTCAGAGACAAACTTAGCATTGGTGGCAAAACGTTTAACAGAACTTGCGGAGAAGAATGGAAAGAAAAACAATGACTTACTTTTTAACAATATATTGGACAGGCTCTGTTTTCTTGAAAGAGAGAATCAAAGTCTCCAGGCAGAAAATGAAAAATTAAAAATTGAAGCTTTGAAACTTAAAGAGCCAAAAGTTGGAAAAGATTTTGTTAACAGCGAGCATAGTTTGTTTACAGACGAAAATATCACAAAAAAACATCACCAGATAAAGAAAATCAAAGACAGGTGCGCCCAAGAGAATTATCAAACACTGGGTCATTGTCAGAATACCCAAGTCAATATTTCAAATCAGCATCGGCCAGCAAAGATGGATGGCAAGTACCATAGTCGCGTGCAGCAGCAAGATCTAAGACTGCCTCAAATGTGCCACCTGAAATTGAAACAAATAATCGTTTCAGCTCTCTTGCTAGCATCAGAGAATGTAATTCAGTGGATAATCCGTGGGGACTGTCAGTAATAACAAAAGGATATTCCATTTCAACAACAAGAGACAAAGAAGGCAAAAGGCAGCAGGTACCCAGTGTAAGTGAAAGATGCAACCCTTTGGAAAATCATAAACACGAGGGACCTCCAGAAACCAATGGCTATGCTGCAGAAGCGCCACAATCAAGCAACTATCATACATCTGCAAGCAACACTACACAGAGGCGAAATCAAAGAAACGCTAGCAATGTTGTCCCAGGTGAGCAATCCTACGTTGAAGCTGTACAAAAAAGATTTCAAAATGCAACCGCTTTCACTGCTGACCCTCGGGAATGGCAAAGTAACAAAGAATTTCAAACCAATGATGACCCTAGAGGACCTCGCAAAACAAAGGTTGCAATTGTTGGAGACTCGATGCTGCGAGGGGTGAAAGGAGACAGGATATAAACAGAGAAGTGAAACGAAAAAAACTTATGTGAAGAGGTTTCCTGGTGCTACGGTGGGACATATGAAATGGCATGTCATACCATCACTTGACATGAACCCTGACAAAATAATATTTATGTGTGGAAAAAATAATTTCCGAAATAATCACCCAAACAATGATGGCCATCATTGAGCTGGCCATCAACACAAAAAAATAAAGTACAAAACGTTGCTGTATCGAGCATTGTACGGAAAACAGACAGTTTGGGTTTGGATGAGAAGAAAATGAATGTCAATACAATATCAGAACAGGAATTACCAAAGCATGACATCGATTTTATTAACAATGACAATATACAAGACGAAAACTTAGATTGTTGGGGACTCCACCTAAATTCTACCGGTAAAAACCTCCTCACAGGTAACTTTATAACCTTTTTATCAAAAACCTGACTAAATAGTTTGGAAGTTTTCAGAGAAGATCATAGCAGCGCTATTAAACAAACCCTCGAAAGCAAGCCCTTATCCTCTGTAAATAGTTTAGCACGGTCTGATTCTTCCAATTCAACTTCTAGCAAATTCTCATCAACAGAAAATTCATCAGGACCGAGTAGCGAGTCTGACTGTAACGATATCGATGAGTTTTTTAGTCTAAGGGCTGAATGTGCCGGGAACTTGCTCATAGGTTTTCTAAACATAAACAATCTTAGAAATAAAATCACTGATCTCAGAATGATCGCTGAAAGATGTTTGCCTGATGTATTACTCATAGAAGAAACAAAGTTAAACTCGGATTTTAAAACGGAGTCGTTTCTCATTAATAACTACAAAAGTCCAACACGCCTGGATAGGTCTGAATTTGGAGGAGGTCTTATGTAATACTCAAAGAAAAGCATTATTTGCAATAGGTTGCCCAATTTTTAAGTCTCGTTTCTTGAACTATTGTGTTCTGAACTCGTAGTTGCAAAAAGAAATGGATAATTTATAGTATTTACCGCCCACCAAATGCTAATATAGAAACATTTTTCTCAGATCTGTCCACGTCTTTAATCGTAGACTAGATCGGTACGACAACATAATTGTAATTAGCGATATCAATATTGATACTCAAAATGTAACAGATCCCGGAATCGCAGCTCAACAATTGTTGTTATTCTGACAAATCGACCAAGGTCCTTCCAGAAAACCACTGTTTTTGAAACAGGTCTAAGTGACTATAATAGTCTGGATGCTACCACTATGAAATCAACTGTTCCTAGGTTAAAACCGAAACAAATAAAGTATCGCAGCTACAAAAAGTTTGTCCAAGAGAATTTCTTGAGCGATGTAAAGCACGCCCAATTTGAATGCGAAGGGACTAACCCGGATAAATTCTACACTTTCCAAGATATAGTGGACAAACACGCTCCTAGGTCAAAAAAGTGTACAATGGAAGTTGCTCGTCAGAGAACCGTCTGTATCAAAATATTCAAGACAATTAGAAATTTGAATCCACCTTTTACGCATAGCATTTTTAGTTCAAGAACATTAAAATATCTTTCCCGGAATTCTAAAAACTTAAATCATTTTCTACTAAACCAAGTAACTTTCGGTTCCAAGACCCTTAAAGCCATAGGACCTCAGATCTGAAACTGTCTGCCAAATGCACTAAAATCAGCTGACAATCTTAACAGCTTCAAACGTATGATAACACGATGGGGTGGTCCTAGCTGTAAATGCAACGTTTGCAAATATAATGATATCGATATCCTGTAAATTTTGTCCATTCATATCCAAGTTGCTTCAAATATTTAGCTTATGTATGTACGTATTCATTTCCTTAGTTATTCCTCTTCATTTGTTATACAGTAGATTCGATTTAGATTAGTTGCATGTGTATATATCCATATATAAATATGTATAGCTAGAAGAAATATCGAATTAAAATAAGGTTACAAACAAACAAAATGGGTTTGCATTAATGGCAGCTAGGCCGGTCATCTATTGTTCACAGGTATCTGTAACTAACTTTATTCCGCGGTATGAGTCCATTATCTCGTTTTTTCAGCTCGGCTTTTCTCACGCAGGGCACCAATGTAAAACAGTTCAAATTTTGCCGTTCCTCTGATGTTCTTTTTCGTCCACAACTTTATGAGACGTGTTTCCAATAGGCAGAAACCCTAAAAAACGGCAACAGCTTTACCTGAAATTCTGCTATTCAACAGCCTGCGCGCAGACTCTAAGTATCTTACCAGCACTGTTCTGGTAAAAGATACTTGGAGTCTGCGCGCAGGCTACTATTCAACGATTCAAAACCGTATCAAAGACAGAACATTGAGCATAAATAAATAACAAAGAGACTTCTACTAGTCCAACCAGACTTACAACAAGACTAAATCTAACAGATGAAACTACCCTTTCATTCATTTTACACATACCTGAAATAAAAACTTTGAAATGCATAGAAATACTATTTGGAAACGCTGATGCAATAACAGTACAAATGGTGTAATTATCACGCGATATTATTTGGCATGGAGACCCTGTGTCATAACAATGACGTTGAAGAAAGGCCGTGAGGTCTACCTTCAATCGGTTTTAGCTATTCACAAAATCAACCTTCAATCTATTTTTGCTTGACCACCACAGATGAAGAGCGTATCGACTTGTTATGTTTTGGATTAGGCAGACGGTGTAACAAGCATAAATTTCAACAGTATCATCTATCATGATCTGCCTTCTATGAAAACTAAAAAGCGGATAAGTTTAAAAGCGGGTCTCTGAGTTGATCAGTTTATACCTGTGTATATTAACAAAAGATAAAACCCGACATAACTTTGACGAGCTAACTAGAAACACCGTGTTGTAGAATAATATTATCTCGATATCCACATGCTCGATTTTGCTTCTATTGGCCTGTTTAAATGAAAATAAGAACCATAAGACAGAAGGCCTAAAACAGTCTTTAAAATGATTCAATTCGTTCAAAAACAAAACTATTTGCAACAAAACCAAGGCATCATCTATTGGACAACCCACAAAGGGCCTAAACATGCAATAACAAAACTTTGCAGTTATTATTATGGTAAGGTCATCCATCCTTCGACTCTTTAATTCCACTCAGATACAGACAACTTTAATTCTTCACAATGTAGCCAATCAGGCTTCTGCTACTTTTCTATTGGTTTATGTTTGTCAACAGTTGGTCAACTTTTGGTCTTTGTGCTCATAGTTTAACGCAATAACTTATTGCAAACGAATTTTTTGCAAGCAAGCATTGTCAAATGGCCTTTAAATCGATAGCCACGAAGTAGGAACCATTTAGAATTATTACAGCCGAATAAAAGCCACGTTCCTTTTTGCTGATATAACATGAGATATATTTGCTTTATATTTTCAATAGCAGTCCAAAGTAGCAGTCCTTGTTCAAAGACATAAATACATTTTACTCGTCTTTTTCATAAATATCTTAATAAGCAATGATTGATTCTGATGAAAAAGTAATTTTTCCACAGTCTAGTAGACGATACAAGGTGTTGTACACTGAATGCCATGTCAAGGAGGAAAACTTATTGTGTCAGGGCTGTTGTTTATATAACAAGATTTTGTTGTTTGCAGCCATAAGATTACTTGGAAACAGATGTCTGCAACTGCTACCCGTCTTGTCCAATTTGGGAATATCGATTTTGATTCAGCACGAATTTGATATAGTTGAGGGAATCGACACTGGTGAAATGTTGTCAAAAGTGAATGTTCTAAAGTGAGAATTATAACAAACGGAACAGCAGCTGTTATAAGAAATAAAATTCTGCTGAATCACACAAGTATGTATGTAATTTCATATAATACATCATCTTTCTCATTCAAGATAGGAGATATACAATTTTGGTTGCAGCACATTTTAATGAAAAACACAAGCATTGGTGGAAGCCCCATATGAGATGTAAATTTATGTGACATTACGCCTCCATAGATCAGAAAGAAGAAATATGTTAAAGTTTTGTGGAGGCCACAGGTTCATTGATCAGATGGGTGTGGTTGAAGGGTGTGATAATTATTTGCAGGGAAGAATCGGTCAGCAAGCACCGTGGCCACGGGAAATTTGTCCCTTGCTCTTTAGTCACAGGTTCACAGACCTATCCAACCTCAGAGTATTCACTGTTATGCTTTGAAGATGATTCCTACATAGCAAACGATAAGGTAAAATTCAGTTTTGCTGAGTATTTTAAGGTCATGGCTGTGAAAATCCTGTGCTTTGATAAGCTGCCCTTCATTCATCTTGACAGGATAATTATGATAATTGCATATTTGTGCAAATGAGCCATAGTTTTTCAAGAAGACAAGTTTTTGTAATCTAAGCGAGCATTTTTACTGGCAAAAAGTAAAACGAGAGATATTTTAAGAATAAAATCTGACATCTTGAAAATCTCATTCTTAGATCATTTGGATTGCAGTCTTTCTTATCATTATATGAGTAAGTTTTGCTGATGTTTAGTCTATAATTTGACACTGACCCAGCAAGTGATATCCTTTGCTGTTAGCAGATAATGAAAATGAAAAAGTCAAACGATTAACATGCACTATTTTCAGTGTCTTCAGATGTATTTTAAAAGTTTTAGCCATCTTTCTAACGGGGACTGAGTGTCATTTCAACAGCACAACATTTCGGGTGTGCCAATGGCTGTAGACATTAAAAGATATACTGTTGATGAACCCATTCATATCTTATATAATCATAACGGTTGAAGAACACATAATCTACTCAGAGTCCAGAAAAGTACTTAACCTTCCTCCGGTCAAAAGCTTTCCCTGTCAAAACCTACCTCCAAATTTTGAGACAATCACCATGGATAGGGCGTGGCTAGGGCGTGGCTAGGACGTGGCTACGGCGTGGCTAGGACGTGGCTAGGACGTGGCTAGAGGGTAGCTATAGCAGGTGGTGGACTTTATAAATCGAAACAGAAGATCGTACTGGTGCATAGCGTTTTCTGACTAGTCTTTCAGCAGGTCTAGTAACCTCTTGTTCAAAAGCGTATGTGTCTCGATTTGATAGATTGTCATCTTCGAGATACGACATCTGTCCATGTTTCTGATTTTAATTATAACGTTACGTTGCGAGTGAAACTGCGCTGATTACTGTCTTCTGACGTTATCTGCGTACCTTTACGGTTTACGACTTTGTATGGCGTTTTACCGAATCGTGTCGTTTTCTACGTTTGTTTGCATACCTTTCTTGGTATGAACGCCTGCATTCTCGTTTATTCTAGCTTCTTTGTGTCGGTTTATTACGCGATGGTTCTCTAAAGAAGGGATTTTTCCCTGCACTTTCCTGTTGAATAACAACTCTGATGGTGCAATTTTCGTTGTGCTGTGCTGTGGGGTGTATTAACGATACTGGAAGAAACGGTTCAGTTCTTGCTGCCACTCCTTTCCTTCTGCCACTGCGCTTTGTATGGCCTTGATGAGAGGCTGATTGAAGCGTTCGACTTCTCCATTTGCATGCGCCCGTATAGGTATCACTGATTTATGGTTAATAGCGAACATTTTTGCATATTGTGTTAACCCTTCTTTCACCGTTGCCTGTCTTTATTTCACGTGACAGGCCGTGTACCGAATATATTTTGTCCAGTTTCAGAATGACAGTTGATGCTTTCGTGGGTATGGTGGCCCAGCATTCTCATTCAAAAAACAGAAACATATTTTATGAAATATAAAAAAATCACAGATATTTGTGGTAAATTTGACATTAAATTCAAATTATTTTCTTGAAGTTTAAAATAGCATGTCAAAAAGCAGAATAAACATAATAAAAAATTAAAGAAACATTTCCATTTCCAAGTTTCAAATAGAATTGTTTCTTTTTGTTTCTGAAAATCACATTGAAAGTTGTCAAAAGAAACATTTTCGTTTTCATTTTCAAAATGAAATGTCACGATCGGCCCAGCGTTCTCATAGACCACAATGCTTTGCAAGAATAAGCGCCTCATTTCCATGCAGCTTTTCGCGCCCTTTTTCACTGATCTAAAAAAAGTCTTTTTTTAGATCAGTGGTCCTTTTTGCTTCGCCTTGCCACTTAACAGCGAAGAACGCATACCTCGTGGTAGCCTATTTAATTTGAATTAATCATGAAGAGGCATGATACTTGGGAAAAACTTTATAAGGTAATGAGTAACAAAAGAACAAAACAAAACGAGGCATCAAATAAAAATAAAAAACTCGGATCTGCCCCACACATTGTCGTCCTTCAGAACCCGACAGCAAGCAAACCTATCGTCCGATTCAGCCACGCAAATTTGTATCATTTGAGTTTGACGAAATAGCTCTACCTAACTTGAAGAGTGCTTGTGCTGCTCATTTTGACCTCCCTGTCAGTACGTGTGACGTGCTTGTCTCAAACAAAGGTCCCTTGTGCACAAATATTCAACAGATACCACATCGGAAAGATAAATATTTTTTCTTCTTTTTTTAATAAATCTAATATCAATTAGTTTGAGGTTTGCGGTTCAAGCTTGTTCACTTTACTTGGATTGGGTTCACTGTCGGGGCTTTATAAATTAAGTAAGGGTGTTAGAGTTGAAACAAAAATTTCAGGTTTTAATTTAGGGGGCTTCAGCCCTCTAAGCCCTCCATAATTTCTGCCAGGATGCATTCTATCTAAAGTCTACGCCAGACATTGCACCAGAAGACCTCTGCACCTAGATGTAGGAAGTGCACTCGGGGTGGGGTAAGGTTCGGTTAGGTGCAGGCTGTGGGGTAGGATTAGGGCAAGGGTTAAGCTTGGGTAGTAAGGGTACTGGGTATCTATTCAGGTCCAATAATAGTGGATCTAATTGCCTTCCCTCCCAAACTACTTAATTCCCAAACTCTACCCTAATTAGCCAAAAATAAAGAAACTTTCAGTAGTGAAAAATATCCTAATTTCTTATAAAAAAGAGTGTACACTCATATTTTTTATTTTTAACCGAAAAGTTCTTTAGAGCTTTGTAAAAAATGAGGACATGGTCCTCTATTTCGCCAGCCCTATGAATTCAATAACAAGTTAACCTCGCACCAAGGACGTGAATGTTCCAACTTTACCCCTTTTTTCCTAATCGTTCTCCGTTGAACTAGTCCTTCATTGTCATCAAGGGTCATTACATCGTAAACGAGTCCTCTGGAACCTGAAGGCCATACTGCTCTCTGATTCTCTTGTGCATAGCACGGTAGCCTAATAACTGATACCATCTTTTTCTGCATTAAATGCCTCACCCACTTGATTTACAGTTGTATCGTAGTCGACGAATTTTATTCCAAAATGTTTCATGCGCCTACTTGATGTACCAGGGCTCCAAGCGTACTGAGAAAAATCCTTTTGCAGAAAGTCAAGAATTTCAGCTCTTCGCAAGTTTCTGGCAACCATACAGCGTATAAATTTTTGGAGTTCGTTATCCTCTGTCCATTCGTTATTTCTTTTATATTCTGCAGCCATACGGAGCAAAATCTCTCTTTCTTGGCTACATAAGCGAAAGGTAATTTATTTAGAAAATCAAAAAGGGCGCGAAAAGCTGCATGGAAATGAGGCGCTTATTCTTACAAAGCATTGTGGTCTATGAGAACGCTAGGCCGATCGTGACATTTCATTTTGAAAATGAAAACGAAAATGTTTCTTTTGACAACTTTCAATGTGATTTTCAGAAATAAAAAGAAACAATTCTATTTGAAACTTGGAAATGGAAATGTTTCTTTAATTTTTTATTATGTTTATTCTGCTTTTTGACATGCTATTTTAAACTTCAAGAAAATAATTTGAATTTAATGTCAAATTTACCAAAAATATCTGTGATTTTTTTATATTTCATAAAATATGTTTCTGTTTTTTGAATGAGAATGCTGGGCCACCATACGTGGGTGGCACAATTTCGGTTTCCAGAAATCACGAATAACGACTGGGGCAGATCCAACGAAGAACCTGACTGAGTTCCAGGCCAAGGATAGGGACTTTCAGATATCATATTGCATTGATAATTGTGCATAAGACAACATTATTATTCATTTTTATGCATTTTGGTACCATTGAGAGGGGGAGGGGTAGGCACTATCTGCTCACTAAATCTAGAATCTAGTTTTCTTCCAGACAAAAAACAGTGCCTCTGTGAAATTTTTGCAACAGTGCAGACAAAAAACAGTGCCCCTTTCTCAATACCCTTTTGTTTGTTTTGGATGCCACAGCAAAGTTTTTCCCTTTTGTTTTGCTCGCATTTTGTTGTTTTGCCTCCATAGACACCCGCCTATTCATCAAAATATGGTGTTCCGTCTGCGCATAGGTTTTCCGTGCAATTAAAGACTGCAATTTAAAGCAAAGGTAGTTAAAACTCCTGGAAAATTAACGATATCTCCTGGTTTTATCTCAAATACTTAATAATCTGCTAGAATTCTGCGAGGTCGCGAAAATCAGACATCTGAAGCCGCAATTTCGAATTCAATGTTTTGCAGTTCCACAATAGAACAGAAACAATAGGTAGCCAATCAACTATTGGCTATTGTACAGCTCTCTTACAAATATGGTATCATTTCCGAGATGCTGTTTTGAATGAGTTCCATCAGTGTTCGAAACAAAAATTTCATTGTTTCAATTCACTTCCGAGGCACAAAACGTTTATTTCCGAGTTCTAGGATTGACTGCTGTTGTCCTCCACAGCGTCTGGAAAATCGTTTCCAAATCACGACAGAGAAGAAACTGGCAATTTGAAAACCACACAAAATGTTAGGCTGAAGATGTAAATGCCGTAGAATAAAAGGTGGGGAAATTGTAATATAGACACGTGGCCCGCAAACGACGCTCCATATCAATGCTCTTTTCCCAATGGAACCATTATCAGTATTTTTGAGTTTTTCAAGGTAAATAACTTCCTTATATTTGAATCAGTGCAAGGTTTTTCTACAAAACATTTCGATTTCGCACTACCGAGTCCTGATTACGCTAATGTAGTCAGTGGCGTCGCCACGGGGTGGACTGGGGTGTCAGCCCAGTTTTCCCAGAAGTCGACTTTCTAATTTCCCGAAGTCCGTTGAAAAACCTTGAGGGTGGGGGGGGGGCTGGGGGGGCGGGGGGTTGGTGGAAGAGAGCTGGGCAGATCCGATTGATTTCGATTTTCTCACTGGCAAAAAAACAACCGTTACGAAAATGCTGCTTGAGAAAGTTACTCGTCCAAAATTTTCAAAATAGATAAAGAATCCTAAAAAAGGTTTTTCGAAAGTCTGAAGAGGCCCTATAAGGTGCCTCGAAATATGATATAATTGAGATTTTCGGGATGAAAATATAAATATTTAGGTTTTTCAGTCTTGAAGTATGAATAACTTTGGTTCCCTGTATGAAATATAAAATATCAACATAACTGAATACCTCTTTAAAATGTTGTGTGAGAATTATCTATTTGATAACAGCACTGACTCAAGTGACTATTAATCTGTAAAGTTGTTAAGATTCCATATCATGCTTGGGTTTTTTTAAAAATATTTCAACCTTTTTAGGAGTTTAAAAGGCTTTTCATACTTCACGTTTAGGAAAATTACCAACATCAAATAACATCATGAAAATGTTTTTATCTACATTGATTGTTCCACATACATACTATGAATTATTTCTAAGACTATTAAACTACAGTTTTGTAAACAACAATATTGATTTGCTGATAGCAATATTAAAAAAGTTAAAGCTCATTCTTCAATTTTTTTTATTTTGGGCTAACTTATCGGGAAATGTTTCCCGCCAAGTTATTCTTATCTGGAAACTGTTGTTTCTGACATATCTTTGAATTCAGCATTGTGCCAATAAACAATGTTAAAAGTGATTAAAATTTACGTTATTTGACGCAAAATGAAATAACTTTGTTAGATTAAACTATAAGGAAATATTACCAAAAGCCATGAACACGCAACCGTAAAGAGAAATTGGCCCACTCCAATTGTTTTTTCAAAATCGATAAAAGTCTTGGGAGCATTCTGGGAATTGACTGGAAGTCACGTTTCGGGAAGCCTGAAAAATGCACGGTCAGAAAAAATTCGACTTTCGAATTTTTCAAATCTAATAATACCATCAGAAAGAGCTTGTAACGTGAACGTAACTTCTCGTTATCTGCCAGAATGTTCCCAAGGCTTTAAATTATCAGTGGCCTTTACTCTTATGATTAAAACCTTCACAATTTTGGCTAGGCTGGTTGCTAATGGTTATGCACAATTTCCAGTCAATCTGTAGTACTTATTTTGATTTCTTCTTGAGAACATCGTAATAGTTGATTTCACTTAGTTTTAGCTATGCATTAACTTTATTTTAGCATTATTTCTTGCTATTCAATGCACCTAAGACTGCAAGTGACTGGGAGTAAAAGTATGACTATAGTATGAAGAATCAATCAAACAAATGAGTTTTCTGGTCATTAGGGCTCTAGGCGCTCAGCAGAGCCAAAAAAGATGTCCCGAAATTCAAAATTCACAAATCCTTCTAGCACAGTGTGTCTCCCGGGCATGTCTTTGGGCCCATTCTGGTTGTAACCTCCGAGACTTGGACTATTAGTTTTGGTACATATACGTTTAAGAATAAGTTGAACAAAACAAAGATAAATATTTTATTCAGTGTCCTTAGATGCCCTACAAAAGTACCAAATGATCACCAAAGTTATACATTCAGTGAGTTGTGGTTTAACAATATGTTCTGCTCTGCGGACATTCTGTTGCACTGTTATTAATACATTTTCATTACAATGCTGAATGAAAACAAGAATCAAAGCAGATCTGGATTAAGACCCCATTCTACAACTGAATACTTCAGGGCCCCAAAACACGTCTTTCACTAAGGGCCCTACACTGCTCCTTTACGCCTCTGCTATTTGGCAGCCCAAAACCGACAAATACGACATCAAATGAAACTATTGTAGGACATTTTCCAACATGAAGGAAAGACAGACAGATTTGCAAAGGCAATCTTCTTTTTTCTCAGGGCAGATTAATTTAATTCCTGTGTGGCTGTGATGAATGACAATCGTGCTGCTGCGGCTACTTTAGTTTGATTGAATGAGGTAATTACAACTAGAACCGCGGTTGAAATTTTTTGTTTCGTTTTATTTTTCTTACATTGCACACGAAGTGGCCTTGAAAAAATTGCTATTACAGTAATAGCAATTATAGCACTGTCCGCCGCCCCTGGTATGTCCTTCTACCAAGATAAAATAAGAGAACTAGTTCTTATCTTATCTTGCTTCCACGGAAACGATAACCTAAAATCAATTAAATTTCTTTCTAGATACCATGGATAGAAGCAAAAAGCTTAGAATGCTGGGATCAGAGTCTGTGGAGTATTCCGTGAGAAAACGAATATCATTGGTTAAACGAAAACTTGGAGGTCTGGGTTTTCTTATCCGCAACTGCAATTCAGCGCCAATGATATGGAATGTTGTAAAAGGAGGCGAAGCCGAGGCAAGAGGCATAGAAGTTGGATACGTGATTGAGACCGGTGGCCTGTCGTATGACCAGGTAGTTGATAAGCTTGCTAGGGTGACAGTTGGAAGAACGGTGACAATAAGTTTCAAAGCAGTCGTGAAAAAGCATCGGAACGCGAAATCCTCTGCAACTAAGATGGACAACAAACAGACGGAGGAAGATCCGCAAACAATCCACGGCACCAGAGACGAATCACTCTCTAATGGAAAAGCAGGTACAAAGACAGAGACAAACCATAATCAAAATGGAGTTACCCCGAGTTATTCAAATCTTGGCACCAGGGGATCCTTTGTGACAACAGAAAAGCAATACTTCAAACTGGAAAACTTTATAACAAACAAGCAGACTATTGATACACTTCATCAGCGCTCGGAGGTAGGTCTTTGTCGTGTTAGTGTCTAAATACATAATTGGGCAACATGATGGTATGGCTCAAGGGACAAATAATTGATACGGGAAGGTCTATTTGATATCTGCGAGGTTATTAGAATTAAAAGATATAATGCCGAAAAAACTGCGTTAATTAGAAAACATGAACGTAGAAAAACAAGCAAAATGAGCGTCAAAATATATATATCATGTATAACTTTGTTGGTAGCAACCATTAAACTAAAATGCTGAGCAACACAAGTGCGGTCGCTGATGGCAGTTTGTACCACAATCTAAAAAATGCTTTTGGGGGTTTTTCTGAACTGTGTTTTTATCTTATCTTATTCAGTATGTCAAAAAACGCCAGAAACGCCAGAGTACAAACTTGCTTGGGTTTATAACTTGCATGGTTTCAAGATAGAAGGACCAGAAAAAGGATTGGGAACAGCTACCCCAGTCTAAAGATAGTTTTTGGGGCTTTATTATCTTGTTCTTCATGTCAAACTATGTACTTGTACAAAATTGAATGCTTTAATCATAAAATGAACAATGCAACCGCTAAGCGACTACACTTTAACATAACATTTTGAAAAAACCTTAAGGCCCTATTACACTATCACATTCAGGTACAATTAGCTTAACATTTTTTCTGTGATCGCGGGAAACGAGAGAATGTGATAGTGTAAGTCACCGCTTCAAGTTGCTTGTATTTGCTTGTTGAGTGGAAATTTAATCCATCTTGAGAAATTACAATCCATCTTGAGGGAAAAACTTTTGATCGCTGTTCAAAAAGATTTCCATCATCTTCAAGTTTTTCAAAGGAGCCGACAATTAACATAAAATATTGCTCACGTAACGAACATTTTAGCGCGCAAAGAAGTTAAAACTTTCTTGTTGGATTGGAAGGTCGACAAAAGATCGTAGTTAAAAATGGGTGAATCGGAATTGCAAGATTTAAGCAGTGGATGGCACAAAGACATCAGGAACAGCAAAGGTAAGATATCAGTTAAATTTGTGAAAATAAATATTTCAAATGGTGGAAATTCCGAAAGGATATATGATCAGTTAGGCCAATTTCGATTCATTTCACAATATGAACGTACCGGACAAGTAACCTTGTTTGTTTTTCTTAGAAACGAAGATCCAGATCTTCTGGATGAAGAAGTTGAATAAACAGCGACGTCACAGTTGCAAGAAACAACAGAAGGCCCACCAAAGAAACGTTTGAGTGGAGAGATCATGTCGTAGAAAAGTTAATTTTACTTTGCCAAGAACAGCCATTACTTTACAACGTAAGTCATCCACAATACCACGTAAAGGAGAAAAGAAAAAATTGCTTGAGTGCAATAGTGGGCAGTCTGGCAGAAGATACTGAGGTAATGTCTTTCTCAAGAAGGGTAGGGGGCTAGAGGAAATTTTTTATTAGAAATTATTTTCGTTGGTCCATCATTATCATTATATCAGAAATATGAAACCCCCTTATGTTTCCGTAATATATTCATGACCCCCGAAAAATTTTGATGCAGAATATTAAAAATTATGTTAAAATTGCCAGTGATCTTGTGGAAGAAAGAGTAGCAAAAAGGCAATTCACCATGTAAACGCATTGGAAATCTATCACCTGGAAAATAGAATTTGATGCATAATTTTCCCTTGCCCCCTACCCTGCGTTATAAATGACATCTCCCAACTCACCCTTTTAACCAAACCTTTTTTCTTTTTAAACTAACATATTTCCCTGCATCTACTGTTATGTTTATAGGTTGGGCAAGTTCCATCTGTTGATGATGTCTAAAAAAAGATCAATGCCCTTCGATCATACTTTTTTGGGGAGAGAAATAAAATTGAACACTCAAAAGTTAGTGGTGCAGGTGGAGCTGAAGTTTACCGGTCAAAATGGCAGTTTTATGAAAGCTTATTATTTCTATCTGACAATGTGACACCACTCCCAACAGTATCAAATGTGGCAAGCAGAGCTGCCTTACCTGAAGTAGTAGCTGATGATGTGTCATCAGCCTCTTTCTCAGCATACAAAACAGAAAACAAGCCATCTTTCAAATCATCAAAACAAATAGAAGCAGCAGAGACAAACAAATTGCTTGAGTCTGCTATACAAGAATTGAATGCACCCCCAAAGCCAAAAGTATCTCTAAAGTCAGATGATGATATTTTTGCAGAAATGATTGCAGATTTGCTGAAAAAAATCCCTGAAGGGGAAACAAAAGATTTCTTGAAAATGGATATTCAAAGAATGATTTTTGAAGTTAAATATAGAGTACCACTACAGAGTAGATTTGACCAAAATCAGGCTGGTAACTTCGATAACTCTTTTCAAGGAATTCAATCTAGCTTTGATAACCAGATGTTTGGCCACCACTTCATGCCACGCAACAGACCAAGTGCAAGTTTATCCCAGACAGAGTCACGTTCTTCAAGAAGTTCTGGCTTTAGTCATGAACTTACAGAACTATGAACAACATTGTTGTTTTGATTGTTAGAAATTGGTGACATTAACATTGGTATTTAACTGACAATATCTATTTATTTTCAACATAACTATTTTAATCCAAGAACAAAGTGTTTTAAAATTTTGATTTTATTTTTTAAAAGACATTAATTAAATTAAAATAGCTTTGAAAAAAGCAAACATTTAGTAAACTAAAGCTTTTCGTCTGACACTCTTCAGAGTTTAAAACGTCAGAACATAGATCAAAAACTCTACGCTAGGAAATATATATACCCAGTTGTGGATCGAAATAGGCCATTCAGAAAACACGAGCACATGACTGTATAGGTTGACCAATCAGTGCCGCTTGCCTATTGAGAATGTTACCAATGGAGTCCTAAGGTGAAAACGAACTCCTTTTGTCTACACAGTAGCGGTTTTTTCGTGCTTATGTAGATAGATTCCAAAACTGCTAGGTGGAACGACGTTCGGGCTTTACCAATAATCCGAAACATGTTGCCATTGTAGTTTCTTGATTTTGCACAATCTGGGTTTTCTAGTAAATGCTGCCCGATAGCAGAATCGCGGGTTTTAGTTGTAATTTTAGATTTGCAAGACCGAGCTGTTCTCTTTGCAGATGGGTTTTGTTTCTAATATTAGACGGAACATGTTGTTTTATTCTATCCTCCAATCTATGGGTGGTGCGTCCTTCGTAGCCAGAATCACACTGACACGTAAATTCATAAACAACGGAACTTTTTTTGTGTGACAGGACACAGTCCTTTTGAATGGACGGAAGTAGTCTGGTCGAATTGTGGCTTGACCTAGAATTAATACAACTGAGGTAGCTTTGTCTGGCTGAAGATTTATCTTCGTAGAAAAAATTTTAAAAACACTGGTAAGAATTCTAAAAGCATTCTCGGTTACCCTTCTAAAACGAGAAAGTCTATAATTGAAAATCCTTTTCTTGTCTGTGCATCCATGGTCTGGGTATGGCTTCAAGCAATGGTTTGTCAGAGGAAATGCATTATCTCCAACAAAAACAAAAGGGACTGCTTCATTTGACTCAAATGGTTGCCAAGCAGGGTCCCCTGACGAAGGCAGTGGCCTTGGTGATGGTAGATTTAAACTATTATCTGCTAATAAACGGCAAATTGCTGAATTTCGATAGACACCATCACTGATCCTCCCTTGACATCCAACATCAGCAAATATAAAATTGTAATCAAAATCAACAAGGGCAAATAACACAATGCTGTAGAAGCCCTTGTAAGTATAAAAGTTTGCCCCAGAGTTCACAGGGTGATATATGGAGATGTGCTTACCATCTGCAGCACCAAATGCATTTGGAAATTGCCATTTTTCCTCTGCACCTTGAGCTAGCTTGATCCATTCAGCCTCCGATGTTGGAAAATGGAAGTACTCTACTTTCAGGTTGTTGTATATTGCGTCACATACAAGAGGAACGAATTTTGTGATGCTAGTCTGATGTATCCGGAATTGATATTGGAGACTCTCAAAGATTTCTCCAGTTCCAAGAAATCGTAGGGTTACTGCCAGTTTCTCTTCGGTACTAATTGGCGTTCTTAAATGGGTGGTTTGTTCTTCAATGTCATGTCTAACTTTGGAGAGCAATAAATAATAATGTTCCTGATGCAATAAATAATACAAAAATTAGTTCCTTGAAATGTTATTTCACCTCAGGGCCGTCACTAGCTGCCCTGTGGGGGTGGGGGTGTCAGGCCAAATTTTTCGAAAAACTGGGCGGTCGATGCTTTAAATGCCGTCGAGGTGGCAAATTTTGCCGACAAAACACCCTTAAGTGACCAAAAATTGTTTGTTTTCGAAACAAAATTTCTTTCCTGGTGGGATATCAGACCCCCACTGTAGCTACGGCTCTGGCTTACCTTTCACATTCTAGGCCCGATAGATGTTTAGAATTACTTCATCAACAATATTGAAGGGAATAGGATATTTTTGGTTATAGCAGCTTTACCAAATCCATTATATATAAAGAATACCTACCTCGAAAGTTTCCGTGTTCATGCGCATAAATCGTTTGTCGTTTAATCTCAGCTCATTTATCAAACTTCCATAGATGCCTTTTCCACTAGCCACCCTTGCTTTCAGCCAAGGCTTTACCCAGCAACTTATCCTTTTTCTTTTAGGCTTCTTTTTGACCAAAGAATAAATTATCAATGCCGCTGCAGCCTTCCTTCTTCTTTCTTAATAATCGTCTTCGGAATCCTCCATTTTCAAATCCTACTCAAAACAAACTTGCGCGCCAAAATGTTCGTTACGTGAGCAATATTTTATGTTAATTGTCGGCTCCTTTGAAAAACTTGAAGATGATGGAAATCTTTTTGAACAGCGATCAAAAGTTTTTCCCTCAAGATGGATTGTAATTTCTCAAGATGGATTGAATTTCCACTCAACAAGCAAATACAAGCAGCTTGGGGCGGTGACATACACTATCACATTCTCTCGTTTTCTGCGATCACAGAAAACATGTTAAGCTAATTGTACCTGAATGTGATAGTGTTATAGGGCCTTTATTGTGTTTGAAATTCCCCAACCGTGCGAGTTCTTTCGCGATTACCATAACAAAAATTCAGATATGCAAATGAACCGAGACAAAGGATCCGCACCGCCCAGCGGTGAAGACGCTTACCAGCCAAAACCGCTCGACCGATTCTCAAAATTCTTTTCTCCACTTCGTCCTGGATCCTCAAACTTGTGTTGATGGGGTCTCTTTTCCCTTTTTTCGCTTCCCTTTCTTCGATATTTACGGTTTCTT
The DNA here is from genome assembly GCF_057945365.1 of Rhopilema esculentum. Taxonomy (NCBI): domain Eukaryota; kingdom Metazoa; phylum Cnidaria; class Scyphozoa; order Rhizostomeae; family Rhizostomatidae; genus Rhopilema; species Rhopilema esculentum. The sequence goes on from NC_142821.1 coordinate 8,793,243, forward strand.
TCCCGGGTTCGAAAATCTCGATTAGAGCTCTACATGCTCTTTGTTCCGCCGTTCTCCTAATTATCGTAATCCATGCTCTTTCTCGTAATTATCAATTGCCAATCACAGCTTCTTTGACTACTAATTGAATTTATTCTGTTAGGAATTTCCCAAGTATCGAGGGTCAACAAACAATTAAGTTTGGGTATACTTTTCTAGAAGGATGACTGAATTACAATCAAGGTCTTTTCCCACACGAAAATAGCTCTTGTCTCAATAGGGTTGTTGCTGTATGTGAATAATACTTTTTCCTCGAGCAATAATTTCCTTCTGTTGCCAATAGTATATGCTATTCACAGAAGACGTGACTATTGAATGGATTAATTATGTTTGTTTGAAGAATCTATTGTATTTCTGAAAAATATTCCTTCTTTTGTCCGGATCCTCGACTTGGTTGCACTCTTCACTTTGATCATATGCTTTGATGTTCTCCTAGACAGTAAACACATGAAGTACTACCAACTAACAACACTCTGCCTTCCCTTTTCCTTCCAATGCTTGGCTGGCTGATCACGTGACCCACTTGCGATTACAAATTCTTGCCACATTTTTTCAAGAAACTCTCCTATCATCCATATCCATTCATGATTTACATCCTTCGAGCGTCGAATATTGATTGCTACATCTCTGGGCATTTTACTCATAAGTTCTGGAACAACAGCTACTGAACAATGCTCTCATGCGACTCCTAAAACCAACAATGCTTTAAAGTGAGAATCTACATCATCATGAAATCTCTTCAATTTATCCTTCTGGAGGGGTGTAAAAGTTTCCCTTTGAATTTCCACCGAACCCCCATACCCAGCTACCCTTTTCTTGGCACCGAATTTCCTTTCAGCTTCTGTATTTTAGCTGCGTAAGCCCTTCTTTGTTTTATTTCTTCTACCAGATTCCGATTTAGCTTCAAATTTCACATCTCTGTTTGTATTTTAACGTCCAGTTCTCTAATCTCCGTTAAATTTTTTTATGATTTTGAGTTCTTAAACTTCCTTTCAAGTACTTCATCAAACTGATCGGCGTAGTTCACTCTATTCAATCGTAAAATTGTGTCTCTCAAGGCTTCTTTGCAGTACTTATCAGAAATTGAAATTCCTGCGGCTTGATCACATCAAGTACTTTTTTGCTGGTTTTTTCTTATTTTTGCCCGGATTTTGTAAATATATCATTGCGCAAGGGCCCCGAACAAAGCATTTTAAGGGCCACGAACTGTTACATTACGCCACTGCACACCAAACACTTTTTTAATAATTATTGGCATCTTGACATCAGCGAAAGCCTCTTTTAGCCTTACTTGCCATAGGTAAGGTATTATAGAACTTGTTTATTTGACTGGTTATTAACAACTTCAATTTACTTTTTCATTTTTGATATCTATAAACAACACTATCTTTCTCCACGTGTACACAGGGGGTTCACTGCACAAAGAAATCATGTCTTGGATCTATGATGCAACCAACACTTCGTCCATATGGAAAAATGCGCCCCAAAGAGGAAGTAGCAAAAGAGGCAGTACAGTTGCTAAAAGATTACTTCAAGTCAATTAAAAAGTAAGTGAAATTTCCATCTTGTATTAGAACTATATTTGCACCTTAGCTTCGCAGTCGCCAGAGCATTGCAATGCGATGATGACTGTTTAACTGACGGGATTGATAATAATGAGCGTTAAGAGTAGGGTGATAGGGAAAGGAGGCTTGACTATCTTGAAAATTGTATGTTCTATGGATGTTGATAATGAAGAATTGCAGAATTCAATGAAAACCTTAAGGATTTCCCATGTCTCTTCCAGAAAATCTTAAAGGCTTTTGCGCAACCTGCATGTTAATATATTTTCAAAGCCGGCTTAATATCGCACTCACTAAAATACCAAATACAATCTATTTCTCCTCGCGTAAGAAAACAGCTACCGCAATGAATGCTAGTTGCGCAAGGGCCTTTAAAGTCCCATCACTATATTCCCTCAAGGGAAAAAATGAACTTTCTTGCCTCAAAATTATAAGGGTAAACACATAGATACTGGGTACCAGAGACTTATTTTGGAGAGAATTGGTTGGAAAAAAGGTTGGGGGGTTGTGCTTCACTTATATAACTCCCCGAATCCTCTTTTAAGGCCGCATTACACTATCATCTTCAGGTACAATTTGCTTCACATGTCTTCTGTGATGACAAACAACGAGAGAATATCATGTGTAATCGCGTTGAAATGCTTGTAGCGGCTCGTAATTGTTCGTTTAAAACCTTTCTTCTTCTATCTTGCGGAATTTCAATTTGATCGCAGATCAAATTGTTCAACCCTTCCTTTAAGTTTTTCAAAGAGGCCGAAGGTGGCACCTTGTTCAGCTTGCAAAAACAACACCCGAAAACTAGGCCATTCCTGTTCAAGAGAGTTTTGACGCCAAAATAGATAACGTTTCGAGTAACGATGATAAGAAAAGGCCGCAGCTGTTATTCTTTAATGGTGTGCCTTAAACCATGGTTCATGAAGATGAATACAGAAACATTTGCAGCAATTTGAAAGAAAATGCGCGAGATCATGAGATAAAAACACTGTAACAAAAGTGCGCCAAACGGGAAATAATCGGCCCTTTTGAAAAACTTGAAGGAAAGGCTGAACAGTGATTGGATCATCGGATCAGTGATCATTGGATCAGTGATCATCGGATCAGTGATCATCGGATCAGTGATCATCGGATCAGTGATCATCGGATCAGTGATCATCGGATCAGTGATCATCGGATCAGTGATCATCGGATCAGTGATCATCGGATCAGTGATCATCGGATCAGTGATCATCGGATCAGTGATCATCGGATCAGTGATCATCGGATCAATGATCATCGGATCAGTGATCCAATTGAAATCCCGCACTTGGTTTACACTAGAACATTTGCTCGTTGTTTGCCATCACAGAAAAAATGTAAAGCAAATTGTACCTGAAGATGACAGTGTAATGCAACCTTTAAATTTTTCAATCTGAATTTATTATGCTACCATTAGCTGTCCTATTTTCGAAGATATTCCTCCATAATGCAACCAAAGTTGATCACAAATGACTAAGAATGAAAACATATTAAAAACATATTAGAAATGTTATCAATGTAATCCTGAGGTAAAAACTGGGTATAAAGAGTGTCAGACGAAAAGCTCAAGTATGACGCAAAATGTTTGCTTTTTCAAAGCCATTTTTTAGTTTTGTGCAACCAAAATAATTTCTATATATATTTTTACTATAGCTTCACCTATAAATAATATATTTTATCTATATGGATATGTGCTCCTTTTATTTAGCCACACTAGTCAAATAGCAAACTGGAGGATTCTACCCTGGGTATCAAAGTCACATAAATTCGAGCATAGAAATAGAAGACAGGAGTGGGAAGAGGAAGAGTGTCTTCCTGAGAAGAATGAAAAGTGGCTCTGGGCTAACCCATCTTTGCAGATAGATGTTCCTCCGGCTGCTCTCGCTTCTGATTTTATTTATGTGCTGATTGTAGGACCAATTGCTCGAAATTATGTTGCTTTGGTACCCAGGGTAGCTGGATTGTGTGTACGGTTTTAGATTGTGTGACAGCGTCCAGTGGAAACTGGCTGAGGTTGGCATTACGCTGTTTTTTATTTTTTTCCCCTAGCTGTGCTTGTTTCTTTTCTATTGTTTCAAATAAACGCCTCACCGCAGCGTATACCCGTGTGTTTTGTTTGGTTATTTCTCTTTGGGCTATTTCCTTTTGGCAAATTTTCCCCAGTAGTGAAAATTTCTTAAAAGATGCTCGGACATTCCTGTTTGTTTGACTGTTTAATTATTTCAAAAAAGTCATTCACCGAATCTGAGCCCTGATCTGCTTTAAATTTGCTGAAATTGACAGTAATGGTTTATCAGAAAACATATGGTTACAAGACCTATCATCTTCAGAGCCCAAGTACATGGGCCTCATCCCTGAACTAGCTCAGGGTCTCTTTGTCCTTAATCCGGCCCTGGAACTTGGTAATTCCAATATACTGCTTCAGAGAGGAAGAAAGAGGAGAGAAGGGGCCTGGGCCCCCTCAATATTCTAGAGGGTCCCAAAACGTTTGCAGTTCGTACTGAGTCTTAAAATCTGCACATGTTGCCTCTTAACCCTCTCTCCTATGACTGTGTTGGTTTTTTACATTTGTGTGCATTACCTCTGTACGTTATTTTTGATATAGTCATATCTATATATTGTAAAAAATATTTTGGGCCCTTCCAACATCAAAGTCTAAACATACCCCCATATACAGCTTTATAGTTAACTGATTTTTCTACAAATGATACTGCTAAATCCGGCCCTGAAACTTGTTAATATAACTACCTGGCAAAGTCTACCTCATGCAACGCAGGCTCGAAAACATGAAGACACTTCGTTATTTCGTTTATTCTAAACATAGCACTCATGAACTATCGCAATACATAAATCACGCTAACAGCAAACGTTTATATAGCCTTTAATGATTTGAATAAAACGTTGGATTACAGTTGTCATTCTTTGAAAATCGTCAGAGTAGTTTGCAGTGTCACGACGCTATCTTGTTTGTTCTCTTATAGTTTATAAAAGGAGGTTCAGCGACAAACCGTATAGTAACCCCAATATACTGCTTTATACATTTAATTGATCTTTCTAAGAAATGATACTGCTGATGAGGCCAGCCGCATATCTGCCGCAATGAAGGAGATTGAAGAGCGTGGTACCTATGAGCTAGAACTGAAAGAGCTGATTTTTGGCGCTAAAAATGCATGGCGCAATGCTGCCAGATGTATTGGTAGAATTCAATGGAACAAGTTGCAGGTATGTATGTATCTGTATATTTTCAATGGCATACCTCGATTGCGTAACTAGGGATTGGGTTTTACTCAAACTGCTAATAAATTTAACAACACAAAAGTGAAGAAAGCCGTGCCCTACTTTACATACATTAAGGCAAAATTTTGCGACCAACTAAAAATTTTCGATCTAATCATCAAAGAAGTGGGGAGGACTTCATGCCCAAACATCCCTTGTCCTTGAGATTTTGTTATTGATCCTTAAATTGTAAAAACTTTCGTCTAATAAATTCAGAGTCTTAACTATTATACGAACTCATGACGTTGACTAATGATCTTCTTTGACAGGGTGTGTATTAATTAATTTCAATGTGATTGAGTTAAAGTCAATCCTACTTCAGACTTTGTTGCAAATAATGAAAAGAAGCTAATATCTCGCATTCTCTCTCGTACCTCTTGGTATCTTTCTGTTCATGACCCAAGCCTTGAACAAGGAGAATCAATGAAAGTTCTCACAAAATGGTTCTAAGTAATGCACCTATTACTGGAAAAGGGCTATATTGAATCTGTAAAATATGAAAATATCTTAGAAAATATATCAATTTTATGATTGTTTAGCATTTCGCGCCATTTTTTAGTTTGCTTCTCTTTTTCTTCTTCAATCTTTTTTTTCGCAGCTGCTTTAGTAGATGATATAATGACGTTGGCCTGAGGTCCGTAGAAAAAAATATGCTTTAAGAAATGTGGAGCTTGGTTTAAACCAATCAACGTACAAGAAGCTTTATCTAAACCAATCAAATCGTAGAACAGTTGAATCAATGTCAGTATTTCATCAGCAGTTTAAAAAAACTTTTATGTAACTGAAATGTATACATTTAAACACAGCTTTCAAAATAAATTTCAAATTTCAAAGATCTGGTGGTGCCGTTTTTTATAAAATGATAGATCTCAAATTTCAATCAAAGGTATTTGATGCTCGTGACGTCACAACTGCACGTGGGATGTTCGATATGATCTGCAAGCACATGAAATTTGCTACAAACAAGGGAAACATAAGGTAAGCAACAATTTAGTCAAAATGACAACGTTTCAATCTAGTTTATCTACAAGAGATTATTCAGCTTGAGATCATTCCAAGATGCAAAAACATTCTTGGTCTTAGTTTTTTGATGGTACTCAACTTGCAAACTTGCAACTTGCAACCAATCAAATTAACAGCTAGATTTTAACTTCATTGTTGCAAACTGTTTTCAGCAATGCGGTTTAGTTAGAAAATTGAATAGAAACAGGTTTAGCAACTGGAGATCATGGGGAACAGCGTATGGGGAACAGGGTATCCTTTCCATTGGAAAACTCTGGCAATAGAGTTGTAGCAGCTTGTCGCTAGGAAACGGATATTTTTAAAGTGCTTTCTTTTCACCTTTTAACCATTATTTTCGAAGAAATGAATATCTTATGAATAATCCCTATATAGAGGTGATGGCTCTGCCAATCATTGATACGCCCAGTTTCTTTTCCCAGGCTTGCTAAAACGTGATGGCAATTCAGTAACTTTGCCCTTTGCAAAACTGTATTTCTGCTTTACAAAAGCTTGCTTTATCTGCTATTTTCTATATTGAAGGTTTACATCGTAATATTTTCTTAGATTTTTTGGGCAACTTTAATTGTTTGAAGACCTAATATAATAATATAAAGAGTTGAGGTAGTAGAAAGGTCAGGGGGACCTATAAATCCCTGTAATGATCTGTTAGGCTGTATCTAAGTGTATTTAAATTTTTCCGCATATTTTAGCCGATCGTATGTTTGTTCGAATTGTTGCACTGTCGAAGAATTGATGACTTCATTCGTTTAATAGTTCCAGTCATTAACAACTCTTTGTGTGAAAAATGTTCTGCAAATTTGTCCTCTTGTGTTATTCCGCTTCAACTCGAAGAGCAGGGATTGATCAGTATCCACAAAAAAACATTTAAGAGCTTAAACGTTAATATCATATCTCCGCATTTTTTCTGTACTCAAGTGAAGGTAAGTCTAATGCTCTTAGTCGAATGCCGTATGAATTGTCCTTGCTTTTACTTCATAGCTTTGTGGCAACACCTTTTTTCCCCTTCCAGCATTCTAACTTGTTTTATAAGATTAGGGCTTGATATAGCTCCAGCCGCCTTTAGTAATGGTCGAACTCGAACTAAACCCTTCTATTAGTATTAGGTTAAGAATATTTCTTTGTTGATTAATTTGATGGTTCGTTTTATTATGTAAGGATTCCCTTACATAATTGCCTTTTTTACACGTTCAGCAACTTGTTTATCAAACTTAAGCTAATATCAACGATAACACCAAGGCTTTCTTTCATCATGAAGATATCTTGTTGATATGTCTGTTTGGTTGCCAAGAAAAAGCATATGACATTTTAAAAATCAAAATATCAAGAAGAGATACCTCATAAAGTGATTCATAAATCATCATGTCTTTGAAACTAATGGCATCTAATTATGTCTTCAATCTGCCAAAACTAGTTCAAAATCTAAATAATCACAAAATAGTCTGTGATGCTTTGGATCACACATGTCCTTCCTGGAGTGAAAGAATTTGAAGTAGGAGGCATAAAAAACTAGAATAAGAAAACTATATTCATTATCAATTAATTTACTGGCACTAAAAAATTGACTTTCTCAATCATCTTTAGCTTGACAAATATACTTTTCAAGTAAAACTGTCAGAATCACTGGTACTCTCTAGTTACTTTATGGAATAATTTGTCATTTAAACATATCATAATTGCTACTTTTGCATGGGTTGTACCCTGCCACCTTTTCTTATTTTTCTTGGTATTAAATGTGAATTTTGTAATGATTTTGTGATAACAATTAACACATTTGATAAATTTAGATCTGATAATTTCAAGACACCATAAACTTATCAACCACTCAGTATATAAGAAAATAAGCAACGGCCTACATATAATGTGTAAGAAGGAAGAACCACAGGATAGGCTGTCTGCCGGATTCTGTGAATCTTGCAATGAGTAATAATACAAAAGATATTCAGGAACAAAGCAATACGACAACGAGAATCCAATATGACTGATCATTTTCTAGTATTGCAACAAGAGATTTTAATTTAATTATAAGACAATTCTTACAGCAATACACTCACTTCTTCTTCAACTTCATGTGTAAATTTGGTTATGTCAAAATCTTTTGGAGCATAGCCACAGAACTGAAGCATTTTGATATAGAATTCTGTAAAATGTTGTCCAAGTTCATAGTATTTAAGACATGCACTCAACCAACACTGTTCTCCATATATTTTCAACTTCTGTATAAAAGTCAACTTCTGATTGTGATGAATAAGACCAGCTATTGCACAATCACACAACAAGCTGTAGCGATCTACTGGCTCACCAAGATCTTGATTGATGGCTCTGACAGTATTCAGGTTTCGAAAAACCAGTAACATTGTGTCAGGTATACTGCGAAGTATTTTCATTACCTTATCAAAATGGTCTTTAGCCATAGCAGCCAGCTTTTTAATATCTTCTTGAGATATTTTGGACTTAAACATCATACCTTTTCCATCATGTATTACCCTTTGAAAAAGAATCTGTGAAAATGTATCATAGTCCTCTACACCAAGTTCTAAACTGTACTGTTTCATTTTTTCTTTATTTCCCAAAACAATTGATTTCCAAAAATTGCAAAGTGAATGTCTCACTTTTGTAGGCAAGTGCTCATATAGTCCATGATCCAGAATAACTATCTGGGCCTCATGATTGACTTTGCGTACAAGTACATTTGCAGGATGAGGATCACCATGTAAAAACCCAGTGATGAAAATTTGTTGCCCAAATGCTTGAATGAGCTTCCTGTCAACATCAGCAAGGTTTAGCCCCATCTCTTTGATAGACCTTACATCATTTGTCTTGCATCCATGGATAAATTCAGTTGTTAAAACCCTCTTACTACTATATTCTGGTAAAACTTTGGGAACATGAACAAATTTAAGATGAGACAACTCCTCAAAGCAACGCTTTCCATTGTCAGCTTCATTTTCAAAGTCAAGCTCTTTCAAAAGTCTATCTTTCATTTGATCTAGCACCCATGCAAAATCAAAGTTAACATGCATCTTTCCTATCAAACCTAGAAGGATTTCCAGTGACCAAATGTCTCCATCAAATCTATCTTGTAGATCAATGTACTGTACTTTTACGGCTACCTCCTCTCCTTCATGAGTAACTGCTTTGTGCACTTGTGCCAGACTTGCTGCAGCAATCGGTTCACTCTCAAAATGCCTGAACATTTTGTCAGGGGCGACTCCGAAATCTTCCAAGAACAGTTTTTCAATTTCATGGTATCTTCTGGTGAGTGCTTTATCTTGCAGAACCTGCAGAGTTTTTACATACTCAACAGGAAGTATATGATTTAAAGCTGCTAAACCCTGTCCAAGCTTTACAAAAGTACCTCCATTCAACAAAGCGCCAGCCACTATGTTGTCTGCAGCACGTTGATGACAGGCCTTTATTGCACTCTTGTACTCGTCTGAATCTGGATCAAGGCCCCAGAGGTTCCACCAATAATCAACAGAAATTGACATGCCTATCTGGAAACATTTTAGAAGCCGCACAAAGCTTCCCAACTTTACTCTTGCCACTCTAAGTTTTCTTGGCTCGAACGCAGCTGCATAGGAAACCCAGCCAAAAACCAAACCACTTGTACCAAACAGCAGCAATTTACTGAGACTTGGAGTCTTGATACGCTTGACTTCTACATGGCTAGTGGTAATATTTTGTGAAAGCTTTCTACGAAAGAAGATCCAACGATTGGTAGGTACGAGCCCATGATAAGGAGTAAAAAAGTACCTTGTTTTCCTAAGCAGGTAAAAGCTGTACTTCATTTTACTCAGTCAATCTGCCTAGAAGCCAACGCTTTTCTCGATGAATCTCGGTCACTAATCAACCTGGAAAGGTCGTGCTTTGCACCCCTGTATGTAACCTCCCCCGCAGGCCCGGGGCATTTTCATCATTATCATCAATTTCACTCTTCACCTCCTCCTCCACTCTGTAAAATGTTACTAATAATTCTCAGGACCTTTCAAAAGGCAGAGGATGGCCAATGAATGGTGCGAAGCAAATCGGCTAAATCTTTTCTTCTTTTCTTTCGATGAAATCGTCCCGGCAGCTACATATCTTGCATGCGAACAATGGCATAATAGTTAACGCGTGACATGGGCATAAATGGCATAATCTTTCTCAATAACTATCCCAGAGGTCTTTCAAAACTGATATATCTCCTATAAATATCTCAAAACGACTAAGAGCAAAATGAAAGCGACAAGATCTTTCACAAGCATCGACTCAGCTTCGCAGACTCTACTTTTTCTCCTATTTTAATTTTGTCAACAGAGTCTGTATGCGTAATAATAGCACTTTACTTCGAAAATTGGCTGCTTGATAGTCTTAATTATTTCAACCGGGGTCTGGCTAGGCCCATCGTTCCTCAATACTCGCCTCGACGCTAAAATCTACCCTATTTAATCAACAAAGCGCAGCTTAATTCAACTCAGCATCCTAAAATATTAACTGTCAATCAAACGTAAAACAATAGTACTTCTCAGTTTCCGTGACGGTCTGCACACAGGCTACACCATTGCAGATCTTAGCAAAACTTGGGTGGTGGAGAATCTTGATAGTATTGTCACCAAATATATCAGACAATGGCTAGAGTTACCAATCAGTGCAACCCTAAGCTCTCTTATATTACGCAAACCAAAATATGGCACCAGCCTCGACCTTCCTTCCACCAAATTCATTCAATGTCAAACTACCATAAGAAATTCACTTAAATCCTCTCCTAATGTCGATATAGCTTCTCTATGGAAAGAAACCAGCCACCATACCAACATTCAATATGACCAATATAGAAACACTAAAGAGGTCCTCAAGGCTGTCCAAAATGAACATGAAGAAAGAATCCACCACGAACTAAAGTCCCAGGGTTTAATAATTTTATCAATTCTCCGATTCTCTAGCCCTCGCACTAGTGTAATAGGGTTATTTTTGTCAAAATGGATACATCCACCCTATCGTTACCGTCGATATAAACTAGTCCTTCAATGAGAATTGAGACAAAGAGACAAATAAATAATGCTTCAGACGTCCATCTTCCGATCATGTGATCTTTCCGCGAAAGGTTATAAACTTCACAATGTTTCTCTACGGTTGACCCGTAACGTCGATCGTTTCTCTACGGTTGACCCGTAACGTCGATCGTTCTCTCAATAACAGACACAGTCTTTCACAAGCACTGTCCATTCAAACTATACTATAGTAATGCACAATCAATAAATCATCACGCGCGATTCCATAGATCCAAATACGTATTCTATAAATCCATACTTCATGTCGACAAGATCTTTCACAAGCATCTTGCCACATTTATAAAACGTCGAGAACCTAAATATACAAAATATCAAAACTTAACCCTATCGCTCTTAACCGAATTCCATTTCCAACTTCAACTCCAACTCCAACGAACTCAAAAACTAACTCTATATGTAACACGCCCAAAATATAACTAAACAAGAACTTATTGTAATGCTACATAGCTACGTAAATTTATATAATAATAGTGAATACAAAATATATTACCCCCAAGATTAATTACATAAACTGAATAATGATACTAAAAATCCCATGAGAAATAGTTAATAAATCTAAAGGTGCAATTAGAAAACAAAAGGAATTATAAACAACAGAATGTGCGAATGGTGATAAAATTACTAAGGTTACAGGATGCAAAACAAACAAAATTCAAACTAGCACTATTACCCTCTATTACACTAGCTCCCTCTGGTCGGTTGTCCACCAAAATATGCCACGAAATATTTTCAACTTTTCTATCAAATACCTGAATAATATACTCGCAACAAGGAAAAACCTTCATAAATGGTCATTATCCCAAATATCTGCTTGCTCTTTCTGCCTACAAGGTGAAACATTGCAACATATTGTTTCAAGCAGTAAGTCCTACCTTGAACATGGCAGATATACTTGGAGGCATAACTCGGTTGTATTAAGGCATTTTCATCTTTATCACAATGTTTTCTATACATCGATCTGCCAACTTTCTCTTCACCAACATTAATTACAGGAGATTCATTGAGCCCTGATCTTGTCTTAATTGTTAACAATAGCATTCTCTATCTTTTCGGATAACTGTTGGATTTGAGAGCAACTTAAAAGTCAGCAGCGACCGCAAAGCACAAAAGTATAAGTCTCTCATCCATTCTTTGTCAAATAAATATCACCAAGTTCACTTTGTCAATGTGTGGATGGGAGCCCTTTGCATTCTTTCTCCTTCTTCTAATTCGCTCTCTAACATGTTCTCTAATTATGGAAAACAGCACTCTCGAAGGCAAAAGATTCTTGGTTCAAAGCGCAACATCGTCTTCCTAGGAACATCTTTAATTTTGCCATAAGATATATGAACAACTCTCTTGCTTGTTTTCTAACTTAGCAAGATGCAGTGTAAACGTCAGTGCAAGCTGTACATACTGTAAGGAGGTTCAGACCACAAAGCATATTGTAGCTGGCTGCGCGTCATGTTTGAATTCTTGTTTTTTCTAATTCTTGTAGATCTGCCATTACAATTTTTCCACAAAGGAGGGAGAACATGAAAGATTTCAGAATTTGGAATTCACAGTTTATCAAATATGCTGGCTACAAACAGCCTGATGGTACAGTTGTTGGAGATCCATTTAGTGTTCAAATGACCCAGGTAGATTATTTCTGCATAGATTCATTTGTTTTATTTGATTACTGCAAATTCCCTGTTTAACGCCCTAGGCGTCAGTTAAATGCATATTTGCTAAAGGTGGGAGAGTTAAATAAAGGTGGTCGTTGAAAAGAAGATACCTTAGATACGATACTCACTCTATAATCTTTTTAAAGATAAAAGTTCCTTTGAAAAATGTGATACTATCTAAGGCTATGTGATAACATTTAAAAAAATTGAGAGTGAGTCTAGTACCCAGGGTAAAAAGAAGGTAGCATGAATTGAACGTCCTAGTTTTTTATCATTGTTTATTAGAAGTAATGTAACAGTAAATTCATATGTTTCATTGAGAGCGAAGTTTGACCTGGGCCTTACTGTTAAGAATGTCCAATCAGCGCCATCTGCTTGGACCCTCTTTTTTGACACTCTTTTACATTACACTTTTTTTTGTAAGAATCAGTAAATTTAAGTTCAGGCTGACTGTTGTTAATTTTTTCGAAAATCTGAGGCTGGATTGTTCTAAATTTGTTCTTAATCTAATAGGGTGTAAGCAGTGCGAGTGCTAGCTTTTTCGCTCTAGGGTGGTGTACAGGCCTCATTTGCCAACAAAGTGAGTGAGACAGCCTTAATTTGCTGACAAATTTGAATATTCACCGAAAAAGTATCCACATATCGCTAAAAATCCTCAATTTTGAGAAAGAGCGTTGTTCAAAATTGCATTTTGCAGAAGCTCAGCCTCAGCTTGTTCTTAATTTGTTCTTAACTTTTGACCAATTTTGAGGCTCGTGTTCTTATAAAATTGTTCTTATAAAAAGAGTGTATTACAAATGGAGTCCAATGGTAACAATGAACTCCTTCTGTCTATGCAATAGCGATCTTTTAAGTTTTTGCACAATAACTCTTAGACTGTTTGATCTGGATGGAACGAAGATATGACTCTCTTCATTTTCCAAAGCAGGTCACCATTCCCTTCCAGTAAAACAACCCAAAAGTTTTCCATTCAGCTAAATTCTTAATCTCTGGGAAAACCAGTCGAGTCTACGCGCAGGCTAGCCTTTCCATGATCATTATTATTATCAAAACCATAATCGATTTATGTAGATATGCGAGTCTTTGGGATGGAAAGGAGAAGGAGGACCATTTGATGTTCTGCCCCTTGTTCTACAAGCCAGTGGACAAGAACCTGAATTGTTTGTCATTCCTCCTGATCTTATCATGGAGGTGCAGATCACGCATCCAAAGTAAGTACAAAGTAGAATCCCAATATAACGAATCCCGGGTATAACGAACTTAATGTCCGGTCCCTAGGATTCTGCCCAACAAACTCCTTGCAAATTCTCTCGGTATAACGAATCCCGGATATAGCGAATTATATATTACGAGCCAAATTTTGTGTCCCTTCATCATAATAACACTCGATGAAACGAACTTTTCATAAATTCTTACCTGTTATTTATGCATAATTATTTTCGGTGTTCAATTATCGCTTTCTCTTCGGGGAAATTATTATTGTCATCGGCAAAACATGCTGACGGCACATTTCAAGCACTGTCTGATAGACTCAGAGCACGAGATGAAAGTTTGATTGCGTTAAAAATTACTGCGAATAAGTAAATTGACACTTGCCCATTGTTAAGAACATTGTCCTCCTTCCCTCCTTAGGCCACTCTAAACCACAACCTTATTCCCCATTAAAGGCATTTGACACAGGTAAAAGTGGCTTACGGCCACTCGACCACGAGCGGTTGACCAATCAAATTTCGCACAGAGAAAAACACGTGAACAGTTTCCGTCTTTCTGCAAATCGGTGAAATCCTAGAGCAGCGCGCAGTGGTTTCACGTGAGCAGTTTCCAATTCCATTCTTGTGCGCGTACTCTGATCAATTTGGCCTAAGTTATTTTTGGATTCGCTCTACTTATGCATGTCAAATGCCTTTAACTATATACTATTGACTTTTAATTGTGCTATATAGATGAAATGATGAAAGCAGTTACTCCTTTCAATATGCAGTATACTGAGTCTTTTATACATAAAGACAGTATGAAGTCAAGTACCTGAACATGATAGTCAAGGCTATTTACGAAGATCTTGGAGCCTAACATTTCATTCTATCAACGTAAACTAAAATAGATAAATGTATAAATTTTGGTTGTTATTGATTCTGATACTCGTTTAAAAGTAATGATAATAAAATAAATTCAGGTTTTAACATTTGCCTCTAACAAACATATGTATTAATTTTTTGAAGGTACCCCTGGTTTGAAGAACTAGGCCTTAGATGGTACTGTTTACCAGCCGTGTCAAACATGATTTTTGATGTTGGTGGCGTCGAGTTCCCCTGTGCTCCGTTTAATGGCTGGTTTGTATCTTCAGCTTCTTCTTTCCACAATGAATAAGTTTTTTCTCTTTAGATAATTCTACGTCCTTTAAGATCAATTTTGGTATTATAAATAATAATCAATTTTACAATTACAATTTTCAGGTATATGTCTACCGAAATTGGCGCGAGGAACTTCGGTGATGTTGCCAGATACAATATGCTTAAGGTCAGTTATTTAAGACTTTAAGATTCCGTATTAAGTTTCTTTGAGGGGATTTTGAATACTTTGTACATCTGCAGTGGATACGCAGCAGTTTAAACGTATCAAATTATACACGTTATATTTTATTCCTAAAGCAGCTTACAAAATGAGGCTTACATTTTTTTTCTTTTTTTGATAAACTTAACTTTTTCCAAACGACTTTAACCAATAGATTTTATACCCGTACTTAAGAAAGTAAAATTACACTCGAGGTATCATCCAAAGCCGTTCATTCCATGTTTTGATCGCCTGTAGTATCGATAAGTGTGGAAGTCAAATTGCTTATTCGGCTCTCCTTTTCAAAATGCAACTTAAGAGGCACTATAATATGCAATATTTTTTTGTCCCTCAGCCTGTGGCATTGAGAATGGGCCTAGACACACGCTCTAATACATCGCTTTGGAAAGATCAAGCATTGATCGAGCTGAATATAGCCGTTCTTCACAGCTTTAACGTGAGTTGTTGAAGCAAATATAAATTTTGTGCTGTTGATTTTGTAACCGAATTTTGTTAACTTGCTAAGCTGATGTAAAAATGCTTCTTACAAAACAGTTATAACAGTTGATAAAAACAGGAAAATCAGAAATCTGCCAGCAAACAAAACCTGGATCTGTTAGCTATTAAGTTTTCCATTTAGAGCAAAATAGGCCAGCTTGAAACTTTAATTTTCAAGTATTAAAGCTAATTGTGCTTTTTCTTGTGCTCTGGTTGTAGCCGAATTTCCATCACAATTCTCGTTCTTGTAAAATGCTTTGCAAGGTTTTAGACTGACTTCTAGAAAATTCACAACTTAAAATTCTTCTGTACACACTAACAACTTAGCCTAGATGAGTAATAACCATAGTGATGCAAAGCCCCAATATATATGTAACAAAATGAAAATCATTAAGTTAGAGATCTTGACTTTTGTTTTCAGGCCAGTGGAGCTACGATAATGGACCACCATACAGCCTCTGAGTCGTTTATGAAACATTTGGAAAATGAGGTAAGGTGTTTTTGTTTAGTTAAAAATTTATGTAAACACAAGGTGTAAAATCTAATACCCACGTAGTTTCAGTTTCTGTGTGTTGAATACTGATCGTATCGTACCTGAGCACATCAAACGTGATCCATTATGCCTAACTTTTCTTTGCTAATATTTAGGCTGCCTCTATCAGCTGCTAACTTTTTCTTATCATCTTGCAGGAAAAGTTGAGAGGTGGATGCCCCGCTGATTGGGTTTGGATTGTGCCACCGATATCAGGAAGCATATGTCCTGTGTTCCATCAAGTAAGTTTTATCCAGGTTAAGGAGCAGGGAAAGTTAACCCGTTGAAACGCTGAGATAATCAAGGCGTGTTTGGCTGAGCAGAAGTTTTGATTATACCATATTACATCACTAAAATTCTAAATGCGCATTTAGGCAACTGCTCTTTACGGAAAATTACTATTGCTGCCTGTGGCAGCTATCGTGTGAACGTAAATGTATGAAAAATGTCTCATATTTCGTTGTAACAGCTAGAAGTTGAGTAACTATAAAGAGTTTTTCATATTTTTTACGAATCCTAAAGACGTTGTTTCATTCAGCTTACATGAAGTAGTTGATAGATTTACCTTTTAGCATCCTGCCTTTCTATCAACTTTTCTCGTGTGATGAATAAAACGTTTCCTCGGTCTTCTTTAAATGGGTTATGTTTTAATTAAATCAAGAAAAATAAGATAAACTTAGTTGATAGTGTTTCAGCTGAAAAGGTGCTGCCTTGCTTTGTCCACTGCCACACCCCCACAAGAGTAGATACAATTTGATGAGCTTTTTGCAGGAAATGCTTGCATACACTGTGAAACCGACATTTGACTACCAGGAAGATCCTTTCAAGTATTTTCCTATTGACAAAAAAGAGGGTCTTAGGAAGCGCCGATTTGGTTTCAAAGAAGTAGCAAAGTGAGTTCTCTCATCCCTCTTTCAGCTTGTTTAACCAACGGTGTTGTTGTTATTAACTTCAATTGTGTGTAGTGTCTCTCGAACGACTCACATCTGCAAAATCCTGGCAAAGGAAACTTGTCTACGACAGTTCGGTAGGATGATACTTTAAATATCTACAGAAAACCATGTGGTTGGTTTGAAACGGGTTTCTATCTATGAAAGGCTTTTTGCATTCATCGTGTTTACTAAAGTAATGAGTTGCCAAACCAATAGATTTTATTTAATTTCGGAAGTCTAGTCAAATACCCTGGCTTACAAGCGTAATCAAAGTAAAAAAACCTTTATCTCTTTATGCGTCAGGGCTGTGAAGCTTACTGCAAAGTTGATGGGAGAGGCAATGAAGAAGCGACACAAGGCAATCATATTGTACGCAACAGAGACAGGAAAATCGGAGAACTATGCTCGAATTCTTGGTGATCTGTTCTCCCATGCTTTCGACCCAAAGGTAATGTGCATGGGAGATTTCAACTTTCCAGAACTGGAACACGAGCAACTGGTTTTGATTGTCACAAGCACTTTTGGTAATGGAGAAGCACCAAGCAACGGCGAAGTCAGTGTGTCACAATTTTCCCTTTTCATTCATTCATTTATTCATTCATTCATTCATTCATTCATTCATCCATCCATTTACTTATATAAATAAATTTATTTTTTATGTTTTACTTATTTGTCTACTCTTTCATTTTTCAACTCATTGACTCATTTATTTACTCACTTATTCACTCCTTCATTCAATCATTCTTCATTCTTTAATTAATTAATTCATTAGTTTATTGATTCTTTCATCTATTGTTGATGTATTCATTTCTTTGTTCAATCATTTGTTATTCCAAAGATTTTTTTAAACCCTTCCCATGATAGGAATTCTCTTGATTGGAATTTTTATTCATTTGGTGTCTTGAAACGCAAAGTTTTAAGAAATTTTTAGTCATAAATAATTTTCCCATGAATTCATTAATTTTCTTGGCATCTCAGAAAGGCTAATCAATTTCATTCTTTCAGTCATTTGGGGAATTGCTGTACAAACTTAAGCATCCTCCACCAAGGTATGCTTTATTCACACTGATTAACATTTGTATCGAGTTGTTTCGTCGGGCGATCACCCGGTTGGCCCTCCTAAAATTATTAAAAATTTTTTTTTAATTTTGCTATTAAATGAAAACTCGTATTGTTGGGCAGGGGCCCTCTCCTGCTGCCATAACACCGAAACTCTCTCAAGATTAGTGGATACAGAATGGATGAAAAGATCACTTTGCGGTATTTAAGTACTGAAAAAGCATTTTCAAAAATTTGGTACCCCATGTAAGCAAGGAGAACCCTGGGCCCAGGGCTCACTGTCTCTAATGCAATAAGACGATACTTAACTGGAAGTCCCAAAATCTGATAAACTTTCTCTTCGGGCTCTCAGTTTAAATGTTTTCATTTAATCATAGGTTAAGGTGGTCAGGACATGAAAATTTTTGTGACCAAATTTCTAGGAAGGTACATTATTTTAATGCTAACCAAATAGATTTGAGAGTATAGATCAAAACAGCAGAAGGGCTCAACACCCTCAGCTCTGACAAAATTTTTGACTGCAAAATTACATATTAAGATTGTTTTGAATAACTTAGATATTTCTTGAATAACTTAGATTTTTCATTAAGTTTTACCCTGGGTACCAGAGCCACAGTGATCGAAAAAGGTGACCCCTCTAAATACCATTCGCTGTTTTTTATCACTGAGGGCCCCCTTTAAGAGTCCTTCAGCTAGAAATCAATAATCCCCCCCCCCCGCAATATCACGATTTTCTCTCATCTCTTATCCTATGTCAGAATTAAATTTCCAGTGAAAATGATGCTGACCTGGACTAAGAATTGTAGATCCCCCTTGTAAATTATTTACACCTATGCCTACATCCCTGGTGGTTACTAATTAGAATTAATAGCAATATTCCAATAACGTTTTAGGCCAGTATGAAAAAGTGATGCAATAAACAACTTTGGGGATACCCGTAAACTTATTTTTGATTTTCGGGGCCCTTTCCCGACGAATTGGCCCGGTCCCTAAATTTGGAGACAGTCCGCTCCTGGTCTTGTAGCTCATGACCTACACAGCTAAATATTTTCTATGCAAGAAACAATCAACTAAAGTCTGTTAACTCTGCAATGAGGTATCTTTGAAAGTAATCTGGCTTGGTCTGTTTTTCTGATTTTGGGTCACTTGGCACACTACGAGGACTCGTCGCCTTGGAGAATGATACTGAATTTAAGTACTGTACCCGAAATTGAAGTACTGAACTAGTTTCTGCTGAAATCTATTACGTATTATTAAATATAACGGTCAAACTTGGCAAGGCAGCCCTCTCCACTTCGTCCCGAGGCATGTTCCACACAAGCGATAAGGAAAATTCTTAGGCTCTATTTATACGGAGAAAATAGCCTCGGCTACCTGAGTGTATAAACAGAGCCTTAGAGTGCCAACGTATATATAACGTAGAAAAATTTGAAAATTAATGATTTGACTTTCCAACAGATCTGCCGTGAGGACACGTCGACTTAGCAACATCCACATACAGCAATACAACAGTATTGACCGCGATGGAGGAGATAGCTCACAGCCCCTAGCTAATCTAAGGTTTAGAATTGATTTTTCTTGTAGATGATAATCGTGTGTCATTCAAGGCCACAAATACTGAGTACATACCATAAACGAATGCTTCTTCAGATAAAGGCAGCTAGCTGGTCTAATTTAGAATTTGCTTAAACTGTCTTGTTGGTATTGCTATCACGGCCAGATATCCTCTTTGAAGATTGCACGAAATACCGGAAACATGATTCGTTCAAAATTTGCGTTACCAAAAACTTATTCGGATGTCCTCTATTGGCCTGAAGTTGTCAAACATAACGATTATGGGTATAAATTCGCGTCTTATGATGAATTCATGTCTCAAAAACTCTCTACATGCTGATAGTTGCAATTCGTATTTTCTACCGCATTGTAGATTCTTTCGGCAGTCATACATTGCATATAAATATCGGTTACTTGGACCATTGTTATTTAACTCTATGCCTAAGGGTGTAGTTTAGTGAAAAGGGGGGCCATCGTTAACAATTTTGTTAGAATAATATCAGGAAAGATCTACACTCCAGGCAATACACCTTTAAAGTAGCTGACCAAGCTGTATTAGTTCCTCTTGTCTATGCACAAGTCATTCTATGAACGCCTATTATACTTATGCAATAGTCTATTAGTTAATTTTATTGTACTATTTGGCTTGAATTGTAGGTTCTCTGTTTTTGGTCTTGGTTCAAGGGCCTATCCTCATTTCTGTGCCTTCGCACATTCGTGCAGAAATCTCATTGTTGGCCTGGGTGGGGAGGAAGTTTTTCCAATCGGAGAAGGTGACGAGCTTTGTGGTCAAGAAGAGTCGTTTATGAGCTGGGCAAAAGATGTGTTCAAGGTATTTTCTAGAGTTTTGATGTTTATCAAAAATTAACAGTGGAATCATTTCAAAAGAAAGGAAATCCTAGGCCTAATCACAAAGACCCTAAATAATGTCTCAACGCCATGCTTTTAGAAATTCTTGTGTAGTCGTTATCAATGTCACTATTTCTTTCTAAAGGTTACATAATCATATCTAAAAATGCACTGCTAGTCGATAATTGAAAGCAAAGATTTTCAATTGAAACTCACAGGAGTTTTTGAAAGTTCTCACCTTTCTAAGGCACTGAAAACTGCCACAGTAACTGAATACACAATATGCCTTTTTCATGGCATAACATAATCCATTTCAGTCAGTTATTAGGCCTCTAAAACTATAAAATATTCATTTTTACGTGCTGAGATTTAAACCAACCATTTTGCAAACAATTTTTGCAAAATTTCTATTTGGAACTTTTTTGAATTTAACCAACGTTGAAAAGAAATAATAAGTTGTATCAACTAAACACTTTCATAGCTCATTGATAAAAATAGGAACGTACTTGTTGGACAATGCATTTTAAGTTTTTTTTTCATTTTTCGTCATTAGGCCGCATGTGAAACATTCTGCACTGACTTCTTAGCAAACGAATGTGTTGACAGCCTGGCTGTATCATCTACGTCGTGGAAGAAAGGACGGTTCAGATATGTTGTTGATGAAGCTAATGAAACAGCAGAGCAGTCACAAGGCATGTTACCCAGTTTTTTTGGAAAATTTACTTTGTGTCTAGTTTATTCAATTTACTTGGATGGCACCGGGGAAGGCCATCTGTTGAAGAAAGATTTTTTTCATTATTAGAAATCCTGGATTCCTTATATGAGGATTAGATTCCATAAACAGAACATTTGTTTTGGAGCCACATGCCCCTGCGTCATGTAATTTTTATTGCAATTTTTAACTAAAGGAACATAATGACAGGTCGAAGGCAATAAATATTAAATAACGTTTTTTGTGAAAAATTTATTTAATTCAAATGCATATACTTTTCATTTCATTGTTTACATAGAATGAAATATCCCCCTTATAAAACTTGTGGACACTTTTGGCAAAAGTCTTTGCATTTATAATTGTAGACGAAATCTTTATAGTTCTTGATAAGAGACGAAGCACACTAACATCAAAATGATTTTAAACTCGGTTTTTTAGCTACACTCAGAACCATTATTTCTCTTGCTCATTTTGATCTTACCCTTGCGACTAAAATCAACGCGCTTCATTTGAAATAGGCCCCTTGTCTTATTTCTTCGAAGTAGGGTGCAAAGTTACTTTCTTTGGAGGCGTCGTCAGAACGCTGGAAGATATCGTTTCCTTTTCATTACACTATCGACGTACAAAAGTCGACCTTAAAAACGTTGTCGTCAGGTTCAGTTGACAGTAAGAATAAGAACAAATCGTACTTTGTATTTATTCAGGTCTTGAGCTGGTGCACCACAAGAAAGTCTACTTTGTCGAAGTCATTTCCAAAGAGAAACTCCAGCATCCAGATTCAAGGTAGGCCGATTTGTCTCGTTGCATTGTCTACAGACATCATGGAATCTGGAATAGAAAACAATAACAAACATATCTTGAAGGCAGAGAGTACAAAGAGAATTGCGAATGTACACACTGGCAGCTTTATTGAAGCGTAGTTATGCTAATGCTAAACCTAGCAGCAATGATATTGACAGAAATGTGATATCATGGCACTTTGTTTCAGCCGATCAACTATCCTTGTCCGCATGAGTACTGGAAGCAAACAGGAATTGTCATACGTGCCTGGTGATCACCTTGCTGTCTTCCCAGAAAACAGAGAAGAACTCGTCGACACTCTGATTGACTTACTTGATGATGCTCCCGATCCAGATGCACCACTCAGGATGGAACTCTGTAAAGAAGTATCAGGTTAGGAGCTCATATATTCTTTCCCTGATTTAATATGGGGACAGAAATACTATTTCTGTTTATGTGGGACCAAAATTATAACGTATTTAAGGAAATGAACACACATGGTAGGTTTAAACAAAGCGAAAAAACTTGATGTTAGTCCATTCAGGACATGACAAGTCAAAAGGGGATGCTTTTAGTGGCTGTGATTCTCTATTGAAAGAAATTTTTGTTGCATTTCTTTCATTTGCTTCAATAGAATTGTATCATCAACATCTAAGCAAGGCATTCCTTGAGATAATCTTGAGCCACCGCTGGGAATTCAAAAATCGGTCTACATGCTAATTACTTACTCTTTACTTAGGCCCTTTCGGTCCAATAAAGAAATGGGAGGTGATGAAGCGCTTGCCGGATCCGTGTACACTACGAGAAGCATTGACTCGGTATTTAGACATTGCAACACCTCCAACACCACAGCTTCTTGCACAACTTGCAATGCAGGTATGTACCGTATTTCCTTCACAAAGCGCCCTTTATCTTTTTGAACGCTTTGAGGGAGTGCTTTTTCGAGGGCATTTTCATCTTTTCATTAAGTTGGTTTGTCATCAAAAATTATTTGCTTGCAAGGCCAGCAGGGAAACGTAAGCGTGAAGTTGGCCTGGTTGTTTCAAGCCATGACAATGGATGCTAGACAAATACATTCATTTTGAATTTACGTATGGAAAAACGTTTTGAAGTGACATTCGTTATTTAGTATTTAGAAATATAGTAACCGATTACAAGCAATATTAATGTGCTATATGAATCAAGATCTTTTGAAGGAAGGGCGATTTTTTGAGGGGAGACGCTTTTTTCAATGTGGGTGCTTTTTGAATTTTTGATGGTTTCAGGGGCCGCATTTTTGAAGTGGGTGCTTTTCCGAGGCTTGGCGCTTGTACATATAAGTGATTGAAAGGATCTTTGAAAATGATTTCATGTATGCAAAAAATTACTGTGCTATATTTGTAATTCATACATTTATTTGTAAAGTTGTAGGACTGGTAAATATCAAGATAACCCTGCACGAAAATGAAAAAATCGAAACAAACTAAAACAAATTTTGGATTTTAAAGGAAAATGTTTAAGTGATTATTGTATGTAGACATTTTTATAATTGCGATAATGCTAATTTGACTGTTTTCATATTTGTAACAAGGCCACCGATCAGAAGGAAAAGGAGAAGTTGGAAGAACTTGGCAAGGTATTATTGCAATTGTCATTTAAAGAGTCTACTTTTGTGAATGTGTGATATAACAATACAACGATTAATTATAACGATTGCAATACAACGTGAATATAACGATTAATTAAACCTTTGAGTTAGAATGCATCATACTTCTAATATATTTTCTCCTCTACCAGTGACCTCTTGAATGCATAATAAATAATTGGATAGATCAAAACTATCAGCAATAGTTTTCTTGAGACGATCGTTCAATGCAAATATTGAGCTTTGATGTATGGAAGGGTCTTCCATAACCGGGCAAGATGTCAGCAGCAGGTGTAGCCTAGTCCCTCTCGGAAATGTTTACGTCAAATTAAGGCAAATTTGAAAAATAAAAGTGCCTGAAAATGGAATGGGTATTTTTTACGTAATATTGACACAGTAATCACCCTTATTTCAAAACACGCGTGACTTTTAAACCTATTTTCTTGCAAGCTTTTTTTAAAATCCTTAGGCCAAATTTTTCCAGCAGTATCCAGAAAACGCCCTTATCTTCCTCTAGATGAAACTTGGTCCTGTTTTCCTTCTTCAAATAGTGCCTTGCATCTTTTGAATTCAAGTTTTTTATCAATTGAGGGTTTTCAAGTAGACAAGGAGCTGATTTCTGACGCCTCTCCAATACACAATAATACAATATATGAATGAAGAAGTGATAGAAATGTCTTTTTCACTGCAAAATATACATTTATAAAACAATGCTTTGCCTGATGCAGTTATTTGAAATGATATTTGAAATTTCAACCACCTTCTTGTCATCTTAGGGATCAAGTTTGTACGAAGACTGGAAGTTTTACAGATTTCCAAATCTTGTCGAAATACTCCAGGAATTTCCCTCCGTTAAAGCAGATGTAATGCTCATTCTGACCCAGCTTCCACTTCTACAATCGGTAGGTCATGGTAGAATGTTTTTTGACATCAAGTAAGAGCAGGCTTAGTCTTGAAAGAACGCAAAAATTGCCAAACAATGTGGTGGGCAGGATCGACTGAGCGCAAGCTCGTTCATGAGGGGTAGAATGTTAAAGCAGGCTAGGTGAAATTATCCAGAGTATAGAGTTCTGCTGTTGATGCCGAAAAAATCTAAACTTATTCTTTTATAGCAGAAAGATAACGGCTGTGACCCTATTATCAATTTTGCTTATATGTTACTTGCAGCCTATTTATAGGCAAAACGTCCTACTCAAACTTGCAAGCACTAACTATTCTGGTAAGAATTTGTTTCTTGCTACGTTATATAATGATGCCAAGCTGATCGGGTACCATAGTTGCTCGTGAAACACAATACAAATTACATCAGTGGCAGTTGAACAAGATAGTAACACCATACAAAAATGTTCACCTTACTATTATCATAATTTTTATGCATTTCCCACAGCGCTATTATTCAATATCTTCGTCGCCATTGCTGTATCCAAATGAAGTGCATATTACTGTTGCTGTTGTGAATTACAGAACCCAAGGTGCGTCATTGTTGTACTTATTCTAAGCTGAGGGGTAGGATTGGCTGAAAAACTGTTATGGGAGCCAAAGACAGAGATACAACTTTTTGTTTGAGGGGGGGGGGGGGGGAGCCCTGATGAAAAAGTGCAACAACCCATGTTTCACAAAATAGAAGTATTTTACTTTTGCTTCCAGTGTTCTTTGGGCGGCGGTATCTCGGTGGGCGCTATCATTGCTAATTTTCTTGAAAGTGCCTCGTCTAAATGCACTTCTACAGTGAGGCAGGTTTTCAATTAATATGGTTAGATATCTTTATGTGGTATTGCCTAAGGATATACCAGCATTTCGTTATGTGCATAGGAAACGTTTGTTTTTTTATTGCTTGGAGAGTTTGATTGAAGCTCTTTCTCTTGTTCCATTTTTTAAAGTACCAGATATAAATAGCATCATAGACCATGAAATTTTAAAACCTTGTATTAATTCTGATTGGGCCATAAAACATGTCAATTGAAAAGTACAAAACCATAATTCCACATGAACAATTCCTTTCAATCGTGACTTGCAACTTTCACCGTGTTTGACGAGGGCAAGTAAATGATGCTCTAAATTTTGACCAGCAAAAAGTGGCGTTGGTGCTTCTGTGGCGTTGTTCACTCTATACATGTTTTCGATGAGACTACTCTTTTTCTTACCGTTTGAAACATGTGTCTAGATGCTTGTATCCATATTTCCAATTATTACTCTTACTCTCTAAAAAAACCCTATTTTGTCACTTTCTAAATACCATTCCTTGTGTTTTTAGGTGGCCAAGGTCCCTTGCATCATGGTGTTTGTTCAACTTGGTTGAATTCCTTACACCCTGGTGATGCAGTGCCAGTACGAATAAGATCGTAAGTTTTTCAACTTGTGTATCTGTGTGTATCTGTGTGTCTCCTATCATAGCAGTTTATTTACTATAAGCATAAAGCAATGAGAAATGATCGATCGATAGTATCGATCAGAAAAACATTCATATCCAAAAATTTCATGATAAGTAAAATTCATATCCAAAAATTTCTTCGTTGCAAAAGCTTGTACGATTGGCAGTTGGACGTGGACTCCTTTCTCCGAAGTGACCCTTTCCAGTGGACAGTTAAGCAAAAACTAAATTTGATATTATCAATTCAACGTATCATCTTCTTCCAGAGCACCCAGCTTCCATTTGCCTGATGATAAATTCCTCCCCGTTATTATGATTGGCCCAGGAACGGGGATAGCCCCATTCCGTGCATTCTGGCAGCAACGTTTCTACGAGATTCAAAATGGAACAATGAAAGAGGACCTTGGACCTATTGAATTGTATTTTGGCTGCAGAACATCAAAACTAGACTTCATCTACAAAGATGAGTTACAGGAAATGTCCGAAGGAGGAGTATTAGACGGGCTGCATACTGCTTTTTCCAGGGAGCCTGGACAGCCAAAGGTTTGCATTTTAATCATGTTACTGGGTCATGGTCCTACATGATAATTTTCATGCTCATCAAAATCCTCGTTCATTCATGTCATCCTTATCTTAATGTACTTCGTTTTAGGCCGCCGTATTTCTTCACTGTTGAAATAATTATCTGTTTTATTTGTTGGTTGCTGCTCAATTTAGAGGCATCGTAAAATCTGCTGAAAAGATAATTTAGTTATGCAGTACACAACTACCATGGAGTATACAACAGGCGTAAATGAGGGACGGGGTTTAAATTTTCAAAATGAATGGAAGCAAGCAGAAATATGATGGTTTAAAGTACTTTTTAAAAACTATTGCAACCCCCATCCCTGTTCTCACAGCCTTCTTTCATTTTTCTTTCTGTAGATTCATTTCGCACATAACTACGACGTTGTTCATATTTAACCTTTTAGCAATACGTGCAAGATTTGCTCAAGAAAAATTACGAACAGATATGTGAATTAATCCTGCTAAATGGAGGTCATATATTTGTGTGCGGTGATGTTTCTATGGCCTCTGATGTCTCCAACACACTGCTTAATCTTCTGCAAGAATTTGCTGCTTTGTCTCAAGTCGAAGCACAAGAGTTGATGGCACAGCTAAGGGTAAGGCTTGGCATAGTACTGCTTTCCTCTTATTGTCTGTGAATTGTGATTCATGTCATTAAACATACTGTGAGCAACTAACGTCAATAATAGGCCCGTAAAAGAATAAGGTACTTTATGGAAAGTTTCTTGCATGATTTTCACGAGTTTGATGATTATCACTTGAATGGGTGATGGTATAGAGAAGAGAGGAATGGCTTAGAACACGTGTGGATGATTGTTAATTATCTAGAGTCCCTGCTATTGTATGCATTTTCCTTGTAAGCTCAAACAGGTTTATGATTGACAACGATAAGGCCAAAAGAAGTTTTTGATGATGCAATATTTTTTTCCATTGCAGTCATCTGGAAGGTACCACGAAGACATCTTTGGAGTTACATTACGAACTGCTGAAGTTACGGATCGTGTTCGTTCTGCTGCCAAAAGGTGAGAGACAATTTAAGACCTAAGAAGACGTTTAAAAATGAAAAGGTAAAGCAACGGGAAGGCACCATGACCGTGCATATTCTCCATCATTAGTTCAGTGCACCAATTTTTCTCATTCAAGGGCATCAGCAGTTCAGCTGACAAGAGGCTATTACGAAATTCATTATCCGTGACGGACGGACAAACGATAGTTTCATAAGGTCTCGAAAATTATCGGCTGATTCTAGAATTTTCTCCTTATCACTTCTGGGATAGACACATCGCCTCAAAAGGTTACAGATGTCTGTGACGGACGGGCGAGATAGAAAAAACAGAAAAGACTTATTTCACGTGTTCAAATATTCTATCTAATCCAACGAACTTGAGATAAATTTGAAATATCTTTGACAACTAAATATCAGTTTGAAACATCATTAAACCTTTTGAACAACTGTATTTCTCAACATTTGGAAATTTTTATGCCGAAAGTACCCATGGATCAACGTGATGGACGGACGTGAAAGATGGACTGGAAAATGTCGTCCTTTGTCATCAACATTGAGTAGAGATGGATAATGGTTGAAGTCAATCGTTTATTTGGTAGGTCAAACACCCAGTGCGCAGTTAAGGGACAAGTTTTGAATTGTCCGTCTGTCACAAAATTTTCAGGAATTTTTTCCTCCCTACAAACAGCGACAAAAACTATTATTTTGCTCTATCTATGATATGGTGTCTCCATATCACTATTTATGTTGATAATACAAGCAGAAATACCATTTACGATCATGGTTGTTATAATGAAATCAAATAGTTAAAAAGTAAAAGGTGCTAAGATTATTTTTTTTCATGTGCGGGATGAAGCTTTTTTGACCAATTTCGTGACGGACGGACAGACCGGAGGGAAATGAGACTGTCCGTATGTGGAAAAAATTTTTTCTTTAAAACAAATGGATAGTTGAAAGAAGCAAGGATTCTCATTTGTACTATTGGTGCAGATTTGTATGAAATAAATTCGATCGGAAGAAATTTGAAAAATAATTTTTTGTACGTTCATCACAATTATTTTCATACTCGGATTCTAAATCTGCTATAAAAAGAGATCTATGTGTTAAAACTGAGAAATATTTGTATTTTTAATCAATTTAGCTATCAAACTCAAGGATTGGATAAATTTTCCCATAATATCAAGATTCTCGAAATTTTCTAAAAATTCTCGAATTAAATTTCGTACTTCTGGAATTATTATAAAGCAGCACTTCACAAAAAGGGTTCTTGAAGAACAAAACGGAGATTTCGAGGCTACTATTGAAGGGCACAGCTTTTGAATTACAGGAGATACTATAAAATGTTTAATAGATGGGTAAGTGTTTAATGTTTTAGTATATACTGTACCTACTCTTATTTTCCTTAAGGGCGTGGTCATTTGTTGGTGGTCCTACCAAGCAAGATAAGGTATGCATTCGCGTGATCTTTGCACGAAGTTAGAATATGATAATTTCTTTATAACAGTACTTTTGACAATTGATACTGATAGATACGCAAAGATTCTTCACTCCGTATTTTGTATTACTAATTCGACTTGTTGCACAGCGATTGCGTCACGCAAAAGAAGCCAAAGTAACTATGCAACACAATTTTTGTTTCATTGTGATACTCTTTGCATGGGTGCTTGTTCAGAAGTGTATAAAGCAGTTTGTCATTAGTATTAAAGTAACACTCTGGATACTGATAAGGAATACTGTCAGACAGCAAATTCAACTTTTCTCTAGTTATAGCTTTCGTGCCTTAACTAACTCGAAAGTAACGACGAAATGCAAATGTAGTAAATTGCTAAAAGTGTTCACCAATTACAGCTATGTGTTCCTTTCTTCATATACAACCAAAAGAATATTCCTTTCTTCATATACAACCACGAGAATATTCCTTGTTTCTTCATATACAACCAAGAGAATATTCCTTTCTTTGTATACAACCAAAAGAATACTCAATGGAGAACACTCAATGTTTTTGTTTGAAGGTGGCTCCAGGAAGGCGTCATACTCAAACCCGTATTGAAGGCGTAAGTACCCACACAATATACAAGCTGCTTGGCTGTTATTATAGATGTCTTACCGATGTGATAGTTTGGTTTATTGCATTTACAGGTATAATGAAAATTTCCATTATCTGTCAGTCATTGATTACTTAATACAGGGCCATCGGAACCGGGAGTCTGGAGCCCCAATAATTGTCGAACTGTGGTATAATTACTTTATAACAGTGTACTGGGTGAGAAGGAATACAATAGGCAGCCCCCTTCCAATATGAATTGAGTTCCGACGGTTATAGAGAAAGCTGCTCCCCGTGTTCTGTAGGCGTACGTCTTAAAACAATGAAATGTAAATGTCATTGACATATATCTTTATAAAGAAATGAGCGTTGTTGACAAGCTCAATTGCATTCACAGTATACTAACATGGAACGTTCACAAGCTGGTGCAACTCATAAATTGTCACTGAATGATAAAATTTTGGAAAATGAGCCGATGACCGAGTAAGTCGTTTATTCAAACTTTCTATTAAAAAATTTTTTGCTTTGAGTTCTATCAGAAAATTTTCCAAAATCCATGATAGTTTCTCAAAAAGGTTTCTCTAATCCTCAGAACAAGTCTCCTTTCCATAAAATTTCCTTCTTTGTCCTTTTTTCCATGCATGGCTGAAGCATTCTATTTGCTAATCCATGAACAAGTTTTGCATGATCTTTGTCCTGAGCTGACATTATATTGATGATTTATTAGCATTTACTTAAGCGTGCAGCCCGGGATCAATTCGTTGCTACAAGCACCAAATCCACAGGTTCTTACCCCGGATTCAAGAACAATTCAATTTTCCACATTAACAAGTAACAAGTTTAAAAAACGACCTGAATTTGCAAATTATAAAGTTTAAAGGTCCTTCAAAAATCATCTTAGAGACGAACATGATTTTGGACTATTTCAAAGTATGTGATGTTGTTAATTTACTTTAAACAATACATCTAAGTTAATGTCTCAGCTCATTGACATTAATTTTCATTATTTCTTTTTATACAGTGCAGAGAAAAGCATCTGAGGCATTCACCTTTTCGGAATAGGTTGATTTGAAGTGAAAATCAAGAGGTGTTACCATGTATTTAAATTCTTAACTCTGCCTTATGGAATGGAAAATGTTTGTGGTGTGTTATTTACAAATTATACTATCAAACATATCATTTATTTTTTATTAGACATTATTTAAGCTAATTAAACCATTTTGAAATTTGTAGGGGTGATGTGTTTGCATAATTTGCATACTTAACTAGCACTTGAAGCAGTAATTTGAACCAATCATAATTGGCCTACTATATTTTCTTGATTTTAAACTACAATCCTTGCCAAAAGTCTTGGTACACCAAGCTAAAATTTCGCATAACTTCAGTAGCATCCCCCTCTCCCCCTTGAAACAATGTTGAATAACAACAGTTTCAAAGCTTGAAATTCGTCAAATGTCAGTTTATCAGTTAGGGTAAGTAATAGGCTTTTCAGCCAACATTGCTTTTAGGGGGAGGGGGGATATTTCTGTATCTTACAGCCGGAAACCTTTATTTCTTCAAAATCATCATTAGTCGCAGGGTGTTCCAAGGACTTTTGTCAAGGATTGTACAGACGATGGTTATTTTAAGCAAGCATTTTTGAGGCTGATTTTTAATGGAGATTATAAATCAGGTCATCTTTTATTTCATCCTGGTTAAAAAATGCCTAGATTGGTTGATAAAATTAGAGAGGTCAAAACCAATTTAAAAGAAATTTGACTCATGGTCCATTTCTCAACACTTTGTGTTTATGGCAAAAAGTTAGAGGCTATAGCCCTCTCCAGCTTCCTGCTCCACTGTGACTGATGCCATAAGTCATTTTCATCTCAAGTAAAAGTTTAATCGAAATAATGATCTGGCAAAGATTCCCTGCCTTTACAATGTAGTCATAAATGCTGGTGGGGTGAGAACTGACGAAGAACAGCATGAAAAGGTGCAGTTTGACAATCAAGAGCCAGAGGAGGAGGAGGAGGAATTTTAAGGAAATTGATGATCACATTCTGGAATATTGTCTGTAGAGTGTGATTATTACTGCTATTAAGATTAGTTTCATTTTGAGAAATAGTTTAGCAAATATTTGCATTTGTAGATAAGGTTTGGAAGATGTAACAGCTTGTGGTCAATTGTGTGATTCAATAACATCTTGTGATCAATTGTGTGTTTAAATTCGATATAATGATTTTAAGATTAAATGAGAATGAATGAAATATATTTTGCTTTTGTCATGGCATTAGTTCTAAATAGGGGGTTGGGATTCTACAATGCCAATAAAAAGACAAATTGCCTCATGATCACACTAAGCGAGAAACTCAGAGTTGCAACTTTGAACCATCCTGTTCTATACACCATAAAGCATGTACAGCTCTGCCTTAAAGACGTCAAGCACTTCATGACAAACTAGTAAAAACAAAAATCATCATTAAAATCAAAAGACAGATAGACCTTAGTCTTTAAATACGCAGAGACTTGCTAAGAGAAGTTGAAATATTGGTGTAGTTCCTATTTCAAAAATATCGTATTAATTTTCATTTTTTTATTAGTTAAACAAAAGAAAACTAAATTTTTCTGAGACTAAAGGTTTCTTTTTGACTCAAGACTCAGAATATATCAAAGACTCTGCATATCTGCTTGATTAATACCATAATTCATTTTTTCTATAATTATAGTGAAAAATAACAGAGCATTTTGGAAGCTGTGGTCAGCAAAATGTAGTGTATATCACCTAAGTTAGGCACATGAGGAATCAAATAAAGCAAAAGATGGCGAGCTAGCATGAATGAAATAATAGTTTATGGACCTAACAAATAATTAACAAACATGATTTTAATTAATCTTTCACATAAAAATGTATAAAAACTGCTTAACAGCAAGATAGGTCAAGAGGCATTCTATCACCTTATAAGGGATATTCACACTTTTTGTATCCATCTTAAAATAAATCTGTAATTATATTTGAAGATCCTCTTTTGAATTCTTACTTCTCATTTTGCTTGCAATTTCAATCATTTCTTTTTCTGACACAATCTTCTCCCTAGGTTTCTTGAGTTCTGCACCCCTTTTTGTTTCTTCTTCATCAATCCTTTCCCAATCAACGTAGGTTAGAGACTCTACATTTTTCGATTTGAGAAAACTATCAACTTCACTGTTTGTCAGTCCTTTTGCCTCTAGCACATTGCTATTTATATCCTCTGAAATTAAGTTACCTGTCGTTTTAGCCTCCGCCATAGTGGTAAGTATTACTCCAACTGGTCCATGCTTTACCCAACCACTGCAATAGAGACCTTTCACAACTTCATCACTACCTGCTCCTTCAACAACCCTTCCATTTTTGTTTGGAATGAAGCCCATTCTAGCATCAAATGGAATACCTTCATCTACTCTGATACTTTTATAACCAATGCTTCGTATGACAAGGCTGCAATTGATTTCTTCAAATTGACCAGTTCCAATAGCTTTCTGCGAGCCATCTTCCAAAACAGCTAATCTGTTAACTTCAAATTTCACCCCCTTGACCTTAGATTTTTCATCACTTAATATCTCCACTGGACTTCTAAAGAACAAAGGTTGAAATTTATTTAACTTAGCTGTATTTTCTAAAACAGGTTCCTGATTTGCTGTTTTAAACATGAGTTCCATTATTCTCTTTTTTTGCCTAGGAAGACTTGGTATATCTTCTTTAAGATGTTCAAAGTCCTCTTTTTTAAATATAGTTCTGCAAAAAGGGAGATTTATCATTTCCCTTAACTCTTTGATTGTAAATGAAGCTTCTAGTGGTCCTCTTCTGCCAGCCACATAAACATTGTTGACCTTACTCAATTTCAAGGCATCTAAAGCATAATTACAAATGTCAGTGTGTTGAAGAATATCATATTGTGATAACAGAATTCTGCCTACATCAATGGCTACGTTTCCATGACCAATAATGACTGCTGTTTGGCCTGAAAGGTCAGGGTTAAGATTGGCATGAGCTGGCATTCCATTGTACCATCCAACAAAAGCTCTTGCGGAAAGAACTCCATCTAAGTCTTCTCCTAAAAATAAATTTCTAAATTAAAAGTCATTGCAGGCAGTCTGTCAATACAGGTTGCACTACTGAAAAAACAAAACAAACAAACAAATATTGTTATGCAGTCATAACTTTGGCCCATAATCAGAATATTGTGGGTTTGTGTCCCATCTAAACCACTTTGACCAGGGCTACGGAGAGCAAGGTAGGGCCCCAAGGCAACCAATGTGTGCAGGCCCATAATTATTCCATAATTACAGGATCCCTAAATAGGCATGACTCCTATGGCACTCACCCTGGCTTTCTCCCTATGCCAGCATACCTGCTTTTTACAAGCCTCTAGCCAACTCGGCTGTCTATCCTTTTGAGGTGGAAGTGAGCAACCAGGGTATTCATTCAAGAATATCAATCAAGGGGCACAGGCTGCAGGTTCACCTCTAGAATCTTGTTATTTTTATTGTTAGATCTAAAAACTACCTGTGTTAACAAATTTATATAAACAAAATTCTAAGGTCTTGCAAAAAACATGAATGTGCTGGCAGCTCAGATTGCATTCTCTGTGTTTTGCACTGAGAACATAAATTCTGGTATACAAAGATTACATAATTACACAACAAAGAATGCAGTCTGGCTGCTATGCAGGATTTCTCATGCATGTGCTTGACCCACAAGTTCAATTAAGACATATATCCATGTACATCTGAGAATTGTCGTTTGTGGCTCAAATAACTTTGCCTGCAGGCTGCAGCAGATATAGTGTTGATACTTGCAGCTACTTATAGCCCTAATGATGCATGCTTTCTAAACCTGGATCAAAGGAACACTGAACCTACCTTTAATATCAAGAGTCTTATCTTTATCTGCTCCATATGCTAGGACAACAGCATCATACATATCTCTAAGTTCCTTTGTCTTGACATCTACGCCTACATTTACATTGCCAAAGAAATTACAGCGTTCATTTTGGGCAACAATTTTAAACGAGTTAATGACATTTTTTACTTCAGGGTGATCAGGTGCGACTCCAAATCTAACAAGTCCAAAAGGCACTGGTGATCTTTCATAAATATCAACCACAACATTTTTGTCAACCTTCAAAAGCTGCTGTGCTGTATAAAATCCAGCTGGACCACTTCCAATTATGCAAACGCGCGATGAAGTGCTGTTTTCTCTCGTGCATCCTCTAGAGTTGTACAGCAGGGCTCCATTTCTAGAGTAAGGGCCTAATGGCCTAACCAAGTACTTTGCTGTCTCTCTTCGAATAGGTTCCAAAAACCGGAAGTTTGGTAGTTTCAGCATATTTTATACCTTCCTTTCAATTATACAATTTATTTACAATTAAATAGCTGAATCTAAAAAGACCCTATTAGACCTGAGCAAGAGTAAGCAGTTCATTTCATAATATTTTACCCTCCGTGGTCTCCTCTCCTCCGCAGAGAAAGAGAGAACTCGAAAAGCCTCTCTTTAGTTGGTTCCATGATTTGGCGGTCCGTCAAATAGATAGCCCATTCTCCACAATCTGAGATGCAAAAATGGCTGCGGAGGGTGAGTATTTTTCTGGGTCATTTATAAATATTTTCCTATAATCTCTCTACGAAACGAGTAAAAGTATAGGTAAGAATAGCCCCGAAAACATGCCTTTAGTTTGCAATAACTATCATCATAGAAAGTGTAGTTTTTCCAAGAATTTTTTTGGAAGTTGGTAAGTTTTGGGCGGGCCCATTCCAATCAAAGTCAAGTTGGCCTAATGGGTGATTTTCCTCTCGATCAGCTCACTCACCATGAGTCATGTCAACGATAACTTGATATAAAAAGTTGTTCATTTTGATAAGTAAAGTATCTTGAGGAGGTGACATAGGAGATAATGTAACATTGTATTCAGTTCGTTTTTGATTGAAAATGTTTTGTTATTCTAGCAACAGGGCGTATTTTGTAAATCTTTTTTGAACGATGATGATGTTTAAGTACTTTTTAATCCTTCAAGCTAGAACCTATATGTATTAAGCTCTTCATATTCATCCTCCCTGAAGTTGGCATCTATTACCTCTCCCAGACACCAGTTCATTGTGGAGAGTCCCATCTTTGTTGAACTTTTCTTCTAGTCAATAAACATATTGCCATTTGGAACACAAATCATTTTTCCTTTTTCGCATAGCCAATCTTTGCCAAGGACAAATAAGGATGCAATAAACAACCAAATTAGTTAATAAATTAGACCCAATAAATAAAAAGCCTTTGCATAAAAATGTATGGGTACTTTTGGTAGAGCCTATCGTACACAACACTTTCACCTCAAAAAGCTAGCTGATAAGCATAAACAGGTAACCGGATTCGTCCCCTCTAAAGTTTCACAGAAATACTATTGCTTGTTTCATAGGTTCCCAGAAAGGAAATATTTTTCACAGCTCTGGTTTGTCAACAAATGTCTAGGATATAAATTTCATATTTAATGTTTAATCATTTTATTTATATTTTTTCTTAAGAAGTAGCAAAGCTGCAGAAGCATCTCAGCTTGCTAAGACAAGAATATGTTAAATTGCAAAACAAGATGGTTGAGGTTGAGCAGAAGCTCAGTGTGGCCACTGCAGCTTCTGGGGATCTCCAGAAAGACAGCTTTATCTCACAGCTACTGAGATTAGTTGCAGACCTTTATGATAAAGATAGTTTCAGGTATCAACTTGCTTTGTCATGATAAAATTTTCAAGAGTCTGTACTTAATTAACAAAAGGAGTTAGCAACTTTTTCAGGTTCTTTGTTTGCAGTATTCTAAGGAAGTTTGTTTTATTTCTGCCACGCTTAATGTAAAGATGTGCAGCCTTGTCGTTGCTGTTCCTGTCAACAATCCAGGGTTGTAGCTACAGTGAGACATGGAGTTGCCACACCCCTTGGCAAAAAAGACTCATCACAGAAATGAGGAGCTTTTCATAATGTAGGGGTTCTTCATCTTCAAGTTTTTAAATTTGTGAGCAAATAAAGGATTTGCTCACCCACTTTTTAACAAAATGGGCCTATAGCATTTTATTTTTAAGTTGTGTATGTTGTGTCCTTATGTTTTCTACTTTTAAACTTCATTGTTTCAACTTTATATATGCAGTGACATAACTATCAAATATGGCACACAGAAAAGAAGAGGTCACAAATTTGTTTTAGCAGCTCGAAGTTCTGTGTGGTTGGAACTTGACATGACAAACAGGGAAGAGATAGAAATGGAAGGTGACTGCAGCTTTAGGTTTTTGAAATCAAAAGTTGTTGCTGAATAAAGCACATTTGATTCTAGTATTTACTGCTGCTTTAATACATCATATCAGGCTTCATCAGGAAGAAAACAACAAGAATGTTGCACTTTTATTTTTACGAGCATCAAATTTAATTTAAATATTTTTCTATTCTTAGCATTTTGTCTATTCTCAACAATTGGTAATCTTGGTTTCTCTAGGTGTTAGCAATGAAGTTGGGAGTGCCATAATAAAGTGGCTTTATACTGACAGAGCAGATATAAAGAATGATGAGAAATTCATTATAGAACTGGTTAAAGCTGCCAACAGATATAGGCTAGATGCATTAAAGAACAGGTATATATATTCATAAATTGTTGCCATATTTTATATATTTGTTCTTAAGGCAATCTGTCAAGATTTCTTCAAATCACCATTTAATCATCATATACATTTGTTAATTACATTCTGCTGTCCTAGGTTCTTTCATCTCTTTCATGCTTCTTAAATCCTGTGTGATATCCCATGTTAAAAACACATACATCAAAGGAACCCTTCAAAGTATATATATTCTGGTCTGCTATTTTTCAATATGCCTCACCATGCTTGCAATTATGTCTCACCATGCTTGAAACGTAATATGCTTGAATTTTTTGTTGTAGGTGTGAGAAAATTCTTATGTCTTCTATAACTGTTTCCAACTGCATAAAATTCTACCAAACTGCTGAGGACATTGGTGCCAATGCATTGAGACAATACTGTGCGGAAATCATAGCAAGCCACTGGGTACTCAAATTATTTATTTGAATATTATATTCAGTAGGTATATTTAGATCTTCAGCATCTTTACTACTTCTGTTTTCAAGGGATTTTTTTACCAGTAGCTCCATAGAAAATTTCTGCTTACTTTTTTCTGACATTTTTGCTCTTCAAGACAAGAGGCTTTTTTCCAATTGAGACATTCGTATTGCAGGCCTTTCTGTTTGATCGTCAGCATTTGCGCAAACCCAACCACATGAGCGTTTGATCGCTCGCGCAAAACAATAAATTGTTAGGAATAAATGTCTCATCAATTAACACAATTCTAGTAATCTTTTGTCAACCAAGCAAGTGACATAGACAATACAAAGCCAGTATATCAAAACACAAGAATTGTAAGTAACCTGACTTAACCACATCTCAATGTAAAAATGCATTTGAATGTCAATTCCACAGCGAATGTTTAGGAATACTTTAGGTACTTAGTATTTGAACTACAATATCACTTACGACATTTTCTGGGCAGTAAAAGCGTTTTTAAACAGGTATGGAAACACATTGCAACCATTTTAACAGTTCTTTTTCATTTGATGTTATCTTAAACAAAAGGGTACCTTATAACAGGAACAATTTTTTCGCTATCAGAGTGATCGCTCACGCAAGAGAAATCACGCCAGCGATGAACGACTCGTGTGGGCTATTTCTTAAGAAAAGACCTATATTGTATGTTGCATATTCATTTCATGTCTCAAAGAACCAAAACCTATTTTTTGCCTAACATTTTGTTTTTAGAATGATCTCAAAACAGAAGATTTTGTGGAAATGAGCGCCCCCTTGTTATATGACATGTTCAAGGCCAAGTCACAATTTCCATTGCACTTTGCAATAAGGCACCACAGAGAAGATGTTGTCTTCCTGTTTCTAATTGAATTCAATGCTCAAGTAAGTATATCTTTAATTTTACAATTATTCCAACACAGAATTATTAACATTTCAGCTTGCCAATACAGAGTTCATTTTTTCATCTGTCGGTTTCCTCAAAATTCCAATCTGCTAAAGAATCTTGTGTCGCTGATCTCTTGTGCTTTTTATACACCCTGCTGACCACTTTTTTGTCATATTGGGTGACAAATACACATATATCCACATAAATATTTGTTGGCCTGCTTCTTCGTCTTGTGCTTTCGTTAATCTCTGAAATTATTTTATTGTTTTGAATGAAATCTGTTATTTTTCGTTCAGCTCATTCTTAAAGGTAATTATTGTCATGTTGTCACAACAAATGTTATCAGCTAAAAAACACACTTGCCTCAAAATCTTGAGGCAGCAAATGATTTCACTGCTCATTTCAGTTGGTAAATGGGGACACAGTTTTTTTGGTCAAATTTTGTTATTCTAGTAATGTTATTCAGTCTTCGTCATAAGGAAATCACCATGCGTGTGGCAAACCACACGCATTATTTATTTCATGCGTGCGATTCACACTCTTAAAAATCAGGCTATTTCGGACCCCGTTTACACAGTTATGTTTAAAAATGGAACCGCGACGGTAAAAAATTTCGAATGTTCTCTACAACTATAGGGAGATATTGATTGATACAATGGCGTAGATAAAGGGGGGGGGTCAAGGGGCGGAGCGAGGCCCCCCCCCCTGTACAGCTAAATTGTTGTTTTGTCGGAAAACTAAATTGTTGTTTTGCGAGTCTATTCGTCGCCTGCCTCTCGCATCTATGATAAAAAAACCCATTTTCTTTTGAGCAATTTCATCGATATTTACCCCGATAATGGCGAAAACTGGAAGGTAAAAGTT
Organism: Rhopilema esculentum; assembly: GCF_057945365.1. Lineage (NCBI taxonomy): Eukaryota > Metazoa > Cnidaria > Scyphozoa > Rhizostomeae > Rhizostomatidae > Rhopilema > Rhopilema esculentum. Next base: position 8,832,762 of record NC_142821.1, read on the forward strand.
TTGGACACTACCTGGCGACTGCCATGTTTCCGGGAAATCTGAACAAAGCAAAGCGATAACCCAAGATAGAAAGCAAAATAGGCACTATTTAAAGAATTAGCCGATGTTGCTCAGCTTATGAAAAACAAAACTTCCAATATTTCTTTGAAGAAAACAATTTTATCCAGGTCAAAAACGACGGTCAAATATACAACTCATGCGTGCGATCAATCGCTCGCATTATTGGTGACATGCGTGTGCCAATGCGTGCGCGTGCGATCGCACGCATTAAACGACGAAGACTGGTTATTGTAGTAGATAATATAGTTGCCAGTGAATAATCTCTGTTTTCTTCCATTTTGTCTAAGATAAAAGTGAAATTTTTCAGAATTTGACAGAACCCGAGAGTTTTTAAACAATGTTTTTCAAAATTTTGAAAAGTAAGAAACAGTTTCCTTATGAGATTACGAGGTGTTTTACCATAGTAAATGGGCTGCAGCCACTACACATAAACTTGTAAATCACATTAAAGCACAAAGGGGGAGCGTGACGGTCTTTAAAGATAAAGAAATTAGAGATAAGTCTAGGTAATCTGAACATGAACTTGAGTTGAATATCGGGGTAGCATTTCTTCATAAGCTTTGTAATATTCTTCTTAATGCGGAGGCTAAAGTTTCCTAAAAGGGTAAAAAGAACAAGAGAAGCTGTTTATTACTGTCAAGGTTAGAAGTTTTAGTAGTAGGTTTAAAACTCTTTGTCAAGAAAGACACGGATTAACTTATCAACCAAAAATTTAGGAAAACAGTTGTTACTGAGGATGGTTTCAATCTTACAGAGTTCAATGTGAAACTTTCCACACGAAGAACAAAGCGCGGGAAATAAGAACGTTAACAAGATTAAATTTATAATTAATAGGAGACAAACTAGCAAAAGTTTCCTTATTGTTTTAGATTACCTGAACATTATTTACCGTGGTTCTTTTTTGCATCTTGAAACTTGAAAAGGGGATCTGTATTGTACCCATAAACATAGAGAAGTTAACATACCCATTGATATAGTTGGAATTAAAATGCTTTATTTGATACAAATCTTTTTTTGTACAGCTACCTGCTAAAATTGACGAACGGGAAGTAACAACAAACCAGCTACCGTTAGAGATCGCTTTGAACGAGAAGCAAGAAAGCATTGCTAGAACACTGGTTAACCATGGTTGCAACATTAATTCCCCGGACCATGATGGATTCACGCTGCTACATCGAGCTGTAGAGCATGGTGATGAATTTGGAGCGATGTTTTTAATCGAGCATGGAGCAAACGTCAAATCTGTGACAATTGCTGAACGTGACACGCCGCTTCATCTGTCAGCAAAATACAAGTTAGTGAGTCGCAATTTTCGTTGTTATTTTCGACTTTGCCAGTTTTCCTTATTTGTGGCATCGAAATCGCAACATCAATCATCACTGTTCGTTGTATCTTCGACAATCAAAGCTACTTTCTTACAAGAGGTGTTTTAATGACCAGGAAATCCTACAACAACTGTCTTGTTTGCCAAACAGTGGATATCATTGGTCAGAAGAGAACTGTCAATCAACAAATGACCTGACAAATGATGAACTTAGCAGAAAAATTTTCTAGGCCATTTGTTAACACTTGCTAGTGACGAGGATATCTTTCGATTGGCGAGTGACGACGGTGATCCTGACTTTCACATTCCGTACCCATTATCTCTTTCATATCATGATCCTACATATGAATAAAGTGGAATGTCCTCATTACCCACTTATTTTTCTAGCTTTAATTCCATTGTTATGGATAGCAGATATATCTTCTCATTTTTAGATGGACAAAGCGGCGAAAATTTTGCCAGGAATATCGTTTTTTTAATTAATTGTTTCATTTGCAACACAATGCATATCCTGCTGTTACGAATCTATGGGTTGGGCGTTTTTCAGTTCTTGTTGCATCAATTGCTTCACTCTGCTGATTCGAAAGAGGCTTCAAAAGTGAGCCGAATTTCTCAACAAAAAGACCATATCGTTTTCATACTTATTTAATTATCTGCTGAATTCCACACACAACTGTTACGTGACTCTACTTCACTCGTCCTTTAGCTACTTTTCGAGCGACTCTACTCCAATTCCACTTTAATGTTTCTTATTAGATCTTTTATACGAAATTGTTCCATGTTTCTAGTAATACTGATTAATATGCAAATTTTCTTAACTTACGTTTTCCCGCGATTTAACCATGTTCCTGTGCATCATGCAGGATGCTGTGCGTATTTACTGTTCCTAACTGTCTGTTTCCACGAGGCTCTTATTTTTACGTTTCTCTAAGTACCTAATTTGGTTCCTTAACCACGCGAATAACTAAATGTATGCATACTTATAACTTACTAATTCCCCCCAAAACATGTGCGAGCACGTCTCCAGCACGATTTCCAGTAAGTCTCGTAGACGTTTGTACAGTTAATGAATTGAACCGAGATGACAGAGTCCAGGTATTCAGATAGAAGCACTGTTCTGTCTTTAGTGGCCTCTGTGTGATGTAATGGTTAAGAGTTTGAGACCTGCACTTATTATTCGTGAGGATAGCATTCTTTGGCTAAGTGTTTACACAATTTGTACCTTTCTCCACCCAGTAGTAAAATTGGGTTCCTGGCCCGTATTTTATGAACGCCGTCTGTGGCTGCAACCTGCTTTATGCTCCTGTGCGTAGCCTTTGGATAATGGAAGACTGTAAAACCACCACCTCACCTCAGTCCAGTTTTATAGGTAGCTGTCTTGCAGCCTTTGTTTACATAATTGTACTTTTACAGGAAACACACCCTTGAGTAATCACAAAAATAATGATCGCTTATTTTGAAAACCCTTATTTTTATTGTTTTTTTATAATTTCAGGCCGTGGTCATCGTCATCAAGGTCATCCTCAGCTGACCAGGGAAAAGATTGGTCAAAAATGACAAGTAGCGAAGGCATGGCTCGTGTTTGTAAACAACTCGTCGATAAAGGCACCGATCCCAACGCCCAGAATGCATCAGGCCTGTACGTATCAAGACGATGTTCTGTTGACGTTAATCCTATTACTAGTATGGTCTACCATCACCGAATATTTGTTCATTCTTCGATATCTTTACAACAGCGAGCAGCTTATTCTGAATATATCGACGCACACAATCTTTCATGTTTTCACAGATCCTTTATCATGAAATGCTGCTTTGCTGTTTCTGTCAAATTTGTTGAATCAAAACTTCTAATAGCAAGCTTTTTGTAAGATCTTTCATTGATTGGTTTTGAAATTTCTTTACAAACTTTATTCTAGTTTGTTTTCTGTATATTTCACGCCATGTAAATCGTCCCCGCTATCATGAAATTTGATCTTTTTTCACTTAATAATTTTTCTATAATTTTCAATTTTCTTTAGGACACCTTTGCATTTAGCTTTATCTCATGATAATGCGGACGTTTTTGATGTCTTGTTAGACCATCCAAGGTAGGTAATTTACAGTTGATGACCTGTTATGCCAGAAATTTCGATCTCTGTTGCCGATTTTTTGGAATTTCCTAATGCATTAGTTCATGTATGAAGTTCTTACTGATTAAAATGCTATGTCATTTAAAAATGGTTTTAGGGCTACATTTTGACGAGTTGTAAGAATCATTAACATGGCGTAGACAAAAGGTTTCAAAAGTTTCACAATCGTCATTTTTGACTTTTTAGCAATGGTTCTAGAAGCGCTGGTAGGTTACAAATATGTTAATTACAGAAAGTGCTTTCAGCCGTTTTGGGGGCTTTCCTTTTTAGAGAGGACAACTTTCATAAACATCAGGTTCTGAAAACAAAGGATGATTAAGTACAGTTACCCTTATTTTCAAGTTCCATATTTGCTCTTATAACGTTCCCTTCTGTTCAACTTAATTAAATTAGCGCCTTTTTTAACGCCCTCCTGCAGATTGCTCCTAAAACTTAAGCGGGCCTTAGTTAAAAAATACAGGACTCATTCCTTTGAAAAAGAATCACAAGTATATTTAAATGAACTACTAATCAAATCAAAGTATGTTTAAAATTGTTTTGTTTATATATTTCTTTTCACTTCATTCTTTTTGGTAAAAACCGATAAACACCAGAAAGAGAAGCTTTCATCATTTTAATAATTTATGAACTCTTTCCAATCCCTCCTTTTATTAAACGCCAGTCTTTTAAGGAGCAAGAGTTAGATAAACGACTCGGCGTTTAATATTGGATTTTGTGTTTATTTAATATATTTATTAAGTTATTTCAGAGTAGATGAATAATAGAGAAACTGTTTGAGTTTCGAAAGGTGTAAATCCACTTAAAGTCTTTGCATGGCTTTACGTCTATCACCTTTCGTAAAAAGACGTTTGAAGGAAAGACAAGATAGTGCCCTTGTCATGGGCAAGTATCCTCACTCCCTAGCATACACTGTCTTTGTCTTTATTTATTGATCTTATGCATCTAAGAGTGATATTGGATTTGACTGATTAGGTTAGCTGTTTATCTTAATATTTTTCTTATACCATTCTCCGAGAGGCATTTTTCTTTTCAATGTTGGCAATAGCAAATTTGCTAAGTATAAAATATTGACAACACGAACTACATCTCTAATGAGGTCTATACCGGTTGAAAATAAATGAATTTTTTCGCCCCCTCTCCCACCGAAGTGAATCATTGAGAAATTAGGCCAAGCTTTGGTTATTCTGTCTTACGATCACTTGCATGGCCTTGCTAGTATGGCCTCGCTTGCATCAAGGCCTATTAAATACCCTCTTGGTTACTTTAGATGCTTGCAATTCATCTGACTTTCTTGATATATTCTCAGCCTCGACCTAGAGCGGAGAGACAAAGACGGACATGTGGTGCTCTGGTTTGCGATTCTTTCGAGCAAGGTGAACCTTGATGATGATTCAGAAACCAGTTACGCTGCCAAGCTTGTCAAACGAGGAAGCAGTGCAGATGCTGTCAACCCGCTTTCAGGTGAGATGAATGACTCTTAGCTAGCTTACTTCATAGCAAGATTCTTTACTTTGCCAAAGAATAGAAGTGTTGAGCAAATTGTTCCCGAGATTCACATGGTTGAGATTCTCTTGTTTTGATTCTTTTCTGCTTTTATCTGTCGGAAAATTTCTCTTCTGCTATTATTTTCAAGCTAGTAAATATGACAATGTTTCATAGCATGAATGAACCTTATAATGCTTTTGCGAAAGGTGTAAATCTACTCGGGAAGATTCTGTGTTTTCGAGTCTAGCCCTTTTCGTATATTGATATAGCTACACAGACAAGTCCATGGACTACCAATGCCATGGATCTTCACGCTGTAGCAGACACATCCCTTCGTATATTCAATTTAAGATCTACGATATTCTGTTTGATAAAGGTGGGCCACTCGCTCGAGAAGAGCGTTGTTTACAAAGGGGAATCATGCCTGTGTCACTGCACCTTATTGGGTCGGCCAAAAGGAGGAAAGGGAATCGCAGACAGAGATGTTTGACCTGAAGAAAAAAAGGATGTTTGAGAGTGACTGAGTGCGTGGAGAAACCTTTAAAAATCTCGTTTTAGAAACCTTAAGCGATGGCAAACCCTGGTTCACTGTAGGCTTAATTGCCGTTTATAGGCTTAACGTTCTGCTGACTTTTCTATAAGTTGTAGCCAAGCTTATTTATATGCCAATCAGCTTTATGATATGTGCCTATTAACTTTTGGTTTTTTCTCTTCAGGGGATTCCCTGCTCCATCTCGCAGCGTTCTCGGGAAATGAAGCCGCTGGTCTCTTTTTGCTGGCACAGGGTGCTCAGCCGAACCATGCAAACAAAAAAGGGGAAACACCACTACACGCTTCATCACTGAAAGGACATGCCAGTTTGGTCAAGGAACTGCTCAAACGGTGCGATCAGTGATGTAACTCTTTGTAAATCTTTTTAGTAAAGGCAGTTGCTTATAATGGTGAAAGAAGTTTGTCAAAATTCAGCAAAACACGATCAAAACAAGAACTGTACAATTTTTTTTACACTTCAACTTTTTCACTTTTGCATAGCTTAAATATGTGGTCAATACAAGGATGTGCTTCAGGCCTCTGAAGAGAGATTTCTTTTTGCCTTAGATGCACTTGGGTATACACGTAGCAACCCCCCCCCCCCCACTCTGCAATATTTTGCCATCTGATTCTAAATGATATCATTGACTTGCAGGGGTGCAAATTCGAACGCAAGGACAGTGGCGACAGACTATTTACGCAATGTTGCAAATGAACGCCGTGAAAAGAGAGTCAGAAATTTAAAAGAAATAAGAACTCGAATTGTTTCGCTTGAAAAATCGAAGGCAATGAAAAGAATCAAGGAACTTAAAGAAAAACAGCAAAAATCCACAAACGTTGTCTCAAGTCAACAGAAAAACACCGAAATTAAGCAAAAAGACTTATCCTTAGATTTAAGGTCCCCCACGACAGACGAGTTAGAACCTTCGAAGAAAGATCTTTACGCAGATAACAATCCGTTTCTGAATTCTCCAGTGGATTCTGCTTACGGGGAAGGCAATCCCTTTGCAGCCGAAGGTATTCTCGATTTCGATATCTCTGTTTCAATCGAAAAATTAGAGACTTGCGTTTTGGCTGGGCATGTCAGTCATCAATCACAATCATATTTCATCAGAAAATGTTCGAAGTAAATTTAAGAGAAAGTCAAAAAATTTTGTATTTGCTGTTAATTTGCTATGTTGCTATAATTTTGGTTTTCAAGGAATATTCAAGACTCCTTAAAATTGTGAAAATTTTTCTTTAACCTTAGCCCCCATAGAATCCTTCTGTCCCTTAACGATCGGTCAGCCCCCTTAATGGAAAACTGGTTAGCCCCCTAAAGTATGCCCTTATGTACTGAGCTATCCCCTCACCCTTAAAGATCATTTACCCCTCTTAAGGGCAGCCAACTCATTTGGGAGCATAAATCTTGAAAAAGATATCTGAACGCCACTGTGTTTTGACATGACCGCCCTATTTCTTGGCATAGAGAAGTTTATTGTAATCACATTATGTACACTTCAAGTCTCCGTCTGTTCATGCTTATGTTTTATTCCTATCTTTAGGTAACGATTTCATGAATGAAATTCAAGCCGCCACCTCGGCTGCCATGGCTCTAAGTGGACGTACAATGGCAAGAAATGATAGTGATTACAATGTTAAAACGACAGGTATTGAGATCTTTCCCAGTATAAATTTTCCTTTTCCGAGACATCAGTGACTTCTTCCTTAGGTCTTTTTACGCATATCTTTTATCAAGAAGTAAGAATTATTTGATAATAATAACAGGCTAAGTACATTGAATTCCACATTTATTGTTCTATTCAATTCTTGTTTTGTTTTTACGATCAAGCAACACATCAACAAAGATTTGAGTTTATTTGGTCTTCAGGCGAAGTTATTCCTTGTTGTGGCTCAAGAATATTTTAAGAATCATCTTAGACTCAAAATTAAAAAAGATGAGAACATTATGCTCAGCAAAAATTTAGGTATCCTTAAAAAAAGTTTATTGAAACATTCAGCCACCTGCTTACTGAAGCCAGAATCAGAATCTTCATCAATATCTAATACTGATGGGATGATAAACTGCAGCAGTATCCAAGAAGCTTTTCAGCACACAGCGGATATTTCCGTTTCTTTTGTGACCTCTCGGCAGAGTCTCTGTTCGCGTATTTGTGGTCCCACTGTAGTGAATTTTGCTACTGAATCACCACTTTGTGTTAGCAACGTAAATCTTTTTCCAAACCCAAAATTAAGTGATTCACAACAAACGAAACCATTATAACAGCAACAGAAATGGACATGTGGCTGAATATTGACTGAAGCGTAATCTAAATCATATGCCTAAACCATGTATGGTAGATCCAAGCATATAAAAAAGACTTATAAAAGATCCATATGGCAGTTCACTTTAAAGAATTCTATACGGTTTCAAAACAAATTATTTTTGATAAAAGACATCTCTTTCTCCGTCCCATCTCGGTTCTCCATGTCTCCGTTCAAGGACAACTTTTTTATGTTGTTAACAAAATTTATACGTTGATTTGAATGAGCTGAAGAGGTGGAGAAAATTTACAATCTTTGTTATTTGCAGTTTTCCAGCCTTTTTCTCGCATAGTTCCTTGCTATTTTTCATAGTGATTTTAACATCATATTTGTAGCAAACGCTTTGCAAATCATCATAGTAATTTGGCTCCCCTTGTGAATTTTGGTGGTAAGTGGCTTTCTAGATGCAGTAGAGATCAACTGATTCTTTGTTGCATTAATCGTGGATGATGTTTTGTCTTGTAGGCGCGACCTCAGACTCTAATCCTACAATATTAACATACGATGGACGCATCGATCTTAATGCAGTGCAATCGCCCACTGCAATTGAAAAATTTGATTACGACGCAATGACAATAAGCGACCTGGAAATCGAGTCTGACTTAGAGAATGACGTCATAACCGAATGTTGGGATAGAACGCCGATGCATGTTGCTGTAACTGAAAAGAACGAATCTGTGCTCCGCTGTTTTGTTGAATACAAAGGTACGTTGCTTGGTGCTTTCCTTACTTTTTCATCGGGAAATATTTTCCGCATTTCTCAGTCATTATTCATTCTCTGTTAATTTAGATAAAATGAATGTTCTTTAGGAGAGATCAGCCAATCGGATTTGCAGGCTTACACTTATTTGCTGTGCATCCTTATCGCAACGATTTGAAAACTGGACGTTTGAAAATGCTGTTAAGGCACCAGTGTCAACGCGAACAATCGACGATAACTTTGGGAAAATGTGCATTTACACCTCCAGTGCTCAAGTGGTTATGCTTGAATACCTAATTGTTTGAGTATTAGCTGTTGACTTTCTTTTTGACTATTTTTTTCCGTTCTACAGATAATGCATCTCACGGTGGAGGCATGGGTCGTATTCCAATATTCCCAGACTTCAATTTGCAAGACAGCGAAGGTCAGACAGTCCTAGAAATAGCACTCTGGACAAAACAATACCAGGTTGCCAGGTCTCTTCTCGATGCCGAGGCTGATATAAATCACATCGGAGTTGATGGAAAGACTTTGTTGCACAAGGCAATAATTAGAAAAGACGTCGATTCGAGCTTATTCCTCATCGATAATGGCGCAGACATCAATAGACTGTAATTTTTTTTTACTTCTCCGTTCCATTTTTAAAAGAGAGTTTTTGTTTAACATAGATATGAGTTGAGGATTTGAAGCGCAATAAAATTCCAATTCTATAGTGATTTACAAAGCAAGCTCAATTGTTTTGCAACGATTTCCCAAAGTTGTAATGTCATCTTTGGGAAATCGTTTTTATGTTTAATATGTTATGTTATGTTATGTTATGTTATGTTATGTTATGTTATGTTATGTTATGTTATGTTATGTTATGTTATGTTATGTTATGTTATGTTATGTTATGTTATGTTATGTTTTACCGGTCACCCTAAAACTACACTGGTGGGTCGGTTTTGAAAATTATTCATGTTTTGCTTGCTTAAACAGCTTCAATTATTTTGCCCAAACTTAAAACTTCTTTCTGCAAGTTTAACATACAAGCTTCTTATCGAAAATTATTTTTGATTTATGGCTATATCTCATGTTTTTTAGATCTAAAGGTTTAGAACCTTGACTGCATTTTGGATGAACTTATGTTGTAGATCTCTCTGCCCATTTAAAAAAGCTCTAGATGTATGGTTATCTTATAAGCATTGCATACATGCATACATCTAAACCAACAAGAAATGTTTCCCAATGTCTGTTAAATGAAGACTTCTTTAAGTCGAATAGTACTGATCACATATAATCACGTGATTAATTGATCTATCATGTGATCCAAATCTAGAAGGAATGTTTTTTTATTGTCCATAATTTTTTACGTTTTGCTGATATCGTAGCTTTATTGTTAGAAGTCCATCCTTGTGATGACTATTTCAAGTAAAAGAGAAAATTTGTTATTCTTCCCAGCACGAAAGAAAACATGTCCCCGCTGCTAATGGCAATCAGATTACAACTGGAGCCAGTTGTCGATTCTTTATGCAAGCGCGGTGCTGACGAGAACAGCAGTGATGAAAATGGCAACACGCCTCTCTGGATTGCGTTAAAAAGCCGACAAATGGATATAGCTACAACTTTGGTATGTTTCTCTATACACCTTTTTATAAGAAACAATAGAAATAATTTTGCACCTACACGCAACAACTTTTTAAAGCTAAATATCGAATTCATACGATTTTTGAGATGCAAACGTCTCAAAAGGAACGAGACTTGCACCTTAATATGCCTTTTTTGAATTCATTTTATCTAATGGCTATAAAGTTCTTCACAGTGACGTTTTTAGAATTTTCTAAAAAACTGGTTTTAGAATTTTTAATTTGATCACATAGCCCAAAAGAACACCAGGAAATACTACTTAATATTCAAAATTAGTTAAATATATATGTCTAAAATCTAGTGAGATATGAACAAAGAAAGATATAAAGTTGGCTATCTAATCACTGTTATTTTGGCTCTGTTCATAAAGTTATGAGCCGAATAAGAGAGGTTTGATGGGGGAAAGACTGTGCTCATGTGGTCATATGTCAGCCAATTCATAACGCATTTTTCTGATTTTGCAAATTTTGAATTATTTCATAGTGATCTTTCAGGTTACGGGATGCAAAGTAAAAAATTATGAAAGAAGATTTTTGCGACCTCAACACTTAAGAGCTCTATTTAGTTTAAAAAATTCTTGATTTGGTTTTGAATTCAGGATTTCGAAGACAAAGTGTTTTAAGTCTGTGCTTCAAATCTCGGAAATGTAAGATAATAGTCTTTCATGGAACATTTGTTAGGTTATTCTACCAGAGCCGACTGCTCATTATTATTGTACTGTCCAATCTATTATGTATTGGTTTTGTTTTTACTCGGGGACGTAAATTACAAATTGCTTGTGGAGCCAGGGGTGTATCGGACAACGAAACCATAGGTCTCAGAAAATATTTTAGGTCCCAGAGACAAAATCAAAAAGCCGAATTTTTACAGTTAGACACTAAAACCCCAGAAATAAAGAATCTTTCAAATCAAGAAAGTATGAGAGAAATAAAATCGACAAACCAGTCAGCAATGATCACAATCATAAAATCACAAAAGTAAAATTATCCTGAATCGATGTGAGATTTAAGGTATTAAACTTAAAAGCAGCAATTACATTGAAAAAATCAAGTTCAAAAGATCAAGTAATAATTGGAGAATAAATGTACTGAATCAGTAGGAAAAATTGTCAATTTGGTTGCTTTTTATTCAAGATGAACATACCATATAGTAGCAGAAGCTTGGTTCAGAATGTAATATCTGTTAAAGTCAATGGAAAGAGCTATTAACAGCAATAGTCAAATTCTTAATAGGCTGAATTTCTATATGAATGTTGTTTGTACTGCTAGTTTGCTCCATATATATTTGTTATTCTAACTGCGGTCCCATAGTGAAAAAAGTTATCCACCCTTCTTTAGAGCATAAATTAATTCATCAACTTCATCATATTGTTGTCAAAATAAAGCTTGTAGGTGAAAGAAATAAGGCACTTGGATTAAGATTCCTAAGCCGTCGACCAACCTATGTTTATAAGAGAATTGGCTCTTCCCTACTACATAACCTCTTAACAGCATGCAAACAGCAAATACAGTGATTAGTTAAAAAGACCTGTCCCTTTTGCATAGGGATGTTCTTGCAGCTTCCAGGATCTATGATATAATTGGGTAATTTTTGCTGCAATTTTTTGCATCAGTACTGCCTTGACGTTGCTTTTTGTGTATGGATGTAGACGTTCCATGTTTGCACCATACCATTTCATAATCTTTATGATCTATGTTTCCTCCTCCACTCAAGGTCAAAAATGGCTGTGACACTACCGCTTGGAACCTTGGAATCAACAATTGCACTTGGTCCTTGCTACATCGAGCGATTTACGAGCTTGATGGCGAGGCCGCTTGCTTCTTGATCAGAAATGGCTGTGAAATCAACAGGTCAATAAAGTTTTTATTGGATTTTAAACATACCCAGCTGATTAAAATCTTTTTAATCTTGTTATCATATAAAATAATTTTATGTGTATAGTGGAAGGCGATTTAATGCTAACGGTTTTATTGTTGCACGTCTCAGCCAAATGCTATGAAACAGGATTTTTGTTGGAAACATAATTTCAGTTAAGACTGATCGTCGAGATTTAACATAGCGGAAACAACTGTTCAAAGGGGCACTGTGTAGCTCAATTCTCCCACCAACTGTTTATGTTTCACATAATATCTTGTTTGAACAAAACTTCCAACTGCTTAATAGCTCACTTTGTCTCATTCACCTTGGTTGTTACAAGTAACAGATCTCATTATGCATTTTGCGATTGTCATGTTTAGCAGAAAGTGTTGCCAGGTGAAAAATCGGTTTCGCAAAAGCTTTAATTCGTGTTAAGAAGAGTTAAACCTACCACACGGCTTCCACGGCAGGTTGATTATCCTCGTCGCTTTCAATTCGATTTCAGTGCCAGAAAACCAGGTCCTGGTGGTTATGGTGGTGTCGAAGCTTATGACGGATTAACTCCTTTGCATCTAGCATGTGCTGCTGGCCAAGACGAAGTTGTCCAGTGCCTGGTAGAGAATAGTGTAAAAATCAATGCACAGGTAAATACAACAATTTTGTTTCCATGTTTTGCTTGCAGCCAGGTTGGTTTGGGTTGCTCTGATTTTGATCTCGAGCAGCAGGTAGCTTGATAAAAGTTTGTTTGATCGTGTTGGCTACAGTTGGCTACACGAACGGAAACTCACTCGATAGGAAGTTTATGTCAGAACCGGGATAGAAATGGCGATACGAATGACAATTTACACGGGAAGATGTTCTTGAAAAATGAAAAATGAGTTTATTTTCTATGCTCATTTCACTTGTAAGCTTTGATAGTTTGCAAAACAGGATGAAGTAAGGCTATCGGCTGAATCAACATCAGGTCTTCTGTACTCGAAGAAGCCAATACAGTTGGAACACAAATTTTTGTGTTGTAGACAGTAGGTTTTATATGAACAAAGTAAAAAATTTGGTTTTACCAAAATTCCCCTTGCAGTCACCCCTCCCCATTACTATCTCCGCACTATCTAATTTGCAAATCATGCCCCCTTGCAGTCTGTAGGGACAGTTATATATGAGTTCAAATTGACTTTGCAGTTTTCGTTTCATTTACAACCGAATGGCTAACCAAATTCTTGAACCCAATTTATGTGGTTATAGAACATAACTGCTTTAAAATGACCTCTCTCCAAAAGTAATTTTTTTTCTTCGATTGCTGGGTGACAGTAAAAGTCTCTGGATGGAGAAAGTCCATCAAGTCTCTTGAGGAGTAATGTTGTTGGTATAAACGATGCATTTTAAACAACACTTAATGTTTTCTGTTAAAACAATATCGGAGAGTGTTAAAACAATATCTGAAAAGACATCTTTTTGTTTGCTTAGCACTAAGGTAAAGACTGAAAACTATCGAATAGTTGGTAATACGTTTTTTCTACCGTAATGATCAAACAGAGATTGAGGCTCAAATATTTTGCATCGCATGGAATAAAATTAAATCGAACCAAAGCTGCTGTTGTTTTTCATTTTTCTTTGCTGGAAAGTCCCGTAGCTTTGTCTTTGTAGAGGATTTATCTCTACACCCTATTGATTTAGACAACTATTCTGTCCTTCTTCTATTTTAATAATACATTACAACAGTGCGAGATTTCCATGTGGTCATTTTCAAGCTCGATTACACAGCTTTATGTGCACAGAAAGTATCAATCCACTTTGCATTTTCACCACTGTAACGCAGTTGACGAGCATCCAGGCTTGTTTTCTGACCTAGTCAACGGGGTATCCGCTCCTCCATCAGGAATATTGCTGTGAACTAGCAGCTGCCCCAACGCTCAATTTTATCACCAAAATTAATCCAGGTATCTCTCGTTTTCTTTGTTCATATTTCCAGATCTCATTTCAAATGATTTGGGATCATTTCTTTTAAAAACATGAAAAACTGGGCCGGGATACTCAGTTTTTGTATTGTATGAAATGAAATGCATGAGGTTTAAAGTTTATTCGGTACAGCTTTTTTCTCGGCCGTTTGTGATATATAATGTTCCGAAATACAAACCCGGAAAAGGCCTCTGGAACCCGTACTTTCGACTTGACTAAAGAAAACTTGAGAAGTTTCTTTTCAAGTTTCGGTCTTAATATGGTCTACTTAACAGGATAACCTACACTGGATATTGTTGTTTTCGGTATGCTCAAGCTTGCAACAGAATTAAAATTTGTTTTCTTCTTTTTAAATCGATTTGTCGTGCTTGTTTCAACAGTTGTACAGAATCAACATGCAACGCTAAGAATTTGTATCTCATGGAGGGCAGAAAGATCGTTTCCTCCAATTTGTTTGGGTCTATGGTATTCTTTCGCAGCATGTGTTTTCTAAATTAAAATTGGCCTGCTTTTCATAAGCCACAACCATTGTTAGCTGTAGCCGTTAAGATTGTTTTCTGCTACAGCCTATAGCAAGAAAATTGCAAAAAAATTATCAATGGACTTGTGTCTTTTTTTATCATTTATTCCAACGTGCAGAACACGAAGCCACTAAAAATGAACCGTGCCCGTTCAGTAATTTTCCCAGCCAACCTTTCAATTTCTTAGAAAAAGATGGCACTCTATAGCTTTTGTTTACGAGATTTGTAAAGTTCCTGTGTTCTCAGAAGCTATTTATCTTTCATTCATGATGAAGAGCTTCATAATATGGGATAAACAAATGGATGATAACCTCCTCCTCCTGCCACCCTCACTAGAGTTCGAAGAATCTGCAGAGTCATGATGCGAGATAGCAAATACCCCCCACTTCTTATTACCCCTAACATGTTTTCCATCTTTGATGTCTTGACCGTGAATAATATCTCCACGGCGGCACCCATGTTAATGTCCAACTCCTTGCCTAATTCTTAATTTTACTACAACTCGTTGTTATCATCAGTACCAAACACTGATGTTAACAGGTGCACAAGAGACAGTCAAGGAATACAGATCTTTACCTGTAGCAGGTCATTCTAAACAAAACTTGATTTAACGATGATTCCTTTTAACTTCAATTTTTCAAAAGCAATTCAATCTAGATATAGAGGTTTTTCTCCTCGTCAGCTAGAAATATTGTGTCTAGCAAGCATTTTCCTTAAACTTTTTCCTGGTTTTTTTCTAATTTGATTGCCCTGATTATGAAACCGTTCTGCTTTTAAAGGATTCGGAACAACGCACGCCTTTGCACATTGCAATAACCAGCCATAACCCGATCGTAACTAGGCTGCTATTGAGCCATCCAGAACTCGATCTCACTTTGAAAGACAGGACCGGCCAAACTGCGTTTGCTGTTGCGATGAACGCAAAGGATAACGAAGCCGCTGCAGCGATACTGTCACGCGAGCCATCATCAGCTGAACAGGTAATCTGTTGTTGCTAATATTTACAATGTTCCACGTTGTTCACTCGTTTTATTTTATTAATGAAGTCGAAGTTCCTCGATTTGTAGACTATATAGATGTTCTGCCTTCCAAAAGTCTTAGTGTGCTGGACAAGATTTTTCCAAATATTCAATGGTATCCCCCCTTCCAGCAACGATAATAATTGGTACCATTTCCCAGAGGTTCATTGTGGTCCAATCGCATACCCACGCGTGGGCGATATACATTGCCACGTAAGGTAAATCTGCAAAGAAAATTATTCTGTTTCAAATAAACAACGGCTTTTTCTTGTTTAAATGTCTCAAAATGCGTTTGGTAGGATGAAATCCAAGGATTTGCAGCAGGGGGTGTACCAGTTGCTAGAAGATGATCCGCATAATTTTAAAAAACATGTAAATGTAATTCTAAATAACAAAAGTTTATTTACAGGTGTGTGTTCTGTTGTGACGTTGCCTATTGCGCATACTCAACCCCTATAAACTGTTTTACGTTACGACATTAATATATTGTTTAAGTGCTTTTGGCTGGGTATGGTTTTCAATTCTTATTTTAGTTCGACAGTAGAGGCCGCAACTACCTACACACGGCAATACTCAATTCTGATGTCGATGGAGTTTTGTTCCTAATTAGTATTGAAGTGGATGTTGGCTCTCCGATCCAAGATGGCTCGTTACGGACACCACTTCATCTTGCTATTCCGAGTGGTAGTGAGGTCATCGTTAGGCATTTGGTAAGGCTATCGCAGAATTTATGCAAAGCATATTTGCTTTTCTAACTGTGCATTATTGTAGGGAATTGTTCGGGTGATAGGGGAGGGGGGGCTGGAGGTTCACAAAATAGACATACCGTTTGTTTATTTGTGAGCTGAATGCTATGCTAAAGGAACTGCAGTTGAATCCGGTTATGTCGTACCATTGATAACTCGGGCTTCAATAAGTTGGACTGATTTTCAATTACGATTGGATTTTCCTACCATATTCAACTCAAACTCATACCCCGGATGAGTGGGACATTTGCTGAGACAGATCATTTCCTTACCCCCTTGAAGGTCTGACTTCGCGGGATTCAACTTTTCTTGCAAACAACAGAGTAGCAGTACACGATATATACAAAAGTCAAGACTAAACAACGGAATATATGTAGTTACACACCAGTGATAATGTTTTCCATAGCTCTTAGGCTGCAAGTATTTGAGTCCCATTGATGAACGATGCTAGATTGATGTTGTTTGGTGATGCCATATTGTTTTCAAAGGAATTTATTGTGTTGCTATGAGAATTTCCAAAAGCTAGGTAGATGTGTAAGCATTGATTAATAGAAATAGGTTTTACAAGAAATGTTGTGGATTTTTCATCCCACTTTAATTGGTCACGCTGCAGTTTGTAATCTTTTTTCGGTTAAACAATTTGAATGAAGCTTCCTTTTGAAAAGCGGCGTTGATTAAGTGCATTTTTTAACTTGGGCTTTGTCGATAATGTCGAGAATGTTGGTGTAGAAAGTCATGTGATCTGTAGCTGAAAAAGATGGAAAAAGCTTTTCAAAATATCGCAATAGCTACCTTTCTAGTGTACATTTTTTGGAATCTTTTGGAATTTTTCGAAATGCTAGTCCAGTGATCTACAAGAGAGATCCAGCGTTTATAATCCAGTGATTACAAAATGTATTCGCGGGCATTGAAGCCACCAGGCCCTTTCTAATAATGTACACTTACCAAGAACGGACACTTACCAATAACGGACACTCCAAGTAACTTACACCTACAAAAACGGGCCGCTCCCAAGAAAGGACACCTCCCAATAACGTACACTTCACAGTAATGGATGATTCTCAATAATGGACACCTATAAAAAACAGATAATTCCAAATTATGGACACCTCATAATAGCGGACACCTCCAAATAACGAACACGTACCAATAACGGACACCCCAACGGACACCTTCTAATTAGGGACACCTTCCAATAAGGGACAACTCCCAACATAACACACATTTCCTACGGTCAAAGACAACCGAAGTTCTTGGCTAACAGCTGAATTCAGTAGGCAGCGGCCACTGTATTCGCTTTAATCGTTTCCGCTGTTATGCGTAATCTTGCAGTATTTATACATATTGTTTAGATCTGGGCA
Source organism: Rhopilema esculentum (assembly GCF_057945365.1). Taxonomy (NCBI): domain Eukaryota; kingdom Metazoa; phylum Cnidaria; class Scyphozoa; order Rhizostomeae; family Rhizostomatidae; genus Rhopilema; species Rhopilema esculentum. The sequence continues at coordinate 8,850,381 of NC_142821.1, forward strand.
GGTGCAAACATAAATGCAACGGATAAGAGTCGAAGAACGCCTATCCACGTTGCCGCGATTGAAGATAAAGCGACACTGATAAGTGTCTTACTACAAGGAGGAGCCGATCCGAATTTGCTGGATAGCTCTCAGAATAATGGTAAGAACGCCTCTATAAAGCTGTTTTCCACTTGATCCTGGTGTTAAAGTTCTTAGATGATTTTCTTCTTTGATTAATTTTCAACGTTGTGTGCAGCGACTGTTTTGCAATTTAAATGCGGAAGAAGGGTCACAGAACACGTGCAACTTTGGGTCATTCGTTTGACATTTGCTCAAAGGCTTGCAGATCGGCTTGACTCGTAACATTAGCACCATGAATAATTTATTTTATCATCCAGTCATTTTAAAAAGTTTATACACAAAAATTCGAAGCCTTGCCTACACTACTTGAATTTTCCTTGGTTGTCTAAGAAAACCCAGCTTGAGTACATTCATTTTTCTTTAAGAAGCTGGCTATAAGAAATGAGTACTGGGCGATCGGAGAAAATTAAGAAACAGTACTCAGAGCCAAAAGAAATTAGGAAGCTATTGAATTTTGACAAAGTTCAGAGCTCAGTGATTTTTTAAAAATCCATCAACATGATTGGCTTGATGACAGACAAGTTAAGACAGAGAATAAAAACACACTCCTCTCATCTAAGTACAGCATTAGAATGGAAGCGAATCGATTGACGGGAATGTCAAAAGCATTTGAAAACAATAAAACATTGACGAATTACGACTCTCACTGCTTGCAGCTATGAAAACCCTTTACAATAAACTTTCCAAACGTAAAAAATTAAATATTCGAACCCGATGTTAAAATTAATGATATCTTATCTGAGAAACAAGAAAACAACGAGAATTGAAATTTCCAAAACCATTAGTAATCTGGAGTACTCAACGTCGACCTATGTTTCTTTTAAAAAATGAGTGTAGTGGGAGTATGCTTTTACATGTTCCTGTGTTCGTGGAATTTTTTGAAACCAAAGTGATAAAATTAAAAATTTTAATTATTTTATTTGTTTTGTTTCAACTACCTTCTTACCGACAAAGTTGTCATTGAACTTTGTTTTACAATAGTTATCTTTAAAAAGTCTGGTGATGTCCACTTCAAGGGTTTTAACGAAAAGGTACTTTCTTTAAGACTAAAGATGGACTATCCAATCACCGTATTGAAACACGGAGCCTGTTTCATAACAACAGGAGTTCCTTCTGAAAACTGAGGTCCTTTTACCGATAGCATCGCTCCCAATATTGAATGACGAATGACTGCCTTTTTGATTTCAGCATTGCACTTGGCATGCCAAAATGGAAACCTCAACTCAATCAGAGTTCTTTTGACAGAATCAAATGCCAATGCAGAGGCGCAAAATGGAAGGTAATTAGAATTTTGCAACCCAACTTTAACAAGTAGATTGTAGGGTTTTGCAAATAACCGAGTACTTACCTGGGCGCTTATTGGAATTTCTGCCTTGCTTATTTACTGTCAGTATGGACAAGATTCAAACAACCAATGACTTCGTGTGTATCATATCCTTATTCGTTAGTTCAATAATTACTTTAAACTGTAACGTAGGGTTATCATTATGTCATCAAGGAGTGTATATTGCTAGCTAATCTACCGCAATATCGGGTATGACCAAACAATTGAGCCCCCTCCCCTCCCTGCCACCCCTCTCCCTATTTTGGCACATTTGGTCCGAAACTTCGTTTTTCCGAAAAACCATTTCTTTTGGGGAGCGCTATTTCTTTTAACTGCCTTTAATGGTATCCAAAAAAATTATCATAATGCTATACAGATGAATCAAATTTCCGTTGCTCTGTTTCCAGAGGGCAGAACTCGCTACACTGTTTAGCTATATACAACAAAGACAACGCGGCTGCTATATTCGAACTCTTCCGGCAGAACCGACCGGATATGAACATAAACGCTTTGGATGCCGAGGATAATTCTGGTACGTGAATGTTTTTATTGTATTTCATGAACTGGTATGTACTGGGTTTCGTCACCATCGGTGGTCTTGAGTCAGTTTATAGACTCTATCAATAGAAACATTACAAGCAATGATATCAATATTTATCAAAATGCAAAGCGACAACAGTTAAGTTATTCACATTGAAAAGGAGAGTTGTAGCTATGTAGAGGGAATAACTTTGTAAAACATACTTTGTAAAACAGTTCTTTATGGCTAAAGCTCAATGCGTAGAAAATTTGAAATTCAAGACAGGTGTGCAACATGAAAAAAATTTGCTTGACATATGACAACTTGTTGCTATGACAACAACCACTCTTCGTCAATTAGTTAATTGAAGGCTTTGGGTATGTTTGACAGATTTTGACGTAAAATTTTGCATGTGTGTTTATCTCATGATTATCCACTTCTCTAACAAAAATGAGCAAATTCTGAGACTTTGGGTGACATGCCTGTCCTCCTTTGATATGGGATGACCCAAAAGCTAGGAGCATAGGAAAAGGTAACTTCCCTAGTGCTAAAATCCAGCCTTGTATCTTGGAAGTTTCATATAAAGAAAGACCCCGAAGAGAGATTTTCCTTTGCTGTCCTTCCCTATGTTTCCTTACGATATGTTAACTTTGACTGCTTTGACCTTTTGACCTGTTTTAACCCTTTGACCTGCTTTGACCTTTTGACTTGTTTTAACATTTTGACCTGCTTTCACCTGTTTGACGTTTTAGCTCTTTTCCTGGCATATACAAGCGGTGCTGTTGGCCTCTGCTGCGCCCTGTTGAGATCTGGTGCCAAGTTAGGAACTATAAACAAGCAAGGAGTTTCTCTCTTCAATGCTCCAGTTGCAACGAAAAAGTTGCTTTTTAGGCTTCTAGGTACGGTTTTTTAAATTTCAAACGGCCTTGCTGTTATTGATATCCTATGTTTCCGAAATTTCATACCATCTTCAAATGTTATTTTTTATGTACGTCGAAGACCAGAATTGTTCTGTATCTAGGTTATTCTTTTTGTGTAAAATTCTTATCATTGCTTTTCCAACCAGCAGATTTCAAAATGACACCACGAAACATTACCAGTTTTTATATATAATTTCTCTTAAAGACATTCAATTTACTGACTTCAAATACATTACAATACATTGCTCCTCGCTGGAGATTGTTCCTTTATGATAAAGAATGTTTTTTCTATGCTTGAAGATAAAGAATGCTTGATAAAAAAGAAATACTGATACATGATGTGCACGGGTTGAAAGCATTCCATTTTAACAAAATAACAATGTTTTTTGGAGCAAAACCAATCAGTATTGCTTATTTTTTATCATTCAGACCTTCTGAATGCGGAACCGGCGTGGCTTGATGGACCTAACTGCCATGAATGTGGAGTGAAGTTCAACGTCACAACGCGGAAACATCACTGGTGAGTTTCATTGCTTCGTTTCAATTATCTGTGTGTTTTTCTTTTTTTCTTGTTTTGTTCATCTTAAGGAACAGTCATGTAGAAACAAAAGCCAGTAAAAGTTTACGGAAGAAAGCTAATACTCAACCGTGTATAAAAGTTAATAAATATTGCTCCCTATGGTGACGGGTAGAATTTTCAACATGTTCAGAAAATGCACCAGACATAAACAGTTTTATGTAAACGATTTGAAGTTTTTCCAAGCACTCTAGACGAAAAGAGCCCACGTGAAAAGCATTCCGCCCAATTATTCTTTGATTAAACGGAGCCTCTGTCAGGAAAATCACTTGTTTTGGCACAAAAAGCTGTATAAATGATAGAGATTTCTTTTCACCAATGAAACTAATGTTTTGTATATGTTAAAGTAAGTGGACCTTTAAGCTTGTAAGGAGGGCTAACTATGGGGTACGGCAATGATCTCCTCTATTGCCTTTCCTGTTCAACATGTTATCACTGACAGGGTGATCAATCACTATACAAAAGTCACGCAAAGCACCAAAAATCTTGAAAAAAAATTCTTTCCTGGGGAGCAAAAACTAGCACATGATATTAAAAAGCTGGTTTCTCTTATTGGTCTTCAAGAAATGTACAGGTTATTTAAAGATTATAACTTTATTTGAAATTATATCAATCTTCGCGTTACCATATCCTTGTAAGATTTGACTTAATTATACAAACGTTTATCTCTTTAGATGCTTAGTTTAAATGACTTTCTTGAATGTTCTTTGGTTAAGACACATTTGGTATTTGATCACCCTGAACTCCTTATACCGTTTTCCAGTGACTGGTAACAAAGAGATGAAGTCCATCTCTCGTACAAGAGTTTCAGTCACTTTTTTATGTCAATGTCGGGCTTGTAGACACCTGACAGGGGAAGAAGGGGATAATGATAATTTGCAGCTACAGATTAATTTATACAGTGAGAGTTTTTCAGAAGAATATTTGGAAGGATTGCCAATATAGTTTGTAAACCTGATAATATCCCTGTGACGTCACTTCTCGATGAAAGTAACTCCGTCTGTTAACCCTTGGATGGATCCTTGAATTGATTTTTCGTTTAAATCCTTTTGCTAGATCGTTATTTGCAAACCCTGCTCGTAAGAAAACACGTAATGCAAGGAGGTGTTTGAAAAACATTTTCTGGTGGTGTCGGTTGATTCTATCCTGTTGTGCGGCTCTTTGTATAAAGCGAATTTTGTAGACAGAATGCTCGCGTTCCACTGTTATTCGAGGGAAATACGGCCATATTATGTCATGTTTTTCCTAAGAACAGTTTTGTAATCTTAATCCTAACACTACTTGTGCTCTTTCAAAACCGCTTGCAAATGCAAATGCGCCAAAGCTATTTGCTAAAAGCCGTTGCGCTTTTTTGAAAGAATTAGAATTCGGCCAGCTAAAAAAAAATTTGTGAGGACGGCCAAGACTGGAAATGTTTGTTTGTGGGGGGGGGGGGAGTGGTGATTGTTGAAAGACCATGAATGGAAGAAGTAAGATCGAACTCGTAGGAGAAAGACTGTACTAGGAGAAGCGTCATTAAAGGCAATCGGCAGGTACTTTAGTGGCTCCAGACATCTGTCAATCAGCATTGGCCAATCAGTGAGCGTTGTACCACTCTCGTGCTTATTCATTGGCTAAAAAAGACAGCCAGATGTTTTAAGCCATATCTATCGATTGCCTTTAATTTTCCCTTTAGTATTGGAAAGAACAGATTAACTAGTAGAAGACTCATTCAGACGGAGCAAATTTCTGCAATCATAAATGTTGAAATATTTGCCAGATTAGAGTGAAAGGGTAGAGAAAAAACCACTTTTTGCACTTCTTTGTATTATCCATTCGAATAAACTGCTTTTTGCTGACTCCGAATAAACCGCCCAAGATACGCCAAAGAAGTATCAAAATCTAACCTAGTTTTCAGCATAGACTTCGAAATAAGATGGCGGTACGCACTCCTTTAAACTTAAAAGAATTCTCGCGCCGAAACCTTCGTCCTCTCCTGCAAGGTTTCCTCATTGCTAGAAAACGAGTTTTTTGGTAGCTTTGGCTGAAAATTTATGCAGCCTCACAAACACCACTAGCATAGTTGCATGCAAAGATTTTTTCTCTCAGATGCAAATGCAAGCAAAGTAGCTATTTCTCAGCTGCTTCGCCGAGCCGATAATTTCCAGTTCTAATAAATGGTTCAAACTTTTGTAACAGACAAAAAATTCGTATCTGGATTCTTTACGTATTATCTACAGGCTCTTTATAGTTTGAGTATCCATATATAGACTCCAAAGATTACTGTCGGATTTTTGAAGTTCTTTTGGAACTTTTGACCTGGGATTCTGCCTAGCTTCTTTTTTAATCGAATAATCGAAGTTCTTTTTTAAGATTTGCGGTTCTTGATTGATTTCAAATGGCTTTAAGTCTGCTTTGTGTATTGTGTCTGGCAAATTTGATTCGGCTGGTTTGCACAGGACTCTATTTTAAGGTAGTAGAGCTCAGTACTTAGGCTAATCAAAGTGTTCCAAAATGTAAATGATTTCTGTCGCTACATGATCTTTGTACTCCAGGCAGGAAAGGAATTCATGAGGGATAACTAGAGGGTTGTATCTTCTTTTTCTGCAAGCTTGTTGTGTTTTAAATTCGTGCACCATACCAGTTGTATGAAAGGAAACGTCGCAATCCCCGTAAGCTTATAATGTTATTGAATCTAATAAAAGACACTCAATCCAGTATGCTGGTCGAAAGTAAGACGAATTGTGAAGATTAGTCCTAAACATTTCATTTCGCGGTCGTGTCACGTCCTTCCATCATCGTATTTATAACAATTAAAACAAGATGATTCAGTTTTCATGTTTTCTTTCTGTCACAAAGAACTACCAGCCTTCGTGTGTGACCTAGAATTGACTTAATCGTATTTGGACCTTAAAGTTTTCATAAAAGTATATTGGATCACTTTTTTAATAATCGAAAAGTAGTTGAGAATGCGGGCAAAGACGATCACGCCTCTATGTTTTTACATTGTGTCATGAAATTTGTCGTTTTTAGTGCAGATATTCGTATGAGCCAATAAGAAAATTGTGTCCGTCGCGAAAAATAGTGGAAAATAACGAAGATGACTTGAAGGAGCAACGAAAACGTATATAGAAAGCGTATGCAATACCTTGCTGCTTTTACCTTCTTATTTGGAAGCAAAATTTAACGAGGCTAAATACTATAATAGCATTAGACTTTTAGATTTTGTCCTGTATTCATAACACTAGCATACCGAGTGAATTAGATCAGATTTATAAAAAACTTTCAATTGCATTCACAGCCGACATTGCGGACGATTGCTTTGCGCCAAATGCTGTAACAAGCAGATGCCAATATTGAAGTATGAACTCACGAAGCCAGTGCGGGTATGCGAGATATGCTTCGATTTCCTTACACTTGGACCGATGTAAGTTGGTGTAACTAATGTATATTGAGAATGATTCGCCTATTTAATAGTGTATTTCTTTAATGTTCGAATTTATGAGGACTCGATTGGAGCCCGTGGCAATCGCATTACCTGTAAGTCATCCAGTGTTAATCTCTAAAGATGTTTATGTGGTTACCGTAGTGATTTGTGCTAGCACCCATGTCCTTCTCCATATGCTGCGATAAGTGTTCTATATCAGAAATTATAGGGGTTTTCACAACCCCAATGCAAGGTCATAGCTGTAAAGAACTTTATTTTAGGGAAAATTACCCCTTGTGTCTGCTGACTAGAATCTTAGTTTAAGATAAAAGTCTTAACGTTATAAGTAAAATGGATTTCAAATTTTGTATTTTGGATGCTTCTCAGATTGTCGTCGGTTTGTTACATAAAGACCAAGGCCAGTCTAAAGTGGGTGCTCATGGTGCAGCAGAGTTAGGCCTTTCCTGAATTTATCCCAGATGAAAGCAGACGGGGAATTTTCCTGAAACTGAATATGCCCAATAACAGGTCTTTTTGTGCTGCAGCATCAAGCCTAATTTTGGTTTATCTTGCCCTGAAAAAGACTAGTTGAGACCCTGTTCATACGGGAACGATTGCATACCGTTCCAATAGGGTTTCAATTTACGCAACAACAAAATTAGCTGTTTACACGAAACGGAACGATCATTTTCCAATTTTTTCTTCTGTTCACACGGGAACGTGATCGTTTCGTCTTAAGAGTTGAAGAAAGGGTTTGCCAATGCGCATGGTGGTAGTTCCATATGAACAATGCAGGCATTTAGTTCACCTGTTCACACGGGAACGAAACGGAACGAAACGGAACGGAACGAAACGGAACGGAACGGAACGGAACGGAACGTAATGGAACGGAACGGAACGGAACGGAACGATAGCGTACCGTTCCATTTTTCTTCTCACTTTCGAGAGCGTTTTAAATTTCTGAACGGAAAGGTACAATTTAAAGCGTTCCCGTGTGAACGGGGCCTTAGATGAGAGAGTGACCACATTTCACCATCCTTCGACTGTGATGTCTTGTAATTTAATACATTGATTGTGAGATTCTTACGCATGAATCTTGATTTTTAATTTTTTTATGTTCATAGAATGAATTTTTTCAGAATAGGTCAAACGTGCGTTACAATTTTGTTTGTTTTGTGATGACGTGTATCTATGAGTTTTAGGAAACTATGATGTTGTTGTTGAAGAGGGAAGTTTCATCACCGTTTTCGAATTTAGTGTTTAATCTTATATCATAAGGGGAAAGTTAAAGTCATGTTTCCTAAATCTCACTGTTTATTAATTGAATCTGTATCAAAGAGTAAAATGAATTGTCTTCTATGTTAGTAAATTAGAAATGAAAATTGTTTATTTGCCTTTGTCGTGTTCTTTAATTGACCTTAAACTGTCAGTAATACAAGCAGAGATAATTACATGTGAAGAAATGAGTCTATTTTATATTGAAAGCAGAAAATCTAGGTGAATAAAAGAACTTGTGGGATTGTTGGGAAAGTAGTTAGTGCGACATAAGATACTGTTCTGTAGAATAATTTGTTGGGGTAATGTAGAATGGTTTCTATTTTGGGTGGAACCAAGGAACAGAAATTTGACAAATTGTTGAAAAGCCCTTGAAGAAAATGTGACTGAAAATGATCTTAATATAACTGCTTCAAAGTTTTGCGTAAATTTCAGTTCACATTTATTACTCAGTTTTGGAAGTTAAAAATATGCAGCTGGAAAGGGAAAAATACTGATTGTCAGTGACGAGCTGACAATTTGCTTATTGCATTCCACTCCATCTTGACCTCACACCCACCCCTTCTTCGTCCCACTCAAAACACAAGCAGGATATCGTTCTATTAGCTATCAAGACGCCGGCATCCATGTCATGAGGGTTCTTGGTTATGTAAACTCCACTTTGTGGTGTGGTGCTCAAGAAGTATTCATCTCCCTTTCATATCATGATAGACATTTGTAACTCCATCCTATTTTTAAAAGCCTGCTTATGAACCCTATTCAGTATTGGAATCTTACTCGTATCCTAAAGGATTATGCAAGTTCTTTCTTCGATAAAGCAGGATGAATACGAAGTGATGAGTTTTTTCGTTTATCAGCAGAAACGGAAATATCTGTAATTAAAATTTTATTTTACACTTTCGACTCAATTTTGCTCTGTATGGTTGTCGGATGCCAAAGAGGATGGGGGTCACGCCCAGTGTACGCCTGTTTTTAGACTTAAACCGTTCGATACCTTTACAGGCATACAGGCTTTAGATGCCACTGACCAGAGCCTGGAAAACTTTGCTGTCAAAAGGTCAAATACCTTGATGAAGGTTAATGAAGACAAGAAATTGAAGTGCCACGCCCACATAACGCTTTTTCTATATTTGCTGGGGAAGGGTTTCAAAATTTGAGAAAACCGTCCAAAGAAAGATGAAAGCTTGTCTAAATTATTCCACTGATATTACATGACTTTTTCCTAGCATGCGCTCGTATGATATTGTATTGATCATCCGAAGTAGACTAGTTTAGTGGTCATTTTCAGTGCGGTTTCACAAGGCATTGCTGTCACTGGCGACCAACTATATAAACTAAACATATATACATTGAATAAGGCTTGTTAATTGCCAGCCAATTGTCTAAGATTCTGTTGATATGGTATTAAAGACAAGCCCAAAGTGCAATATATAATGCCAGGTGTGAACACGCCATTTATTGGTATCTACAAGTTCGTAACTTACAGCCACCAGTCAAAATTGTTGTATTTTAATGATTTATCTTGATAAATGCTTCCGTATTTCTAACATTTGATGATTTTTATGACTCTTTAATTATGTTGGTTCTATTTTTTACATATTTACGACCAACTTTAACGCGAAAACTCCTTGTCAGAACATGAAAATAAACCATAATAAAGACAGTTGCTTAATAAAAAATGTCAAACCTGAAATAAAAATGAAATTAAAACTCATTAATGTTGAAATTAGTTTTGCTGCTTTCCTGAAAATCTGTGATGAGGTTTCACTTATTTATAAACCAGTCATTATGAGACTAATTAAAAGATTTATCTGCAAGATCTGCTTTTACTCCGTTATTAGCCACGATTTAACGATTTACTCCAAGTTTTGCATGTGTTACTGTAGTGTTTTTAAATGTCTTGAATATCTGAGACCCTCCAAACACGAAACCGAAGAAAAATCAGGACATAATACTCTTCTTTCTGATATTGTTTAGTTATAAGGTAAGATCGATTGCTAGGGTCAGTTCACTTTTGCAAAAAGCGTACGAAATTTTCCATATAATCAAAAACATCTCTACTGATTTTCTGATAAAACAATATGATTTTCACCAAAGGTGTACAAGATTCCCATAGGGTTATTTGCCCCTCGATCGATTGGGTATAGGTATAGTTGGACAGTGATAGTCTATTCTTGTTTTATCTTTCGTATTCATAATTTCACCAAGTTCTTATCTTGGTTTTCCCACCCAGAAACGATTGAGACACTGAACCCTGTGCAATTACTTGACACATCTATAACCTTGCCTCTCTTTTCTCTCAACTGAACCTTTTAACAAGTTTGTTGTGTGAGATTAACTCCTCAGAGGTGAAAAGACAAGAGCTTAAAACTTCGCGAGCTATCTTGTTCAGGGTAACCTCAGATACGCCTCTGGGTGGATCAGAACGTGTGTTCCTTGACAATTGCGAATACCAGCAATTGAAGTTGAGTGGGCTGATGGTATTAGCACAGCCATCATACAGTTATCGGAAGCTCTGCTAGCTGATGGCAATATCACCACTGAATAGAGATTTCTGTGATACCAATGTGTCAATATCATTTGCTAAGCTCGTGTCACCGGTTGAAATCACCAGAGGAGGTCCGCTCATGTTACCAATTGCAAGATTAATTGAGATTCGATTGAGATAAAGTTCACAAGGAAAGCCGTTTAAATAGAGTAATGATTCCTTCAATTCAGCTCTGTGTATTTAGCTCTATTGATTGGCAATATGCTGCCATTTTTCAGCAAATGCTCTGAAAACTGTCGAGCTCTCAGTTTTTCGTAAGTAACCAAATGTACATATCCAAGGACAGGAACCCGGAGAGGGGGGCCTTAAGGTCTAGGGGTCCTCTAAAGTAATTAATTCCATTTAAAAAAATTGAATTACACCCTTTTTTATAAGAACCAGTAAATTTATGTTCAGGCTGACTGTTCTTAATTTTTTCGAAAATCTGAGGCTGGATTGTTCTTAATTTGTTCTTAAATTAAGAGGGTGTAAGCAGTGCTAGTGCTAGCTTTTTCGCTCTAGCGTGGTGTACGGGCCTCATTTGCCAACAAAGTGAGTGAAACAGCCTTAATTTGCTGACAAATTTGAATATTCACCGAAAAAGCACCCACACATCGCTAAAATCCTCAATGTTGAGAAAAAACGTTGTTCAGAATTGCATTTTGCAGAAGCTCAGCCTCAGCTTGTTCTTAATTTGTTCTTAACTTTTGACCAATTTTGAGGCTCGTGTTCTTATAAAATTGTTCTTATAAAAATAAAGGTAATCAAACACAGCAAAATTAATCAATATGCCTCAAAGTTGAACATCTAAACGACTTCAAAAACGATTACAAGAAACATTTTGAGATGCATTTTAAGCTAATCTGAAATTTTCAGTGCCATCACGCCCTTCAGAATCTTCAGAATTGAAATTTTCAACGCCCAATAAAATTATTTAATAATTGAATAAAAAAGGAAGGTAAGTCAAACTGATAAAGGACATTTAGAATTCCGAAAATATGTTGAACAGCTGCAGGAGAGAATTTAAGATTGCGAAAAGGGCTCGGGGTTTATTTTAACTTGCAGTGGTAACCAACTTGTGAGTGATAAACTCAAATTTTGTGAAGTGATAAATATGCGATTAAGATATTTTTTATTGAAAAATAAAGATTGCAGCAACTACCTTTAGATACAAAAAGCTTATAAATATGAGAAACTTATAAATTCAATATTAAAAACGAGAACATAACAGTACCAATCACCATACTCTATTAAATCTCTCTAACATTTGTTCAGTGCCTAGAAGCCATTAAGTTTGCTTGACCTTTATCTTCTCCTTTAAGATAGTCTACTGGTCTAAAAATCTGATTTTTTAAGATTTTCACATTATTTTGCTTTCTCGTTAAAAGCTTGTTAGACTATTGTAGATAAGTATCCCGAGCAATAATTTGTGAAAATATTTATTTTACATCAATTTTTCGAGTAATTTAGGAGAAGCGACTTCAAATCAGCTGATATTTTCTACACATAATGTTGTAAACTTTCATGATATTTCCGTAACCCTTACACCCGGGCTCTGGACTCAAAACATAGGCAAACCAGATATCAATTCGAAGCTTTATTTTCAGGGATTTCTATCATGATTGAGTCATATTACTTTGAGCTACCTGTGACCTGAAATGAACAATTCTATTCGGGCTGGTAATTTTCTATTGGTTCTAGATTCTCAAAAATGTTTAAACCTAGACCACTTTTTCCAATCTTTTCTAAAAGCTTAGGCGAGAGGTGGTGTAATGGTAGTGTAATCCGACAACGTTGCACATTAGAGTTATCTAGTTTTATGGGTGTGGTCATTAAAATTTGTGTGCTTCTTTTTGCCTATTTTGTTATCTCAAGCTTGCATACATCATTAGTTTCGTAAGAACACAAAGGTTGGAGACCTGTAACTCTATCTTTGTTTCTTTTGGTATACTCATTCGCAAAGACAACTACCGTGAAAGCTCTATTAAGCCCCCGGGTGCTTATTTATTTTCTTCAGTCCTAGAGGGGGGCTTAATAGAGAGAGAGGGCTTAATAGAGAGAGAGGGCTTAATAGAGAGAGAGGGCTCAATAGAGAAAGGGGGCTTTATAGAGAGAGGGGGCTTAGTAGAGAGATGGGGCTAAATAGAGCTTTTACGGTGTGGCAAAACAATAATGCTTGGGAATTGTTTGTGAAATTCAATCCTGACTTTAGATAACTTCAACGTATATGGCTTCTGCTCCGTAGTGATGCTATAACCAGATCAAACAGAACTTACAAAGAATTAAATAAATCGGATAACGATTTCTTGCCATCTCATAATATATACAAAAATCTTTTACTAGACAACAGTAAAACTGACTTTAAGTTTCTGAATACAAAATATATTTCATAATCAAAATACATCTATAAAAATTACTAAGGCCCTTTTCAGATGATTGTTAGCAGGTTTTAAGCAACATATCCAGGCTGTCGTCAAGTTCTGTTTTGAAGTTCTGTAACTTCCGATTAATTCGGAATATTGATTAAAATTCACCCATTTAAGTTGTAAAAAATCCCCATAAATACCCCTTGAGGATTCCATAATCAACTAGAGTAAAGGGAAATATTGAAACGCAATGAATGCTTTGAGGATTGCTTACGATTTATCATATCTGCCATTTTGTATCCGTGTCATAAAGTATCATTAACATGAAGAACTTTTTCATCATGTCGATTTCACTGAACGATATGGGGAAATTTATGAGTAAAGTTATCAAACAACGAAAGAAATATCATAGAAAAAGCCGATGAAACTACAATCAAAGGTAATGTTTTAGCATTTGATTTAATCAAACATTGTAACATTGACAATTTAGGAATAAATAGGGAGTTCACGTGCACTGGGTACATATTTTTTTAGGTCGTTGTTAGAATGATATCAATGGAAAGGCAGAGACAAGCGGTCTGTCTGATTAGGCCGTTTTGAGAATATCTTCAGTAAACTACAGTAACCGGCAGGATGCTAACTACAGTAAATGCAAACCGGTCATGGGCTAAATTAAACGAGAGGTCTACTAAAATTTTCGAAGTTTATATAGATCAGATTTCCCTTTAAAATATATTCCAAGACCGCACGCCCTTCGAGCACTTACAAAGAGTGGTTCTTCCTAAAATTTGTTGACAGTAAGTCCAGGAGCGTAACATTGCGCGTCCCGAACGCTCAATTACTGAAACAGTGGGGCCATGTGTTAGTTAAAGACTTCAACTTAGTTCACGGGCAAAGATATTACAATTTTAAGCTTTTTATGTGAAAATTTCTTACAAATTTCGCGAATTTCGAAAGCATTGTACTCAAGTTTAAGGGGCATCTAAGGTCGTTCGCGCACAAGGACCTACACCTGTGGGCTGGATTCCAAAAAAGAAAAGGAGGGCTTACATTGTACGGACTCGGCTCCTGATGTCCCATGCATACAATTAAGTCTAGAGGTTTTAAGTGTAATTAATCGAGGGAAAAGACGACAGTTCTATACTGATTTTTGATTGCTTGGGCATGGGTTGCCAATATTACCCATCAAATCTACATTATATCCAAATTACTGTTATACCATCTTTGATAACCCAGTCCTGGATTTGTACTTTCTTGGCAAAGTTTTACTTCTTTGAAAGTCACCGACAGACACATCTGAATCCTCGTCATTTTCATCATCATCATCATCAACACTGCCACTCCTCGCTGACCGACCAACAGTGCTGCCTCGTAATGAGCTGGCGCTTTTGATCGAGGCTGTTTCACTTTTACATTCCCGGAGCTGGCTCTTTCCCTCCAATTTCCGCCGTAAGATACTTGCTGCTACACTCTCGTCATGATGAAATAAGGACATTTCCGCAGCAAAATAACTCGGTTTCCTGGGCTGCCCTGCAGTTAATTTCCCTGCTTGGTCGATTATGGTCCGGTCACTACCACTGCTATCGTTCGAGTGGTAACTGCTTCGATATCCGTTATATGATTGCTGCTTGCTTCCTGGGTGTCTTGGTGGGTACCGCATACTAGTGGGTGGCACATATTTTTGTGTAGGGGCGTTTCCACCGGCCTTTATAGAGGTATCATCTTTTGTAACAGTCGCTTTTATTGTTATATACCTTTTACTACCTGATAACAAACCGCTATCTTCATAGTGGCTAGCGGTCATTTCACTTGGTTTCTTAACACTATCAATGTCTCCTTTGAGTCTGTCATCCCCGGCTGGCAACCTCGTTTCTGACTTTTCTTTTCTGCCATAGTATCTTTCTTCTCTCTCGTATGCCGAGTCTCCTGAACTATCAACTTCGTCAGAAACAAATTCTCTACTCATAAGGTGCATGCCTTTGTTAATGATCTCGCTATTTCTTTCAATGACGTATTCATGATCAGCCTCAATCTTGAAGATAGCTTCATTCAGCTTTCGCAATTTAACGTCGATTCCTTCCACCTCAAGTTGCATTGTTTTATTGTCTATTTCACCGCGTTCCTCGCCCTTTTTCAGCATCACAACTTCTTCGTAAATATCTGAAATTCTCCTCCGCACTGCCACAAAGTCGTTCTTCAATTCGTGAATCTCATCCCGCAGCTTTTTAATCTCACTTAGCTTGATTTTAGACATGGGACTTTGAACAACAGCTACTGTGTTTTTCTCCTCCTTAGAAGTCTTTAACATCCCTTCAAGGTCTGTAACATCTCGCAAAAGCTCCGACTCTGCCCTGTGATACGCTTTTCTTAATAACTCGATATCAGTCCTTTCCCCTCCATCCCTCTCTAAAACATCCCGCAAGGAAGACCCCCCTTTGTTTGACGTCTTGTGTCGCATTTCACCTCCAAACAATTCTCTCAGCAGCTTCAAATCAGCGGCTGTGTTTTCCATCGCATCTTGCCAATTTTCCTTTTCTTTTAGCGCTTGCCTGTCCTTCTCGACCAATTTATTTTGTACACCAACAAGTTCTTCCCTCAGTTTTTGAATGTTTACAGTGCACCTTTCTTTATGAGTCTCAAATTCCCGCTTGCTTTCGTCAAGTAATTTCCGTTGACATAATTTTTCTCTCTCCAGCCTCTTGAAATGCATTTGATTATTTTCTAGCTCCTCCTGCTGCTTTGCAATATTCTTTTTCAACTTGGCCACCTCATTTTCAAGGCTGAGCGATCTTTTCGAGTACTTCTCCTTCTCACCGGTTTCTTCCTCCAGTTTCAACTTCAACTCTTGTGCTTCTTTGGTCTTTTCTCTCAAACTGGTTTTTGCTTCCTCGGCCTCCTTTTGATACTTCGAACATGCATCACGAGTCTCACTTAGACTCTTGGAAACTTTCTCTAGACTCTCTTCCGCTTCTTCCAGCGTGCAGATCATATTCTCATAACGATCCTTCTCCTTTTGCAGGCCTCGGCTGAGATCATCAAGCCGCTTTTTCAAATCCGACGCTTCGTTTTGACTTAGGTCACGCTCTCTCCGCAGCATCTCTAAATCTGTTTCATTTGACTTCTTCCACTGCTCCAGTCTCGATAGCTTCTTTCTCAGGTCATCGTTCTCTTCCTCTTCGTGTTCCAAGTTTTCGCGCAAATTTTCATTCTCCTTCGTCAACTCGTCCTTCTTCATGCTCAATTCAGCCTCTTTTTCAGCCAGATCATCGAGCCTCTTTGTCATATCTACATTCTCCACTATTTTCTCGTGCTTGTAAAGTTTCCATTGACTGTTTAGATTATCGTACATCTCTTGCAAATCTATCCTCTCTTCTCTCTCTTTTTCAAGGGAGTAGTGCAAGATGCTGTTCGTTTTGTTCAGGTTTGCAATTTGCTGCTGATATGATTTCTCCTTTTTGCTTGCTTCATCCAGCGACGCTTTCACGGTTATGTGAACGTTGGTCATATCTTGTAGCCTAAAAGCAAGAATAATGCTATGGTAAACTGCCACACTCGGACGAAGTTTCAAAATAGACTGAATAAGATTCCTTGGGTAATTCAGTATGTCTAAAATTATATTGACACTTGAATTGATACATTCCAATATTTTCAAAGAACATTGATGACAGGTAACATGGATTAGTGAACGAATAGGAATTAGTGAATCTTGAATAAATAGGAGTAAAAATTTGGCAACTGATTCTACTGCTTAAGAGAACTTAATAGTAAAAAGAATTTCACCCCTAAGCAGCCTTGACAAAGACTTTCAAATCATTACAATGTTTGAAAACAAAAAAGGCGAAAAAATTGGACATCTGAGGACAATGATAATTTCGTGCTTTTCGTCGGGGTTGGGGTAATCAAAGTTATCCTAGATACCCTTAAAACGGAAACTCAGCAACTGAATTACAATAAAGAGTGATAGCAAAAATGTTCTTTTCTAACTCAGAACTTAAAGCTTAGCATTGTAAAAACCATCTTTCAATCTAAAATCATGTAAAAAATCATCTCTCAAACTATCTTCAAATATCTCCGCACTATCCTCAACATATGTACACTGTTAGCTGCACAGTCGTTACCAGTAGACCTTGTTCAGCGAAATACTTCTTCCTCAGGTTTTGTTACATCGGTCATAACAAATTACACTTTTATGTTATTAGTTTCCTATAAAAGTAGTACAATTTGATCAAAATGTCACCGAAATTGTCAATTTTTAGATAAAAGAGAAACCGTTGATTGTTTGCCGAAGTTTATTTTATTGTGATCATGGTCGCTTGGCTACAAAATTACAAGTACAATACGTCAACCCACAAAGATTTGTTGGGATCACACTGCATTAATAACTTAAAAATTAATATCGTAAACTTTGGTATATGGGAACCTAATTTCTAACCAACTTTTCACTGTGCATATTCCTTTCCCACGACAGTTAATACTTCCTAAACGAACTAGCCCACGACTCAGATGAACGTTATCCAACGCCAATTTCCTTTTTTATCTACGTTTCTATTTTAGTAGTCGCTTCATTGTTTAAAACATGCAGTAGGTGATCAAGAAACTTTATATTTGTCGCAATGGTTTACTTTATATGGGATCTAGGCTTACAGAAAATCTAGCTGTCAAACAAATCAGCCAGTTTTCTGCAGGTTTTGAGCTATATTTCGATCTAGCATATTGCAGGAGTGATACAATAAAAAGCGAGAAAGTTTAAAAACATGGAATCTAAATGGCAGGTCTTATGAAAGGGAATTAAAATATGATAACGATGAGCAGAAAAGCCATTTCCAATAGATTGTGACGTATTGTAAGGTATAAATTTACAAAAGTAGCTGGGCTGTAGCAAGAGGAAAATTATACAAGGGGAACGAAATGTGAGTGTAGGGGCACCTTCTCCAGAAAAAATTGATGCAGACAACCCCCTTTTGGATTCTTTTAGAATAATGTCACATTAATATCACAATGTTATCCAATTTTATCTCATAAAAAGGTAGAGGACGGGGGAGAGTAAAAATCAGTCAATTCGACTTTTTGACTTTCAATTGGCTCTTGGAGGGAAATGTGCTTTAGTCGACTGTGGAGTGGAGTTATTGGACTATGACTGTGCATGGCTTTCTCTTAGACACTAAGAATATAATTCCAAAATATGACGTCATAAAAATCAATTTTTTAGAAATTTTTACTTTTAATCATATAATGTCGAAAAATATCATAAAAAACCACCGAATATACAAAAACAAGTTGAACCTATTACCAATTGATTGGGATAAGCAAATGTAAAAACTGACTTTTCCTTATCGATTACTACTGTGTGAGCTTGGTTCATAGCTTTTAGGACTAAAAAGAAATCACATTGATTTGATGGAGAAAGAACCTGATCACAGATATTTGATTGGGAAAGAGCCTGTGCTCTTTTGGCCACATCTCAAAAAAATTAGCAGCATATTTAATTTATTTTGCATATTTAACGGTATTTTATAAAGATTTTTCATGTTATGTAGCTAGAATTATCATTTATCTGAAAATAGGTTTCATGACGTCATCACCTTAGTACTCTGATAGCTCTCGAATGAGGATAAAAAGTCCTCCGAGTGACCTGATCAATATAGCTACTCAATATTCCACTATGGCTTGAAAATTGTCTGTTTATTCTCAAATGGTTCAAGATTTCCCTGTAGCAGTTTGGCCACGTCGTTTTATTGCAAACGGTAAACCCTTGGAAACGCTATTCTTTTTGGCAAATCTAGGGATCGGCAACCCCTTCCTCTAACAATTTTCTTTAGCTTCGCTCCTGAAGCCTTCCCTTTCTATAGCTTCACTCTCAACAGAGCTTCAGCCAAGAAAATTAACGGATAACGGGCAAAAGGGCAGGCTAATGTTAAGTGAATTACATGTTAAGAAGATTATCAAATGTTTTCCAATTAAAATTAAATCCACTCTTTTAATAGTCAGAAGCTTGGAACATCCATACAATAACTGCCAACAAAACATCACTTTCAAATCTTGATTGTTGTTCAATAATGCAGATTCTAATAATCCACTCTTTCATCTTTTGAATTCTAAAGGGCGTGCAGAGGATTTCATGAACCCATGCACAGATATCTCTCGCGAACTGCGAACGAGTAAAAACAACTTGGACATGCACTGCTTCCAGCCTCGATCTTAATCAGGGCCTAATTGCAAACGTAATATGTCGTCTCACAAGGGAAGATCTAAGTCCTATCCAAATAAAAGATTGGCCATTAAAAAAGGAAAAAATTCAAATTGTTTCTGCAAATTCTGTTACTGCTGGTCCCCTAAATTCGTATAGGCCGCATATTTTGGCTTTCCTGTCCAATCTCAGAAGAATACACATTCGGAACAGCGCGGAAAACCGCCCATTCCAACTTCTGATTTGCATTTCGAAATATCCCATCAAAAGAGTTGAAATTAGCAACCAAAACCCTGAACATCATTATAAAGACAATGGTAGGAATCAAAATATTCCGGCCCTCCGACCATGAGACCCCCAAATCATAATCATTATTCATTCTGCTTTTAGGCGGTACTGTTTTCATTTTCAAATGGTGGTCTTCTCTGTATAAAAAGTCCCTCAATACAGCTAGAAAAGTCTGAAGAAACAGCTAATCCCAAAATTTAACACGTACTAATAGTGACAATGAAGAAAAATTTCTTATAAAAATACATGACTGGGCTTTTCTCGTCGCAAAAACATTAATTCAGTCATTTCCATATTTTTTGCTGCAGCATTTTGAGAATCGGATAGTGAGGCGGGGTTACCGCCCAGAAAGCTAGAGGGAAAGTTTTTGGTCCCACGCTCTTGATTACACACTCATATAGTGCTAAAAATCTATTCTGTATTAATAGTAAAAAGAAAAACTTCAACCATACTTATTGTTACATTCACACAAAAAATGTGGAGTAAGGAATGACTTCGAAGAAATATACTTCCAATAAAATTGGGCTAAGTACCCCTAAATCTCTGCAAATTTTAGCACTGAGCCTCCTCTTCAATACCCCGGCTACCAGAGCCGCATAAGTTTGAGCGCGGAAATAGAAGTTAGGAGTGGAGAAGCGGACGCTTCTTCGCTAGGATTTCTATTGACGCGCTCAAAATTTTGTGGCACTTGTACCCAGGGTACCTCCTCAAAGACTCTGAATTAAGCCATTTTGTTATCATGCTTGGAAATAAAAATTTCAATATATTTTTTGAAAAAAATGTAGAATCTCTGCATGAACAAGCAAGTTGGGTATGTTACCATACCTCTCAACAATAACACTTTATCGATAACAACACAATATCAACGTGGAATGTATGAAAGTAAACGATCAGGTTTTCAACAAAGAGCTCATTCGAAAACGTTTATAAATATTGGAATACACGATGGTTCGAACAAGGGAGGCGAAAAGCTCTCGAAATGTGATGCAATGTTCTCAGAAAAAACAACAAGAATTTGTTCACAGTATATTGCATAGCTCACGCGATGAAAGAGTCTAGTCATTGGATTGTTTACAAAGAACAATATTAATGCTGTTTTGATAGATTTTTCGTTATTTCAGGGGAGAACATTAGTGGATCTAGATCGTTATCCAGTCGTTTTGGTGAACTAAGGGACAAATTATCAGAGAGATTTGTTTGTATTCCAAAATATGAAAGACTAATCTCTTCGGTAACTTTTTGTAGGTCATTTTGATAACATAATCCACTTTGGCTTAGAATAAAGTCTTAGGTCGCAAGATCTCGTGGCCAGTATTAATGGAGCTGTAATTTAAAAATTATATTACTGGGAAGGTTCAAGTCCCGTATTGCATTACAAAAAATCACTAACAAACCTATTAATTCTAAGAGAACCTTTTGAAAAATTAGGGGTGGTTGTAAATTTTCCATGAGTAAAATGAGGTCATTTGCCACAATCATTATATCAAAACTTTTTCTATCTTGGTATTGAAACATTCAATGATAATGTTGAGCCACTTGAATAGGGGTCTGGGGCAAGAAAAGTCGAAAGGTGGATACAAATGTACAAATGTAATGGGTGTGGGAGCATTGAGGGGGGATCAAAATATTGGAGGTTGGCCTAAAATCATGATGCCAAACAAATGAAATTATTTGATATTCCTTGACATGCGACAGAGGCTGGGGCTATCAAGCACAACACCGTGTAGTCTACACAAAACAGGGCTTTAAAAATGGGCGATCCAGGGGTATACTTTTAAAAACCTTAACAAATTTCAAGGGAAAATTTGGTGCAAGACTACTCCGCTATTTGCCTTGGTTTGGATAATATTTAAGAAGAAATTTTCTGACCAATTATCAATTGTCGAATAAAGGGTCAATAAAAGAAAATAGTAGGTGTTGTAAAGATGCCCTCAAATTACAATGACTCTGGAATTTGAAATGCTTTCTACGTCCCTAACTCCTTTTCACGAAACACTTGCAAAGTTGCACAGTGCATACATTTGCTAGGATCATATAGGAAATACGGGGTACCTCCACCCTCAGAAACAGATGTAAAGTTACTATTTGCAGCTCATGGAAGGACACCTATTTTTACCAACATGTGCTCTCACATTCAAAATAATTCCTAACTTTTTGACTTAAATACATGCACCTAGAGATTTATAGCAAAAATGGAGCAAAGTAACGTGTGCAATATTCGGAAAACCATGACAGAGAGGGCACTATCTAAGGCCTATGAACTGGGTTTTATCTTCTTTTTCATATTATCTAGAGTTCTTGTAAAAAAGATTCCTCTTATTTCAAAATCGACTTTTCAAATGCACGTTTTAGGTGCCTTTTTCATATTAAGCATTTTCAATCCTTTTATGAACATTTGTTTGTATAATTGGAAGCATTTTCGCTACCTGAATAAAGGATGTCGTGCGATTTTAAGCTGGAAATGCGACTTGAAAACAATCATTGTACATGTAAAAATATACATTTAGAGGAACAGGATTAATATAGTTTGTTTACACAAAGGAACATTTTTCCTACTAAATCAAACAAAGTGAATACGGCATTTCGAAATAAAGAAACCCACAGGATCCTCTTAACAATTTTAAATCCTAAATATACAAGATGAAAACGTGTTGCAGCGTAAATAAAGGCCGCAATGGGATGGAACGAAATAGAAGAAAATCATATGATGGAATAACTGTCATACAGAGTCTTACCGGTTAACGTCAATCACTTGCAAACAGACAGTAAAATTAATAGAGGATTTAACATACCTGTTGACCAAGCTCTGATGTTCCTGCATTGTAGTTTTCAATGACTCCTGCAGACTCTCGTTGACTTGTATCTCCTCTTCCAGATCCTCTTCTAACTCGTCCTTCTCATCCAACAATTTCTTCTCGTTGTTCCGCAAATGAAGCAAAATCTGTCCAGTTTCATCAAGGCAATCCTGTAGGTACTCCTTTTCGCTCGTTTCTTTCTCTAATTTATCCTTTAATTCTTCCTCTTTCTCAGCAAGCTTGTCAATAATCTCTTGAGAGTGATCAAGTTGTTCCTGCAGTTCTTCGCATTCCATCTTGCACTGCTTGTTCTTTCTCTCTAAATGCGAAATTTTACTTAAAAGTTCTTCTTTTTCTTCACTGGAAAGCTCCAGGTTTGTCTTCATGCCCTCGATTTCATTTTCCAATTTTTGAACCCTCTCAGAGTCGTCATTGTTTCTCTTTAATTTTTCAGAGAGCATTTCCTTCTCTGCTTTCAGCCTGCGTAGCTCTTCTTCAACTTTAGCAGATGCTTGTAGATTATGCTCCAACAGTTTATTAAAGGTTGTGTTGGAATTCTCCAGTTGAATTTTCACGCGTTGAAATCCAACACGTAACCCCTCTGCGTCTGCTTCGACCCGCTGCACTCGCAAAGAGCTCTTCGCCAACGCAGCTAGCAATTCTTGTTTTTCTTTTCTCCACGAATTGATAATAACTGCCATGGAAGTTTCAAACTCTGTTACTTTAGGTACATTGAAAATGTCTTTCTCTTTATCAGAATTCTTCAGTTTTTCTTTACAGTCATGTAGCTCAATTTCAAGGAACTTTTTATCAGTGCCAAGCATTTTTAAAGTTCCCTCGAGTTGCGTGTTTTCATCGTTTACTTTATGAAGTACCGTGTTCGCGCTTAGCAAGGCTTTGACTGTAGTTGCTCTTGCTTGTTCAACTTCCAGTAACAAATTGCTCAGTCTGCTGTTCTCCATTTTTAAAGCTTCTTCAGTTCCAACACCCTGTTCTCGCAAATTTAATTCAACGTGCCCCTTTTCAGTCACCGGCAGTGATAATTTCGGCGGTTCGTAGTTCAAAATTTCCGACAACTCTCTGTCTATGAAGTCTGATTCCGGGTTATCTACAGTTCCTAAATCACTAGATATATTTTCAATCTCTTCTTTGTATAGGTTCCTTACTTTTTTCGCATTTTCGTCTGTTTTTTCCTCTTTCACGACCGACTTTACAGCCACAGATTTGGCAGAACTAACGATTCGCTTTACGGTTCCCTCAATCCTCGCCGTTTCGCTGGCCTCCTCGTTTGTTTTTCCAAGCTTATTTTCCGACAATTTTTTCGTGTTTAGCCGAAACTGGACACCTTGACCTTGGCAAATAACTTTACTCCTGTCTTCCGTCGATCCGCGTCTGTCTGAGTCCTTCCCTGCCACTGTTTTTCGCCACATTTTGCCGGACGGTGAATTCAAATCTCGACTTACATCCCTGCGAACGTGCCCGTTGACAATGCATTTTTGCGAAGTTCTATTTTCAATTGACTTACGGGCTTGTCCCTTGTTTTCTAATAGAGGATTAGAGTAGCCTAAAGATTTGATTGTTTTCTTCTCTTGATCCTCTCTGTTTATTTGGTCATGGTCAGGGAAGTCGTCATAAAAATAATCTTCACAAACCGCCTGGGATATTTCATTTTCTGATTCACAGTCCCCCGCTGAACCGTCTGAAAAACTTAAACAGCTACTTTCCTCGCCCCTTTCGCGATCAACAATCGCTATCATCCATTTGTTTTCATTCGCTGAACCACCGTCATCCTCCTCCTCACTGCCATCTATAGAAATCTCAACAATGGAATCCGTCTCTGCATCACTGGAAAGATTTGTGTCTTCATTTTTATGATCTCTTTTTTCAATGTAAAATTCTTTTGAAACAGCTTTATTTGATTTTGTTGATTTAACAACCCTGTGATTGTCAACCTTGGCGTTAATTGTACCTGTTTCTTTTGTGATAGACATTTCACGATCACCCGTATCGCAACAACCTTCAACTGGCCCCATTGAGTTAAATTCTTCACTGCACTCCGTAGAATCGCTCTCCACGCTTTTCCACACGGACTCCAGACGATGCGTCCCTACTACCTCCTCTGTGGGAAGTAAATCAGAACTGTTGTTTTCATTCACGTTATCGGAGCAATTAGTCGCCTTGCAATTAAAAATTGGTTCTACTCCATTAACAAATGATATATATCTAGAGACCTGTGGAATTCGCCCAACACCAATTTCAGCACTGCAGAATGACCCTCTGTCATTGTCGTCCATTCCATTATAACCAATTCGTGTATCTTTGATTATATTTTCAGACTTAACATCACTGTTCATATCCTTCGGCCCCCTTTCATTTGGTTTTACACCACTGATTATGTTTTGGCGTGTCAGCCTTATAAATCCATTGGAATTATCCTTTGTTTGACAGTTAATGCCGATACCACGAGTTACCATGGCAATGGGTGGTATATCACTCGAATCTTGTTGGCACTCCATTGTTCCATAACGTCTGAAAGTGGATTCGCCATCAATCGCGATTTCGTGTCTTTCACTCATCCCTGAATCCGTGGATGGTGGTGAATTAATTGGCGCCTCTTCACAATCCTGAACTCCAATCAACCCAGCGCTCAGCGATTTACCCCTAGTTCCGTCTATATTATCTCTAGCTTCACAATTTCTGTCATCATCGTCATTCGTTGATACACCCACCATTCTGATCTCAACCCGACTGACTTTCCGTCTCACCGTCGAATCTTTCAATCCATATGGAGCCTCTTGTCTGGTTGGAGCATTTATATTTTTATCAATGCTATTTTCCATTTCCTTGGCTAAATTAGCTGCACACCCCTCCTTCTTCTCACGCATAATTGCGGCTTTCCTGCTCACAAGATTCCTGCGAAAGCCAAAATCGGATTTAGCATTTGTCACAGTCGCCTCATCCTGCTTGCGTTTTGATGAAAACAAACTTCGGTTATTGGCAGATCTTTTCTTTGCTTTGTCTGACTGTTTTAAAGGGTCTTGATGAGTAGTGTCCACTCCCCGAATGACATCACATGCTACCTGTCGAGTACTTCGAATGTTTTCTTTTTTAACATTGATCTCTTTCAACAAGGCACTTATGTTGCAGTCACCACTCCTGCTAGAGGCAGGATATCGGGGCTTTTCATCAATGCAAACATCACATTCCGGGATTAAACCTGGCCAACACTGCTCCATTTCCCGATACAGACATTGTTCTTCAAAATCCCCTTCAGTGCTGTCTTCAGGATAAAAATTCTCCAGTTCGCGATCGATTTCAATTCTTTCTAAGTAATGGATTAGCGCTGGCTTCGACTCGTTTCGTTCACTTCCATTAACACTGCCGCCTCTTGGCTTGCCAATGTCATCATGTCTGTCAGTGAGACTCTTCGTCAACCTCTTGGCCATAATGTGTTAAGACAACTGCAACCGCTTAATTATATCTCCTCAATATTCATAATTTTATCGCTATATTCATACTGTCATTTAAAGTGAATCGTTGAAGTGAAAATATTCCAACCATCACCCAACAGCTTGTACGGGCTACAGCACAGGTTAAAAGGTCCTACATGTTCGTAGTCGGTTTCAAATTGTGTCATAAAAACACCAATCCTGACTACCCAACGCTTCGAGGACAGCTTTTAAAATATGACTAAAATTATCCGAATGAATCGTGACTTTCTCTAAGTGTAAATATTTATTCAACAATATTAGGATTTGAAACAGGAGCAGTATGTTGCAATGAAACTCAGCCTTCGAAATTCCAACAAAGTTCGCAACTAACTATGCTATATATATAGAAAACTAAAAAATGCGAGTTCGTTCAGTGATTTGCTGACCCACGATTAAATAACAACAAATTCGCATCACCAGCGTCGATTTAATACCATAATTTTATTACCAGGCCACTGCCCTCCCCCTTCTAGTGTTGCCAGTTGTCCAGAATTGGTTCTTTTCAACCACATGCTACAATGTAATTGCAACAAACGATGGATTCACTTCACCGAGCTATCAGTTAATATCCTCTCTCTTGGTTTTAGTTCCTGCCACAGCCGGTAGGATGGTATGCGCAGCGAATCTTTGCAGAAAAAAATATTATGATAAACGACTATTTATTTATCTTTAGACACACCACCTTTCCTTCAAAACTTCATATCAAGGTAACCAACAACAATGCTCCGACAAACTCGGTTTTCTTCAGTTGCTGCTATATTTTTCCAACACTTCCCTACCAAGGATACCTCATCTAATGCCGTCAATAGCGAGGCAAGAACAGATGTTAATTGTCAGTTAATTGTATCCCGAGAGGCTTTCTTTCTTTTCAAGAACTTGCGAATTTTCACATAGCAAATGCATCAAATAATGAAAAGAAAACTGTAGGCCTTTACGTACGTTTGCTTGCAAAACTTGTCAACACGTTTACCAGAAATCAGACTTGCAATGAACTGTTGACAGTTGCAGGCAAAGTTCCTGTTTCTCCTATGAAAGGGGACGAAAAGGGGACTATGATGAACTTCTGTGATTAGGAAGACTTAATAGATACATACCTGGGCTCTAAAACTTTGCAGTGCGGTTTCTTGAGATTGGACACAATCAAGTGGCATTTCAATCAAACAAAAATTACTCCTGATTATAAGTTTTACTAATTTTTCAAAGCCTCTTTTTTATTCTTGTTGTTTTTAATTTTCCTGGGGGCTAGGGGAAAGTAGAATTTAGAAGTGAATATATTTTAAAAAACGTTTTTGCCGTAGATCATTCTAAAAGTGTTAAGGACACATTACGATTTGAACAATAGATACATTTAATTGACAAAGAGACAATGGACAAAGGGCATACTAAGCACTAAACTTGTTATCTCAACTGAAAATCTCAAGGGTTTTTGGTACTTTACCTTTGATTTGCCGTCACTTCAATCGAGAAAATACACTGCATTTTTGCTATACGTGAAAATCTTTCGTGTATTTAAAATCTTTCGATGCTCAACAAGGGTGACTCTATCAACAAAACCCCCCAAGCTCCTATGGCTCCTATGGGATAAAAGACATACAAAACGTATTCAATCAACATGTCATATTGAACATGTCACTTTTGTTCAAAGTATTCTTTGAAAAGTTCAAATGTCTGGGAAATTTCTTCCCCTCTTCGTTTTGGCATATTTTTGCTATTACTATCCTCAGAGCAGCTTGAACAAATTTTAAGAAAAGGAACTTAGTTGCATTATTTTTTCATGAGGAAATCTTTATAAGAACAAGATCCTTAAGGTTCTATAGAATTAAGAGAAAGCTGAGGTTGAGGTGCCGCAAAATTCAAATCGATGATATAATCGATGAGATCAACAAATTTGAAACCAAACATTTTGAAGTCAATATCTTCTGTTAAGGCAATTAATGACAGTTATGCATTACCAACATTAAAACAACAACCCTTCCTTTAAAATTTTGAAGAAATTGAGAACAGCCAACATCAACTTCAATTTACTGGTTCTTATAAAAATGTGTATAGTCAGGCCTGTCGGAACCGTGAGTGGGTGGGCTTGGGGGGCTGGAGCCCCCTAATGATTTTCAGACTGTAGTATATTTCCTTTACAACAGTGTACTGAGTGAGAAGGAATATAATGGGCAGCCCCCCCCCCCACCAATACGTGTTTTATTCTGACGCCCCCCTCCCCCAATACGTGTTTTATTCCGACGGCAGTGAACAAATATTTGAACACACTCTGTTCCAACAATACACTGTTTTAAAATTTAATTACCTATATACCTTCTTCCTTCTGGTCCTGGAAGAAGAATTTTTACCTTTACCTCAAGTGCAGCTCTCTGTGTCGATGATTACACGAATGAGAACAGGGGCACTTTTAAGGTTATGGTTTTCTTGTGACGCAATTGAGAGCCAAAGGAGAACAATAAGGGGGCGAGTGCCCAATTCATCATATGGGTACCATATACACTTTTAATAAAAGGCCGCCTATTAGTTGGGAATCACGATGGACCAACTAGTGGGGTAATTTTAGGGCCTATTGGGGAATACGCCCACTAGTTTCTTTGTTGAATTATCCCTTCACCTTCATGCACATTTACCCTTTTGCCACAGAAATACGTCGATAATATATTAAGTCCATGGGCATTTTTGGTTAGCAAATTTTAAACAAAAATAAGCAATAAAAATAATAGAGATGTAGAAAGCTTGTTAACAGGGCAAGTCTGAAAGACGTGTAACCTTTTTAAAAAATACCTTATTCCTTGTTGAGCTTCGATATTTCATAAGAGTCTCGATTTCAGCCTGGAGATCATCAAAAATTATCTTTAAACAGCTTCCTGAATAAAATTCTATTATAGATGGAGAGTGGAAGATAATCCAAAGTCCTTCGTAGTTTGATTAAACACATTCAACTATGAAATAAAAATGTTGAGCCTGAGCCCAGGGCCCGCACCACAGGGATGTTCAGGGGGGCCATGACCTCCCAACTTCTTGTGAAATAAAAGATTTAAATAAGCTCAGATTCTTTTAGATAGATAAATCTGTAGATAACAACAAAGACATTAAGCCAAACTCCGTAAGTAAAACAGCGCCAGCAAAGTCGTTACAACAGTTGGGGCTAGAGAGGGCTAGAGGAAACTTTCTTTACATTGCTGGCCCCTCCAGTTTAGGGTCATTAGTGCGGGCTCTGGAGCCTATATGTTTTCTTGTATTTAAGAAGATTTCAAGTTCTAATTTCAAGACTTCTTTTTTCTATGTTTTATGCAATCAACAACAAACTATCTTACGTTGTTACGTACAAACTAAAGTTATCTTTGAACATTCAATACAAATCGTCACATTAGGCCTACGTATTCCATCTTGGAGTAAAAATTGATCTTTCAAGAAAACATGACTTGCTGATATTTTCGTCAGTAAAACGAAGAAGCAATTTAAATTAGACTGAATGCGAGCACTCCCCTCTAACTTTCACTCCGCTGTCAATTCAAACCATTTTTCTCCATTTTATTCTAAGGTTTGTTCAGTTTTAATGTAACAACTATTTTTGTTATAAAATGTGTGATTAATATTGACATCCCCAGCTAGGTCAACTCTTGTCATTTGCAGGGTAGACTTAACCCATAGAGATAAAACACACCCTTTTCCGTTTGTTTCAAGTACCATTTCAGCGCAGGTCATAAGGAGGGCATGCGGTTTTAAGGCGAACAGTTTTCCCACAATTTCCCACAATAAAGCTTAGGAACCCACTTCGAGGTATATTTGATCAGGACTTATCTTGAAATGCGGTTTCTTGATTACATAAAGACAGTGAAATTGCAATGTTAACGTGCATCGTTAAGATTAGGCAAATCTTGTAAAAATACACAGACATTTTGAGGTAAGGCAAAGTGAACGTACTGCGGACAGCTAAGTCATAACAAAGTGAGGCAAGCATTTAGGTCAAATCACCCCATGATATATAAGCAATGGAATTGTCTAGTTTCCATACTACTCGACTTGATAGTCATAAATAAGCATGATTAATAGTCATAAATTAGTATGATTATTTTTTAAAGTAAAGTAAAGGGTTAGGGTTAGGGTTAGGGTAAGGGTTGAGATTAGGTTTAGGGTTAGGTTTAGTGTAAACTAATTACGTCATCAGGTCGAGCAGTATGGAAACTAGACAGCTCCCAAGCAATAGCGATATTGTAAGACACGTCGTCATAATGATGAAAACGGGGGGCATGTACTTTTGGTAGGCATTGTGTATTTCATATATTGAAAAAATCCCTAACCCTAACAAAAATCATATAATTATAAACCCTTGACCAGATTACTTTTTCACATGAATCACGTCTTTATAATTCTATATCCATGAAAAGCAACATTAAAGTTATCACATAGACATTTTAGAGCTGTTGTATGGTTAGGTTTTAAAATAGGATGAGGCGATTCAGCAGAAATGGTGTCCTGAACCAGTCCCTGGGCAACTACAATCAATACCTTAGATAAGAAGACATCGTTTTGCTCTCCATGGAATTTGCATCAACATCAAAAACAACTGATCAGCAAGTTTGCTAGTAGCCTCTTCTTGAAATTGCAAACACAACCGAGATCATCTGCAATCATCCTATGATGCTACTTTTACAATGTTCAAGTATCTACAGACAAATACCCTCGGAGGTTGTTCTTCCATAGTAAAGGTAGCAGGGGAAGAGCAGCGAGCAAGGGTTTACTTTTTTGGACTTCTAGTCTAGCAAAGGGTGTACTTTATTGCAATTTTTTTCCAGCCAAGGACTAGCCAAGGGTATAGTTTTTGACAATATTGGTACTTTGACAATATTTTATTCTTAATAAAGTCTTGGAAAGTAGGAATTTCATCGTGACAACTCATTTTTGTCGATAAAAACTAGTTAGTGAAACAACTTTTGTCGGAATAATTTTAGCCAGCGGAACCACTTCGAATATGCTCGCGGGCTACCCCTTTCCATAATTTAATCAAGAGCCCCCCCCCCCCCCCAGTGCAAATTCCCTACCCAAAAAATGTACATTAAGTCTATTTCTTGACCAATTAGAAGAGTCTTTGAAAGCAATTCTTTTATCTCTCAGCTGGCGGGTTTTATCTAAATATCCAAGTATATAGGCCAAGATGGCCCTTAACTTGCAACGTGAACAAAACTCTTTTAAATTCTACTAACAATTCATTATTAATCTAATAGCATACAACGAATGAAATATAAACGTATTTAATTGTGAAAGAACTATAAAACTGCAATTCAAAAAAAAAGAAATTTGATTCAAACTATTAATGAAATATATAAAGTGGAAAAGATCAGAAGCAAAAGTTGAACCAACACTGTATCACTTGGGTTGTTGTTGCAATAGAGTGTCCCAATAGGTTTGTTACACGAGGATCTTCTTGGCACATAATCCATAAATGTTAATTGTTTTCAGTAAGAAATCTGAAGTTTAGGAATATTCTGCTTATCTCATAAAAAAATTGTGCCGCAAATATTCAGAGGACTTGCATTACAAAGCGAACTATAAAACTGAAATCCAAAGATATCAATTACATGTGGGAGCAACACAAATTGGAATCACTTAGAACATTTACCAAAGTCTTTTTGTGGGTATTTCGTTATTATATCTCTTTAACCTCTAAACAACAAGGAGGACGTCAAACATAGCTTGTTATACTTCTCTTCCATATAAATCGACCAACATGTCATAGAAAATCAATTTAAATGCAATCTTTCTTCCTTTCAATTACAAAACCAACTGATAACAAATATTTCGTTAATATTAAATTGGCAAGAAAATCAGCTACCTTGAATTCTTCTTACTTTTAAATAGAACAAATTTCGGGCTTATCTTATTGCCGCAAATAAAAATCAGGAATTGTTGAGCCAATATGTAATACTTGGTGCATTCCTAAAAGAGCATGGACAGAATTGTTTAAGAAACGGTCTTAAAAATGACACTTATTCTTTTGGAGTTTACAATAATCTACGTTAGTTAAAAAGAGTACTAAAAAGAGCTTCATGATCTGAACCATATTATTGGTGGTTTCTGGAGACTTGGCTCCCTTCCAGTTTTTAAATTAATTAAACATACAGCAAAAGGTATCTCCTGTAGTAGTCGCTACTTGTAGATAGACAAAACGTTTTGGCGTATATGACATCAGCATAATATTAGTCCATAACACATTCATTTGATTCACGGCTCAACCAAACTTATCGAAATTTATTCATCCTTCCGCAAGGGACAATCAAAGCTCAAAAACAATGGCGAACAAATGGTCAAGGAGGAAAGCCATTAAGACAAAAGAAATTTCAGAACCACGTCCAACATCTGCCTTGTTTCCTTGCTTTTCTAGGAAGGCTACCAAAGCTTGAGGACATTTTCATCAAAAGTATTAGCATCTTCTGGGCTCTCTTATCAAATACCCTGATACCAAAGTTCAATGGCTTAAATCATAAATAATATCATAAGGGAGATAGGTAATAGCAATTCATAACAAATCATTTCAGCGTCTTTTTCTGCTCTTGTTGGATTAATAAACTCTAACTTTGGCTTCTACACGAAAGGTAAACGGCTGGACTCTTGCTAAGCTCTTATTCTGGCTTCTACAATACCGAAAACAGCTAGATTCTTGCTAAGCTCGTACTCTGGTTTCTATACGGAAGAAGAACAGCTAGATTCTTGCTAAGCTCTTACTCTGGTTTCTAGAATAACGAAGAACAGCTAGATTCTTGCTAAGTGCTTACTCTGGTTTCTATACGCAAGAAGAACAGCTAGATTCTTGCTAAGCTCGTACTCTGGTTTCTATACGGAAGAAGAACAGCTAGATTCTTGCTAAGCTTTTACTCTGGTTTCTATACGGAAGAAAACAGCTAGACTCTTGCTAAGCTCTTACTCTGGTTTCTACAATAACGAAAAACAGCTAGATTCTTGCTAAGCGCTTACTCTGGTTTCTATACGGAAGAAAAACAGCTAGATTCTTGCTAAGCTTTTACTCTGGTTTCTATACGGAAGAAAACAGCTAGACTCTTGCTAAGCTCTTACTCTGGTTTCTACAATAACGAAAAACAGCTAGATTCTTGCTAAGCGCTTACTCTGGTTTCTATACGGAAGAAAAACAGCTAGATTCTTGCTAAGCCTTTACTCTGGTTTCTACAATAACGAAAAACAGCTAGACTCTTGCTAAGCTCGTACTCTGGTTTCTATACGGAAGAAGAACAGCTAGATTCTTGCTAAGCGCTTACTCTGGTTTCTATACGGAAGAAAAACAGCTAGATTCTTGCTAAGCTTTTACTCTGGTTTCTACAATAACGAAAAACAGCTAGACTCTTGCTAAGCTCTTACTCTGGTTTCTATACGGAAGAAGAACAGCTAGATTCTTGCTAAGCTCTTACTCTGGTTTCTATACGGAAGAAAACAGCTAGACTCTTGCTAAGCTCTTACTCTGGTTTCTACAATAACGAAAAACAGCTAGATTCTTGCTAAGCGCTTACTCTGGTTTCTATACGGAAGAAAAACAGCTAGATTCTTGCTAAGCCTTTACTCTGGTTTCTACAATAACGAAAAACAGCTAGACTCTTGCTAAGCTCGTACTCTGGTTTCTATACGGAAGAAGAACAGCTAGATTCTTGCTAAGCGCTTACTCTGGTTTCTATACGGAAGAAAAACAGCTAGATTCTTGCTAAGCTTTTACTCTGGTTTCTACAATAACGAAAAACAGCTAGACTCTTGCTAAGCTCTTACTCTGGTTTCTATACGGAAGAAGAACAGCTAGATTCTTGCTAAGCTCTTACTCTGGTTTCTATACGGAAGAAGAACAGCTAGATTCTTGCTAAGCTTTTACTCTGGTTTCTATACGGAAGAAGAACAGCTAGATTCTTGCTAAGCGCTTACTCTGGTTTCTATACGGAAGAAGAACAGCTAGATTCTTGCTAAGCGCTTACTCTGGTTTCTATACGGAAGAAGAACAGCTAGATTCTTGCTAAGCGCTTACTCTGGTTTCTATACGGAAGAAGAACAGCTAGATTCTTGCTAAGCGCTTACTCTGGTTTCTATACGGAAGAAGAACAGCTAGATTCTTGCTAAGCTCTTACTCTGGTTTCTATACGGAAGAAGAACAGCTAGATTCTTGCTAAGCTTTTACTCTGGTTTCTATACGGAAGAAGAACAGCTAGATTCTTGCTAAGCGCTTACTCTGGTTTCTATACGGAAGAAGAACAGCTAGATTCTTGCTAAGCGCTTACTCTGGTTTCTATACGGAAGAAGAACAGCTAGATTCTTGCTAAGCGCTTACTCTGGTTTCTATACGGAAGAAGAACAGCTAGATTCTTGCTAAGCTTTTACTCTGGTTTCTATACGGAAGAAGAACAGCTAGATTCTTGCTAAGCGCTTACTCTGGTTTCTATACGGAAGAAGAACAGCTAGATTCTTGCTAAGCTTTTACTCTGGTTTCTATACGGAAGAAGAACAGCTAGATTCTTGCTAAGCGCTTACTCTGGTTTCTATACGGAAGAAGAACAGCTAGATTCTTGCTAAGCGCTTACTCTGGTTTTTATACGGAAGAAGAACAGCTAGATTCTTGCTAAGCTTTTACTCTGGTTTCTATACGGAAGAAGAACAGCTAGATTCTTGCTAAGCGCTTACTCTGGTTTCTATACGGAAGAAGAACAGCTAGATTCTTGCTAAGCGCTTACTCTGGTTTCTATACGGAAGAAGAACAGCTAGATTCTTGCTAAGCGCTTACTCTGGTTTCTATACGGAAGAAGAACAGGT
Source organism: Rhopilema esculentum (assembly GCF_057945365.1). NCBI lineage: Eukaryota > Metazoa > Cnidaria > Scyphozoa > Rhizostomeae > Rhizostomatidae > Rhopilema > Rhopilema esculentum. The sequence continues at coordinate 8,884,973 of NC_142821.1, forward strand.
AGATTCTTGCTAAGCTCTTACTCTGGTTTCTATACGGAAGAAGAACAGCTAGATTCTTGCTAAGCGCTTACTCTGGTTTCTATACGGAAGAAGAACAGCTAGATCTTGCTAAGCGCTTACTCTGGTTTCTATACGGAAGAAAAACAGCTAGATTCTTGCTAAGCTCTTACTCTGGTTTCTAGAATAACGAAGAACAGCTAGATTCTTGCTAAGTGCTTACTCTGGTTTCTATACGCAAGAAGAACAGCTAGATTCTTGCTAAGCTCGTACTCTGGTTTCTATACGGAAGAAAAACAGCTAGATTCTTGCTAAGCTTTTACTCTGGTTTCTATACGGAAGAAAACAGCTAGACTCTTGCTAAGCTCTTACTCTGGTTTCTACAATAACGAAAAACAGCTAGATTCTTGCTAAGCGCTTACTCTGGTTTCTATACGGAAGAAAAACAGCTAGATTCTTGCTAAGCTTTTACTCTGGTTTCTATACGGAAGAAGAACAGCTAGATTCTTGCTAAGCTTTTACTCTGGTTTCTACAATAACGAAAAACAGCTAGACTCTTGCTAAGCTCGTACTCTGGTTTCTATACGGAAGAAGAACAGCTAGATTCTTGCTAAGCGCTTACTCTGGTTTCTATACGGAAGAAAAACAGCTAGATTCTTGCTAAGCTTTTACTCTGGTTTCTACAATAACGAAAAACAGCTAGACTCTTGCTAAGCTCGTACTCTGGTTTCTATACGGAAGAAGAACAGCTAGATTCTTGCTAAGCGCTTACTCTGGTTTCTATACGGAAGAAAAACAGCTAGATTCTTGCTAAGCTTTTACTCTGGTTTCTACAATAACGAAAAACAGCTAGACTCTTGCTAAGCTCTTACTCTGGTTTCTATACGGAAGAAGAACAGCTAGATTCTTGCTAAGCTCTTACTCTGGTTTCTATACGGAAGAAGAACAGCTAGATTCTTGCTAAGCGCTTACTCTGGTTTCTATACGGAAGAAAAACAGCTAGATTCTTGCTAAGCGCTTACTCTGGTTTCTATACGGAAGAGGAACAGCTAGACATTGGATATGTGCAACTATGGGTGAAGTTTGATGTATTCCTCTCTTTAAGTTTCTTTTCTTCTGTTTTTCTCCATGCGCATGAGTCGTAGTAATCACATCGCCCGCATTTCCAAGCTTCTTCGATGTCCACCCCAACCGGCTCTCTCCTTCCCAAAATATAGTCTAATTGATGATATATGGTGCTACGTAACCACATCTCGTCGTACTGATACTTGTTAAAACCAATATTGGAATGGTCCCTTTGATAGCAATATTCTATGACAGCACTGCCAAGTTCTGGGAACTTAACAAATCTCAAGAAACCGTCAAAGATTTTGAAAACTTCGTTCAACGTTGAGCATGGACCTAAAAGTTCGTTGGCATACATTTGCAAATTATAATTCAACACTAGATTCCAATTCAAAGGCACGTGCTTTTTCAGGGCTTGTAGACCACATTTACGAAACAACAAATCGTGTACGAGCTTTCTGTATATCATGGCCTGTAGCTTGTCCTTTGTTTGTTGTGCCTTTGCAGGCATTTTCTTTATTGTTCTTGTTTTGAGTTCATGAATTTCTAGTCTTTTGTTCCCATCCAGCTTGATTTCATCAATAACTCCATTTACAAACAATTCGTCTTCCCATACATTCCCAAAGATTGACAGCTCCCTGACAGTCGCCCCTTCAATCAGCCACGAAAGCTGCTGGTACATTTCTAACATCCTCAGTGCCCAGTAATCTTCGTTGGTTCGGCACTCAATATCAAATATTTCATGGACTTCTAGTTCTGCGTGGAAATAAAGAGGGTAATGATTTTGATAAGTAACAACAGGCTAGATTCATACTTGTTAAATTCTCCGCTCAATAAGGATGTGCTAAAATTTATCTCTGGCTAATGCAATGCTTTATAAACTAACAGCAATTATTGAAAAATAAATTAATCTGATGATGTGGAACAATGTGCTTTTAAAATTCTTATCGTCGATCTCCTAAAAAATTGGATTCCTGCAGATTTGCAGCCCTGCTGAAATTTAATTTAATTTCTATAACACTGTGTTAGCTGGCCATCAAACCCTTAGTTGATACATTTTTTAAGTACTCTTCATTTGACATAAAAAGATTTTAATTAACACGTGCCACTGCTCTAGCTTTTTTACATTGCAAAAAAAACAGGTTAAAATCAATATCATCTGAAAAAAATACAGACAAATTTCTGTGGAAAAAGAGCCATGAAACACCATAAAAACCAAATATCATTCAGAAACTCAAGCTAAAAAAATTTGAAACTTCCTTGCAACGCATCAAAAATAGCTGCCTGCCAAATTCTAGATTTTTTTCTAAAGTTTTGGAGGGATTTCTAGATAAAAAGCACATTTTAGAGAAAGATGGAAATATTTTTGTTCATGTAGGGGTGGGCCTCCTTCAAGGCCCTACTTACAGGAAGATTCTCTTTGCAGAGGGAGTTATTGAGAGGAGCTTTAGGGGTGCTTAAAAGATGGGGTGGCACAGAGTTTATATGATATCAATTTCTAAAGAGATTAGGAATCTTCGTCTGTGGCAGGAAAATTCAGGCAAGACAAAAAAATTGTGCTCTTCAGGGCTTCCAAAAGGGAAGTGACTTGAATGTTAAATGTGATTTAAAAACTTGTATTTTGTATTTGTTGCTACCTGGCATCCAAAGGTAGCTATGTTTATAGAGCAGTGTCCCGGTCCTTCCTCTCGATGTGATCACACCTCATGATTCCCATGCCTAGAATTACAGAGAGCTGGCGACTCTCTCCACTCTGAGGGAAAGTTCAGTCAGTGAGAGATTCAAACCACGGACTCTTGGGTCTGTAGTCAGCACCTCTAACAACTGAGCCATCCACGCACCAAAATATGAACTACATACAAACAAATTAATAACTGTACTGACTAATAATAACTGTACACTGTATTAATATAATAATTAATAACATGCAAAAATGATTGAAATAACTGTACTTTCCTCTTGCTAGATGGATTGCAGAGCCAATACTCTGAATTGCCAGAGGAGGTTTTGCCAATGGTTGTGTATAACTGTATTCAAACTGTTGTTCACACCAGAACTGATGAACCAAATCAGATACACTAAGACCAGATCTGCTCCCTTTGATGAAATCTATTGGTTTTTTGCCCTTTGTTGGAGTACACTGTTGGGCATTGTTTTCTGCTGAAAAATGCATTGGTGAGTTGTGATAATTACAATACATATCTTATAAAATGAAGAAATAAATGCATATGTAAAATTTAACCAAAATTTGAAAATGTTTTTGACATTCCTCATATACATATTTTGGAATGATATGATAATCGAATTGAATGTAAACTTTAAGTTGCAACTTAAGGTGATCATGCTCTACAAAAGTTATTTGCTGACAAACATCATAAGATACTTTTGAATATGCTAAATCAGCTAAATTGATGCAAAATTTTAGCTTTCTAATGTATTACTGTTATTTTACTTTGATTCATAAAGTTTAGAACCAAATTATGATGATTTCAGGGGGAAAGAACATTTGCATATGTGGCCATGTCTCAGCCAACTTGTACTACATTTAACAGATTCTGCACATTAAGATTTCCAATGATGTCACTTTGACTCACTGTAACTTTTCACATTAAGACTTTTATGCATTGGATGCATAAAATGAAAGAACCAATATTGCAGGGGAGGGGGAGAACAATATCGCAATTGCACTTTACAGCAACAAATTCTTGTAAACTATAAGGAAAATTTTGGAAACAGAGTAAAATGAGGTCTGATCGTACAAAAATATGAAATTTCCTGTAGACCCTTATTTCAACATGGAGAAGCTGATTCTATAATTCTTTGATAGAACTGTTCAACATGGAGATTCTATAATTTCAACATGTCAAGTATTGAAATTAAACAATTAATCATGATGTTATCAAGCTAAGCTCTAGACCTAAGACTACTGTCTTTTAAAATCATGCTTCAAAACATTCTTCCCTCCATTCAAAAACTGCATTATTACACAAATTAAAATTCTCAAGAAAGTATTTCAAAGATCTGGCTTTCATGATAAAAAATTCCTATGGAACTCATCTTCAAATTTTATAGGCCTAAACTAACAAAACATTTGCTAGTTGTAGCACTGAGCCATATATTGGTTAGTATTTCTATCTGTTTGTTCATTTCGTTATCACCTTTCGCAGTTGTTTCATTTGCTTCAATGGATTCTTCAGACATTTCTAACAAAAACTGATCGTCGTCTGAATCCATCACAGGGAGTTCATCTTCCTCTACCAACCTATCCATTGTTTATGTATCTCTCAAAGTTGCTCAGAGTTATTTCCTTACTTCTTTCAATGGCTATTGCGATTGTATAGAGAGCTATCCGTCCGTATTTCTGTATTTCACATCGTTTAAGGTCATTTGCAATCGTTTGAGTGTCTTTAACATCAATTAAACACAACTTCAACAACATCAACAAGACAACACAACAACATTAACTTTTTTTCACTTTCGATCAGCTGACTTTTTCAAAAAAGTTTATCATATACAACTTATAAAGAGTAAATCATTTTCAACCAAAAAAGATTTTCAGATGATGCAAGCTATGACAGGGGCGGATCCAGAGCCAATTTGAAGGAGGGCAGTCGATAGTAGGGGCGCTGAAATCTGTGACGAGAGTACGCTGTATACAACAATTTCAGATCTATTTTCAGAATAAATAACATAAATTTGAGGTAATCCTTGAAGCATATTAGCCTATCGGTCTCAGATACTATTTCACCTGATTCTCATTCTTCAAAAGGGGCGAAAAATTTCCAAAAAAAGGGGCGCCAGATTTGCTTCAACTCGTTGAGGGAGGGGCAGCTGCCCCTAGTTGCCCCCCTTTAATCCACTGAGCTATGAGGATTCTTGGTAGTTATAAAACGCATTCACTCGTATTGAGAAGCATGAACTGCTTAGTTTCCTTTTTATTCTGGTCTGGAAGGATTAAATTAGAAGCTGGATAGCTCTTTTAACGATCAACAAAATGCAGATAAATTCACCTTTCCAAGAAGATTCACAAACTTGAAACAGAAATTGGCTTATACTGAAATAGAGTTTGTCAACAACAACAGTATGACAAAACAGCAAAGCAGCTATCTATTTTAGATAGTATTTTATGTTGTCCAAATTTTCCCTCTTTGCGATATCTTTTACTTTTTTGCCTGCCTCTGAATCAGCGTAATCAATGACGATGAAATTGACGGTTTTATTGAATTGTCTTGCATTTTTTCGGCATGTTTTGGCTGCAGGGCTGATTCTGGTATTGCACCACGATGCAAGATCATGAATACACAAGCCATATGTCAGGTAGAGATCAAGCCTTATAAGTGATCTTCCTTTTTTTGCCTCTGTGAAGCAGTTCTCGGCAACTTTATCAGCAAGATTTATGCAGCGATTCGACGCTATGAATGACATTGAATGCCATGTGTACCCCACGTAATGTTGCCAGAAAAGCCATGGCTCTGTAGCTGATTTTGATAGTTCAGTATGCATGATAATGTAGATTCTTTGATTGTTTGTGACTGCTCTACCAAGAGTTGCGTAGTAATTCGTTTGGACAGAAAGTTCCTTCGAGCTTAGCCGCTGCTGAGTTGGCTCCCATCGAGCTTTTATTTTGTTTATGATGTCTTTTCCTAGACATGAATAAATAAGAAACATGCAACAGTAGTAGCGCCAGTTACTGCAGAGTGGGAGGACGAGACGAATGAGACAACACTCTTTTTACCTCATTTCAGTGCTTCATACCTGGTGTAATTTTCTTAGACAAATCTTAAAAAATGTGACTCACCCCTGCCTTATTCATTTCTATCAATTACTAGAAGAATTATGTGAACGATGTTTGACGAAAGTGTGGGGATTATTACCCCTATACTACCCCTTGACACCACCACAGATTGATAGAACACAAGCTTTTCTTCCTACAGGTCAGTATTCTAGCAATTTTCAAATCCTACACGACACATTTTGTTTCCAAAGAGTAAATCATTTTTTAAAGAGATGCTTGCAAAACACTGCTTATACCTCTTATGGTAAGCAAGAAACCAGAGTCCTGATGTCAATTAGAAACTCTCTCGATTCAATTACTTCAGCAACCTATTTATAATGTAAATTTCGAGTGCATTTTGATTACCTTTAAACAAATAGTTTCTCTAAACTATAGAAATTATTATAGAACAATACATATTTTTTACTTCACGACGATTTCAATGACTTCTTGGTTAGTTTTAGCAAAATTTTAAAATTCTGTCTTTGGCAAAAGAAAGTTTGGTGAAATGAATCTTTTCTGAAATTACGATAGTGGACTGGAAAGTTCCAAAAGATGTTTAATAACAAGCAACTAGTGTAAACTAACGGTCATCTTGATATGTCACCATTTTCCTTCACTCTGAAAACCCTGAATATTTCTTGAATCATTTCTTTCTACAATATGCGTATGATCTATCAGTTATGCAATAATAATGAATATGCAATAATAAAATAATAACAGTAATAATGTAAGAAAGCCTACCGATTTTTCCAGGTTGCTCTGATTTATCGTAGTCTCTATTGAAATGAAGAACGACAACTTCCTTTCTATTCTTATTCATCCATGCATCGACTTGATCGAGCATTTTCGCGATTGAGCCACCATATGCTGCCATGTGGCAAGTATAGGCAGCATTTTCGTAGCTATTCCAACACGCATCGATGTCAAAGTACCTGCCAAGTAACATAGGAAATTTATCTTAAGCACTTGCTAGATAGCTAGAAAAATATATTCATCAATACAGGGACATATAATCAAGAGAGCAGCGAAAGGTTAAGAGCGCTGGTCCTTGTTGTTTCCAAAGCCTATTTCACCCGATTTGGTATCAATTTTGATGATTTATTCGACTCTAGGGGGCTATAACTTAGAACACCTCACCCCCAAGTCCTGTATGCCGAAGTTGCCATTGGCGCTGGGTTGGGATCACTTTGCAAATTCCTCTAATCAATCGATATTACGGTATTTCTTCAAAGGATCAAATTGGCTATCGCTGGTTGCTAACGGTTGGTTGCTAAGCTTTCTTTCATTCTGTAAGTAACTGTGCTTAGTAATCCCTTACATATGCCTTTAGCTTTAGCTTAGGTGCTATGTCTTTACCATAGAAGACATATATAAATTTGAATATGGGAAATAAGATCAAAGAAATCGGCCATTGTCTAAGTTGCACAGCGAGTAACAGCTTGGCTTAGGAAATAGATCGAGAAACCTGATCCAGAATAACTTGGTGCCAACACAAATTGACTAAGTTTCGTTTTTTTCTATTGCCTAAACTTGGCTCACAAGGTCTATTAGCTAACAACAAATTTCTCAGAAACATAACAAAAAAAAAGAGAAATCGCTAGCGATGTGGAAGGGAAAGAAACTGACGAAAAGAAAATTTTTGAGGACACGAGAAAGAAAGAATGGACAGATGTGTTCTATAAAAGTAACATCAAGAAAACCTCAAAATTTGATTGTATCGATAATCCATTCCTACTAAGAAAGACAATCTAGACGCAATTACAAATTCTATTTAAACTATTTTTGACCAGTGCAGTTTCAAAGTTTTAAAATCCAGATTTTTTGTTAAAAGCATCTTTTTCCGAAATATTTAAGATCAGATGTTACAAAACAATATCCTAAGTGTACAAATTGCTTAATTTGCTTTTATTTTAGTTTACAGTTCTTCTGCTTTTATTAAAATTGTACATATTGATTAAACAAAGCTTAAATATATTGCCTCGGATTTTCCTTCAGTCAAAATCGATTGACTGAAGCCCCTCCACTTTCAAATAGGTTTCGCCGGTCCTGCTCTTAGAGAAAGAAAAGCTGTCAGGAAGGAATCTATTGAGCGTTCCCTAGTTAAAGAAGCGATCTATGTAAACATGTATTGCTGTTGGCATTAACCTTTGACGCTTTCTGTTTAGACATATATTCTGAATATCTTCAGTAATTGCTGATCATAGAACAATTGTTTCTCAAAGCTACCTTGCGTAGTTATTCTTTGAATACACGGCATTAATCATCGATGAAACGATCTGCTTTTAATTCAGGGATATAGGAACCAAAGTTTACACTGCAAGAGCAATGCAAATAAAAAATTCATAGACAAAAACACTTTTTGCGGTACTAAAACATTTTAAACTGATACACAAAAATTAATGAAAAAGATTACTCTCCATGGTATACCTATAGAGCCTCCTCGTAGTTTTTAAGAGCTGCAGCTTCAAAAATTAGGTCCAAAGGGGCACAATGGTAAAAGGTGACTTTTTAGTAAATATCCAGACGTATCCATTTTACCAACTTTCACCGCTTGAAAGAATTAATGACTAGGTTCATCAGCGAGGACTGATTGGAGAGGATTTCAACTAATGAAGGAAAATCTAGCCTACCTACCTCTTTCTCGAAAGAAATCGCGTTTTCAGGAGATTGGCACTTTGTTGAAAATTCTGGCCATGTGTTCCACAATCTCTCATTTTTATTATTTCCATGAGCCCTGTCAATGCCCCAGTAACAGATTTATGTCTTGTTTTCAAAATTTGGCTGAAAGTTTCTAAGTTACAGAGAGAGTCATACTCAAGAACAATTCTTTCTCGTTCACATTAGCCTACTAGAATTTGATGGCGTAGTATAGTATAAAAATCGATTATAGGCTTCTTAAACCAAATACATCAGTATTGTTTTTGAAATCATGATTTTCATTAATATTATAAAAACAGGTCTTGAACCCACTTCCCACCATTTCTCAAGAAATATCCTAGTTCAAGCAGGCTCCCTAAAAATTCATCCTTGGGCAGACCCCCTTCATTTTCATGGTTGGCTACGAGCTCGGTAACTGTTGATAAATGTACTTGTGCGCGTTTTATGGTTAATGATTATTGTGCACTCTTGGTAAAACAGTTTGTTCTAAAGCCATGGCAGGCAGCAGGTGGAGGAAATCTCTATGTGTAGCAATTATGTAACTGTTAATATTTCTACTCAATAAGGCAATGCGAATTCATTTTACGGTACCATGGATATAGCAAAATGCATATTGAACAACTAATGCTTTAGATAATATTTTAAGTATTATAGAATCTATGAAAGACAATACAGTCCAATACAAGATACATTTATTGGTTCAAAAGTTACCTTGGAGAGATATGCTTTTACTTCAAAGGAACAGAAGACAAACAAGTTACTGGTTAAGTTACATTCGCACAATTCCTGCGCAAATTAAACTTTCTTGACGAAGAGTACACTCATTTTTTTATAAGAAACTGGCTACATGAAACGAATACTGGACAGTCAGAAAATTTAAGAAACTTCAGTACTCGAAGCAAAAAAATAAAGAAACTATTAAATCGTGATAAAACTGAGAACAACGAAATTTTGTAAAACCCAAGAGCACGATTGCCCTGTTGGCCTAGAACTTAAGACGCACGGGATAAAAGTATACTTCCCACATCTAAATACAGCATCAGAATGGAAGCGTCAGAACATTTCATAACATCATTCATGACATCATCATTAAAAAATTCTTAAGAAACAATGAGTATTGAAATTTCCAGAACATCAAAAAACTGGAGTAATCAACATCGACCTTTGTTTCTTATAAAAAAATTTAGTGTATCTCGTTAAACCTTTACATCAACTGGGAACCATTGGGCAAATTATCCAGCATTTAATTAAGGGAGAAAAAGTTGGTAGTCTTATTTATGAACTGCAGAGCTATTCACCAACGTACCTGATTCCTAAGTCCAACTGCCCGGTTATACTGGACCCTTGATTACGGTAGAAGCAACTTAGGGCCTTAACTCCACTGCCGTACCAAAGATGTCCATCGAACCCGGCACCAGAATTGTGTGTACCTGCCAAAGTTACTTGGTTAAGTCTCAATTGACAAAGGCCAGCCAGCCCGTTGCATGTTTGCTCACAAGCAGCAGAAACGACAAATATGAGAAAAATTACTGTTTTAAAAATAGCGATATTGTCTGTTTGAATCATTTTAACATCAAGCTCGTAGAAAAATGACTCTGACAATGTAAAGCAACACTTTATAGAATACCTTGATTTTATTTATAAACAGTTAAGGGTTCTCTTCAAACACTGGTAACGCTGAGTGACCATCGTGCGTATGATTACCTGAACCCGTAACGAATTATCGTGGTCATCTCGCCAAATACAGCTGGAAATCACTGATCACTAAATTGTGAAATACTCAGTAATCACTGGGTATTTCGCAATTTAGGGCAAGAGTTCTTGTTACGAATTTGTTTAGCGTGAAAGCTGCATCTACTTATTGAAAACTTGCAGCACCAATGTCTTTTTAAGGCAACCTCTTCAAAATTTGGTACCGTTTTAAAGGACTTGTTTGATAAATAAGAAAGTTTGAATGAAAAACGCTTACTTTTCAATAGAATTGTCTCAGTGATGAGTAACTACAAGCGAATGTATCAACTCTAAATTAACAAGTCTTTGAAGGGGCTCTCGTAGTATGCGTCCTCGTCTTTTCTTTCCACTATTTTGTCTAGTCTAGTCTAGTATACCTCATTTTTCTATCATTTCTACTTGCTTATCTATGTCACCTTTATCTACCAATTCTTGGAAGATCAAATATGATGAATCTTGCGGATAAAATCTGGTTGTTAAGGAAGTCTACAGCTCTACGTTTCAATAGACCTCGTTCTCACTATCAATAATTATAAAAACATACGAGTTTAGGTAGGTCTTGCTCCTGACCATAAAGGATAAGCAACCGCTATACTTAGCTCGATTCCCTGGGCAAGATTAATTTTCCTTAATGGCTATTATATATTTGCATGCTGATTGGCCAAGTATCACAAAAAGAAAAGCTACATAGAATATGTTCGGTTACTTCACAGTTAACCATGCTTTCTAACAATAACGAGGTAATGAACCAAACTGTTCAATATGGCTTCTTCATTTTAGATTATAGTTATTATATAGTTATTTTTATAACTATAACTCATTGTTATAGTTATTTAACGCTAATGCATATTTTTATTCTCTTTAATTATTTCATCAAAATATTTACTTCTTCATAAGGCCTCACTGATGATGACTGATCACCGAAGACTAAAATTGGATCTTCACAAGGGTCTTCCTTGTTTCAAGCGACCGCAATGGCTTTTTCTTATCAGAAAGCAGAGACAAAACACCAATGAAGTCAAATTTGATGACACACCAACATAACACATGGTATGTTAATACTTACTAACCCTAACATGTATCTGCTGTATTTTGATACACAAAATTTAGTTTCAGAGGCCCTACTGAACAAAATTCAAACAAACTTTAATTTATTACAATAGTAATATTTACAGCTATTAGAACAATAGCATATTACAAAAATAGCCATCATGCTCTTATTTGCCAACAAAATTAATAAACAAAGCCTCTAAAAATTAAGATCTAACTGCAACTCAGAACTATAACAAGCTTCGCACGCGTTACTATTGGCTATCAGCTATTTTTTTCATAGAAAAGCAAATATGCATTACTTGATAGTACGGATTGTTTCGATGCGGGCTTCGTGTATTCATCTGAAGAGTAGACCCAGTTGTCCTCGGTTTTAACAGCTCGTCTATATGTAACAAAATGCCCACTGGAAGTATCTCCAATATGAACGACAACTGCATTCAGCCGGTAACATGACCTGCAAAGAAAGACTCCCAAAAGTAATGAAGAATCCCAAAAGAAAGGCAGAAGAGACCGGCCTCACCATTACAGGGTTCATTTCGTTGGTAAGGGTCTGAAATACTTCCGAAATCCAATAGGCTGATGAAGCGGTGGGTTAAAGCTAAATAAAAGAAAGTAAGGGTATATGGAAGGCACAGAGAGGGTAATGGCAGCAAAACTTGTGAAACATCAAATTAAATTAATATTATTAAGTGAGCCATTGTCTTCAGAAAATATGCTCTGGAATCTTACTTCGAGGAATATGAGTCTCTGGAAGCTTGCTCCAAATGAAAGTTGCTACTGCCGCCTCTTAAAGGAAGACTTGCCGCAGATTGCGATTCTAGTGAAGATGTCTTTTGACTCTTCAGCCTGTTGCTATAGGCGAATGTGTTGTATCGATATGCGTTCAAGTCTATGATATCACTGTAGCGTACGAACTGACTGTTTTTATACGAGTAGCCATTTGGTAAGAAGTAGCTCCTTTGGATGTGTATACAGAGACATTTCGGTAGCTGGAATAGAAATTAATGGAATGCAAATTATTCAGTATAAAGTCGTAACTAACAGCACAATATCTACAGCTTTATCAAGTTAGATATCCCCTAAACCACTATCTATATCCTCGTTACAACCAGATAAACTTCTAATGTCAATTATCGATAAATCCTTCCAATGCCAGCAATATCAATAATACTTCGGGAAATTTCTTCTGTTTCTTGGGAATTTTTATTCTGCGTAGGCATAACATGCATTTGCGAACATGTCATTCAAATCTCAGTGAAGTAATACTACAGGTTGTTCATAGCAGCCTTCTATTCAGATATAGTTTACATATGTCGGATAATTGATTAAGGCACGTAAACATGAAAACTGAACCCTTCAAAGCAGCCTTTCATAGCTGTCATACTGATTAAAAGAAATACATTTTCCAAACGAGCCATACATCACAGCAAAGCTAATATCCAATATCGGCAAGAAAGTTCAGGGAGTTTGAAGGAAGGGCAAAACAACACTTGAAAGTTTCAAGACTTCGTTTAGAACCCTTTCTTATCGCAATTAACATGATACAAAAATAATGTGATCTTTACATTATACCGTCTCATTCAAAAGCCTGAATTCACTAACCCCCCTTCATCCCACTCCCCCCCCGTCCGAGAAATTCGTGACACTGACCTTAGCGAAAGACAGCTGCTTTGAAAACGAGCTTTTGACAGGCCGGGATGAACGTGCATTCCTAGTACAGCCAGGGCAATTGACATCATCAACATGTTCACTCTTTGTAAATTCTGCAATACAGTTTTCCAATTTTGCGCCAGCCTTAAATAGAAATACAAAGCGGTGATTTGAAACGCTAAATAAGAATCACTGAGGACAGAGCATTAGGGGGTAAAAATAATTACTTATCAGGCTTAATCTTCTATGGCTGCAGACCTGCTTGTAAGAAATATTGATAAATCTTACAAGCAGACAAAGGAAAGTATATTCGACACTAGATCCCTTGTTAGATGCTGGATCCCTTGTTAGATGCTAGATCCCTTGTTAGATGCTGGATCCCTTGTACTATACAAGAACAGATAATGATGTCAAATATAAGCATTTACCGGCATTAAGATAAGGGTACCAGGATAACATAAGAAGAATAAAAACTGAATGGATAATCAAAATTTTCAAGATAAGAGTACATTTGTCATACCAGAGCAGTGAATTTTGGTATCCTGACGGAAACACTTTCGAATGGATCAAAGCCAACTGACTAAAATGAAAAAGCAACAGTAATACAAAATTGCCGTTATCATGCTATATTCAAACAAGTTCCATTGTTTAATTATGAATATCCACATTAAATTCTAAAAGTAGGAGAAATCCTATGGTTTTGTCCAACACAGGATTGACAAATTATAATATTAGACTCACTGAGTGATAATATTGTAATATAAAAAAACACCAGCAAGAATATGCGTAGATATGAAGGTAAAAATATGTATATATAACACACCTGATATCCACATTTCAAACACGTCATTCGATTTGCTAGGATGCCTTTAAATGGTGAGGGTGATGCCAAATTTTTCGCTAAAAAAGCATAGATATTTTTATGAGATGAAAAAAATATGTAGTGCCATGTTGAACATACATAAAAACCATACATAATCACTTCAAAGCAAAAGTAAATCAGGGGCAAATAACACCACAGTATGAATACTGCCTAAAATTGCTTATTACCTTGATCAGGCATGGGGTTCTAAGACGGCTTCAAAAACTGATTTGTAAAAGCAAAGACAAACATATTTTTGTCTGGCATTGGGAGCATATTTACTTTCTAAAAAGGCCTTGTTTGCATATACTTGTGTCAAAGTCATTAATGACGATATGTTTCAGATAATAGGCAGAGCCAGGTCGTCTTTTCATCTACTTTCGTCTTTTCGTTTTTTTCTTAGAATTAAATCGGTCACATGCTGGCGTTTTACATCTTGACATAAAATTTACATCTTGTTCTTTCATACCCTTCTTCTCACGTTTTATTCTCTGAGGAGTGTCAGATGGAAAGCTATCAGTATGGCGTAAAATGTTTGCTTTTTTAAAGCAATTTTAAAATTTTGTACGGCCAAAAAATTGTTTACATCCTTAAATGATTTGATATGTTTTCACTTTATTGTGCCATTTTGACACGATTTCATATGTCCCATCAAAGTTGGCTTCAGAAATATTTGGAAGAATCTCTTTCAGCTACCTGGGATTTCTCGACAAACTCTGCCATAGACGTTTTTTAAGAACTCTGAATTCTCCCTCTACAATGAAGAAAATTGTATTTAACTCTTCAAAGGTAAACTGTCTTCATATAGGATAAATTGTGACTAAATTGGGGTTAACATAGTAACAGTTGCCTGGCATGAAACTCAGGGATGCAACTTACAATGGTCTGTTTTACACACCAAAGCACAAGAAGGTCAACCTATATTGCGTTAAGCACTACATGACAGATGGATAGAGAGTAATTTCCTTTAAAATTGGATTGCATAAACAATAAATATTGAGATGGAATTAATAGAACATCATACAGTAAATAAAAGTTTTATGTTAGATAAAAAGGAACGCCTTTATGCATATGAAACATTGAAAAATATCCAAAAGGTGAACAGAGCATATTTACCTCACAAGAAAACCCAGGACAATCCTCTGAATCTAAAATCTAAGTAAAATGAATCCTGAGTTTAAAATAATCAAAAAGGCACAAAAAACCTCAAGAACTGGAAAGGGCAACTACTCCAAGGTGAGGTCTTTGATTATCTTTGATGTCTCTACTGCAATCCATCTACCATTCTATTGACATATAAATGCAAAATTTGATATATCTAATGTAAATCAGTCCCAGCGATATGACTTTTAGCAGGGGACCAGTAAACAGCACTCCAGTAATTTTCAGGTGAGCTATTTTTAGCTAAATAAGAATAAAAACAAAAGGAATAATGGATTTCAAGGAGAGCAATCTGTAGCTCCCTTACAGCATTTTAGGATCATCTGAAGAGGAGCTAGAGCTATGGCTCCTCAAATGGCCAGGCCTGTAAATCTTACCCTACAAGTTTTTATTGCATGGAGGCTTTACTGTAGAAGATTGAGCACTCTAGTACTTACAAGCTCATCATCCAAAGTTGACATCAATATTTGAAAAAACTCATAAGCATCCTAAAATAAATATTCCAATAGTTTATATTGAATTAGAAGGAACCAAACCTGATGAGTAAAATCAAAAGAGGAGGGTTGCAAACAATAAGGCAATAATACAAGTACACAATCATGGATATGTTTGTTTTCACAGGATCAATAGACTACATAAATCCAAATTTGCATTTTCATTCCTTGCCACACTGTTGTTTGGATTAAATTGTCTGCTAATTCCCTTTAAAATCAAATGATTGTAAATAAAAATTATTCATTTAATTCAGTTATTGGGTTATGGATTTTTGAAAATGATAAAATTTCATGGTGTGATTATGCCAGGATACATCAGGAACCTTACTGAAGATACCCAACTCCCATTGTTAAAGAGAAATGTAGGTGAATAAAACCATATAAAGATGTTCTATACTTGGCTGTATATCAAAGTAATACATTTAAACCATGTCCAGCCTTTCCCATTCCCAGGATTCTTTGGGTCCCTAATACTCTCAGCAGCACCTCTTTACATACCATCTTAAAAGGGGCAAACCAAGATTGAATTGGATTAAAAATAGTACCCAGTGACAAGGCCTTAGTGCAGTGGAAGAAAGAAGGAAAGCAATTAATAGAGCAGCAGGGAGGAAGATTGTCTATGAGTTGTCAAGGATACAGAATAAGGAATTGAACTGAAAACTCTCAGCACAATGTCTTAATTCTTTTCAGGTCAGTGTTTGCTGTAAGTTACTTAGGTCAGGCAGTTACTTTAATCACTCAATCATGGAGCAAATAATATATTAGTGCTGAGAAAAATATTTTGCACACCTGTTGCTGTAATGTCCCAACCCATCCATGTGCACTCAATGACTCAATTACATCCATTGCAGAAAACAAATCTTTTTCAATACCTCTTTTGTTGTTAAGAACTTAAAAAAATAAAAATAGCTAATAAAAATTATTTTAATAGAAAAGCAGGAAAAAGTACCAAAATATAAATCACATAAAGAAGCAAAGTAATCTGCCCCTTTACAGGACAAAACTTCTTTTACAGAGACAGTAAATAAACAGCATATAAAGTGTTGAGTAGGGGTATATTTAGAGATAGAAAATTTGATATTTTGAGTTCTCTCTCTGCTAGTTGGTAAAGGAAAATGAAGATAGATTTACATCCAACAATATGATATAATTTATAACATTGATTCTGCAAATTGACTGCTCCTTTAAGATAAAGCTGAAAACCTCAGTATAGAGTAAAAAATGATAAGTTAATATAAAACTAGCACAAGTTTGATAAAGAAGAAATCTGGCCAGAAAATCATAAAGATAAAAAAAATTATAAGGAAAATTTGTAAAGTTTGTCAAGCCTATTGCCCAGGAAGCAGAAAAAAATTATCATATATACTTTTACATGCTACTTTACAAGCGATTGTAAGTGTTTTACAAGCCTCTTCATTCAAGCTTAATATCAAAACACAGTAGAACAACATAAGAAATACAAACAGTAGGTAAAAAAGGCTGCATGCACCTTAAAGACTCATTGCTAACAATGAGCCTTTGCAAAGGTGGTAAATTGTCCAGGTGACAATCCAAACAATGGCAGTAAACTTAACCGATTAACCATAATTGATTTCAGACTGTCTGAAAATGCATTATGGGATGCTTGCGTAGCGCAATGGCTCATTGTTAGCAATGAGTCTTTAAAGTGAACAGATACTTTATCCAGATAAACAAAGTGAGTGTAGCATTTACTTGAGCGGTTGAAAATAATTTTACTTGAGCTATACAGAAAAGTGGACTTCCTGCAATGCATATACATGTCTATATTAATGTTACAAAGACTTGAATCATTATTTGATCATGCTATTTGGTAAATAGAAAAGGATAGTTTTGGGTTGCATCTCCGTGTTTCACACTTAATGTGATCATTAGGAACTGTGTATAGCTCTGACTGTACGCATCAAGAACTTTTTGGCAAACCAGTAAACAGTGGCTTTCATTATTTGATCAAATATTAAGGAGTAATTAAAAAACATTTGGTACAACAACATTTGAAATAAAAAGTATTGAAAAGCAGAAACATCCTATACTGAAGTATTTTCTGCCCAAAACCTTTCAGAGTATAATTATCAGATAATGAATTAAGAAACAATAGCAGCAAGGCTTTACCTGGAATAATTTCTTTCAAACTGCTTAACAATATTTTGTCCTTGTCTTGATTGAAATCATCAATCCACTTACAGAAATTATTCAATGAAGCTACAGCCTAGAAAAAGAGATTTTCTAAAATAATCAATGCCACCTAAAGATAAACAGGTGTCTGACTTCAGACAATGATTTGGTGTGGATTAAAACTGAGTGCATGCTGTTGTCTAAAAACAAGTTTACATTATAAAAATTTTTTACAGCAGCTTTTCAACACTTGGTCTTCAAAACATCATATGTACATTTATCTCTTAATGTTTAACAACATTAAGACCTCAAGGTCTAAGAAATGAAATATCAAATCATGCATCATATCATACATCAAGTCAGAGAAAAGATATTTAGGAAATTATATTCAGGTTAATAGCTTATGACTGTGACTGTGTAAAACAACAAAGTATGCTGCCTTTGAAGCTAAGAGTCGAATTGACACTACAGTACTTCAATCTTAAAAAGTACTTTGAAACTAATCCCTTGACTGACTTTTTTTTATTAATGGGGTGCCAGATTGCATACAAAACAGTCTGTTTTGTAATTAACTAGGGCAAGCCTTGTGAATGTTTTTCAGAAATTTTAAGCTATCAAAATAAATTTTATCGGAATTAGTTGAAGGAATTAAACTTAATAGTAATGGAACCTAGTTATGCATATATAAGATTTTTTTTTTATATATATATATTTGGTATAAAAGCTTACACAACAAATTACCTAAAACAGTACGCACTAACTACTAAACTACATTACAAGGAAAGAACCCAGGAGGAGCAATATAACATGACTGCCCCCTGGGATATGACATGTATATAAATATAACTAATAATACTACATATACATATCAGATATGCAAAATGCCAAAACTTTAAACAGCTACTTCAAAACAAATCGATAAAGCAGTTAGTTTTAACATAATGTTGACCTTTGTTGCATTCACAATTCACTACAAATCAAATAGTGCCGCAAATGTAATACAGGCTATAAGATTGTAACGATGGTGGCAATAAGATGAAGGAAACATGGGACTAAAATTTCATATACCTGGAGAAGACAGTTGATAAAACATGTGTTTCCAAGATTTATCAACCCTGGTGGCAGACCTATGTAAAAAAAAGATTTCAAAGAAGGTTAACTTGATGCTTATTAACAGTTATGATTTTGTTAAAAAACATCTTCTCTACATCTTACATGACAAAAGACTTGCTTTATTATTTCCCTAAACAATTACAATTATCACAATGCCAGCCCATATTGGAAAACCTCTTTCCCATATCTATTGGTCTTAACTGGCTTTGTTATTGCTAAACCACCTTTGTGACATTTATATACATTATAAAGACTAAACATAAGGAATTGTGCATATCTACAAATTGGCCACGTCTTTATCTAAAATTTAGGTAAGACCTGGATGTTACTTGACACAGAGGCAAGACATTATTAAAACCAATACATTGACAGTGCCTATATGTTTCTTGAAATCAAGACAAGATAAAAACTTTTGGCAAATCAAATGTTGGGACTAAAGAGAAAGAAGATCTAGAGTAAGGCCCCAATAAAACCAGAAAGGGGAAGAATAAGTATCTCCAAAGCAAGCTGGGCATCATTTGCATGAAAACTTTGATAATTTTTCAAATAATTCTAAAAATAAGTGCATTAAAAGAAAATTTATTTACAAAATTAGGAAAAAAACCAGGGGTACAATTGTCCACCATAAACCTTTAAAACCTCTAAAATGACACAACGGTTTTCTATATCATAGCCTCATTTTACTGCAAGACACAGCTTCAATTCGCCTGGTGTAACACTTATAATTGATTGTTTATTGTTATCATGACACTAAACTAGACTGGTCATAGATGAAAATAAACACTGTATTGTATTTAATTAACATCCATTCTCTGTTACCCTTTCTTATTCTTTTTGACTTCGAATCGCCGGTTTTTTCGCTCTTCGCAACTCCTCCGCCTCTTCTAAACAACCAGATAAAAGCAGCTAAAGCCAGTGCTCCAGGCAGGCCTAAAACAACAGCGAGCTTTTTTGAGGTCCATTTTGGACTGTTGGTATTGATATCCAGGTAGCGCTCCATGAAATTAACGTCCTTTTTGCGAAGTTTCAACCATCCGTACCACCTCGAAAGTTTCGTGATCATGAGCAGTTATGTTATGTTGCTGTAGTTGTTTCTCGGTGTTATTGCTGTTGTTGTCGTCGTTTTTTGGACGCCTTCGGGCTTTTTCAGGTCCCAAAAAGTTACTTGTTTCAGTAATAAAAAACTTTAAAATTGAAATTTTCCTTTCTTTAAACGCTTTTTTGACCTTTCCTTTTTAAATTTATCTTAACGGCATCCCAGCAAACAGGCTTGAATACTGTGTTAAGCTGTTAAGAATTGCTTTTAAACTCGCTAGTTCGGAATTAAATATTAATCAGAGTTTCTTCAGAAAAATGGGCGATCGTATCATTTTTAACATATTAATCGAATCGAAGCATAGAATACAGTGAAATCTCTATTAAGCGTCCTCTCTTTTAAGGCCCCTTAGCTATTAAGCCCCCTTATCAAGCAAAAATTTGAAAAAATCTGTGTTGTAGCTGCTTCGATTCGATACGCCCTGTGGTTCTTGTTTATCCCCCAACCCAAATATGTGTGCTTATGGATGCGGTGTAAATATCTATAAATAAACATATTGGAAATAATTCAAAGATGGACTTTTTCTTCAATATCTTTTTTAACTGCTTACAGCTTTATAAAATTTCCATGCTTGAATGGCAAATGATACTCAGCTTTCAAGAAACTACAAATTTTCACCCAGAAGGTATACGTTGCAATACCCTGGGTACCAGACTCACTATGTATAAAATAAAATAGAGAGTCTGGTACCCAGGGTAACTTTTCTCTAGTTTCTCTAGATTTAGCTATTTTTAAGCCTGTTAGCCAGTTTATCAAAATGATACGTTGCGAGCTACACGGCGATGATTACTGTCTTCTGCAGTTATCTGCGTACCTTTACGGTTTACGATTTTGTATGGGGTTTGCTGATTCGTGTCGTTAATTTGTCCCGTTTCAGTTGGCGGACAAGAACAGTATCTCCAACTTGAAGGTTGCTCTTCCGTTCTTTTCTATGTTTGTTTGCATATGTTTCTTGCCATGAACGACTGCGTTCCTCGTATATTCTAGTATCTTTGTGTCGATTTATTACGCGATGGTTCTCTAAAGTAGGGAAATTTCCCTGCACTTTCCTGTTGATTAACAACTCTGATGGTGCAATTTTCGTTGTGCTGTGTGCTGTAATACAATACTGGAGCACGAAACGGTTCAGTTCTTGCTGCCACTCCTTTCCTTCTGCCACTGTGCTTTGTATGGCCTTGCTGAGAGGCTGATTGAAGCGTTCGACTTCTCCATTTGCCTGCGGCCAGTAAGGTGTGACGGGTTTCTGGTTTATACCGAGGATTTTTACATATCGTGCAGACTCTTCACTCGAGAATGGTGGACCGTTATCTGTCTTTAATTCACGTGGTATGCCATGTACCGAAAATATTTTGTCCAGCTTCGGAATGACAGTTGATGCTTTCGTGGATCGCATATTTTCCCTGCACTTTCCTGTTGAATAACAACTCTGATGGTGCAATTTTCGTTGTGCTGTGCTGTGGGGTGTATTAACGATACTGGAAGAAACGGTTCAGTTCTTGCTGCCACTCCTTTCCTTCTACCACTGTGCTTTGTATGGCCTTGATAAGAGGCTGATTGAAGCGTTCGACTTCTCCATTCGCCTGCGCCCGTATAGGTATCACTGATTTATGGTTTATAGCGAACATTTTTGCATATTGTGTTAACCCTTCTTTCACCGTTGCTTGTCTTTATTTTTAAGTGGTATGCTATGTTCGGAATATATTTTGTCCAGTTTCGGAATGACAATTGATGCTTTCGTGGTCCACAGAAATCGATATAAACAGTTTCCCTTGGTCCTTTAGGAAAATCAGTTTGTTGCAGAGGTTCTGGTGGCGATGATTTACCGACAACTTGACAAGTAATGCACGAATCTACGCTATGCTGAGCAAGGTTTTCCATACCTAGGAACTATACCTTTTCTCATGGCAGGTTGTTTTGAAAAGACCTTGGTGAGCTTCGTGGGCGATATCTATAGCTCATTGCTGAAGTGATTCGGTATAACTGAACGAACAGTGAGCTCATCGTTGATTGCACAAAAAAGCTTTAAATGGTCAGAAGCTCGCCATCTTCAAAACATTGCGAGCTGCTATACGAATAAATATAATCTATTTATTCGTATAGCAGCTCGCAATGTTTTGTTGTCAGTGTTGGTAGCACTCGCTATTTCGTCTAGCGACATAGCTATAGGCACAGAGTGACTCGTAATCATGTTTACATACTCCTCCTCGATTCTTTCTTGTTTTCGCGATAGTTGACTGGTTGGGTGTCTGGATAGATAATCAGCAGGGTTCTCACTTCCTGCCTTGTACTGCACTTTAAACGAATAAGGTTGTAGTGGCACAACCCATCGCTCGATCCAGGGGCGGATCTAGACGCTCGCACCGTTCGCACATGAGACAGTCAACTTTTAAAATTATATTAGGAATCCGTCTCAAAAGAGGTTTCTCCTGAAAATCAACTTTCTCTAAGTTTAGCGCTTACTGGCAATTTCCCATTTGTGTTATGCATTTGCTCGGGAATTATTCTTCATGCATGATTCTAGCCTGACCATAAACACATGCCAAATCTTAAACACAATCTCTTATTCTATTCTTGATCTTGATTCAATCTGATTCGAATCTCTAAGTATCCTGATTAAATGTGTTTGGAAAAGCCATGGCATTTTTACGTGGCAATTTCCCTTTATTCAACGTCATAGGTGGCTGACCTCTGACCATATTATCTGCCTTGTCTTGGCAAAATTTGCTTCCTCTGCGCTGGATCTGTCACTATATCGGTGCTGAATAAGGCTGCTGTTGTTGATGGATTGTTTCTATTCTGTCTTCCACCGACAGCGTTGGTGGACTTGGCATTAAGATGTACATGTCAGGGGCGGATCCAGGATTTTTGGTGACTATAGCTAAAATCTTTTAGAATTGGGACCACGCCCTCCTTGCTTGCGGGACACGCCCACTATATGGGAAAATGATATAACCATGTGTGTTTATAGTTGCTTCGTATTCATAAATATTCCTTCGAACATCCTTTTTCTATTTCCAGGGACGTCAGAGAAGGGGGTGTGGGGGTACAACCGCCCCTGTTGCCCTTTGACAGAAGGGGCAAAGGTTGTTTTTGATAAAGTTCCCTTGAAACTGGCCAATTGTAATAATCAGAGAGATTCATATGAAATTCTGAACTTCTCAAAACATGTAAAATATGTAATTCCTTATGCCGAAACTAGCCAACGTTGAAGATACCTACAGAAGATCGAAATAAAATTGCAGTTACGTATGAATTTGCAGAAGCTGAGAAACTCATATTCTTTTGGTTAAAAGGCCATTTTCAAACCTGACTATAGCTTCACTATAGCTCGCGCCAAAAATTATACTACGGGTTTCATTGTCTTCGATGCCTTTTCCAGAGCAAATCCCCAGACCGACTTTAGCTCGGAATATCCACTGTAGCTCAATTCTGGTTGGTTACTGTCAACAAAGAACGAAACTTTTGATTCGTCTAAGTTTTAATATTAGACCATTCTGCGCTCAGTGTTTTATATCTTATCTGGAGAGGCATTGTCATGACACATTGCCAGCATTGCATGTTTGTTAATCGCATTTGATAACCTATACCGCTGCTTTCAATTCAAATGTTGAGAGGCTTGATAGCAGAGGAGGAATTAACATTTAAGTTTGAATTCCGAAAATCAAACACGGAGATTTTGACTATAGCTCGAGCTACAGTTGCTATAGTCTGGATCCGCTCCTGCATGTGAGGATGTGAGTAATGAGAGACTGGAACGAGAGTTATTGTTGTTGTGAATAGTGAGCGAGAGAGAAAGCCGGAGTTTAAGTGGAGATATAGGTTGGATTGGATAGGTAGCAGATATTTCAGACGGAAACTGAAATATTGTTTATATTTGCTTTCCTTCTTGCATGCTTCGTTACATACACATTGCTCTATCGCATCAAGCTCTCCCTTAATAATGTCTAGAATCTTATCAAGCTCCCATTCTTCGTTCCCAATTTCTTTGGCAGTAGCAAGTCAAATTTCCTCTAGCAGTTTCCCCATTATTATAGGGTTGAGAAAAGGACCATATTGCTCTCACATTCGTATCGATTCTTCGATTGGGTCATGCCAACGAAGATATTTGAACAGTAGAGCATGTCAGAAAGGATCATCACTTTTTAGATGACTTCTGCCGTGTGTGGACTGATGTTTTGTCGCACGCGTTGTAGAAGCTTGATTCTTAATGAAATCTTTTTGAATGTCTTTTCAAACTGATCATTTAAGGTTTTTATCCAGTGTCACCCTAAATATTCCTAGCTTTTAGACTCAGTGATGCTTCGTCCTTTCATTTGATCTCTAGTGGCGATTTTGATGTTTTCTGACCTGTTCCGAAAAGGACACATTCGGTCTTTGTTGTTTACAGATTAGCGACTAACTTGTTTTTGGTGAGCCATTGAGCAACTTGGTCACTGTCGTTATTCAATTGACTCTCGAAGTTGTTATAGTTTTTGTGTGCACTTTAAATGACTGATCATCGGCGTATAAGATAATTTCACAATGGTTTAGTAGAAGGTAAATATCATTAATTAGCAAGGTGAGCAATAACGGTCCTAAAATGGATCCTTGAGGAACTCCACAGGACACAGATTGAGTTGCAGACTCTACTCCATCATATTGAACAAATTGTTTTCTGTCAAACAAGTAGTTTTCAAACCATTTCAGTTCTTAATGATTGATTCCATATTGGGGTACCTTTGATAATACCCTTGAATGGTCCACTGTATCATATGCTTTCCCGAGGTCTACAAAAACTGCCTTGTCTTATACAGTCAGAGAAGAGGGTCGCTGCAGGTTGCGTTGGTAACTTATTTCTAACATCAAACTGCCTTTGCGAAAGAAGTTCATTTCCTACTAAATAGCTGTAAAGTTGGTAATAAACTGCACTTTCGAACACTTTAGACAAAACAGGGAGAGCAGAGATTGGCCTGTAATTGTCCATAAGTGATCGTTCGTCTGATTTATAGACTGGGGTTACTTTCGCCCATTTTTCAGCAGTTGGAAATAATGATTGTGCGATTTAATAGCTGCTGTAAAAGTTGGAGTACATTGCCGAGCTACAATGCTGACGAATTGACGGCCTTTTATATCTGACAGAAGCTCCTATTCAGTACAGCCTTTTCGAAGAATTATTGTTATTAGTGTTGTAATAGCTCCCCTACGAAGCCCGCTACGCGGGCTTGCCAGTGACCCTACGGTAGAGTACATAGATTAGCCTCGGAAAAGACAAGAATTTTCTTAATACCCCCTATGAATGATAGTAAAATTAGCCTCGGCAAAGACAAGAATTCTGTCGAAGCCCCCTATGAGTTTGCAGATTAGCCTCGGAAAAGACAAGAGGTGTATCAACCTCGATTTGAAAAAAATTGGCTCCGCACAGGTCACGTGATAAAAAATTACTCGCACTCCTGTGACTATCGATAATAGAGAAGGGGTAGAGGCTCCCCCCTTCCTAGCGATAGTCACAGGAGTGCGAGTAATTTTTTTATCACGTGACCTATGCGGAGCCAATTTTTTTCAAATCGAGGTTCATACACCTCTTGTCTTTTCCGTGGCTAATCTGCAAACTCATAGGGGGCTTCGACAGAATTCTTGTCTTTGCCGAGGCTAATTTTACTATCATTCATAGGGGGTATTAAGAAAATTCTTGTCTTTTCCGAGGCTTATCTATGTACTCTACCGTAGGGTCACTGGCAAGCCCGCGTAGCGGGCTTCGTAGGGGAGCTAGTCTTCCGTTAATTGAAAGTTGCTTCAAAACTTTGCAAGCCCAGGTCTATTCGTGTTCCTCGTTTGAATATTTTAATGGGTTACCCCCTAAGTCTCCTGTTTTAATTTTCCATAAAATTTCATGGTAAGACTTCCCAACTTTACTTATCTGTTTACTCCTCTGACAAATCAAATTAAAATTGAATCTATCCTGAAAATCAAAGTAAAAAAACAATGCCCTCCTACATTCTTTCAATTTAATAAGGAATGCAAGCAAAAAGTGTAATATCATACAGCAAGCAGGCAAGCACATTCTAAACATGACAAAAGACAAACATAATTAATCCAATCCATAGTCACGCCTACTGTGAGTAGCATATACTATTGGCAAGAGCAGGAAATAATTGCTCGAGGACAAAATATTATTTACTCACAGCAACAACCCTATTGAGATAAGAGCTTCTTTCGTGTAGGAAGATAATGCTTTATTACCTTGATTGTAATTCAGTAAATCCTTTAAGAAAAGTAAACGTAAACTTAATTACTTGCTGTTTCCAGATACCGATACTTACGAAATTCCTAATAGGATCAACCCAATGAGTAGTTCCTCGATTATTAAGAGAATTATTGTTATTAGTGTTGTAATTACTAAAAGCCCAGGGTATTTGTTTGGACCCAGTCCTCTTCCCGTCAGCCACAGCGTTGACAACACCGTCCATTGTTTCGTTACACAATGCACTTGCCACGACAGTCAATGAGTCAGTTAGTTTATCGCTCGCGAAGCTATGGTCACTTAAAATTTCAATAGAATTCTTGCGTTATTATAAAAAGGAAAATGTCAATTTATGCTATCTCTGGCTCAGAATCTTGTCTCTTCAACAGTTAGAACATTTCCTTTTTAGCTTGCATTTTTGTTTAATACCTAGTTTCCCAGGCGTGCAAATATATCAGCTCAAATGACATTCTTGAGTTGCTGAATAATAGTTGCTGAATGAAGGTAAAAAAACTTCAAAATCGAGATAAAACTAGCCTGCGTGCAGACTCTGAAATTTAAAAGAGGAGAGAAAGTAGAGTCTGCGCAACAGAGCCGCTTTTCTTCTTCGCTGACATCAAGATTTTATTCTAAGCACTAGAACAACAACTCCATTAGCGTGCAATGTTTTTCTGTAATTTTAGTTGTTCAAAAGAATAAACAGACCTATTCTATTATCCTGATACCATTCATTTATACTTCGGCTCGAAGGCGCCACTTTGAAAACTGAAAAAAAAGCAATTGAAATTCCCCCAAACAATTTGGTTCCTTGATTTTGAGGAACCTATGAACAAGAAAATCGGCTCGGCTTCGCAGACTCTACTTTTTCTCCTATTTTCAATTTTGTCAACAGAGTCTGCACGCAGGCTAGGTAAAACAAGCTAAATTACGACCATCAGTTTTTGAATTCCACGTGCTTGAAAACTGCGTGCCTGCATGCTTGCGTGCAGACTCGGAAATGGAAAAAAGGAAAAAAAAGAGTCTGCGCAACCTAGCCTACGTCGTAGACCCTCCCTTCTAAACAAAGATAGGGTCTACGTATTAATGAGGCAAAGCTTGCTACAGGCCGTTATTAATCTATGCGTAAATATTTTTAATAATTGATCATTCCCAGACCCCATTTGGGCTTTCTTTGTCAAGTTCAATGAGGTGTTGAATGAACCATAGTCAATTGAAAGGTCGTCGTTTCTAAAAGACTGAACACTCCAAGAACAGGGTGAACACCCTATGAACACCCCAAGAACACCCTAAGAGCAAGCTATTAAGCGGCTGAACGCCCTTTAAAACATACAAAATCGGCATATTTCTCGAAAAATAATTTGGTCAATCAATCAAAATTAATTTTGGGGCAGGAAAGGGCCTGATAAGTCCAATGCTGTTGGTGTTGTTACAACCAACGGTTGTTTTGCGCGCCAAATGTGTGAGCGGGGGTTTGTAAATTGTTGTGTGGCTAAAGCCCCTATAGCACGTCTGCTACCATGGTTCCTGGCAACAAAATTCAAGTTCCAATTCATTTTATATTCAGAAACTTAGTTAGAAATTTGTAACAATAAGATAATTATATAGTTATTTACAGTCCATATAATTAATATTTTTACAATATAGAGTTGCCTAGGGAGCTGAGAGGAACCGCAACACCGACAAAAACAAGCAAATTTCCGACAAAAGCCCTTAAAATTGTGCTTTAACCGACGACTAACAAGTCCTACACTGTGCATTTTCTGTTTCATTTGTCAAAAATTCCTTATAAAAATCTTATCCAGGAATTGGGCCTGCGAGTGCACCAGCTGGTGACGTCACTGCCTGGAGAATGACAACACAGCAAGAGAGGAGGTGTGTGTCTCCTTCTGCTTGCACTAACTAGCTAGCGTGCACTAGCATATCGTGACCACATCATAGTTAATTTCTATTCTATGCCGTGACCATTTGGGCAAATTAGCGGATGGGAAGAACAATTGTTTGGAGGACAATAGGTAGTCAAGTGACATTGTCACTGGATGTGAAAGATTTGAAAACAACGGGAAATTGCTTGAATGCACAAAGGGAGTCAAACTTGAATTTGCTCCGCGTGCCCCGTTCACACTTTTGGCGCGCAAAACATCAGTTGGTTGTAACAACACCAACAGCATTGGACTTATCAGGCCCTTTCCCGCCCCAATATTAATTTCGATTGATATACCAAATTATTTTTCGAATGATATGCCGATTTTGATATGTTTTAAAGGGTGTTCAGCCGCTTAGTAGCTTGTTCTTAGGGTGTTCTTGGGGTTTTCAGCCTGTTCTTAGAGTGTTCAGTCTTTTAGAATCGACGATTGAAAGGCCTCCTTTCTTTTGATTAGGAATGAACTAATGGAGGCGAATGCAGATGTTGATCGATGTATCTTGTGTTTTGAAACACAGCTTGCAAAGATATACACGCAATCAGGGGCGGATACAGAATAAAAATTGACGGTCGCACATTAACACTGCCCAGCGAGGCGGTCTAGGGGGCCTCCCTCATGGTCAAGGGCGGAGCCATGATTGAGGCCCCCTAGAACCAGAGCAATTAGGACTGGGGCCCTAAAACGTTCAAATTGTTCAGTCAAACATTTTACCCTTTAAAAGGTTTTCCAAATTTTCCAGCAAATCCAACACGCAGTTGAAACAAAATATCTTGAGATTCAGAAGTGTACACTTCCTGTGCACCTCTTCTGTATAGAAAAAGAAAATTGGGACTTTTCCCTTTCCCAACTTACAACCTCATCCACTTTCTTCCCTTGCCAGCAGTTGTGCGGCACAGTAAACTAACATAGTTGTGCGGCACAGTAATGCTTACAGACGTGTCGCACAAATATGTGAAACTTGTATTTTGATTGGTGAGATTTAATAAAATATTTGCATAACAAAGAGCCCTGCATATTTGTGCAGCACTGGCGACATGCTTAAAAATCATACTGTTTACGGTCTAGGATGGTCTTTGAATTTCTTTTATATTGAATTAAATCGCAGTTAATTGTGTGTGTGTGTGTTAATTGAATTAAAGGAATTGAGTCATGGTAAATAGGCCTTCTCTATAGGGGTTCGACCTGTGCGACACCCTAAATCCGCCCCTGCACGCAATACCCTATGCATCCGCTAGTGTTTCATCAAACTCCGCCACACCTGATAGTACCGCCATATTAATTTGTTTTGCATGTCCTTAATTATGCAAGTATTAATGCTCTTGCAAAATTTAAGCTCCAGAATTTGAGAACGGCCAGTAGCAAGCTTTGCCTCATTAATTCGTAGACCCTATCTCTTCGTTTGGAAGGGGGGGAGGGGGGGGGGGTCTCCGGCGTAGGGTAGCGCAACCGAGCCGCTTCTTTCAAAGCACTACTTTAAAAAAGAGCTTCACACTACCCAGTTACGCCACTGCGCAATCAAAGTTGTTATTGTTTCGTTACATTACCGGTTAACATTCGGCAAATACAACGCAGTAACTGTAGGAAGTTATGCGGCAGCGCTTCACCGTTACAGACGTTTTAACATTTAGGACCTGATTACATGAGAGTTTTCAAACCCGGGGTTGAGTTTCAACCCACCTGGCCGAGTTGAAATAAAGTTGATTTTTGTTTGGCCAGGTCATAAAACCATAGTCAATAGATAAAACATTGTCCAAAAATGGTAATGTTTTACCATGTTTTATTCGTAGCCATGGAAGCACTGATCAAGCCATTTGCTTCAAAGTACAATGCAAAATAACGTAATTAACTGCTAAACAAAGACATGAAGGGTTGACACAGTCAATTAGAAAAGAATTGTGAATATAAAAAGCCGAAAAGATCATGCCAAATGAAAAACCAAAATTATTTAATCTCTTCCTATGCAATTTGTATAGCTAATAATTCGAAAATTATGGGGGATTCTTCTTGATTTTTATTTAAAAAGGATAAAATGTTGGTATTGAATGACTAAACAATACCTGGTACAGAAATGCGTCACAGTGCGTAGGTGGTATGATTTCCGCCCTTATTTCTGCATTAAAAAGGGTTTGGTTGGAATCTTGGCCTGTCCAGTATCTCTTCATCGTGTCAAGGTGAGTATGCTTACATTCATATAACTGATGAAAAGATGTAAAAATTCAAAACAGACAAACAAATAGGCTACGCTATGCCAGACTTTCCAACTGGGAGGTGCAAAACGATTTTAGAGAAGCATCTATCTTAATCAATATCTTGTCACTTAAAGTTTTTGAATTTTTCAAGAAACCTTTTTAAGAACAAGAAGTTCTCGTGGCCAAAAAGCTTTGCTATGAATTTTTTGGTATATTCTGAATTCTTTTTGTTTTAGTGTGCGCCAAAGGCAGGTTAAAATTGAGCCATGAAGATACAAACCCTGCTTCTCTTGCTCGTCGTTGTTGCAGGAAATTGTAAGTACAACAGCATTTTTATAGATACTTCTCTTTGATAAACCCGTTCCAAAAGCAAATAATTCAAAGTGGTAGTGTTGCTTCTTAAGAAATATCAAATAAATCCATAAAGGTTATAAACAGGTTAAATGAGGTCATTTTATGTTTACAAGGGACAACATAGGAAAATTCATCGGTGAGAGTAAAACGGCCTTAATTTTAGTAGAAGAAAGTCGGGAAATATGGTTGTGTTCCAGACCAATAGAGGTCCCGGCGAACATGAACAATCCGGAGTGGCGCCATGTTTTGCTTGATGTCATATTTTTAGGAGAGCGCTCCCTGACCCTAGGCGACCTGTGATTCGTTGATGCTGTCAAAAAACTCCTCTACGTGTATGACACGACGTTAATCGGATTATCTGAACCGGATTCTTCACCTTCGCCGAGCCTTTCAGTCCAGACCAATATCACTCCAGGGTCATATCAGTCCAGACCAATATGACACTAGGGTCATATCGGTCTAGGGAGGGTCAGTGATATACAAGCAACGAAGTCGCTAGATGTCTAATTTTATTGTTATCGAGTGAGGCAAAATCACTCATGCCGTAAAAGGGCAAAAAGATAACTCCGCATAAGGACTCAGTATGGGAAATTCCGAAGCTCGCAAACGAAACCCAAAATTTTAGAAAATCCATTTAATTTAGGAAGGTAACTTATATTTTGTCAGCTTACCGTATGCATTAAGAAAGTTTTAAGCCATAATTTTTGTTTGTACACGGGTTTTGAGATTTTCAAAAAATTTTTTTACCGTGGCGTTGATAAGGGCACTCTGGTTTAGAGAATATTTGTATTTCTAGGAAGATTGTTTTTGGGCTTATTCACAAAATTGTCGCGCTTATGAAAACATATTGTGTTACTTTGTTATCGTAACATTAAGGCTACGTTCACACTGCTCCGTTTTCATTTCTATCCGTTTTGTGAATAAAAACGCGGTCCGTTCACACTGCCCCGTTTTAAAATGAAAACGCTATGAAAACGGTAGGCGTTCTCATTGCTCTAGCGAAAACGCAGTCGCGGCCTCCCTTTCAACACGAGTCGTTTTGCCACAAAACTGGCGCCAAACCGAAACACACACACGAGGCCACGCCATTCTCGATTTTGCATCAAGGAGTCGATAAGAAATTTAATCAAGAAATTGCTTTCAAGCTTAAATATGCCAGTATATTTGACCACCAAGCATTCGTTCTGCCAGGGCGAACCCAAAATCGACGTTCCTTCGACTGGCGTCGTTTGTCAATCAACTTGCACCTGATTTGGTGAATGGATCTATTAGCCATTAAAAATCTCAACATTAATTTCTTCCTACGTGCATTGTAACTTTGATTCAACGCTGCAATGACTGCTATGAAACTACGAACAGAAACCAAAGCAAACAGCATTTAAATAACAGTCGTTATCGCTCCAATGTCAGCCAATTTAAAAAAACACTGTATTTTGATTCTTGACGCCTTCGGCATCGAATGTTGCTGCTGTTGTTAGCGTTTTCAAATGTCTCCGTTTTTGGTGTTCACATTGAAAACGGACCGTTTTCAAAACGGACTGTTTTCAAAACGCACCGTTTTCAGATTTATCCGTTTTCGTTAGCGTTTTCAAAAGCCTCCGTTTTCACATCGGAGCAATGTGAACGGAAGGCCAAAACGGATAAGTTTTGCTCCGTTTTCATATGAAAACGTAGCAGTGTGAACGGGGCCTAAGAAACCGTGGTAAAAGAGGTCATCCTCTAACATTCATTCAGCCACGCCCCCTTCCTACAACACCCTGATGTCCGTAAATAAGTCTGATTTGCTGATAAATGTTAGAGGGAAGGTCTTGCCATGGAAAAAACTTGATATGGATAGTTATGATAAAATTGTTCACTCCTCACATCTGAAATTTTTACCATAAATCATATGCAGGGGGTTGTCGAAGTAGAGGAGTGTTTGTTTAACAAGTTGCCATAATGATATAAGAGTACTTTCTTACATCTTTCCTTTTACTTATGAAATACAAAATAAACCCAATTTTGAAATTATATTTGGTTTTTTGCAAATAAGCCCGAAAACAGTCTTCCTGAAAAGGTAAACATTGCCTAGGCCAGAGTGGGCCGTGCAAGCGCCGCAGCAATAAATATTTCAAAATCTTGAAACCCTATTTAACAACACAATTTTTTGGTTTAAACTTTTGGAATTAATACGGCAAGCTAGCACAGTATAACTAACCTTTCAAAATTATGCTTATTTTCGATAATCTTGGTTTTTGTTCGTCTAACTTGCAATTTACCTTATGCGGAATCATCTTTTTGCCCTTTTACCGCTTGAGTCATCGCCTGACCAGCTCAATGGGCAATTATGCCCTCGAGGCTATTGTAGCGGTTATCACGGCACCGAAGGCGCTCATTGTGTTTTTCGCGGGCAATGTGAATGAATGTTTTCCGATTAATCAACGAAACGAATCGAAAGCCGCGATAATCATGACATGACGAAGGAAGATCGGAGAGAAGAGCACAAAAAACGCTTCAACAAGTGGTTGCCTATGTTTTAGGCCGTCATTCCAATTTACGCAGCTTTTAACCTACTTATGTTATGGCATTGCGAACTCCGAAGTCGTCTAGTATAGGCAGGAACAACGCCAGACCTCAAGGAGCAGGCCAAATATAGTTGATAAACCAAACTTGTCAAAATAAAGTGCTAATGTTCCTGAATTTCACAGAGACGGGTAGATTCCCAGACTGAAATTACATAAATGCATAAAGGTTATAAACAGGTTAAATGAGGTTATTTTATGTTTACCAGGGACACCATAGGAAAATTCATCGGTGAGAGTAAAACGGCCTTAATTTTAGTAGAGGAAAGACGGGAAATATGGTTGTGTTCCATAATTTCACAGAGACAGGTAGACTCCCACCAGACTGAAAATCACTCCGATTGGACACATGCCGATATGAGCTCATGTTGCCAGCCTCGATTGCAATTTGTGTTAAGAAATGGCAAGCGAAAAACTGCCCGTCTCTCCGGGGAAATATTAGACAATCCCTTGAAACTTTCGGTTTATCATATCATTCTAATTTACATTGGATTGCTCCTTATTGACACTCAACTTTCTTTGTTTTACCTTTGTTTTACAAAGGAAACCAAAAGGTCTGAAAGGACATGATCGACAAAAAGAGCTTCCTTAGAGCTAATTAAAACAGAGGAATAACAAACGAGAGGGCTGCAAAAAACAATCAAATATTCGGCCAATTTGGAGAATCGTAAAATAAGCCAAATTTTGAGTTAGTCCATTACATATTTTGAAAGTCAGACAAGCTTCTACAAATCTAACTTTTTGCAATTCGGATTAGAAAAATTCGAACCGGCAAACCTAGGCCCAACAAACACTAGACGAGCGCCATCTGCGTTTGTAACCGCTCTAAAAGCCTCAGATTCATTTTATGGCCAAGGCACCAATGATATAGAAGCGCCGAAGGCGCTAGAGGTCTAACTTCCTGTTTTCAGCTGAGGCAAAATCACTCAAGGGGAAATACTGGTAAAAGGATGATCTAAGGGCTCAGTACGGGAAATTGTAAGTCGGATGAAGAAGAACCAATACTTTCGAAAATCGGCAAAAATTTGAGAGGTAAGCTATACTCACTGTATCAGCTTGCCATATCCATTTCGAATGTTGTAAGCTATACATTATTTTGGTAAACGGGGTTTTATGATTCAACAGTTACGTTTGGTTATCATCTTGGGGTGGAGGTTTATCATGTGCCTCTGGTACTTCTTCGGCCGAAACATTTTTATACGTAGCACTCAGGGCCCACGCCACAAATCTTAAATTGGGGGGGCCAAGGCAAGCTTAAGCAGTGGGTCAAGGCTTCCTCCCTCTTTTCCTGCAGCTTTAAAACTACTTGCCTCGCAAAAAAGTGGAGTGGCTGAAGCCCAAGTACCCTTTGCGCCACCCATTAAATGACATCACCAATGATGAGGGCAATCGAATGAATCATTTGGACTTCTTTGCAATAAACTTACAGGCGTTGATTCTGTACAAGTAGCTGAAAAAGATCTTGCCCCTATATTATGGGCCCCTTCGGAGCACGGGCCCCTGACCTTTTGCCCCTCCTAACCTCCCTCTCGACGCCCCTGCTAGTGAGTGGTTTGAGCTGATCTTATTATTTTAGATCTTATCTCAAATAAAAAGACAATGGAAGAATAATAAAAATGACATTCTAAGTTCGCACAAAACAACGAAATGCTGCACGCCTATCTCCAACAAAAACCCAAACTATATATTCTAGACCAAAAATAAACGCGATATCTACTCATATAAAAGATTTTTTGCAAGTAAGCCCGAAAACAATATTTTTGACAACGTAAACATTGCCTAAGCCGGTGCCTTTACGAACGCCCGAATCAAGAAATATTTTTTAAAAAATTAAAATCCCGTTTACCAAAACAATTAATAGCTTAAAACCTTCGAAATGAACATGGCAAGCTCATACAGTAAAACTTGCTTCTCAAAAATGTGCCGATATTGCGGATATAATGCTTTATTGTCGTCTACCTTGCAATTTCCGGTATTGAGCCCTTATGCAGATATGTGGTGTTTCAAAATGTGGAAATGTGTTTCTTGCATTTATGTAGTTTTTATTAGAGATCCTCTCTTAAATTTATAAAAGAAGCAGTCAAAGGATATACAGTCTGAAATTCATGAGACAGACAGTGCCGCCATTTCTGTTTCAGCCTGTGCAATACTTTTTCGTCCTGATTGTACGCAAAATACATTAGATGGCAAAAATACCGATTGCAGTTTAGATAAATTTGGAATTATATCTTGCATGTCGACG
The DNA here is from genome assembly GCF_057945365.1 of Rhopilema esculentum. Taxonomy (NCBI): domain Eukaryota; kingdom Metazoa; phylum Cnidaria; class Scyphozoa; order Rhizostomeae; family Rhizostomatidae; genus Rhopilema; species Rhopilema esculentum. The sequence continues at coordinate 8,920,251 of NC_142821.1, forward strand.
AAAAAGCTTTAATATTGAATATTTTCTAGCTTCCATTGTGCAAAATAGCCATTGCAACAAGAAAAGACTGTGTCAACTTTGAACCTATAGCTAACCATATTGTGACACAGTTGTTTGATAATATTTGAAGTATCAATTTGCTCTTACATATTCAAACTATCATTTGTCCACCATCATAGCTTTGCCGTCGAGAAAGAAAGATGGCATAGATGATGCAAGATGGAGATCCGGAGACGAAACAGAGGACCCTGGTATGTTTTCCCTATAAATATTTTATCAATATATCATGAAATAATAAAGTTTTGACCCAAGATAAACGAAGTTTCTATCAAAAGACAGCAGAGGTTATTTTGCAATTTTTTCTCTTTCCGCCGGTGAAAAAGACTTAATGTCAACACATCGCTGGTTTTCACGGTTTAAATTGTAGTTATGGCTATAACACATTGTTTCTACTCTAAACTTATACTTAACCATTTATTCAAATTTCTTGCTTGCCTCTCACATCTTTTTTTCGAAGATCTGTTTGCCTATTCTCAATGATGTTTTCAACTTTTCAATTTTTTTTCAAAATATATCGTTAGATGCAGGGTTGGTCGATTCTTTTGGGGCTTAAAACCAAATCAATGTTGAAAAAAAGCCAAATTAAGCGAAAATGTAAAAGCGGCAGCAAGACCATAGATAATTTCAAGCTGCAAACGAGGCTAAACGTACACATTTTCGTCTCAATCCATTGTCGCATGGCCTGTAAGCAAATAGGGACCCGGTTGGTTTCAAAATCCAACTTTAATGCTTTTATGTGCAGACTCTACTGTTTTCAACTCAGTTCCTCTGCCTCTTTTCCCCCATTTTTTAGCTGAATTGAAAATTTATAGTCAACTGGGAGCAAAACAATGTATTCTTAATAGTTTATTTTCAATAATTCGTAAATCACGCATTTGTTAATGTACCTATGATTATTTGTGTAGATGTTTGTAGCAATACAAAAACAACTCTTGGGTGTTTATATTGCGCCCATAAGGAATATTCAAAGTAATCCGTTTTATTGCCCCTGATTGGTCAATTGTCATAATCTAATAATACGTTTATTGTTAAAACGTTATACCTTGGGATGTGTTTACTTTAATCAAATGGATTCTAAAACGACGAATGATGGAAAAGAAAAGTTTTGTTTGAAAATGAGGAAATGTGTTTCTTGCATTTATGTACTTTTTGTTAGAGATCCTCTCTTCAATTCATAAAAGAAGCAGTCAAAAGATATACAGTCTGAAATTCATGGGACAGACAGTGCCTCCTTTTCTGTTTCAGCCTGCTCAATACTTTTTTCCCCTAATTGTACGTAAAATACATTTGATTGCAAAAATACCGATTGCAGTTTAGATAAATTTGGAATTATATCTTGCATGCTGATGAAAAAGCTTTAATATTTAATGTTTTCTAGTTTCCATTCTGCAAAATAGCCATTGCAACAAGAAAACGATGTGTCAACTTTGAATCTATAGCTAACCATATTGTGACACAGTTGTTTGATAATATTTGAAGTATCAATTTGCTCTTACATATTCAAACTATCATTTGTCCACCATCATAGTTTTGCCGTCCAGAAAGGAAGATGACGTAGATGATGCAAGATGGGGATACGAGGACGAAGCAGAGGATCCTGGTATGGTTTCTCTATAAATATTTTATCAATATCTTATGAAAGAATAAAGATTTGAACCGAGATATGACGTTTATACCTGGAAAACAGCAGAGGTTACTTTGCAATCTTTTCTTGCTACTGGTGAAAGAACCTCTTGTCAACACATCGCTGGTTTTCACTATATAAATAGGATGCATGGATATAACACATTGTTTCTACTCTTTACTTATACTTAACCATTTATTCATATTTCTTGCTTGCCTCTCGCATCTTATTTGTTTCGGAGATCGGTTTGCCAATTCTCAATGATGTTTTCATCTTTTCAATATTTTTCAAAATGCATCGTTAGATGCAGGGTTGGTCGATTCTTTTGGGGCTTAAAACCAAATCAATGTTGAAAAAAAGCCAAATTAAGCGAAAATGTAAAAGAGGCAGCAAGACCATAGATAATTTCAAGCTGCAAACGAGGCTAAAAGTACACATTTTTTTCTTCTAAAACCATTGTCGCATGGCCTGTAAGCAAATAGGGGCCCGGTTGGTTTCAAAATCCAACTTTAATGCTTTTACGTGCAGACTCTACTTGCATGCTGATGAGAAAGCTTTAATATTGAATAATTTCTAAATTCCAGTGTGCAAAATAGCTATTCCACCAAGAAAACACTGTGTCAACTTTGAACCTACAGCTAACCATATTATGACACAGTTGTTTGATAATATTTGAAGTATCAATTTGCTCTTACATATTCAAACTAACATTTGTCCACCATCATAGTTTGGCCGTCCAGAAAGAAGGATGGCGTAGATGATGCAATATGGTATTTAAGGGGCGTAGCAAAGGACCCTGGTATGTTTTCCCTATAAATATTTTATCAATATCTTATGAAAGAATAAAGATTTGAACCGAGATATGAAGTTTGTGCCAGGAAAACAGCAGAGGTTATTTTGCAATTTTTTCTCTTTCCGCCGGTGAAAAAGACTTAATGTCAACACATCGCTGGTTTTCACGGTTTAAATTGTAGTTATGGCTATAACACATTGTTTCTACTCTAAACTTATACTTAACCATTTATTCAAATTTCTTGCTTGCCTCTCATCTTTTTTTCGAAGATCTGTTTGCCTATTCTCAATGATGTTTTCAACTTTTCAATTTTTTTTTCAAAATATATCGTTAGATGCAGGGTTGGTCGATTCTTTTGGGGCTTAAAACCAAATCAATGTTGAAAAAAAGCCAAATTAAGCGAAAATGTAAAAGCGGCAGCAAGACCATAGATAATTTCAAGCTGCAAACGAGGCTAGGAGTATACGTTTTCTGTTCAATCCATTGTCGCATGGCCTGTAAGCAAATAGGGACCCGGTTGGTTTCAAAATCCAACTTTAATGCTTTTATGTGCAGACTCTACTGTTTTCAACTCAGTTCCTCTGCCTCTTTTCCCCCATTTTTTAGCTGAATTGAAAATTTATTGTCAACTGGGAGCAAAACAATGTATTCTTAATAATATATTTTCAATAATTAGTAAATCACACAGTTGTTGAAGTAACTGTGTTTATTTCTGTAAGTGTTTGTAGCAACACAACCGTTAGATGTTTTTAATGCGCACGTAAGGAATATTCAAAGTAATCCGTTTTATTGCCCCTGATTGGTCAATTGTCATAATCTAATAATACGTTTATTGTTAAAACGTTATACCTTGGGATGTGTTTACTTTAATCATATGGATTCTAAAACGACGAATGATGGAAGAGAAAAGTTTTGTTTGAAAATGAGGAAATGTGTTTGTTGCATTTATGTACTTTTTGTTAGAGATCCTCTCTTCAATTTATAAAAGGAGCAGTCAAAAGATATACAGTCTGAAATTCATGGGACAGACAGTGCCTCCTTTTCTGTTTCAGCCTGCTCAATACTTTTTTTTCCCTAACTGTACGTAAAATACATTTGATTGCAAAAATACAGATTACAGTTTAGATAAATTTGGAATTATATCTTGCATGCTGATGAAAAAGCATTAATATTGAATAATTTCTAAATTCCAGTGTGCAAAATATCTATTCCACCAAGAAAACACTGTGTCAATCTTGAATCTATAGCTAACCATATTGTGACACAGTTGTTTGATAATATTTGAAGTATCAATTTGCTCTTACATATTCAAACTATCATTTGTCCACCATCATAGTTTTGCCGTCGAGAAAGGAAGATGACGTAGATGATGCAAGATGGGGTTCCGAGGACGAAGCAAAGGACACTGGTATGGTTTCTCTATAAATATTTTATCAATATCTTATGAAAGAATAAAGATTTGAACCGAGATATGACGTTTATACCTGGAAAACAGCAGAGGTTACTTTGCAATCTTTTCTTGCTACTGGTGAAAGAACCTCTTGTCAACACATCGCTGGTTTTCACTATATAAATAGGATGCATGGATATAACACATTGTTTCTACTCTTTACTTATACTTAACCATTTATTCATATTTCTTGCTTGCCTCTCGCATCTTATTTGTTTCGGAGATCGGTTTGCCAATTCTCAATGATGTTTTCATCTTTTCAATATTTTTCAAAATGCATCGTTAGATGCAGGGTTGGTCGATTCTTTTGGGGCTTAAAACCAAATCAATGTTGAAAAAAAGCCAAATTAAGCGAAAATGTAAAAGAGGCAGCAAGACCATAGATAATTTCAAGCTGCAAACGAGGCTAAAAGTACACATTTTTTTCTTCTAAAACCATTGTCGCATGGCCTGTAAGCAAATAGGGGCCCGGTTGGTTTCAAAATCCAACTTTAATGCTTTTACGTGCAGACTCTACTTGCATGCTGATGAGAAAGCTTTAATATTGAATAATTTCTAAATTCCAGTGTGCAAAATAGCTATTCCACCAAGAAAACACTGTGTCAACTTTGAACCTACAGCTAACCATATTATGACACAGTTGTTTGATAATATTTGAAGTATCAATTTGCTCTTACATATTCAAACTAACATTTGTCCACCATCATAGTTTGGCCGTCCAGAAAGAAGGATGGCGTAGATGATGCAATATGGTATTTAAGGGGCGTAGCAAAGGACCCTGGTATGTTTTCCCTATAAATATTTTATCAATATCTTATGAAAGAATAAAGATTTGAACCGAGATATGAAGTTTGTGCCAGGAAAACAGCAGAGGTTATTTTGCAATTTTTCTCTTTCCGCCGGTGAAAAAAACTTAATGTCAACACATCGCTGGTTTTCACGGTTTAAATTGTAGTTATGGCTATAACACATTGTTTCTACTCTAAACTTATACTTAACCATTTATTCAAATTTCTTGCTTGCCTCTCACATCTTTTTTTCGAAGATCTGTTTGCCTATTCTCAATGATGTTTTCAACTTTTCAATTTTTTTTTCAAAATATATCGTTAGATGCAGGGTTGGTCGATTCTTTTGGGGCTTAAAACCAAATCAATGTTGAAAAAAAGCCAAATTAAGCGAAAATGTAAAAGCGGCAGCAAGACCATAGATAATTTCAAGCTGCAAACGAGGCTAGGAGTATACGTTTTCTGTTCAATCCATTGTCGCATGGCCTGTAAGCAAATAGGGACCCGGTTGGTTTCAAAATCCAACTTTAATGCTTTTATGTGCAGACTCTACTGTTTTCAACTCAGTTCCTCTGCCTCTTTTCCCCCATTTTTTAGCTGAATTGAAAATTTATTGTCAACTGGGAGCAAAACAATGTATTCTTAATAATATATTTTCAATAATTAGTAAATCACACAGTTGTTGAAGTAACTGTGTTTATTTCTGTAAGTGTTTGTAGCAACACAACCGTTAGATGTTTTTAATGCGCACGTAAGGAATATTCAAAGTAATCCGTTTTATTGCCCCTGATTGGTCAATTGTCATAATCTAATAATACGTATATTGTTAAAACGTTATACCTTGGGATGTGTTTACTTTAATCATATGGATTCTAAAACGACGAATGATGGAAAAGAAAAGTTTTGTTTGAAAACGAGGAAATATGTTTGTTGCATTTATGTACTTTTTGTTAGAGATCCTCTCTTCAATTCATAAAAGAAGCAGTCAAAAGATATACAGTCTGAAATTCATGGGACAGACAGTGCCTCCTTTTCTGTTTCAGCCTGCTCAATACTTTTTTCCCCTAATTGTACGTAAAATACATTTGATTGCAAAAATACAGATTGCAGTTTAAATCAATTTGGAATTATATTTTCTATGTCGATGAAAAAGCTTTAATATTGAATGTTTTCTAAATTCCAGTGTACAAAATAGCTATTCCACCAAGAAAACACTGTGTCAACTTTGAACCTATAGCTAACCATATTGTGACACAGTTGTTTGATAATATTTGAAGTATCAATTTGCTCTTACATATTCAAACTATCATTTGTCCACCATCATAGTTTTGCCGTCCAGAAAGGAAGATGACGTAGATGATGCAAGATGGGGTTCCGAGGACGAAACAGAGGACCCTGGTATGTTTTCCCTATAAATATTTTATCAATATATCATGAAATAATAAAGTTTTGAACCGAGATATGAAGTTTGTGCCAGGAAAACAGCAGAGGTTATTTTGCAATTTTTCTCTTTCCGCCGGTGAAAAAAACTTAATGTCAACACATCGCTGGTTTTCACGGTTTAAATTGTAGTTATGGCTATAACACATTGTTTCTACTCTAAACTTATACTTAACCATTTATTCAAATTTCTTGCTTGCCTCTCACATCTTTTTTTCGAAGATCTGTTTGCCTATTCTCAATGATGTTTTCAACTTTTCAATTTTTTTTTCAAAATATATCGTTAGATGCAGGGTTGGTCGATTCTTTTGGGGCTTAAAACCAAATCAATGTTGAAAAAAAGCCAAATTAAGCGAAAATGTAAAAGCGGCAGCAAGACCATAGATAATTTCAAGCTGCAAACGAGGCTAGGAGTATACGTTTTCTGTTCAATCCATTGTCGCATGGCCTGTAAGCAAATAGGGACCCGGTTGGTTTCAAAATCCAACTTTAATGGTTTTATGTGCAGACTCTACTGTTTTCAACTCAGTTCCTCTGCCTCTTTTTCCCCATTTTTTTTAGCTGAATTGAAAATTTATTGTCAACTGGGAGCAAAACAATGTATTCTTAATAATATATTTTTAATAATTAGTAAATCACACAGTTGTTGAAGTAACTGTGTTTATTTCCGTAAGTGTTTGTAGCAACACAACCGTTAGATGTTTTTAATGCGCACGTAAGGAATATTCAAAGTAATCCGTTTTATTGCCCCTGATTGGTCAATTGTCATAATCTAATAATACGTTTATTGTTAAAACGTTATACCTTGGGATGTGTTTACTTTAATCAAATGGATTCTAAAACGACGAATGATGGAAAAGAAAAGTTTTGTTTGAAAATGAGGAAATGTGTTTCTTGCATTTATGTACTTTTTGTTAGAGATCCTCTCTTCAATTCATAAAAGAAGCAGTCAAAAGATATACAGTCTGAAATTCATGGGACAGACAGTGCCTCCTTTTCTGTTTCAGCCTGCTCAATACTTTTTTCCCCTAATTGTACGTAAAATACATTTGATTGCAAAAATACCGATTGCAGTTTAGATAAATTTGGAATTATATCTTGCATGCTGATGAAAAAGCTTTAATATTTAATGTTTTCTAGTTTCCATTCTGCAAAATAGCCATTGCAACAAGAAAACGATGTGTCAACTTTGAATCTATAGCTAACCATATTGTGACACAGTTGTTTGATAATATTTGAAGTATCAATTTGCTCTTACATATTCAAACTATCATTTGTCCACCATCATAGTTTTGCCGTCCAGAAAGGAAGATGACGTAGATGATGCAAGATGGGGTTCCGAGGACGAAGCAAAGGACACTGGTATGGTTTCTCTATAAATATTTTATCAATATCTTATGAAAGAATAAAGATTTGAACCGAGATATGACGTTTATACCTGGAAAACAGCAGAGGTTACTTTGCAATCTTTTCTTGCTACTGGTGAAAGAACCTCTTGTCAACACATCGCTGGTTTTCACTATATAAATAGGATGCATGGATATAACACATTGTTTCTACTCTTTACTTATACTTAACCATTTATTCATATTTCTTGCTTGCCTCTCGCATCTTATTTGTTTCGGAGATCGGTTTGCCAATTCTCAATGATGTTTTCATCTTTTCAATATTTTTCAAAATGCATCGTTAGATGCAGGGTTGGTCGATTCTTTTGGGGCTTAAAACCAAATCAATGTTGAAAAAAAGCCAAATTAAGCGAAAATGTAAAAGAGGCAGCAAGACCATAGATAATTTCAAGCTGCAAACGAGGCTAAAAGTACACATTTTTTTCTTCTAAAACCATTGTCGCATGGCCTGTAAGCAAATAGGGGCCCGGTTGGTTTCAAAATCCAACTTTAATGCTTTTACGTGCAGACTCTACTTGCATGCTGATGAGAAAGCTTTAATATTGAATAATTTCTAAATTCCAGTGTGCAAAATAGCTATTCCACCTAGAAAACACTGTGTCAACTTTGAACCTACAGCTAACCATATTATGACACAGTTGTTTGATAATATTTGAAGTATCAATTTGCTCTTACATATTCAAACTAACATTTGTCCACCATCATAGTTTGGCCGTCCAGAAAGAAGGATGGCGTAGATGATGCAATATGGTATATAGGGGGCGTAGCAAAGGACCCTGGTATGGTTTCTCTATAAATATTTTATCAATATGTCATGAAATAATCAAGTTTTGACCCAAGATATACGAAGTTTCTATCAAAAGACAGCAGAGGTTATTTTGCAATTTTTTCTCTTTCCGCCGGTGAAAAAGACTTAATGTCAACAGATCGCTGGTTTCCACTGTATAAATAGGATGCATGGCTATAACACATTGTTTCTACTCTTAACTTATACTTAACCATTTATTAATGTTTCTTGCTTGCCTCTCGCATCTTATTTGTTTCGGAGATCGGTTTGCCAATTCTCAATGATGTTTTCATCTTTTCAATTTTTTTCAAAATGCATCGTTAGATGCAGGGTTGGTCGATTTTTTTGGGGCTTAAAACCAAATCAATGTTGAAAAAAAGCCAAATTAAGCGAAAATGTAAAAGAGGCAGCAAGACCATAGATAATTTCAAGCTGCAAACGAGGCTAAAAGTACACATTTTTTTCTTCTAAAACCATTGTCGCATGGCCTGTAAGCAAATAGGGGCCCGGTTGGTTTCAAAATCCAACTTTAATGCTTTTACGTGCAGACTTTACTGTTTTCAACTCAGTTCCTCTGCCTCTTTTTCCCCATTTTTTTTAGCTGAATTGAAAATTTATAGTCAACTGGGAGCAAAATAATGTATTCTTAATAATATATTTTTAATAATTAGTAAATCACACAGTTGTTGAAGTAACTGTGTTTATTTCTGTAAGTGTTTGTAGCAACACAACCTTTGGATGTTTTTAATGCGCACGTAAGGAATATTCAAAGTAATCCGTTTTATTGCCCCTGATTGGTCAATTGTCATAATCTAATAATACGTATATTGTTAAAACGTTATACCTTGGGATGTGTTTACTTTAATCATATGGATTCTAAAACGACGAATGATGGAAGAGAAAAGTTTTGTTTGAAAATGAGGAAATGTGTTTGTTGCATTTATGTACTTTTTGTTAGAGATCCTCTCTTCAATTCATAAAAGAAGCAGTCAAAGGATATACAGTCTGAAATTCATGGGACAGACAGTGCCTCCTTTTCTGTTTCAGCCTGCTCAATACTTTTTTCCCCTAATTGTACGTAAAATACATTTGATTGCAAAAATACAGATTGCAGTTTAAATCAATTTGGAATTATATTTTCTATGTCGATGAAAAAGCTTTAATATTGAATGTTTTCTAAATTCCAGTGTACAAAATAGCTATTCCACCAAGAAAACACTGTGTCAACTTTGAACCTATAGCTAACCATATTGTGACACAGTTGTTTGATAATATTTGAAGTATCAATTTGCTCTTTTATGTTCAAACTATCATTTGTCCACCATCATAGTTTTGCCGTCCAGAAAGGAAGATGACGTAGATGATGCAAGATGGGGTTCCGAGGACGAAGCAGAGGATCCTGGTATGGTTTCTCTATAAATATTTTATCAATATATTATGAAAGAATAAAGATTTGAACCGAGATATGAAGTTTGTACCAGGAAAACAGCAGAGGTTATTTTGCAACCTTTTCTTGCTATTGGTGAAAGAACCTCTTGTCAACAGATCGCTGGTTTCCACTATATAAATAGGATGCATGGCTATAACACATTGTTTCTACTCTAAACTTATACTTAACCATTTATTAATGTTTTTTTGTTGCCTCTCACATCTTATTTGTTTCGGAGATCGGTTTGCCAATTCCCAATCATGTTTTCATCTTTTTAATTTTTTTTTCAAAATGTAACGTTAGATGCAGGGTTGGTAGATTCTTGTTGGGGCTTAACACCAAATTAATGTTGGAAAAAAGCCAAATTATTTCAAAATGTAAAAGAGGCAGCAAGTCCATAGATATTTTCAAGCTGCAAAGGAGGCTAAAAATACAAGTTTTCTGTTCAATCCATTGTCCCAGGGCCTGTAAGCAAATAGGGGCCCGGTTGGTTTCAAAATCCAACTTTAATGCTTTTACGTGCAGACTCTACTTGCATGCTGATGAAAACGCTTTAATATTGAATGTTTTCTAAATTCCAGTGTGCAAAATAGTTATTCCACCAAGAAAACACTGTGTCAACTTTGAACCTATAGCTAACCATATTGTGACACAGTTGTTTGATAATATTTGAAGTATCAATTTGCTCTTACATATTCAAACTAACATTAGTCCACCATTATAGTTTTGCCGTCCAGAAAGAAAGATGGCGTAGATGATGCAATATGGTATTTAAGGGGCGTAGCAAAGGACCCTGGTATGTTTTCCCTATAAATATTTTATCAATATCTTATGAAAGAATAAAGATTTGAACCGAGATATGAAGTTTGTACCAGGAAAATGTAGTGACTCTATTTAGGCCTGTTTACATCAATTTTTCCTTCTCATTCATTCCATCATTTTCCCACATTCTCACATCGCAGCACAGGCATCCTCTACGTCACTCTCATTTCACGCATTCGCTAATCCCTATTGTTTACATAATCTTTGCCACGCTATTCAATTTACTCATCACCTTCACTCGCCCTTCCTATCCTTTGTTTTCCTTACATCATTCGTGTTAATTTTAGATATTCATTTCTGTATATAAGCATGTTAATTTTTATGTAAGTCAGTTCAGTTCAGAGTTCAGTTACAATCAAGCAAACACTGTCTCTCTCTCTGACTCCGTGTCCTCTGCACGTAAAATAAGACTCGCTGGGTTTGGAAATGACACGATAGTCAAGGATGGATTTATTTAGTGACTGCATTGATCGTTGTTCCGATGCACACTAAAAAAACAGCAGAGGTTCTTTTGCAATCTTTTCTTGCTACTGGTGAAAGAACCTCTTGTCAACAGATCGCTGGTTTCCACTGTATAAATAGGATGCATGGCTATAACACATTGTTTCTACTCTAAACTTATACTTAATCATTTATTAATGTTTTTTTGTTGCCTCTCACATCTTATTTGTTTCGGAGATCTGTTTGCCTATTCTCAATGATATTTTCATCTTTTCAATTTTTTTTTCAAAATGTATCGTTAGATGCAGGGTTGGTCGATTCTTTTTGGGCTTAAAACCAAATCAATATTGGAAAAAAGCCAAATTATTTCAAAATGTAAAAGAGGAAACAAGACCATAGATAATTTCAAGCTGCAAACGAGGCTAGGAGTATACGTTTTCTGTTCAATTCATTGTCCCAGGGCCTGTAAGCAAATAGAGGCCCGGTTGGTTTCAAAATCCAACTTTAATGCTTTTACGTGCAGACTCTACTTGCATGCTGATGAAAAGGCTTTAATATTGAATGTTTTCTAAATTCCAGTGTGCAAAAAAGCTATTCCACCAAGAAAACACTGTGTCAACTTTGAACCTATAGCTAACCATATTGTGACACAGTTGTTTGATAATATTTGAAGTATCAATTTGCTCTTACATATTCAAACTAACATTAGTCCACCATCATAGTTTGGCCGTCCAGAAAGAAGGATGGCGTAGATGATGCAATATGGTATTTAAGGGGCGTAGCAAAGGACCCTGGTATGTTTTCCCTATAAATATTTTATCAATATCTTATGAAAGAATAAAGATTTGAACCGAGATATGAAGTTTGTACCAGGAAAATGTAGTGACTCTATTTAGGCCTGTTTACATCAATTTTTCCTTCTCATTCATTCCATCATTTTCCCACATTCTCACATCGCAGCACAGGCATCCTCTACGTCACTCTCATTTCACGCATTCGCTAATCCCTATTGTTTACATAATCTTTGCCACGCTATTCAATTTACTCATCACCTTCACTCGCCCTTCCTATCCTTTGTTTTCCTTACATCATTCGTGTTAATTTTAGATATTCATTTCTGTATATAAGCATGTTAATTTTTATGTAAGTCAGTTCAGTTCAGAGTTCAGTTACAATCAAGCAAACACTGTCTCTCTCTCTGGCTCCGTGTCCTCTGCACGTAAAATAAGACTCGCTGGGTTTGGAAATGACACGATAGTCAAGGATGGATTTATTTAGTGACTGCATTGATCGTTGTTCCGATGCACACTAAAAAAACAGCAGAGGTTCTTTTGCAATCTTTTCTTGCTACTGGTGAAAGAACCTCTTGTCAACAGATCGCTGGTTTCCACTGTATAAATAGGATGCATGGCTATAACATATTGTTTCTACTCTGAACTTATACTTAACCATTTATTCATATTTCTTGCTTGCCTCTCGCATCTTATTTTTTCGAAGATCTGTTTGCCTATTCTCAATCATGTTTTCATCTTTTTAATTTTTTTTTCAAAATGTATCGTTAGATGCAGGGTTGGTAGATTCTTTTTGGGCTTAAAACCAAATCAATATTGGAAAAAAGCCAAATTATTTCAAAATGTAAAAGAGGAAACAAGACCATAGATAATTTCAAGCTGCAAACGAGGCTAGGAGTATACGTTTTCTGTTCAATTCATTGTCCCAGGGCCTGTAAGCAAATAGAGGCCCGGTTGGTTTCAAAATCCAACTTTAATGCTTTTACGTGCAGACTCTACTTGCATGCTGATGAAAAGGCTTTAATATTGAATGTTTTCTAAATTCCAGTGTGCAAAAAAGCTATTCCACCAAGAAAACACTGTGTCAACTTTGAACCTATAGCTAACCATATTGTGACACAGTTGTTTGATAATATTTGAAGTATCAATTTGCTCTTACATATTCAAACTAACATTAGTCCACCATCATAGTTTGGCCGTCCAGAAAGAAGGATGGCGTAGATGATGCAATATGGTATTTAAGGGGCGTAGCAAAGGACCCTGGTATGTTTTCCCTATAAATATTTTATCAATATCTTATGAAAGAATAAAGATTTGAACCGAGATATGAAGTTTGTACCAGGAAAATGTAGTGACTCTATTTAGGCCTGTTTACATCAATTTTTCCTTCTCATTCATTCCATCATTTTCCCACATTCTCACATCGCAGCACAGGCATCCTCTACGTCACTCTCATTTCACGCATTCGCTAATCCCTATTGTTTACATAATCTTTGCCACGCTATTCAATTTACTCATCACCTTCACTCGCCCTTCCTATCCTTTGTTTTCCTTACATCATTCGTGTTAATTTTAGATATTCATTTCTGTATATAAGCATGTTAATTTTTATGTAAGTCAGTTCAGTTCAGAGTTCAGTTACAATCAAGCAAACACTGTCTCTCTCTCTGACTCCGTGTCCTCTGCACGTAAAATAAGACTCGCTGGGTTTGGAAATGACACGATAGTCAAGGATGGATTTATTTAGTGACTGCATTGATCGTTGTTCCGATGCACACTAAAAAAACAGCAGAGGTTCTTTTGCAATCTTTTCTTGCTACTGGTGAAAGAACCTCTTGTCAACAGATCGCTGGTTTCCACTGTATAAATAGGATGCATGGCTATAACACATTGTTTCTACTCTAAACTTATACTTAATCATTTATTAATGTTTTTTTGTTGCCTCTCACATCTTATTTGTTTCGGAGATCTGTTTGCCTATTCTCAATGATATTTTCATCTTTTCAATTTTTTTTTCAAAATGTATCGTTAGATGCAGGGTTGGTCGATTCTTTTTGGGCTTAAAACCAAATCAATATTGGAAAAAAGCCAAATTATTTCAAAATGTAAAAGAGGAAACAAGACCATAGATAATTTCAAGCTGCAAACGAGGCTAGGAGTATACGTTTTCTGTTCAATTCATTGTCCCAGGGCCTGTAAGCAAATAGAGGCCCGGTTGGTTTCAAAATCCAACTTTAATGCTTTTACGTGCAGACTCTACTTGCATGCTGATGAAAAGGCTTTAATATTGAATGTTTTCTAAATTCCAGTGTGCAAAAAAGCTATTCCACCAAGAAAACACTGTGTCAACTTTGAACCTATAGCTAACCATATTGTGACACAGTTGTTTGATAATATTTGAAGTATCAATTTGCTCTTACATATTCAAACTAACATTAGTCCACCATCATAGTTTGGCCGTCCAGAAAGAAGGATGGCGTAGATGATGCAATATGGTATTTAAGGGGCGTAGCAAAGGACCCTGGTATGTTTTCCCTATAAATATTTTATCAATATCTTATGAAAGAATAAAGATTTGAACCGAGATATGAAGTTTGTACCAGGAAAATGTAGTGACTCTATTTAGGCCTGTTTACATCAATTTTTCCTTCTCATTCATTCCATCATTTTCCCACATTCTCACATCGCAGCACAGGCATCCTCTACGTCACTCTCATTTCACGCATTCGCTAATCCCTATTGTTTACATAATCTTTGCCACGCTATTCAATTTACTCATCACCTTCACTCGCCCTTCCTATCCTTTGTTTTCCTTACATCATTCGTGTTAATTTTAGATATTCATTTCTGTATATAAGCATGTTAATTTTTATGTAAGTCAGTTCAGTTCAGAGTTCAGTTACAATCAAGCAAACACTGTCTCTCTCTCTGGCTCCGTGTCCTCTGCACGTAAAATAAGACTCGCTGGGTTTGGAAATGACACGATAGTCAAGGATGGATTTATTTAGTGACTGCATTGATCGTTGTTCCGATGCACACTAAAAAAACAGCAGAGGTTCTTTTGCAATCTTTTCTTGCTACTGGTGAAAGAACCTCTTGTCAACAGATCGCTGGTTTCCACTGTATAAATAGGATGCATGGCTATAACATATTGTTTCTACTCTGAACTTATACTTAACCATTTATTCATATTTCTTGCTTGCCTCTCGCATCTTATTTTTTCGAAGATCTGTTTGCCTATTCTCAATCATGTTTTCATCTTTTTAATTTTTTTTTCAAAATGTATCGTTAGATGCAGGGTTGGTAGATTCTTTTTGGGCTTAAAACCAAATCAATATTGGAAAAAAGCCAAATTATTTCAAAATGTAAAAGAGGGAACAAGACCATAGATAATTTCAAGCTGCAAACGAGGCTAGGAGTATACGTTTTCTGTTCAATTTATTGTCCCAGGGCCTGTAAGCAAATAGGGGCCCGGTTGTTTTCAAAATCCAACTTTAATGCTTTTAGGTGCAGACTCTACTTGCATGCTGATGAAAAAGCTTTAATATTGAATGTTTTCTAAATTCCAGTGTGCAAAATAGTTATTCCACCAAGAAAGCACTGTGTCAACTTTGAACCTATAGCTAACCATATTGTGACACAGTTGTTTGATAATATTTGAAGTATCAATTTGCTCTTTTATGTTCAAACTATCATTTGTCCACCACCATAGTTTTGCCGTCCAGAAAGGAAGATGGCGTAGATGATGCAAGATGGGGATACGAGGACGAAGCAAAGGACCCTGGTATGGTTTCTTTATAAATATTTTATCAATATGTCATGAAATAATAATGATTTGACCCAAGATATACAAAGTTTGTACCAAAAGACAGCAGAGGTTATTTTGCAATTTTTTTCCTGCCTGTGAAAAAAATTTCTTGCCAACAGATCGCTTGTTTTCACTGTATAAATTGTATTTATGGCTCTAACACATTGTTTCTACTTTAAACTTATACTTAATCATTTATTAATGTTTTTTGCTTGCCTCTGGCATCTAATTTTTTTCGGAGATCGGTTTGCCTATTGTTAATGCTGTTTTCTTCTTTTCAATTTTTTTTCAATTTTTGAATCGTATACTCCTAAGGGGTCGCAATTTTTCTTGATTGGGAACCCTTTTTGTTCATTTTCTAGGTGTTTTTCTTTAGGTTTTATTATCCCCAGGCCAATTTTATCTATTTTTATAGCTATTGATAACTTCTTTACACCAGATTGTTTATAAAACCCCAGTAGAAATAAGCCAGTATTTTCTAAAAAAGGGCGTTTTCCGGCGTTCTAGAGGGCGTGGCCTCAAAAATTTTCCGTCACGCTTTTTTCAGCCCTCCCACATTTAGACTGGTGTGCGGTCCCTGGATGCTTTGAATGTCCAAGATTTAATGTTGATACCAAGGCAGCAATATGCTTCTCCCAACCTTTGGTAGGTGCATCTGAAACGAAATGTCAGTGTAGTCAACAATTCAGGTGTGCTCTCTTTAATGGGTAATAGTTGCTGGAGCATTTTTCGGCCGGAACACACTTAAGCAAAGAACATCTTTTAGGAACACACTTAAGCAAAGAACATCTTTTAGGAACAATAAAAGCAGCTGAGAAATTGCAAGATAAAAATAAACTTTTCTAGGTTTTGTTGAAAATCTTGTTAAAACAACTAAGCAGATGTTAGCATCAAATCAACGGTTCTACTAAAAGTACAAAAAGTTCATAGTGAATAGCTGTAGAAAAGCTAATTTTCAAAAAAGAACAATATTAAAGAGCACTCAAGGCTCATGTAATCAAAGAAATGTTAAATTAACTCAATACTTCAGATATATCAATAGTTGTGAAGAAAAGCAAAAATAAAGTTGCTGGAGCATTTTGTTATGGCTTGCCTAATCTGACTCTCGAATCGCAAGGAAGTGTTACCAATCCATGGTAGTTTAAAATAAACTGGGCACTTTTGCGGACCAAACTTTTGAACAGCCGCAAAACTTGCGAGCTTCTCCTTAGTATTAGATAAGATGACGTCTTCAGGATAGCCGTTGTCCAGAAAGATCGTTTTAAGTTTTTCCAGTTCAGCGTGCAGTTTAGATTTGACAAGTTTTGACAAGGTTGACTTTGCGTTGTTTTGGGCAAAATGAATTCCAGCGTATGTACTGACCGGTAAAAGTAGGCTTGCGATATACACTGGTATCGAGCCCCCACTGGATACGCAAACACGGCGATTTGCCAATTTTTGTCTGTAATGTCTTCCTGAGTGGCGTATAGCTGATATCCATTTTCGTCAGCATTCTGTAGCCAACAATTCAGGTTATCTCGCCATATTGGGTGATAGTTGCTGGAACCCGATGCATTTTTCGGCCGATTTCGTCTTCACGTAGCTCGCTGCTATTTCTCTATCTTCATCATTTTTCTCTACAGCCGACAATAAGACACAAACCATCTTTGCAATAAATCATTTCACAAAAAAATAATGAAAACCTGAAAGATTTTTTACAACATCGTACTGATTGTTAGACTGGAAATATGGGGATATCTTGCTGTGCTTCAACGTGGTAATAAAAAACACTAACATGGTGGATAACAACGGTTGCTATACAGTTTGGTCACGTGTTGAAAATGCTCGCAATTCGAGCCCCCGTGTTCTTATCAAGTGTATTTGTTTTAAAGAAGGGGGCGGGGGAAGTGGGAGGGGAGAATTATCTGACGCTACATGACATCCCCATCAGTCCTTTCCTTGTCTTTAGTATGCTATAAAGTTTCCTTTATAAGAAAGCACGACATTTTGCGGTCCAGTTGGTTGAAAGTTCCTTGCCTTCCAACTAACCTTGCATATTTCCTTGAATTTCCATGTTAAAATGTAGATGTTTGATGCAAGACGTTGAATATTTTAATAATGACATCATTATCACTATACATGGCTACATTCTGCAGTTTTCTGACATGTGATAATTGCTAGTATTTTTTAGTGACGTTTTCTGGTTAAAACGCATAACGCGCTATTTGACTTCTTGTTTTTAGAGTGACAGGTACTATTCTGACCAACCATAGTCAGGTTTCACAAGACCATATGTTTAATTTACAGATCAAGGCTTTTAATTCTTCAATATTTTTAACGCTTTGCTTAGTACACAAAATAGGGAAAAAAGCCCCCCCCCCCCTACGAAGCCCCGATAACCCTGACATATATTACAATAATTAGCCTCGGAAAGACAAGAGGTGTATTAACCTCGATTTGAAGATAATTAAATCCGCACAGGTCACGTGATAAAAAATTACTTGCTCTCCTGTGACCATCGCTAGGAAGGGGGAGATTGAAAGTTGCCTCAATACATTTTTATGCCTTGGTCTATCCGTGGTCTTCGTTTAAGTATTGCATGGGTTCACCCACTGAAGCTCTACTGTCTATTCGGATTTCAATGCTTAAGTTTTCAATCAATATATTTCGATTCGATCAATATAACCTCGAGTATTTAATATTTACCGACCGATCTAAAAGCTCTTTTATTTTGACTTTGAGGTCAAATTCGTCAAAAATTCATTTCTGTTCACCCCCGCCAATTTTTAGTCCTCGTTGAACATTTTCGCTGTTGCTCTTGTGAAGTTTTCTAGCCATGCACTTTAAAGCCATGCATATTAAACCTTTGTTGGCTCATGGTTTTTCAATTGAGTATTTTTTTTGATTGTCATAAAATTTTCCTGTCTATTCTGAGTCCCTTCTTTGAGCTGTGGAAACCTTCGTCGACTCGCGGTTTTTCGTTAAACATGTTCGGATATTACGCTTGCCTCACACTTCCAGAAATGCTCAAGCTTCCAAGGATAGTAGGAATGGGCAACACCGTAGTAATACAGCACACAGCAGTTTGAGGAAAGTAACGTTCACGACTACTTGGGGTCGAGAAAAAATGCCAACTCGCGGCGCAATAACTCATACATCATTGCTCAAATGAGTGAGAGAAAATGCCTTGAAAACGTTCTGAAAAGAGATGATTGAGCCTTTAAAAAATTCCAGGAAGCTTTTGGAAACCTAGAAATATAGACTTTCAATAGAATTGCCATAAATGAACAACGGTGGACAATAGCAAGTGAGATAACGAAGAAAAATGTTATATATCCAAAGAACTAAAGCAAAAATTTAAAAACGAAGACATTTCTGGGAAGGATTACTGCCATGGGGGCACCCGGTGGGAAAAAATCAGGAAAATCGGCAGAGAGGCGTGCCCGGACGTCTGCCAAGACGGTTAGCGGTTAGCATCAATATAGCCTGTTTTGCATAGTCAAATATTTGTTGTTAGACACTTTTGTCAATCACAGCATATGTTGATAGTGAACTCGTATTTCAAGAGAATACAAAATACTATTATTTTTTTTAGATTTGGAGCAGAGGAAATTGTTTTGATGGGTCAACAGCCGAGTAAATTACGAGACGTTTTGCAGATTTCTGCTGAAAATGTTCTGATTTTTTCATTAAATGTAAAGCTGTGTTTTTAATGTCTTTTGCTTGAATAAATGTATTCTTTGAATTATTTTTAAAATGTTGTTTTTTTCTTAAATTCTTTTTACATGCATAACAGGCAGCCAAAAATTACCCCCCCCCCCCTGTACCACCCCTTGGCGCCGCCACTGAAGAAGCCAATAAAATTTACTATTTATCGCCACTGATCTACCGCTGCCTCTAACGACATCACCACTGACAATATCATAATAGCGTTCTGCGCCAATAAGGGTATCTTTCCGCTCATTCGCTATTCCTTTCGAGTTGGTAGCTGGAAAAGCCTACACAAGAGTTAACTGGACAACAAATTCAAATAAAAACTCATTTATATTCAACAAAATAAATTTATAAAAATATTAATTTATTATAAGAGGAACAGAAAATTACTACAAATAATATTTAGGTAGAGTACATCCATATGAACCAGTATGTTGTGTAGGACACTGAGAAATCCCGTAAGGGTTTTCAAGCCCAGTGCCCTATTCTAGGTATTATAAAAATCGATATTTACATCAAAAGCTGTAAAAAGCAGCAGAAAACAGCAGCAGCATCACAATGCACAGATCTTAACTAAAGCATTGAAAACTTCCAAATTAATTTCAACTCTCTCACACTTTTTTTATGCATAATGTTCCGAACCAAATATAAAATTTAACTTTTCCTAAAGGGAGGCACTAGCACATCGGACCACAGAACTCGTTGTTGTTTCACTAGTTCCGTGCTCGTTCCGTTGTTGTACCGCTAGTTCCGTGGTCGTTCCGTTGTTGTACCGCTAGTTCCGTGGTCGTTCCGCTTGTTCAGAGGTCGTTCCGCTGGTTCAGAGGTCGTTCCGCTGGTTCCGTGGTCATTGTGATGATTAAATGAAATTTAATCAGAGTTAAGCTCTGGTGTCTATAGCTTGGTCTTTTGCAGTAAAATTTAATATTCGTGTGTATTTGAGTAGTCTCACTTCTTCTAATATTTCACTTTGTTGCCTCGAGCTTGTGCATGCTTAGCGGAATTTTTTCCAGTCGAAAGTACAGTTTTGGGCTATAATTTCAAAATCTCTTGTTTGTTAACACATTTTTAATAATAAAAAATTCCGTTAATAATAAAAACACCAGTAGTGGGATGAATCTGCAATACGACATTTACCGTAACACCAAAGATGTACTGAAAGCAGTAAAATCAGACAGTAGAGAGCGCTTGGCACACCAATTACTATCCCAGGGTGCTATTATTTCATTCCTGTTGGACCACTCTCTTAAAAAGCTCAATGGTCTTTGGTCTGTTGTGCAGAGCAACCTACCCACGAACATCTTCAACTTCACCATCAAGTACCTGAACAATACTCTCCCTACGCGCAAAAATCTAAGCCTTTGGAACCTAAGCCAATCATCTGATTGCGAATTCTGCCTCTCCCGAAATTTTACTCCATGTCGTTGCAGGCTGCAAAGTTTATCTCGAACAAGGTCGTTATACCTGGCGTCATAATTCTGCTCTAAATCTTCTTGCAACCTCCTTGAAAGCAATAGAGGGATCCTTTCTTTTTGCCGATATACCTGGCTTCTCCTCACCATCCATCATAACTGGAGACAATCTGCGCCCAGATCTACTTCTGCGTACAAAGGAAAACATTCTTTATGTTTTGGAACTAACGATAGGATTTGAAACTAACCTTAACTGCAATGCAGAAAGGAAACGTTTAAAATATGCTCGCCTTGTCTCAGATCTAAGACCAAGGTTCAAATCTGTCATATTTGTAAATCTCTCCATCAGCTCTCTTGGCATCTTCGGCGACTCATGCAGCTCATTCCTTGAAATGTGTGACTCTCTTTCCATCGATGATCAACAAAAACGATATCTCATTTCTAAGCTTTCTACGATATCCATTCGTACCACCTATTACATTTTTTGCTGTAGGAACAATACATGGACTAACCCAGAGATGTAATAGTTTTTATTTTGTAAACACAGGCTAGCCAGTTACAAATTACCTTGTACTAGTGAGATTTGTAATTGTAGTTTTAAAAGGAATTCAAAATGAAAAGTTTCCATTATTATTATTATTAGTAACCGATAATTTCAGGTCTCCGGCCATTCCAGTCAAAAGAGGAGTACTGCAAGGGGACTGCCTCAGCCCTCTCATTTTCAATTTATGTTTCAACACCTTTATTCAGCTGGTAAAACATGACAAATATAAACAACTTGGATTTTCTCCTCATGATGGCAATGATCGCTTGTTTAACCCGGTTCACTGGTTTCAATTCGCTGATGATGCTGCAGTTGTCACAAGTGATGAACGCGAAAATCAATTATTGCTAAACTGTTTTACAAGATGGTGCAAATGGGCAAATATGATCATCCGCATAGACAAGTGCATCACCTTTGGAATTAAAAAGTTTGCAACTAGATCTGCACAGTTTCAGCCTAAGCTCTTCATTAACAACGATCCTGTCCCTTTTGTGAAACATGGCGAATCTTTCAAATACCTGGGTCGTTTCTTCAATTATGATATGAAGAACCAGGAACACAAGGATCACTTGACTTCTTCTCTCCGTGAGATGCTCAAAGTTATCGATTCCTTGAAAATTCACCCGCGGAACAAAATTCTACTGTTTAATCAATACATCCTATCAAAGCTCTCTTGGGATCCCACAGTTGCTAATCTCTCCAAAACGTGGGTTTGCGAAAACTTAGATCAGCTTGTCACAAAATTCGTTCGACAGTGGCTCGAGCTTCCAATATCTTCGACACTGAGTGGCATAGTTCTTTCTCGTAAACACTTTGGTCTTGAGCTTCTGCTTCCTTCTGTAAAGTTTCAACAGTGCCAGATTGTTCTTCGAAACTCACTCAAATCTTCGCCCAACGAAAACATCAAATCCCTATGAATGAACACCAATTATGGACCTAATATACAGTTCGACGCATACAAGAACACTAAGGCGGTACTGAAATGTGTAAGGGACGAACACACTGAAAAGCTCAAAACTCAGCTAACATCTCAAGGCCTCATCATTTCATTCCTGCTTGAGCATTCCTATACAAAGTTAACCTCACTCTGGTCTGCAGCTCAAAGTAAACTTCCAAAAAACATCTTCAACTTTACGATAAGGTATCTCAACAACACACTAGCCACAAGGAACAACCTCTGCTTATGGAAAATTAGCTCTTCTCCAGATTGCTCATTCTGCCTTCAGCCAGAATCACTTCTTCATGTCGTAGCTGGATGTAACAAATACCTTGAGCAAGGGCGTTTTACTTGGAGGCACGACTCTGCCCTGCACTTCATTGCATCATCATTTCAATGTATCCGAGATGTATTCATATATGCTGACATTCCCGCTTATTTATCACCATGTATCATAACTGGCGATTCGTTCCGTCCCGACATGCTAATCAAAACTGCTTCTAACTGTCTGTATGTCATCGAATTAACTGTTGGGTTCGAGACTAACCTGGACACTAACGCTTCGCGTAAAGCTGAGAAGTACCGTTCCCTTCTAAAGGAACTACGCCCTAAGTTCAAAAAAGTAAACTTTGTTAATCTATCTATCAGCTGTCTCGGTATCTTTGGTAACTCCTGTGATTCTTTCATCGATATGTGTGATGAACTAAAACTTGACTACCAACACCGTAATTTTATAATTAAAAAACTGTCAGCAATAATTATACGCACATCCTATTATATATTCTGTATGCGCAATAAGACTTGGACAAACCCTGAACTGCTCTCCTTCTAAAGATTCTTTGCATTCATATGATTTTATTTGAATGTTATAACTTTTGTAAAATTAGTAAACTTGTCACCAGGCTAGCCGATAGTAACTACCTGTAAAGTGAGGTTACTGTTGTAAGTAAAAGAATATAACATAAAAATGTTTTCATTATTATAATTATTATTATTATTATTATTATTATTAATATAATTATTAATAATATTAATTACAAATTAATTATAAATACAAATTACCTTGTAATAGTGAGATTTGTAATTGTAGTTTTAACTGGAATTGAAAATGAAAAGTTTCCATTATTATTATTATTATTATTATTATTATTATTATTATTATTATTATAATTATTATTATTATCATTATTATTCTTATTATTATTATTATTATTATTATTATTATTATTATTATTTGGTGTCGCTGATTTAAGCAAGACATGGGTGACAGAGAATCTAGACAATGTTGTTTCAAGCTTTGTTAGACAATGGCTCGAGCTGCCAATAAGTGCTTCACTAAGTAGCCTCGTCATTCCAAAATCGAAGTTTGGCATCAATCTCATTCTTCCATCTACCAAGTTCTTACAATGCCAAACAGTTATCCGCAACTCTTTAAGACTGTCCCCAAACCAAGAGATTCGCTCTTTATGGAAAGACTCTAGCACTGGTACAAACATACAATATGACGTTTATCGCAACACCAAACAAGTTCTCAAATCCATCCAAAGTGAACACGAAAACCGCATTGAAAACGTTCTTACATCTCAAGGATTTATTATCTCGTGCATCTTAAAATTTGCTTCTAAGGGAACTAATCAACTTTGGTCTAGTGTCCAGCAAAAGTTACCAAAAAACATTTACAACTTTACCATCAAATACCTAAACAACACTCTTGCCACTAGGAAAAACCTCTGCAAATGGTCAATTACTCAGTCATCTGCCTGCTCTTTCTGTCTCCAATTAGAATCATTACAGCACATAGTCTCTAGCTGCAAGAATTATCTTGAACATGGTAGGTATACCTGGAGACATGATTCTGTACTTCTATATTTGGCTAAAATCCTTTCAACACCTAGAAACAGCTCACTTTACGCCGACCTGCTTTCATTTCTATCACCTTCTTTAATCACAGGCGACTCCTATCGACCAGATCTTGTCTTCGTAACTGAAGATCGAATGCTTTACATGCTAGAGCTTACTGTTGGGTTCGAAAGCAACATCGACGAAAACAGTACTCGAAAAGCTAGGAAATATAGCGATCTTATCAAGGAACTGAGCCCTGCCTATAAACGTGTTACCTTTGTTAACCTTTCTATGAGTGCCCTTGGCATTCTTGGAACCTCATCTACCTCTCTCTCTGACATGCTACACCAACTGAATTTTGACTCAAATCAAACTAAATCCATCTTGATGAAACTCATGAACATTTCTATCCGCTGCACCTACTATATCTTCTGTCGTCGAAACAAACCATGGCTAAGCCCCGAACTAATTGACTTTTAAATATTGTAATGCAGATAAGCCAATTATATGATGCCTGTAAAAGCGAGTCGTATAATTGTAAATTTAAAATGTATTCAATGAAAATGAGATGTTTAAAAAAAAAAAAAAAAAAAAATATTATTATTATTATTATTACTATTATTATTTCGGTCGTTGAGCGGTGGCGTTCGGAGCTCCCGTACACGGCTCTTGTTTAAAAGCAAGTATCATTATAGCCTGGTTACTTTGTATTCGTATATAACAGTAAAATCGACTATTGAAACGACAAGGAGTTTTTTTAGAAATGATTCGTTCACATTGGCTTTGGATTGTTGCAATATTTGTGGTTTGTTCTTTCTGTGGTCAAGATTTCAAAACGTTAGGCCGCCATTCTTGGAGATGTAAACGGAAGCTTGACGTCAACCACCAAAATGGCCCCAACGGATCTATCAACATTCCTCTAATTTCCGTGGAAACAAATGAGGACATTGTTATGCAAGACAATCGGATCAAATGCTGTTGTGGAAAAATTTGTAAAGGAACAAAAGGTTTAAAGATGCATCAAAGAAGGTGTCGCGTCATTAGCGGAATAGGAAACCCTGATACCTCTGAAGACCTAGTTTGTGAAGTTCAAAGCAACGAAGCCACTAGCAGCATTGGGTTTCTAGATGACGTCAATTTGGATGAATTTTTTGAAATTAAACCCGGTGTTCGTCTCCCAAATTCGAAAAACGAATGGTCCATTGCAAACGAATATTTCAAATCTACTTTATCAAATCTCCCTTTGGAACCGTGCACCATCAACGAAGCAATAATCTCAATGAATAACTCAATTTATAACTATTTTAAAGAAACTTGTGGTACCATCGACATTATTTCCAACGATCTGGTCGCGAAATATCAAGATCGAAAAGCCAAGGAACTTAAAAAGGACTTAAAATTGCTGAAGATGAACAATGCTACTCTTTTAGAAATTAAATACGTCTCTCATCTATTGCGTCACAAGATCAACGGCCGTTCTATGATTTCTAACACTACTCATATTGCTGATCATGATAAGTTCATCTCAAAAAATTTCTGGGGTTACGTTAAGCGCATCCTCAAGACCAGTTCATCCATTCTCCCAACATTTCCTAATGATATATGCACTCAGTACTTTCTAAAAGCTCTTTCCTCTCTTTCACCTACGCAATGTTTTTCAATACCATCTTGGATACCCACTTTTCAAGAGCCTAATCACCCTTTTCCGTCGGAACCTCCTTCATATCAGAAAATTACAACAATAATTCGCCGAATGAAGTCTTCTGCTTCTCCTTGCCCCTTGGATAAGATCTCTATCATTGTCTTCAAACATTGTCCTTATCTACGTAGTAAACTTACTGAAATTTTCCGTGTTATATGGCTTTCTGGAGATATTCCAAATGAATGGAAAAAGGCATGCACTATCTTAATCCACAAAAAGGATAGCGTGGAAGATCCATCTAATTTCAGGCCCATAACACTTGAGTCAGTACCACTAAAAATATTTACTTCTTGCTTGCGTGACTTCATGTTTGATTTTCTTAAAATAAATGGCTATATTGAACATCAAATTCAAAAAGGCTTCACGTCTAACATCTCTGGCACTCTTGAACATACTTCAATGATGGCTCACATTATCGACAAAAACAGCGCTCGCTGGTTGTCACTCTTCTTGATCTCAAAAATGCCTTTGGCGAAGTACATCATAATTTGATACCCACTATACTGTCTTATCATCATATCCCTGACAACATACAGCTTCTTATCTCTAGCCTTTATACCGATTTTAAAACCTCTATCATCACAAGCCACTATAATACTCCTGCTATTCCAGTCCGTCGCGGTGTGCTTCAAGGCGACTGCCTCAGCCCCCTACTATTTAATCTATGCTTCAACACATTCATACAGTACATAAAAGCTGAAAAATACAAACAGTTAGGGTTTTCCCTACCTGATCAGAACGACCGTATGTTTCAACCAGTCCATTGGTTTCAATTCGCTGACGACGCTGCCGTTATCACCAGCAATGAGAAAGAAAACCAACTTCTACTGAATTGTTTCACTCGCTGGTGCCAATGGGCTAACATGATCATACGTGTCGATAAATGCATCACTTTTGGAATAAAGAAATTTTCCACACGTTCTCTTCAGTATCAACCCAAGCTTTTCATAAACAACAAACCTATCCCATCCGTCTCGAATGGAAACTCTTTCAAGTACCTCGGTCGTCATTTTGACTTTGAAATGACAAACCAAGAACATAAATCTGACCTTTTATCATCACTGTCAAACATGCTTAAACAAATCGATTCCCAGCCTCTTCATGCAAAAAATAAGCTACGTCTTTATCACAACTTCGTTCTTTCTAAAATTTCCTGGAACCTTACTGTAGCAGATCTTTCAAAGACGTGGGTTGTCGAGAATCTTGACAACCTTGTATCCAAATACATCCGCCAGTGGCTCGACCTCCCAATAAGTGCTACCTTGAGTAGCATTATTCTTTCTAAAAACCAGTTTGGACTCAGCCTAACTTTACCATCCACCAAATTCCTACAGTGTCAAACAGTTTTACGAAACGCATTGAAATCTTCACCAAACGATAACATTCGCTCTTTATGGAAAAATACCAGCAGTGGCACAAATATACAATATGATATATATAGGAACACCAAAGAAGCATTAAAGGCTGTCCAGCATGAGCATAAAGATCGTCTGCAAAACATCCTAACCTCCCAAGGATCTTTATTATCACATCTCTTTAACCAGAATCTTCCACAAATTAACAAACTTTGGTCCAAGGTGCAAAGTAGCATGCCTCAGAATATTTTCAATTTTACGATAAGGTATCTGAACAATACCCTTGCCACACAGAAAAACCTGAAAAAATGGAACTTGAGCCAGACCTCTGACTGTTCTTTCTGTTTTCTGCCAGAAACCCTCCTTCATGTTGTTGCTGGCTGCAAAACATATCTGGAACAAGGCCGATACACCTGGCGACATAACTCTATCCTAAACTTTCTAGCTACGTCACTAAAAGCTGTCAATGAATCTACCGTCTACGCTGATATACCTGGCTTTCTTTCACCATCAATCATAACTGGAGAAAACCTTCGCCCTGATCTTCTCTTGAGGACTAACAACAATTACCTTTACATTTTAGAGCTAACTGTTGGCTTCGAATCCAATCTTGAGACAAATGCTACAAGAAAACAAAGCAAGTATGCTCCTCTCTTATCTGGTTTACAGCGGCAGTTCAAATGTGTCTTTTTTGTTAATCTTTCTATGAGCTCTCTTGGCATCTTCGGCAATTCCTGCAATTCATTCTTCAAAATGTGTGACTCTCTCTCCATCGATCAGCAACAAAAACAGTATCTCATTTCTAAACTTTCCAACATTGCCATCCGTACTACGTACTACATATTTTGTTGCAAAAATAAGCCATGGACAAATCCGGAATTACATCCTTTTTAACTTTAGTTGTTTTATTTTATTTTTCTCAGTTTTTCCTTTTACCTTACGATTGTTACAGTTTTTTCTTGTAAAACCAGGCTAGCCAATTGCAAACTACCTTGTAATAGTGAGATTTGTAATTGTAGTTTTAATTGAATTGAAAATGAAAAGTTTCCATTATTATTA
Organism: Rhopilema esculentum; assembly: GCF_057945365.1. Lineage (NCBI taxonomy): Eukaryota > Metazoa > Cnidaria > Scyphozoa > Rhizostomeae > Rhizostomatidae > Rhopilema > Rhopilema esculentum. The sequence goes on from NC_142821.1 coordinate 8,948,431, forward strand.
TTATTATTATTATATTATTATTATCGACTTCTAAAACAAACAATGACGAACACACTTTTTCCTTTTTTTTGGTAATTTCTTTTGTTTGTGCTTGTTATAGTCTTTTTCTTTGTAAACCCAGGCTAGCCAATTGCAAATTACCTTTGTAATAGTGAGATTTGTAATTGTAGTTTAAGTTGAATTGAAAATGGAATGTTTCCATTATTATTATTGTTATAATTATTATTATTATTATTATTATTATTATTATTATTATTATTATTAATCTTTCTTGATCTCAAAAATGCCTTTGGCGAAGTACATCATAATTTGATACCCACTATACTGTCTTATCATCATATCCCTGACAACATACAGCTTCTTATCTCTAGCCTTTACACCGATTTTAAAACCTCTATCATCACAAGCCACTATAATACTCCTGCTATTCCAGTCCGTCGTGGTGTGCTTCAAGGCGACTGCCTCAGTCCCCTACTATTTAATCTATGCTTCAACACATTCATACAGTACATAAAAGCTGAGAAATACAAACAGTTAGGGTTTTCCCTACCTGATCAGAACGACCGTATGTTTCAACCAGTCCATTGGTTTCAATTCGCAGACGATGCTGCCGTTATCACCAGCAATGAGAAAGAAAACCAACTTCTACTGAATTGTTTCACTCGCTGGTGCCAATGGGCTAACATGATCATACTTTTGGAATAAAGAAATTTTCCACACGTTCTCTTCAGTATCAACCTAAGCTTTTCATAAACAACAAACCTATCCCATCTGTCTCGAATGGAAACTCTTTCAAGTACCTCGGTCGTCATTTTGACTTTGAAATGACAAACCAAGAACATAAATCTGACCTTTTATCATCACTGTCAAACATGCTTAAACAAATCGATTCCCAGCCTCTTCATGCAAAAAATAAGCTACGTCTTTATCACAACTTCGTTCTTTCTAAAATTTCCTGGAACCTTACTGTAGCAGATCTTTCAAAGACGTGGGTTGTCGAGAATCTTGACAACCTTGTATCCAAATACATCCGCCAGTGGCTCGACCTCCCAATAAGTGCTACCTTGAGTAGCATTATTCTTTCTAAAAACCAGTTTGGACTCAGCCTAACTTTACCATCCACCAAATTCCTACAGTGTCAAACAGTTTTACGAAACGCATTGAAATCTTCACCAAACGATAACATTCGCTCTTTATGGAAAAATACCAGCAGTGGCACAAATATACAATATGATATATATAGGAACACCAAAGAAGCATTAAAGGCTGTCCAGCATGAGCATAAAGATCGTCTGCAAAACATCCTAACCTCCCAAGGATCTTTATTATCACATCTGTTTAACCAGAATCTTCCACAAATAAACAAACTTTGGTCCAAGGTGCAAAGTAGCATGCCTCAGAATATTTTCAATTTCACCATAAGGTACCTGAACAATACCCTTGCCACACAGAAAAACCTGAAAAAATGGAACTTGAGCCATACCTCTGACTGTTCTTTCTGTTTTCTGCCAGAAACACTCCTTCATGTTGTTGCTGGCTGCAAAACATATCTGGAACAAGGCCGATACACCTGGCGACATAACTCTATCCTAAACTTTCTAGCTATGTCACTAAAAGCTGTCAATGAATCTACCATCTACGCTGATATACCTGGCTTTCTTTCACCATCAATCATAACTGGAGAAAACCTTCGCCCTGATCTTCTCTTGAGGACTAACAACAATTACCTCTACATTTTAGAGCTAACTGTTGGCTTCGAATCCAATCTTGAGAAAAATGCTACAAGAAAACACAGCAAGTATGCTCCTCTCTTATCTGGTTTACAGCGGCAGTTCAAATGTGTCTCCTTTGTTAATCTTTCTATGAGCTCTCTTGGCATCTTCGGCAATTCCTGCAATTCATTCTTCAAAATGTGTGACTCTCTCTCCATCGATCAGCAACAAAAACAGTATCTCATTTCTAAACTTTCCAACATTGCCATCCGTACTACGTACTACATATTTTGTTGCAAAAATAAGCCATGGACAAATCCGGAATTACATCCTTTTTAACTTTAGTTGTTTTATTTTATTTTATTTTTCTCAGTTTTTCCTTTTACCTTACGATTGTTATAGTTTTTTCTTGTAAAACCAGGCTAGCCAATTGCAAATTACCTTGTAATAGTGAGATTTGTAGTTGTAGTTTAAGTTGAATTGAAAATGAAATGTTTCCAATATTATTATTATTATTATTATTATTATAATTATTATTATTATTATTATCTTTGGTCTGTTGTGCAGAGCAACCTACCCACGAACATCTTCAACTTCACCATCAAGTACCTGAACAATACTCTCCCTACGCGCAAAAATCTAAGCCTTTGGAACCTAAGCCAATCATCTGATTGCGAATTCTGCCTTCTTCCCGAAACTTTACTCCATGTCGTTGCAGGCTGCAAAGTTTATCTCGAACAAGGTCGTTATACCTGGCGTCATAATTCTGCTCTAAATTTTCTTGCAACCTCCTTGAAAGCAATAGAGGGATCCTCTCTTTTTGCCGATATACCTGGCTTCTCCTCACCATCCATCATAACTGGAGACAATCTGCGCCCAGATCTACTTCTGCGTACAAAGGAAAACATTCTTTATGTTTTGGAACTAACGATAGGATTTGAAACTAACCTTAACTGCAATGCAGAAAGGAAACGTTCAAAATATGCTCGCCTTGTCTCAGATCTAAGACCAAGGTTCAAATCTGTCATATTTGTAAATCTCTCCATCAGCTCTCTTGGCATCTTCGGCGACTCATGCAGCTCATTCCTTGAAATGTGTCACTCTCTTTCCATCGATGATCAACACAAACGATATCTCATTTCTAAGCTTTCTACGATATCCATTCGTACCACCTATTACATTTTTTGCTGTAGGAACAAAACATGGACTAACCCAGAGCTACTCCCCTTTTAACGTTTTTTTTTTCTTTTCTCTTTACTACGATTGTAATAGTCTTATTTTGTAAAAACAGGCTAGCCAGTTACAAATTACCTTGTACTAGTGAGATTTGTAATTGTAGTTTTAACTGGAATTGAAAATGAAAAGTTTCCATTATTATTATTATTATTATTATTATTATTATTATAATTATTATTATTATTATTATCATTATTATTCTTATTATTATTATTATTATTATTATTATTATTAATATTATTATTATTATTATTTCACTCAATGCCAAACTGTTTCACGCAATGCCCTCCGAACTTCTCCTAACACAAACATTCAAGCTTTATGGAAAAACACCAGTAGTGGGATGAATCTGCAATACGACATTTACCGTAACACCAAAGATGTACTCAAAGCAGTAAAATCAGACAGTAGAGAGCGCTTGGCACACCAATTACTATCCCAGGGTGCTATTATTTCATTTCTGTTGGGCCACTCTCTTAAAAAGCTCAATGGTCTTTGGTCTGTTGTGCAGAGCAACCTACCCACGAACATCTTCAACTTCACCATCAAGTACCTGAACAATACTCTCCCTACGCGCAAAAATCTAAGCCTTTGGAACCTAAGCCAATCATCTGATTGCGAATTCTGCCTTCTTCCCGAAACTTTACTTCATGTCGTTGCAGGCTGCAAAGTTTATCTCGAACAAGGTCGTTATACCTGGCGTCATAATTCTGCTCTAAATTTTCTTGCAACCTCCTTGAAAGCAATAGAGGGATCCTCTCTTTTTGCCGATATACCTGGCTTCTCCTCACCATCCATCATAACTGGAGACAATCTGCGCCCAGATCTACTTCTGCGTACAAAGGAAAACATTCTTTATGTTTTGGAACTAACGATAGGATTTGAAACTAACCTTAACTGCAATGCAGAAAGGAAACGTTCAAAATATGCTCGCCTTGTCTCAGATCTAAGACCAAGGTTCAAATCTGTCATATTTGTAAATCTCTCCATCAGCTCTCTTGGCATCTTCGGCGACTCATGCAGCTCATTCCTTGAAATGTGTCACTCTCTTTCCATCGATGATCAACACAAACGATATCTCATTTCTAAGCTTTCTACGATATCCATTCGTACCACCTATTACATTTTTTGCTGTAGGAACAAAACATGGACTAACCCAGAGCTACTCCCCTTTTAACGTTTTTTTCTTTTCTCTTTACTACGATTGTAATAGTCTTATTTTGTAAAAACAGGCTAGCCAGTTACAAATTACCTTGTAATAGTGAGATTTGTAATTGTAGTTTTAACTGGAATTCAAAATGAAAAGTTTCCATTATTACTATTATTATTATTATTATTATTATATTATTATTATCGACTTCTAAAACAAACAATGACGAACACACTTTTTCCTTTTTTTTGGTAATTTCTTTTGTTTGTGCTTGTAATAGTCTTTTTCTTTGTAAACCCAGGCTAGCCAATTGCAAATTACCTTTGTAATAGTGAGATTTGTAATTGTAGTTTCAGTTGAATTGAAAATGGAATGTTTCCATTATTATTATTGTTATAATTATTATTATCTCGTGCATCTTAAAATTTGCTTCTAAGGAACTAATCAACTTTGGTCTAGTGTCCAGCAAAAGTTACCAAAAAACATTTACAACTTTTCCATCAAATACCTAAACAACACTCTTGCCACTAGGAAACACCTAGAAACAGTTCACTTTACGCCGACCTGCCTTCATTTATATCACCTTTTTTAATCACAGGCGACTCCTATCGACCAGATCTTGTCTTCATAACTGAAGATCGAATCCTTTACATGCTAGAGCTTACTGTTGGGTTCGAAGTGTCGCTGTGTACGAAGAATGGACGGTACTCTTTTGATGCTTTGTAGGTAGTTTCATAGCATCCGCTACACCCATGGGTAGTTATACTTTATACTTGAGTTGCTTTTTGGAATGGAAACCGTTATTAACTGATGCGATGATCTTCGAACCTTTCACCTACAGCATCTGAGAGCAGAAACGCTGAGCCGCGAAATTTATTTGTTTTTTGCGACAAAGATAGTTATTCTTTGCTTACTTTCTTTTAGGATTTGAAATTGCTTTGGAAATTGTGGTGTTATTATAACGTTGAAAAGTATTAGTTTAGGTGACACGATTTGTAAGATCTTTTCAGTCGCGAAGTGCACAGCTCTAAGCACGTTGGAGCGCTAGAGTACGTGCTGAGGTATCTTCATGGTAGGAGCACAGGGCTCTGATATGCGAAGAAAAACAATGGCAAAATTGACAATAGCAATACACTTTTACCAATCAAAACTTTTATTGCCACTATATCCGTTTCTTAAATCACGTCATGCCACAAAGGATTGATTGTTTTCGCGAAAAACCGTGCCAACTTCCCTTCTGGCAATGATACAATACTTCTTTGCATCGTTGACTTCGTAATGACGTTGAGTCAACATCATTTTGTGGCCGCAAGCAATAGAAATCGGTGCCCTAATTACAGGAAAACGAGCAGGCCTTGCATAGCAAAAAAGTTACGGAAAAGCGTCTCTATATATATAGGTATATGTATGCGTTCCCCGCGAACCACTACAAAGTGTACTCAATTCTTCGTACACAAACATAGGTATCCTGTCGCTAATACGAAGAATGCCGGTACTCTTTTGATGCTTGGTAGGTAGTTTCATAGCATCCGCTACACCCATGGGTAGTTATACTTTATACTTGAGTTGCTTTTTGGAATGGAAACCGTTACTAACTGATGCGATGATCTTCGAACCTTTCACCTACTGCATCTGAGGGCAGAAACGCTGAGCCGCGAAATTTATTTGTTTGTTGCGACAAAGATAGTTATTTATTGCTTACTTGCTTTTACGATTTGAAATTGCTTTGGAAATTGTGGTGTTATTACGTTGCAAAGTATTAGTTTAGGTGACACGATTTGTAAGATCTTTTCAGTCGCGAAGTGCACAGCTCTATGCACGTTGGAGCGCTAGAGTACGTGCTGAGGTATCTTCATGGTAGGAGCACAGGGCTCTGATATGCGAAGAATAACAATGGCAAAATTGACAATAGCAATGCACTTTTCCAATAAAAACTTTTATTGCCACTATATCCATTTCGTAAATCACGTCATGCCACAAAGGATTGATTGTTTTCACGAAAAGCCGTGCCAACTTCCCTTCTGGCAATGATACAATGCTTCTTTGCATCGTTGACTTCGTAATGACGTTGAGTCAACATCATTTCGTGGCCGCAAGCAATAGAAATCGGTACCCTAATTACAGAAAAACGAGCATGCCTTGCATAGCAAAAAAGTTACGTAAAAGCGTCTGTATATATATATATAATATATATGTATATATAGGTATATGTATGCGTTCCCCGCGACCCACTACATAGTGTACTCAATTCTTCGTACACAAAAAGCCGAAAAGATCATGCCAAATGAAAAACCAAAATTATTTAATCTCTTGTTACGTTATTAACCACTATACAAAAACAAAAAGTGTTTGCTCAGTCACGTATAAAAGAAAGGTGAAAAAGAAAAGCCGATAGATCATGCAAAATGTTATTTGTATGGTTCCTCTTTGAAAAGGAAAGAAAGCTGGTATTGAATGACTAAACAATAAATGGTACAGAAATGCGTCACGGTGGGTAGGTGACATGATTTCCGACCTAATTTCTGCATTATAAAGGGTTTGGTCGGATTCTTGCCTCGCCAGTATCTCTTCATCTAGTCAAGGTGAGTATGCTTATATTCATATAACTACATTCATGTGCCAGACTTTCCAACTGGAAGGTGCAAAACGATTTTAGAGATGTATTTATCTTAATAAATATCTTGTCACTTAATTTCTCGAAATTTTCACGAAACCTTTTTAAGAACAAGAAGGTTTCGTTGCCAAAAAGCTTTGTATGTCTTGGTATATTCTGGATTCTGTTTGTTTCAGTGTGCGCCAAAGGCAGGTTAAAATTGAGCCATGAAGATACAAACCTTGCTTCTCTTGCTCGTCGTCGTTGCAGGAAATTGTAAATACAACAGCATTTTTATAAATACATCTTTTTGATAAACCCGTTCCAAAAGCAAATAATTCAAAGTGGTAGTGTTGCTTCTTAAGAAATATCAAATAAATGCATTAAAGATTATAAACAGGTTAAATGAGGTTATTTTATGTTTACAAGGGACAACATAGAAAAATTCATCGGTGAGAGTAAAACGGCCTTAATTTTAGTAGAGGAAAGTCGGGAAATATGGTTGTGTTCCATAATTTCACAGAGACGGGTAGACTCCCACCAGACTGAAATTTCTCCGATTTGACACATGCCGACCAATATGAGCCCATGTTGCCAGCCTCGATTGCAATTTGTGTTAAGAAATAGCAAGCAAAAAACTGCCCGTCTCTCCGGGGAAATATTAGACAATCCCTTGAAACTTTCGGTTTATCATATCATATTAATTTACATTGGACTGCTCCTTATTGACACTCAACTTTCTTTGTTTTACCTTTGTTTTGCAAAGAAAACCCAAAGGTCTCAAAGGAAATGATCGACAAAAAACTGCTTATTAAAACAGAGGAATAACAAACGAGAGGGCTGCTCAAAAAATCAAATATTCGGCCAATTTGGAGAATTATTAAGATAAATCGCAAAATAAGCCATTTTTTCTGGGTTAGTCCATTACATATTCTGAAAGTCAGACAAGCTTCTACAAATCTAAATTTTTGCAATTTGGATTAGAAAAATTCGAACCGACAAACCTAGGCCCAACAAACACTAGACGAGCGCCTTCGCTGCGTTTGTAACCGCTCTAAAAGCCTCAGATTCATTTTATGGCCAAGGCACCAATGATATAGAAGCGCCGAAGGCGCTAGAGGTCTAACTTCCTGTTTTCAGCTGAGGCAAAATCACTCAAGGGGAAATACTGGCAAAAGGATGATAAGGGCTCAGTACGGGAAATTGTAAGTCCGACGAAGGAAAACCAATATTTTCGAAGATCAGCCCAAATTTGAGAGGTAAGCTATACTCACTGTATCAGCTTGCCATATTCATCTCGAATGTTTTAAGCTATAAATTGTTTTGGTAAACGAGGTTTTATGATTTTAAAAGAATTTTACTTTCTGCGGTGTTTGGAAAGGCAACGTTTATGTTGGCAAAAATATTGTCTTCGGGCTTATTCGCAAAGAATCACAGACAGAGAAATCACGATAACAAATATCATTTTACGAATATATTGAGCAGATTGCATTTACGGGCAGATTTTTATTCATTTGCGTTTTCTGTTTGTGCTCGTGCGGGGCCCAGCTATTTCACCTCAAAGTGAGAGCAGGCTGTGTCCTCAGTGAGGGCCTCAGCCTGAAATTATTGATGAATATTTAGATGCATTGTGAGTTATAGAAAGGACACTTGACGTTTGGTTATCATCTTGAGGTGGCGGTTCATCATGCACTTCTGGTAACTCTTCGGCGGAAACATTTTTATACGTAGCACTTAGGGCCCACGCCACAAATCTTAAATTGGGGGGCCAAGGCAAGCTTAAGCAGTGGGTCAAGGCTTACTTTCCCTTTTACTGCTGCTTTAAAACTACTTGCTTCGCAAAAAAGTGAAGGAGCCGTGTCCACCGCGCCTCCGCCCCCCCCCCCCGGGGGATTTTAATTGTGAAAAATTGAAATCCCGTTTACCAAAACAATTAATAGCTTAAAACCTTCAAAATGAACATGGCAAGCTGATACAGTAAAACTTGCTTCTCAAAATTGTGCCGATATTGCGGAAATAATGCTTTATTGTCGTCTACCTTACAATTTCCGGTATTGATCCCTTATGCAGATATGTGGTGTTTCAAAATGTGGAAATGTGTTTGTTGCATATATGTACTTTTTAGTAGAGATCCTCTCTTCAATTTGTAAAAGAAGCAGTCAAAGGATATACAGTCTGAAAATCATGAGAAAGTGCCGCCATTTCTGTCTCAGCCTATGCAATACTTTTTCGCCCTAATTGTACGTAAAATGCATTATATGGTAAAAAATACAGATTGCAGTTTAAATCAATTTGGAATTATATCTTCCATGTCGATGAAAAAGCTTTAATATTGAATGTTTTCTAGCTTCCATTGCGCAAAATGGATATTGCAACAAAAAAACACTATGTCAACTCTGAACCTATAGCTAACCATATTGTGACACAGTTGTTTGATAATATTTGAAGTATCAATTTGCTCTTAAATGTTCAAACTATCCTTTGTCCACCATCATAGCTTTGCCGTCCAGCAAGGAAGATGGCGTAGATGATGCAGAATGGTATTACGAGGACGAAGCAGAGGATCCTGGTATGGTTTCTCTAAAAACATTTTATAAATATAATATGAAATAATAAATATTTGACCAACAGATATGAAGTTTGTACCAGGAAAACAGCAGAGGTTTTTTTGCAATTTTTTCTTGCTACCGGTGAAAGAACCTCTTATCCACAGATCGCTGGTTTCCACTGTATAAATAGGATGCATGGCTATAACACATTGTTTCTATTCTTAACTTATACTTAATCATTTATTAATGTTTTTGATTGCCTCTTACATCTTATTTGTTTCGGAGATCGGTTTGCCTATTCTTAATTATGTTTTCATCTTTTCAATTTTTTTCTTCAAAATGTTTCGTTAGATGCAGGGCTGGTCGATTCTTTTGTGGCCTAAATCCAAATCATTATTGAAAAGAAAGCCAAATTAAGCCAAAATGTAGACAAGGCAGCAAGACCATAGATAATTTCAAGCTGCAAACGAAGCTAGTAGTGCACGTTTTCTGTTCAATCCATTGTCCTAGGGCCTGTAAGGAAATAGGGGCCCGGTTGGTTTGAAAATCCAAATTTAGTGCTTTTACATCCAGATGCCACTCTTTGCAACGCGGCTCCTTTGCCTCCCTTCTCCTACTTTTTTTTATGCTGAATTAGAAGTTGATGGTGAAGGAGCCAAACAATGAATTCTTAATAGTTTATTTTCAATAATTCGTAAATCACGCATTTGTTAATATAACTATGATTATTTGTGTAGATGTTTGTAGCAATACAAAAACAACTCTTTGGTGTTTATAATGCGCCCATAAGGAATATTCAAAGAAACCCGTTATTGCCCCTGATTGGTTAATTGTATAATCTAATAATACGTATATTGTTAAAACGTTATACCTTGGGATGTGTTTACTTTAATCAAATGGATTCTAAAACGACGAATGATGGAAAAGAAAAGTTTTGTTTGAAAACGAAGAAATATGTTTGTTGCATTTATGTACTTTTTGTTAGAGATCCTCTCTTCAATTTATAAAAGAAGCAGTCAAAAGATATACAGTCTGAAATTCATGAGACAGACAGTGCCGCCATTTCTGTCTCAGTCGTGCAATACTTTTTCGTCCTAATTCTACGTAAAATACATTTGATTGCAAAAATACAGACTGCAGTTTAGATAAAATTGGAATTATATCTTTCATGCTGATGAAAAAGCTTTAATATTAAATGTTTTCTAGTTTCCATTCTGCAAAATAGCCATTGCAACAAGAAAACGCTGTGTCAACTTTGAACCTATAGCTAACCATATTGTGACACAGTTGTTTGATAATATTTGAAGTATCAATTTGCTCTTACATGTTCAAACTATCATTTGTCCACCATCATAGTTTTGCCGTCCAGAGAGGGAGATGGCGTAGCTGATGCACATTGGTGGGGAAAGCGAGCAGAGGACCGTGGTATGTTTTCCCTATAAATATTTTATAAAAATATCATGAAATAATAAAGATTTGACCCGAGATATACGAAGTTTGTACCAAAAGACAGCAGAGGTTATTTTGCAATTTTTTCTTGCTACTGGTGAAACAAACCTCTTATCAACAGATCGCTGGTTTTCACTATATAAATTGTATTTATGGCTATAACACATTGTTTCTACTCTGAACTTATACTCAACCATCTATTAATGTTTTTAGCTTGCCTCTCACATCTTATTTGTTTCGGAGATCGGTTTGCCTAGTCTCAATGATGTTTTACATCTTTTCAATTTTTTTTTTCAATATGTATCTTTAGATGCAGTGTTAGTAGATTCTTATGTGGCTCAAAGCCAAATTATTGTTGGAAAAAGCCAAATTAAGCCAAAATGTAGACAAGGCAGCAAGAACATAGATAATTTCAAGCTGCAAACGAGGCTAGAAGTGCACGTTTTCTGTTCAATCTATTGTCCCCGGGCCTGTAAGCAAATAGGGGCCTGATTGGTTTCAAAATCCAAATTTAGTGCTTTTACATCCAGATGCCACTCTTTGCAACGCGGCTCCTTTGCCTCCCTTCTCCTACTTTTTTTTATGCTGAATTAGAAGTTGATGGTCAAGGAGCCAAACAATGAATTCTTAATAGTTTATTTTCAATAATTCGTAAATCACGCATTTGTTAATATAACTATGATTATTTGTGTAGATGTTTGTAGCAATACAAAAACAACTCTTTGGTGTTTATAATGCGCCCATAAGGAATATTCAAAGAAACCCGTTATTGCCCCTGATTGGTTAATTGTATAATCTAATAATACGTATATTGTTAAAACGTTATACCTTGGGATGTGTTTACTTTAATCAAATGGATTCTAAAACGACGAATGATGGAAAAGAAAAGTTTTGTTTGAAAACGAAGAAATATGTTTGTTGCATTTATGTACTTTTTGTTAGAGATCCTCTCTTCAATTTATAAAAGAAGCAGTCAAAGGACATACAGTCTGAAATTCATGAGACAGACAGTGCCGCCATTTCTGTCTCAGTCGTGCAATACTTTTTCGTCCTAATTCTACGTAAAATACATTTGATTGCAAAAATACAGACTGCAGTTTAGATAAAATTGGAATTATATCTTTCATGCTGATGAAAAAGCTTTAATATTAAATGTTTTCTAGTTTCCATTCTGCAAAATAGCCATTGCAACAAGAAAACGCTGTGTCAACTTTGAACCTATAGCTAACCATATTGTGACACAGTTGTTTGATAATATTTGAAGTATCAATTTGCTCTTACATGCTCAAACTATCATTTGTCCACCATCATAGTTTTGCCGTCCAGAGAGGGAGATGGCGTAGCTGATGCACATTGGTGGGGAAAGCGAGCAGAGGACCGTGGTATGTTTTCCCTATAAATATTTTATAAAAATATCATGAAATAATAAAGATTTGACCCGAGATATACGAAGTTTGTACCAAAAGACAGCAGAGGTTATTTTGCAATTTTTTCTTGCTACTGGTGAAACAAACCTCTTATCAACAGATCGCTGGTTTTCACTATATAAATTGTATTTATGGCTATAACACATTGTTTCTACTCTGAACTTATACTCAACCATCTATTAATGTTTTTAGCTTGCCTCTCACATCTTATTTGTTTCGGAGATCGGTTTGCCTAGTCTCAATGATGTTTTACATCTTTTCAATTTTTTTTTTCAATATGTATCTTTAGATGCAGTGTTAGTAGATTCTTATGTGGCTCAAAGCCAAATTATTGTTGGAAAAAGCCAAATTAAGCCAAAATGTAGACAAGGCAGCAAGAACATAGATAATTTCAAGCTGCAAACGAGGCTAGAAGTGCACGTTTTCTGTTCAATCTATTGTCCCCGGGCCTGTAAGCAAATAGGGGCCTGATTGGTTTCAAAATCCAAATTTAGTGCTTTTACATCCAGATGCCACTCTTTGCAACGCGGCTCCTTTGCCACTCTTCTCCTACTTTTCTTTTATGTTGAATTAGAAGTTGATGGTCAAGGAGCCAAACAATGAATTCTTAATAGTTTATTTTTAATAATTCGTAAATCACGCATTTGTTAATATAACTATGATTATTTGTGTAGATGTTTGTAGCAATACAAAAACAACTCTTTGGTGTTTATAATGCGCCCATAAGGAATATTCAAAGAAACCCGTTATTGCCCCTGATTGGTTAATTGTATAATCTAATAATACGTATATTGTTAAAACGTTATACCTTGGGATGTGTTTACTTTAATCATATGGATTCTAAAGCGACGAATGATGGAAGAGAAAAGTTTTGTTTGAAAATGAGGAAATGTGTTTCTTGCATCTATGTAGTTTTTGTTAGAGTTCCTCTCTTCAATTTATAAAAGAAGCAGTCAAAGGACATACAGTCTGAAATTCATGAGACAGACAGTGCCGCCATTTCTGTCTCAGTCGTGCAATACTTTTTCGTCCTAATTCTACGTAAAATACATTTGATTGCAAAAATACAGACTGCAGTTTAGATAAAATTGGAAATATATCTTTCATGCTGATGAAAAAGCTTTAATATTAAATGTTTTCTAGTTTCCATTCTGCAAAATAGCCATTGCAACAAGAAAACGCTGTGTCAACTTTGAACCTATAGCTAACCATATTGTGACACAGTTGTTTGATAATATTTGAAGTATCAATTTGCTCTTACATGTTCAAACTATCATTTGTCCACCATCATAGTTTTGCCGTCCAGAGAGGGAGATGGCGTAGCTGATGCACATTGGTGGGGAAAGCGAGCAGAGGACCGTGGTATGTTTTCCCTATAAATATTTTATAAAAATATCATGAAATAATAAAGATTTGACCCGAGATATACGAAGTTTGTACTAAAAGACAGGAGAGGTTATTTTGCAATTTTTTCTTGCTACTGGTGAAACAAACCTCTTATCAACAGATCGCTGGTTTTCACTATATAAATTGTATTTATGGCTATAACACATTGTTTCTACTCTAAACTTATACTTAATCATTTATTAATGTTTTTTTGTTGCCTCTTACATCTTATTTGTTTCGGAGATCGGTTTGCCTATTTTTAATTCTGTTCGGGGCTTTTCAATATTTTTCAAAATGTTTTGTTAGATGCAGGGTTGGTAGATTCTTTTTTAGTCCTCCTTGAACATTTTCGCTGTTGCTCCCAGAAGTTCGTCTTTTCACAGAGAACCCAATTGTGAAGCTTTCTAGCCCTGCACTTTAAAGCCATGCACACAAACCTTTATTGGCTGATGGTTTTTCAATTGAGTATTTTTTTGATTCTCATAAAATTTTCCTGTCTTTTCTGAGTCCCTTCTTTGAGCTGTGGAAACCTTCGTCGACTCGCGGTTTTTCGTTAAACATGTTCGGATATTACGCTTGCCTCACACTTCCAGAAATGCTCAAGCTTCCAAGGATAGTAGGAATGGGCAACACCGTAGTAATACAGCACACAGCAGTTTGAGGAAAGTAACGTTCACGACTACTTGGGGTCGAGAAAAAATGCCAACTCGCGGCGCAATAACTCATACATCATTGCTCAAATGAGTGAGAGAAAATGCCTTGAAAACGTTCTGAAAAGAGATGATTGAGCCTTTAAAAAATTCCAGGAAGCTTTTGGAAACCTAGAAATATAGACTTTCAATAGAGTTGCCATAAATGAACAACGGTGGACAATAGCAAGTGAGATAACGAAGAAAAATGTTATATATCGAAAGAACTAAAGCAAAAATTTAAAAACGAAGACATTTCTGGGAAGGATTACTGCCATGGGGGCACCCGGTGGGAAAAAATCAGGAAAATCGGCAGAGAGGCGTGCCCGGTTAGCGTCTGCCAAGACGGTTAGCGGTTAGCATCAATATAGCCTGTTTTGCATAGTCAAATATTTGTTGTTAGACACTTTTGTCAATCACAGCATATGTTGATAGTGAACTCATATTTCGAGAGAATACAAAATACTATCATTTTTTTAGATTTGGAGCAGAGGAAATTGTTTTGATGGGTCAACGGCCGAGTGAATAACAAGACGTTTTGCAGATTTCTGCTGAAAATGTTCTAATTTTTTCATTAAATGTAATGCTGTGCTTTTCATGTCTTTTGCTTGAATAAATGTATTCTTTGAATTATTTTTAAATGTTGTTTTTTTTCTTAAATTCTTTTTACATGCATAGCAGGCAGCCAAAAATCGTTTTATGTTGTCAATGTATCTTATCATTATCTTATTTAGAAAATTTCAGATAGAAACGAGAGCTAGCCAAAGGGGGGTGGGGAGGGGGGTCATTTCCGATATGAAGGAGGGCTAGCTCAGATAACTTGTCTATCAAAAAGAGATGGTGTCAGAGGTGGTGCCAGCCCCCGAAAAATGGGAAGGACAGGGAATCCAGAAGAACGGACGATTGTTTTTTTGCGTGACAACGCCCTTTTTAGAAATAAAATCACTCATTTAAACAAAAGACAATGTAAGGGACCACAAGTAAACCACGTTGCAACAACCCTGAATCGTAAAACCGTAAAATGCTGAATCGAGGAAAGTTTATAGAAAGTACGTAGAAAAATTTCAGAAAGAAAAGGTTTTACAAAGGAAGTTTACGATGATTAGCAAGTTTAAAAAGTCCTGCTTATTTTTCAAGTTCAATTTTGACTGCAACTTCTCGCTAATGTTCTATACGAGATCTTCAAGTCAACATTGCTACAAAGTTATCTATAATTTTCAAGATAAAGACACAGGAAGGATGACTACTTTCCTTATGACCTGAAGAAATAAAGGATACAAATTATGGTAATCATTTCTATCGTTACAATTCTTCACACAATAAAGGCAAGTAGACGCGACCTTTAATACCGACCTTAAACTAATGCTGGAGGTTTATAATTGTGAAAGCAAAGAAAACCCATCTTTCATATTGGACATGTTCCATGAAAAGAGTAGTCAATATGATTTACGATTAAAGAGCCTGCTAATATTGCCTCAAGTTAAAACTATTAGGTATAGAAATTATAGTATTGCCTTTTGTGGCAGCATCTTATGGAACTACCTTCAAAATGACATTAAAAACATGACCTCCGTTTGCCCTTAAAAGAAACGCATAAAAAGTTGGAGTGGAGAGGATGGCATTGAGAAAAAACTTGTGATGTATGCCAATGGGCCTTGTAAAAAGTAAACATGAACCTCATTTTACAAGGAATGACATGTCTAAAGGACAGATAATTTTTTCCGCAAATTATATCGAAATATGCTCAACATGAAAAAAGCTGAAAATGTTATCTCTGGGTACAGAAGCAACTCTACCAAAATCATCATTTGATCCCTATCCTAGCCCCTTAAGAGGCATAAATGCATTCTATATCCACAATATTACTACTTTTTATTTTTGTTTTGATTTTTATCCAAACAAGCCACTTCAATCGGATGATAATAAATGGTTTTTGATAGCCAGCACCGTTTCCATGCTGTATGTTTTGAGGCATGCGCAGTTCTCAGCTCCAGAGCTTAACTTGGCTTGGCTTAACTATATCAGGATTCAGTACCCAAAGGGTCATCGTTAGTCACCAGTTTGAGCAAATTAATCACCAGCATTCTTTTATCGCCAGTTTGAAAAATTCTGTGTTTTTTGGTCGATAGCAGCTGGACTATTTCTTGGCCGGAGTAGTCCAGAGGTACAAGGAGGGAGCATTGCCACCCGAAGAGGAACTTTACCAGAGCAACCTTTTCTAAACCAGTTATGTTGATCGGGCGGGAAAGGACGCTTATCCAAGATACCGGGGGCTTTGTCCTAAAATTGTGATGGAGCCTGTGAATTAGCTAACAGTGGCAACCCAACGAGGAACATTATCAAAATCAACTTTTCCAGATAAATTCTTGATGTAGAATTAAAATCTAAATGTTACTCTAATGTTTCTGATAGACGGGCCCCGTGTATTAATTTACGAAGAATTTGCTCTCCCCCCGTCGCTAATTAGTATCCCCCTTCTATTCAATTTTACAAATCTGTCATGACCAGAACACGCAATCTTCACTTGACAATATTTCTCCTTGTTATGATATGTAGCTATTTTTTAATTTTCAATTCCCCTTGTTGTATTTGTCTATCTTTATCTCTAACCATCTATCCATTATCAAGTAACCAGTGTCACCAACTACTAATTCTACTGCCTTTTAACTAAAAGATTTACCAACATCCACTCCTTCTATTTGCTATTGAAATTTGCTGAATTTTTTTGAAAATTGGCCAACCTGAACACCCTTCTCTATTAGCAACCCCCTTCTATTGAAAATTGGTCGACATGAACACCCCCTTTTATTACCTCCCCCTTCTATTAGAGACACTAGAGTAATCTGATGGGAGAGGAGGCTTTCTGGGGATTCTGGGGGGCTTTGTCTAAAAACTGAGATGAATACTCTGAATGTCTTGTGAAGATGAATACTCTGAATGTGAACAAATCAAGTTGTTTTCATTATTCATTTTTAGTTGGTATATCATCATCTCCAGTAGACCTAAGGTAAGTAGCACTGCTGTCAGCACTGGGGCAATCGACTTAGGGAAAGGGATGAAACGTAGGATCATTTGGTTTGGGAAAAGGAATGAGTTAATCAGTTTGATCTGTGGTTTAGACATACATTGGCTTATATTGCACAGGTTATAAATTCAATATCATAAACTGCCATGTGTTTAAAATTCTTGATCATCTGAACTGTCACTGAATCGTTCAGTGTCCATATCATCTTTATCATCTAAATTTCCTGACAGTAATCTGACTGAATCAATTGATCTATTTTAACTTCTGGTTATGGCTTTTGTATTGGATGTGCTTCTTAATGCTGAAACTGCATGGAGGCATAGAGATAGATCTGCAGTTTTCTTGTCTCTTGCAAATGTTCTTTGGCAAGCTTTTCCCTGGAACATCCATAGCATCAAGTCGTTTACCCCCACACATTCGACCCATGCACTTCTCAAAATCTTTGACAAAGCTTCTTTGCAATTTTTTTGCACAACAATAGAAATTTTATACGAATCTTTTGTTTTGGGTGTTTCGCTTTGCCCCCCTCACTTTCCAGCCTGTGTTGGAGCCCATGTAATCAGACTTTCACGAGCGCCATTATCATATGATTATAGCCATGCAAGCACTGATCAAGTCAGTTGCTTCGAAGTACAATAACGGAATAACGTAATCGCACTGATCAAGCCATTGGGAATAACGTTATTAACTCCTATACAAAACAAAAAGTGTTTGCTCAGTCAAGTATAAAAGAAGGGTGAAAATAAATAGCCGATAAATGCAAAATGCTATTTGTATGGGTCCTATTTGAAAAGGAAAGAAAGCTGGTATTGAATGACTAAACAATACCTGGTACAGAAATGCGTCATAGTGCGTAGGTAGGATGATTTCCGACCTTATTTCTGCATCATAAAGGGTTGGGTTAGATTCTTGCCTCGCCAGTATCTCTTCATCGTATCAAGGTGAGTATGCTTACATTCATATTACTAAATTCATGTGCCAGACTTTCCAACTGGAAGGTACAAAACGATTTTAGAGGTGTATTTATCTGTATTGATAGCTTGTCACTTAAAGAACTTAAATTTCAACAAAACCTCTTTAAAAACAAGTAGGCCTCGTGGCCAAAAGGTTGTGCTTTGTATATGTTGGTATATTCTGGATTCTGTTTGTTTCAGTGTGCGCCAAAGGCAGGTCAAAATTGAGCCATGAAGATACAAATCCTGCTTCTCTTGCTCGCCGTTGTTGCAGGAAATTGTAAGTACAACAATTTAAAGATAAACACTTCCCTTTGATAAACCCGTTCCTGTAGCAAATATTTCGTAGAAATGCAAAAAAATATTAGAAACAGAATGAATGAGATTATTTTATGTTTACCAAGGACACAACAGGAAAGGACATCGGTCAAAGTAAAATGGCCTTACTTTTAATGAAAGAAGGTCAGGAAATAAGATTGCGCTGCTCAAGATTGAAACATTTTAAATATTTATCTTCAAGATAAAGACACAGGCTCACCGAGAGAGGGGGGTGGGCAACGGGGTGGGCAACGGGGTGGGCAAGGGGGTGGGAAAGGGGGTGGGCAAGGGGGTGGGCAATGGGTGGGCAAGGGGGTGGGCAAGGGGGTGGTCAAGGGGTGGGCAAGGGGGTGGGCAAATGCTTCTGGGCCCGTAAGCAAAAAGTGGCCCGCTGGTTTATCAACATGGTAAAAAATCCCATTAGATTCAGATCCAAGCGTAACATTAACGTTGTAGCGTAAAAAGTTCCACAGAGTGGTTCGCAAAGAGTTAAATTCTAGAGGAATATATATTTTCGACATAAATGTGAGATAAAACACGAAAGAGCAAAAGAAAAATGAAAAGAAATCACAACACCATAGAACATAAAACAGCAAGCAAGCAGTGAGAAGAAAAGCACTAGTACATTCGGTAATAATGTCGTCTGCGATTATTACCATCGACCCACATAAACACATGATTTTCTTAATTTATTCCGTCTGTCACCCCTTTTGCCCTAGCCACTCCCTAGCCATGTCTGTCCACATTGATTAGCCTGAAAAATTTGAGGTTGGGATTGTAACAGGAAAAAGTTTGACCGGAGGAGGGTTTAGGACTTTTCTGGATTCTGCAAGGTAGCCCCGCTATCAGTGTTAGCTCACAAATTACAATTCAAAATGAGCAAAAATGCAGGAGAAGCGAAAGATAAAGGTTCCAGAAACTGAAGCCAGTCTACTTGGATATCGTTCAGACTTCGGACATGAATTCATAGACAAATCAAAATTTTGCTGCAGTGACGCAGTTTCATTCTCAGCCTGTTTTTAACTTTTTCCTCACTAAGTGTACGAAAAATATATTTGATGGGAAAAATACAGATTGCAGTATGAGAATTTCAATCTAAAGAAACAATTTAGGAATTAATTCATGCATGCTGATTCCATTGTGCAAAATAGACATTGCAACAAGATAACTCTGTGTCAACTCTGAACCTATAGTAACCATATTGTGTCTCAGCTCTTCTTGTTATATTTGAGGTATCAATTTGCTCTTACATGTCCAAAATATCCTTTGTCCATCATCATAGCTTTGCCGTCCACAAATGAAGATGTTGTGGATGATGCAAGATGGCCTTACAGAGACGAAGCAGAGGACCCTGGTATGTTTTCTCTCTCAATCGTTTGAACAATACCATCTGCAAAAATTTAAATTCGACATTAAATGTAGAATTTCTATCCAAGGACACTTAAAGTAATTTGGGAATCATATCATAACATGCCGGTAGAAAAGCTTTAATATTAACATTTTTCTATTTCCATAGTGCAAATAGACATCACAACAAAAATAGACTGTATCAACTTTGAACCTGTACCTTATCATATTGTGACACATGTTAACGTTTTATTATATTGACCCAAGATATAAATTTTGTACCAAGAGAACAAGGGAGGTGGTTTTGCAATAATTTTTTTGCCTGCCAATGAAAAACTTTCAAAGTGATCGTTTTCTAGTTTGCATTGTATAACTAGGCTTCATAACAATAAAACATTGTTTCTATTCCTAACCATATTGTAACTGTGATCGCTTACGTGCCTCTCACAGTTTTTTTAATCCGTGGATCATTGGCCATTTCCAATTATGTTTGAGGCGTTTGATCAGTTCAATTGTTGAAAATGTACCGTTAAACGCTTGAAATCATTATATGAATTCGTCTCCTGTTGTATAAACAACACAGAAAGAAGCCTAAACCTTTTTTCTTAAAAGAGGAACAGTCTAATTCTGAAGTGAAAGATTTTGAAGAAGATGTGATGGATGACAATGAGGTAGACGGTTACAGTTCTGCAGAAGACGAACAAGAAAACGGTATGATTCTTTAGCCCTTTTAACTTCTTCCTCCTTTGCTGCCGAAGAGAAGAGACGTCCATCCACTGAAGAGAGTAGCTGAAAGAAACTTTTCAAGTTTCTCTTTTTTACACGCTTCTGTCTGCCCTTTCATTGTAATACATGTAGCATTGTCATGGGCTTTTGCAAGAAAGTGGGAGGGCTGTAGCCCCCCCCCCCCTTGCCGGAGGCCCTGATTGTTACTTTACGCTTGCTTTGGGCATTACTTGACAACCAAACGAACGTCACCAAAAATGATATTGGTTCATGCATGTTGGTTTTCAATTTATAGTTAAGTTTTTCTAAATAATTTACTTCATTTACTGTTTTCTTAACTGTTGGTTTAAATCAGTTGAGATCATTATCGGCCAATCAAGCTGATGCATTAAGCGTTTGTCGATTGTTGATTAAATGAAGTGCAAACAAAATCTTAACGAATCGTGCAAATGTATCATTGCTGAATGTTATTGCAGTGCTTTCATAAATGCTTTGATCTATTTCTAACATGCAATTAGTCCAAAAAAGTGCCATGACTTTACCGTAAGTCCTATTGGTGTTACCAAGATAAGATAATGAACTAAGATAGTCTAACTGAAACCTCTCGATTTACCTCCCTTTTGCATCCTGATTTTTGGTGGAACGCATGTTGTGTAGTTTGCATTGTGGATCAGAAGTGCAAAGGAAAACGTCTAATTTGCAGCTTTAGCGTATATATTTAAGCATAATTATTTACTACTTGATTACATATTGATTACCGCTGAGTCCCAACTACACTCTGTAGCGTGCTAATAGATAACGAAGACAATGTCACGTGACTTCGCCCAGAATATGACGTAGTCTTTTCAACAACGGACTCTTCTGTTGTCCAAAACAAGACCATCTTCAACAAGAGGTCGGGGAGGCGGGGAGGGCTTGCAAGGCTAACAAAATTGGGGGCTCAAGGCTTCTCTCACCGTTTATTGGAGCTTTGAAATCATTTGCTTCGGAAAAAAGTGGGGAGGCCATGGTCACCGCCTTGTCAAGTTTTGCTCTTGTCAAAGGTGGTCTTGTTTCGGACAACAAAGCCTGTTCCACCGAAAAAGTGGGATGCGAAAAGGGAGGTAATTCGAGGGGTTTAAATTAAACTATTTTAGTTCTTTATTCTATCTTGTCATTACCCGCAGATGACTTCAACGGCACCACAAGTTTTTTCTGGTCCCTTGCATCGCTTGTTTGTGTAAATGAATCAAATATATTTTCTAGCTTTGTCGCTGTTCTCTTTAACCAACTACATTTAAAATTTTTGAGTAAATTATGAGCTACCATTCTTGTGTCGCCAGTCAGCCATGTTTCTTCATTAATTGAAGCCTGATAAGTATCATTTCTTTGAAAATTTTAGCGAAAGCTGATCCCCGGCCATTGGTCTGGTGGTGCAGACGTGGCAAACGGAGAGTTTGCAGGCATGTATGGAGATGTAGAAAAATCTTTTGGAAAAAGGTTTGTGGCTATAGACGGGTTTGCCACTGTGAGTGTCCCGCGGGCACATACTTTGGTTGCGTTTGGCTGTGGAAGGGAAAATGTTTCAAAGTAATTGATGCAAGATTTTGCTTTGGGAACAAAGAATGCAAATGTCGTCCTAGATTAAAAGGCGATGCAGTGGAAGATCATGGAGATTTCCCTATCGAAGAATCTGGCCCAAGAGGTGAAAAAAAAATTTATTTTGATATTCTTCCAGTAGCGACGCCAAGGGGGCATACTTCACCCCTCTCCCCTGTTTTCGGAAGGATCAATTTTGTATTTCCTCTAAATTTGATGAGGAATGGTAGGGGAGGAGTAATATTTTGACAGCGCACTTTTTGTGATGTAATCCTGTGATTTTAAGCCTGCCTTTATGAAAACAAAAGTTAGTTATGGGCGTCCCCTTCGGATAAAATTTGCGTTCCCTGTTGGTAAAGGGGCATGGCGTAATTGTTTTTGTTTTGTCACCTCCTAGAGCTTAGTGGCTGGCACCGCTTTTGTTTACGCAATTCACAGATATTTTAAGATATTCACAGATATTTCTAAAACAACTGGTTTTTTTCTTCACAATTTCTCATACGTTTTCCAGTTTTTGGAATTAAAAAATTTCAGCTACTAGGTTTTTAACGATTCAAGCATTTCAGCATTTTAGTATATATTTCATGGGGAATGTCTAAAGAACGTGAATGACTTTCTAGATAAACGGCGCATTTTAGATTAGCTTAAAATACAATGCAGCAAATTTCTTACAGTCATTTTAATATTGCAATCGTTCAAAACGTTGTGCTTATCTCTAGAATACCCCCCCCCCCCCCCACCTGAGGTACTAAAAATCACGTCAGTTTTCTCAGCTTCTCTCCAATCACAGTCAAGTTTTTCAATATCTTATTTTTGCATTTACAGATCAAGTTTTTTAATTTTACTACCTTTCTATCGCTTTGCCTATTACACAAAACCAGTTAAAACACTTTCTTTCTTCACTCGTATGAGAGAGAGAGTAAAAAAATACTATCAATTTTCTATTGTTTTAGAGCGAAGGGAATTGATTGCATAAAGATGATGAAATTTCTCATCCCTGGCTGAGTCGCTGCCAA
Organism: Rhopilema esculentum; assembly: GCF_057945365.1. Lineage (NCBI taxonomy): Eukaryota > Metazoa > Cnidaria > Scyphozoa > Rhizostomeae > Rhizostomatidae > Rhopilema > Rhopilema esculentum. The sequence continues at coordinate 8,971,585 of NC_142821.1, forward strand.
TAACATTGAAAGCCTTTTTGCTCATTTTTTTTATTTTTGCTGAAAATTTTTGATTTTTTCATCAAAAGTAATGCTATGCATTTTATGTCTTTTTGCTCGAATTATTTTTTCCATTTTAAAATGTTGTTTTTCTTTCTCAAGTCCTTTTCACATTAATAGCAGGCAACCAGTAACGATTTACTGTTGTGTATACACCATAACAATATTTTGAAAGATTTAGTTAAGAAATTTCTTATTTCAGCTAAAAGCAAAAAAGATGGAATGATAGAGCAAACAAATTTTCAATCGTAATATTGCAGTATAAAATCATTGCAAATGACATGGCTAAAACAAAGTAAATACTCTCTGGAAGTAAAATTTGTCATAATTGAGACTTAAGCTACGTAGTGAAGTGATATTCACAGTAAGCTTTAGGACTCTTCGTTTCTAGTTTATCCCTTAATTTTCTTCCTTGCCACAGATGATATCTTTGTGGCTGAGAAATGTATAAGGCTCTTGAAGTAATATGTTTCTTCAGTGAGTCTTATTTTGATCATAATAATTTGTCATTGTGCTCGGAGGCTGAAAGGTTTGGAGACTAGACATTCCAAAAGCCAAGGGTAATATGATATTGCACGGGTTTTTAGGATAGACGCTTATTCGAGGGATGGGCACTTATTTTAGGGGGCGCTTTTTTAATAGTTTCACATCTTGGGTGGGTGCTTATTCGAGGGGGCGCTTATTTGAAGGGGGCACTTATTCGAGGCATTACGGTAAAATCTCAATGGTCTGTACAGTGTTGCCACGCTCGACTCATCGTTTCTCCCTACTGCACAGGCGATTTCTACCTACTTCCACCTACGCATGTTAGCGTGGATTCTCCCCTCAAATCCCTACATTTTTCAAAATATCCCTACGTTTTTACCCACGTCCACCTTTGCTTCTAAGAACAACTTTCAGCAAAAGTCAATTTAAAAAACCATAAAGATTGAGGAGCGAAAAATTGTTCAAATATAAAAAGTAATGCTTTTGTAAGATATTACTGTGAAGTAAAATATGGTTTCGTGTTTTCTTGCGGAATATCTTACTTCTTGCATTTGCATGAAAAGTCAGTGGAAATCGATGTTCAAAGCTATGGAAAGCAAGCAATCTAATTGCTTGGCCTCAAACAAATATAAATCTCTACAATTTCCAGAAAACTACCTACTTTTCTTGATTTATCCCGTAGGCTTTCCCTACAATCTTTAAACTTCTAAAAATCCCCAAAGTACAGTAGGTAGGAATTCTTACGTATGGCAACACTTGGTCTGTATCTATATCTAAACAAAACAAAGGTGAAAAGGAGGCCAACAGGTGCATATCTATAAACGAGGTTTCATTCTGTATTTGAATCACGAAACATGTTTTGGTGAGCGAAGATGTACTGAAGAAGTGTCAACCGGCAATAAATTTGCAGCTGCTTACTGGCGGGTCGTTGGCAATCGAATCTCAAACATTCCGTGTATGAATCTTAGTCTCATTTCGAAGCCATTTGTTTTTAGGGTTGTCAGTTTGGACACCTCAACATCATCGCGAAAATTCACCGAACCAAACATTAAAGTACCTGCAAAAAATCAAAGAAAAAGCCACAGAATCTGTCAAAGTCCGTTCCCAGCGTAGAAGGCTTGCTATCTTTTGCAAGAGACCCATTTGATTTATTAAGCCGCTCAAGCTATTCACAGAAGCAGCAAGTTTTCAGGACTTGGTTTAGTCACTGGTGAATGAAGGAAGTCCAGTAAAACATTGTATAATTTAGGTGGAGACAGCCATCAATCAACCTTGGCTCGTGCCACTGGCCAATAATTTTATCACCAACCAGTTTATTGTTGTTGTTTTGAAAAGATTAAAAAATGTCTTTAAGGTAAGTGTATGTTTATTTACTTTTATATATAGTCTAATATTCAATAGCTCATTACCTTTTTAAAAATATAAATAGATAATCGATAAACAACAACTTGGTTGACGTTTTGCTGTAAACTCCTGCAGGATAAATAAATTTTTCTCATAGTTTGTGACAACACTAAAGAACACACATAAAGGTGTTTTCTGAAGAGTAAACTGTTTGACAGATTGGCTAAGGTGAATGAGAGCCTAGAAAAACGAGAACACTATATTTTACTATTCTATGTAAGGGTTATTAATAATCAATGTCAGCCTTTGCAGCTCAGGCACTTTTTAACTCACAAGCTATAGGGGATGATCAGCAGCACATGAAATTTGATTGAAAGGATATAAACTGAGGCTATATAATAGCTTACTGTAGACATTTCCCAGTGCTCTACCTCATAGTTATGTATAAAAACCATAAAATAAAAGTGAAACAACAACAGCCAATCATGCTATTGAGAAAGATAAAATTATACTCTTACACTGTTAGAAATGTTTTTTTGCTTGATTTGGACATTAGACTTTATGGAAAAGTACCTAGATAAATAGATGTAGATCTAATCGTTTTCTAAAAGGACCTTTTCTTTACTGGTCGGTAAAATTTAAGAAAACATTTCACAGGTAATATTTACTGTTTCCCTTTCTTATCAAGCATCTGCTCATCACACCCTTTTGCTTAACTGTAATACGTTTTTAGTGTAGTTATGAATTTGACTTAAATGTTAATGTTGTTAGTTATCTGTTAATGTTATTTTATCTTATGTTATCTTAATTACAAATTATTGTAGGATCACAAGGTATGGGCACATCAAGAGGCACAACTCTGCTTGATTAGAACTGCTTCTCAGTGTCCTAAAAACTACCTTAAGATACTAGGTAGCAAATTCAAATACAAAGAAGGAAAAAAAATGCAAAACTTTAAATATCTAAAATCTTCTATTATGACATGATGCATGGTAGAATAGGACGAGTTTTCTGGATGATAAAGGAGCAAGAGCTATGGCTCTCCTCAAGTGGCCAGGCCTGTTAATGCAATATCAAATCTTAATGTTTTCAATCTTGAGATGTGCTATAAATAAATAGAATGACAGATAATATCTCCTTATTTTCCAATACCTTCTACCCCTATTCATTGTTTATTATCATTATGTCTGGTATTTTGTGATTTTTCTTTATCAATTCTGTATCTTCATTACCAGGTGTTGCATTTGCAGTTGGAATGTAAATATTTTACCACCAAACAAAGATGACAATCTTTTCCCATGGCTAAATCTATATGAAGATGAAGAGCCAGCTGACATTTATGCCATTGGGCAAGTATTTAACTTAATTTTATGCTAGAAAATTTTACATACTGAATGCAAAGAATTCACCTCTGACTTACTCCATTTGCTTAGATGGGGGGGCAAGAATTCATAGGGAGCAGAACTCTATTACCTCGTTTTTTGGTACCTGAAAAAATGCAAGGAAATTCTGGAGTTAGTGGTGCAATTGTAAAGATAATAGTGTAATGTGCAGGATCCAACTGGACTGCTATAATGTAACCAGAGTTTTGCTTCGGGGAGGGGGAGGGGGAGGGGGAGGGGCAAAGTCAACAAACAATCCAGCTCGCCACCCCTTCAGATGCTGTAAAATGTCCCTTCCATAAACATTGCAAATGTTAAGTCAAACAGGGTTTCTTTCAAGTGACAGATGTGTATCAGCTCTGAAGCCTTTGAATTTTTGATGGTATAAACTTGCTCTTTTTGTTGAATTAGAGACTGCCTTCTTTTTCATCCAGCTCATTACAATCAGTTATGAGCTAGAATTTCCCTTTTTGTAATTTACTGATAATATATACTATGTACATTAAGATGTTTACAATTTTTTGGTGCTACAAAATTTCAAAATTTCTTTGAAAAAAGCAAACTTGCACACTAAAAATTAATTTATCTGACACTCCTCAGAATGTAAAACATCAGAATAAGGGTCCAAATGAACAAGATGTAAAATATACACCATGTTGTGGATCAAAATAGGCCAAACAGAAGAATGTGAGCACATGACCAGTATAGTTGTCCAATCAGTACCACATGCCAGCCTGTAGAAAAATCTCCACTGAAGTCCAAGGAAACTCCTTCTGTCTACACAGTATTGGCCTTTTTGCTTTTATGTATAAAGCCACATTAAGATGTTTCTTCAAGAGCAACTTTTCAAAATGAAATAATTTGGGGGTCATTTCATACTAAATTTAGCAAAAATTGCTACAGAAGTAAGAGCTTTTCTTTGCCAAAATTTATAAGGTACTGACCTTGTTAAAAACTGAAAATGTCAACTTGCACATCTAGAAGTTAACCTTTCCTTTAATTGATTTTCAAGATCTCAAGCACAAAGATTATTTGGGTTAAACGGTATATTTGGCCTCTTGATAGCCTTTAACCATCTGATACTTGGGTGGTAGGGTGGACCCCCCATTGTTGTTTTCCAACATTGACTTTGCTGCAGGGGCAGATTCAGGGTGTCGCACAGGTCGCACGGAAGACCGTCAGGTTTTCAGAATTTAGTTTTAGTCTTTAGTCATTGAAATAAGGCAATCATGTTTACCACAATCTTTTATTTTCCTCCTTACAGATAATACATTTTGCTCTCTTTACACAATAATCACAGGACCGAACTTGGTCGATCTAACACACAATGCTACAATTTAATTAAATATAGAAAAAAATTCCAATACCATCCAAGACCGTAAACAGTATGATTTTTAAGCATGTCGCCCGTGTCGCACAAATATGCAGGGCTCTTTGTTATGCAAATATTTTACCAAATCTCACCAATCTAAACTCAAGTTTTCACATATTTGTGCAGCACGAAAAGTCTGTAAACACTATGTTAGATTACTGTGCCGCACAACTGCTGGCAAGGGAAGAAAGTGGATGAGGTTGTAAGTAAGTTGGGAGAGCGAAAAGTCCCAATTTTCTTTATCTATACGGAAGAGGTGCACAGGAAGTGTACACTTCTGAATCTCAAGATATTTTTTTTCAACTGCGTGTTGGATTTGCTGGAAAATTTTGAAAACCTTTAAAAGGGAAAAATGTTTGAACGTTTCAGGGCCCCAATCCTAATTGCTCTGGTTCTGGGGGGGCTGGGCCCCCATCATGGCTCCGCCCTTGACCATAAGGGAGGCCCCCTAGACCGCCTGCTGGGCAGTGTTAATGTGCGACCGTCAACTTTTATTCTGTATCCGCCCCTGCTTTGCTGTGGGCCTTTGCCTCAAGTTTTGCCTCTATACAACTGTACACGGCACTATTACTGACCAGCAATGTATTGTTTTAGGTTGCAAGAAGTTCCTTATGATCCTCAGTCCCTACTTTTGGATTATTATGTAAGAATTGATCCATGGACCCAAAGACTTCTTGCTTTTCTTAGATGTCATGGAATTGTAATGGTATGTGTTTTCCTGTCGCAAATTTTATGTCATAATCATGTCTTCAAAAGCATTATCATCTTGTTTCTTTAGCACTTACTTAAAACTGTGTTTAATGGTCATTTGAAGCACCTAGTTTTCTTTTATTTTAGATCGAGAAAATTCGTATGATTGGCATGTTGTTGATTATTGCTGTTAACTCAAAGCACCTGCCTTTCATACGAAATAGGCGAACAAGTTTTGTAAGAACAGCATTATGGGGCTTGTTGGTAAGTGTAAGGAGTTTACAAATTTCTTTTGGTACTATTAAAATAGGTTAGGTTCATTTGATTTTTTTTCTTTTTACTGGCATATAAAAGCATTGTAGAGTTCGCTAGTTTGATGTTATCAATGCTTTGGCCTTCCAAACTAGGAGCAGAGTATAGTTAAAAGGAAATGTATGAAGATAGCATATATAAAAGTGGAAGCTTAGCCTACTTAGTACTGTTAGTCCTCAGAGTATAAACGTCGGGTAATGACCAAAGTAAACGGAAAATATTTCACAAAGGTGTCTTGTAAGGTGAATAGGTAAACATTTTAGTTTGGATTTTAACATATAAGTGAGGCACGGCACAAAAAACATCTGATTCACTATTTGCAAAAGTTATGCACATGAATAAGAAACCTTTTGCGGTGCACGGCACAGTAGCAAGTTTCAGACAATAACACACGTGTCAAGCATGCTTTTATTGTACTTTTTATTGCTTGATATTTATAATTTTATAATGTTTGTTTTCAATCAAAGGTTTGGCATGATGGCATCTTTTGTCTTTGTCTTTCGCTAACTATATTTCTGCCATATGGCTGCTTGCAAAACGGCAGCTTTTCTGACAACCACCATATTCTGCATGAAACTCGGTGTTGCAGAATAACTGCAAAGGCTCTTCCTAAAGGAATTTAGTGTTTTAACAGTGTAACAGTATAACAGCATCTTTATTGAATATTTTTGCTTTAAATGTTAGTGATTTTAAAGTATGGAAAGTTAAGTTTCTAGCAAAAAGATTATCTAACGATTCCAGCAGAAAAATTTCTAAAATCCACATACTTGTAACTGTATGCATTCTTTCGTGTTTCCTTACAATTTTCTTCATAGGGTTCCAAAGGCGGTGTAGCTGTTAGAGTAGATTTATATGGTGAAAGTTTTTGCTTTGTCAATGCACACCTGACTGCAGGTGATGAATATGCAGATTATAGAAATCAGGTAGGGTGTAACCCAAATTGATCAAACTTCAAAATAACAAAACAATCTTTGAATGTTTAATGAACCGACCTTGTTCGTCCTCTACTAGTATTCATTATTAGCTAAACAAAGGTCGATAATGTTTGCGACAATTTATCCTTAAAAATGCTGGATTTTCTCACTCGGAAAATGATGTAAACCTTTCATGACAGGCCTTTTAGAGACAGTCACACAAAGGCTATACTTTTCACATTGATACGTGGGCTTATCACAAGGTCCCGCTAAATGACATTACACTTATTGCCAAATGTTGTAATGAACTGATAGTGTTCATTATTTGGTTATCTCAGTCAAAATTTGTTATTTTACAGGAATACAACAGCATTATCAAAAGAATTTATTTTCCTGACTGTGGCACACCGCGAGTGCTTGATCATCGGTAAGTGGCTTTGAATTTGATCAATTCAAAATCTCCCTTTCTCTATTTTTTACCTGACCATCACTGGGGGCCTATTAAAGGGGATTCAAAAGCTGCAAAACCGTGCAAAAATCAGCATGAAGTCGCAATGTGCAATGAAAAGGCGCAGCTGCGATGGCAAAACGTGTCGTTGCACAAAGCAGCTAATTACCCGCCTATATGAGAAAGGCAAAACATTGCTTTTTGGTTCTCACTCTCCTTTAAAGAAAAAAACAGTTGTTCTACTCCAAACCTTATTAAATATCTATTGACTGCATATTTTTATAGAACCGCATCCACATTCTAAAAGCCATAAACTGTTGCCGATTCACACTGGAACGCGTAAAAATCCGCAGAAGAACCATTAATATTAACAAGAGCCTTGTCGTTTTCAGAATACGTAATACTAAACCATCTCTAGGAGCATCTGTCGCCGGCCAGTTACTGTCAAAAGCACTACACGTTGATCCTTCCGTTTGGTATTATTGAAGGTGGTGTTCGTGAAATGTTTGTTTCTTCTGCTTTTATAGAAAGTTTAATCTTATCTTTTTCTTTGGTTCAGTTTAAAATATACCTTCAAATATCAATTGATTAAGACGTACTCTTTATGGCTAAATAGACGATATCTGCTGTATCTAAAAGAAGACAGAATTATGATTGCCTTCTGATATAACTGCCTTGCAGGTGGTAAGGCTCTTGCGATTACGCTCAAGACAAATTGTTTGCTAACACTTTTGAATGTCAATTAAGATTTAGCTAAGTAAAAAAGCTTCGCCGTGTTTACAATACTTAAATTATTCAGTAGCCGACCATTTTTGCGTACTTATCTTGCAGCTGGCTAATAGTTAAGTAATGCATTTGCTGTCGTAATCTGTACCGATATATCAAGGATCATAATAAATTCCCTATATGCTTTTGCTTATAATTAAACCGGCCACTTGACTGTGCAGACTATTGAAAACTGTAGAGAACCTTAGAAAGTAAAGGGATAGTGTTTACCACTTACCTATGGAAGGTTTTACCACAGGGCTTGAATCTCTGTGTGTGAAGGAAGAACCACATGATAGGCTGTCCGCAGGATTCTGTGAATCTTGCCAGGAGTATAATAGAAATGCGAAGATAAAATTCAGGAAGAAACCAAAACGGCGACTAGAACCCAATGTAATAAGATAAATTTTTAAAGTAAATTAAATTTAACGAATACTAATATTTCGCCCCAGCACCCAGGGCTTCATCAGAGTAGACAAAACGAATCTCTGTCCTCCTTGTTCTACCAGAGATGAAACATTAATCAATTTCCAATCATACTCAACTAACACATATATAAACACAGTTTCAATGGCACAGTCACTATCCAATGTGTCCATCTTTCCAATGTGTCCAATAAATGATGACATTGAAGATACGGAACACTTCTTGCTGCATTGCCATTCTAATAGAGGACAGAATCGTAGTCTTCTTGCTCGTCTTAATGAGGTGCTCCAAACTTTTTCATGCTCGGAACCTAAGGAAAAAATGTTCTCCAGCCTCTTTTTTAAGGGGATTAACATTTTTTGGAAGTGAACTCATTTATTTTGAACTTAACGATTAAATTCATTCTTGAATCATAACGCCCGAATAAAGACAAACTCCCCCCTTAAATACCCTAGTTTCCCCAAAAGATTAACTTTTAGTTACACCTTGTGCATTTATCTCTAACATATTGCTCCGGCTGTTTTCATTGTTTTTGTTTTCTATGTAACTGAATTTTGGTATTCGTGCAATTTTGCTCCTAATGGTATCGTCTTGGTAATGTAGTGTTGTTGTAATGTAAATAAGTAGTTTGAAGCGTAGGTTAAAAACGTTTATCCAAATATAATGTGACGTCATGGGAATATATTTTTCGAATTGCATATGCTTTTAATAACGCAAACCTATAAGTCTTTTTTTTCCTTTCATCGCATAACATGAAAAGACATCACGAACTACCTCTAAATATGCAAAGTCATCAGAGTATGTTAAAAGTTATGGCCAATGAAAGTTTAAAATTTCCTAACGGCTTGCTGTTGTTTTGACTGTGTTCATAAAGTTATGATCAGAGACCAAATTGCAATGATTTGATATGGGACTAGGCTGTACTTATGAGGCCAAAGCTCAGGTAATAGGTAAAGCCATGGAAACAGAGTCTGTATTATTGAGCAAATGTTGTTAGTGTGATTTGAAATGTTGTCGAGAGAAAAAGCACACGCTCCGAAAAGCGTCCTAAAAGTGCGGCAAAACTCAACCTTCTTGTATGACATTATTGCACGGAGGAAAAACATTTTTTTCATTAATTAAATTGCCGTGGTCAAAACCTGTCTGACAACTTGGCGACCTGATTTTTGCGATTCACTGTGCACAGAGCAGTGTATCTCTCCGTATTAATTTCCCCAACATTGATTTGAATTGACCGACCACATCAAGCAAAACATTGTCCCATATGAGATAAGATCGTGCGAAAAGTTTGATGATTGTCAAACGTTTGTGTTACAAAGTTTGATTGATTTGACCTTGTGACAATTTTGGCCAAACTAGGAAACAATTTTGTGCTTTATGTGAAACACGAATGTCATATGGCAATGCTCGATAGTTTGACCGTACCTCGATGTTTTGAAATCGATATTCTATTTTCAAAATCTTATGCTAAAGTTCCTTTTCCTTTTTATTCCAGATTTGTTTTCTTTTTTGGTGACTTAAACTACCGAATCGATGAACTGGATATCGATGTGGTCAAAGATTACGTCAAAGAAAGCCAAGTACCAGTCTTGCTAAGCTATGACCAGGTGACGTATGTTATGACCAAATCGAAGTTATGACTAGTATCGTAATAATCTTCCCGAGCCTCTAGGTGTACTTTTTGTAATGTTTATTTCGATGATGCCTACTTTTGATAACAATTCTGTAGGCCTACATTTGATCACGTGTACTTTGATACTGCCCACTTCTTTTAACAACCTTTACGCATATTTTGTTTTGATGGGTAAAACAGGGGTGATTTCATTAGGAGCCAACAACCGGCGAATGTCCGCCGCTTACTGACCAAACCTTCGCCGCCTACTTTCACCCTCATTTTAGTAAGACTGAACAAATTTTAGTAAACTTATAAATGCCTACTTTTAAATGTGAGCCTTCTACTTTAAAAATTAATAAAAACCCTGGTAAAGTAATGCCAAACTTTTTTTGCTTGATGGACTCTCTTTAATTTGGCCAAATGTTATAACTTCAAAAGCAAAATCGCCTCTTATTGTTGATAATGTTCCGCGGTGCTGGAAAATTTCTGCTACGAATTCAGCTGAATCCGTTATATATGTTTTTCATACTGTCTACCTTACGTTTATTCTTTCTATTTATGCTCTTTGGGGCCATTAGAAAATGTTTAATTACAATGCGCCTTTTTGGTATAAATATTAAAAAGACAACTTTTTTGTCAACTACAATTGAATGTTATTTGATATGATTTGGTAACTATTCGCAAACATAATGCAGTAAAACAAAAAAACCTTTTTTATATAGCCAAGAAAACCCTCTTGCTTATCCAGTCAATCATTTTTTTGTTTTTAAAGTGACTTCCTTGTAGGATTTTTACATTCTGATTTCACCAGAAGTTGAGAGATACTAAGCATATCCTGGTTAATAGAATACCGCTGTATTAATAGGTGCTATGATGGCGCAGCAGCTAGCGTGCTAGCCTTCTATGCGAAAGAATCTAAGCTCAGCTCTCGGCTCGAAAGTAGAATTCGGTGTCACGTTTCTGTCCACTCAGCAAGCAGCGAACAGGCATCTGAAATACTGATCACAATTGTTACTACAGGCACCCATAGCCGGGTAGAATATATTGACCAGTATTTACACAAACCAACACCACGTCTTTCATCCCAACCCACACTACCTGTCCCCTCAAAATTAAAGTATGAAACTAAATTTTCTTGAGAAATCATTTCAATCTCAATATATCTATCTTTCCTTTCAAGCTTGTTAAAAGCAAGAAGGCTGGCAAATGCTTTGAAGGTTTTGAAGAAGGTACCATAAGTTTCTCGCCGACTTACAAGTACGACTTAGGGACAAATAACTTTGATACGAGGTAACGTATTTTCTCTACAAATTCAGTTCTAGGAACCACCAACATCTTGTTGTTGTCACTTCTCGCATGATACTTAATTGTGTAAACTCGAACCTTTTTATTGTTTTCCAGTCAAAATTTATTTCCATTCTAAGCTTAAAAAGTTTTTTTTGTATATATTTCATTTTGGGGCCCCAGCATATAACATCAACTTGTTTCAGTGACATCAGCTGAAGACAATCATGCCATTGTTCTTGTCTATTCAAAAAAATGCTTTATATTCAAAAAATGCGATTGTTCTTGTGGTCAAAGTCTAAACGAGGAAAGAGAAAGTACCCCTTTTGAAATAGTATAGGATGATTTTTGTTCAAATGATTATTGGCTATGCCCTTGTACAAATCAAATGCTAGTGCTAAATTATCAGAGTATGTCCTTACAGTGCCAAAAAAGTTCCCTCAAAAAGTAAACCTTCAAAAAAGTTTAAAAGAGGTCTGCGTTCTATTAATAGAGTTGTCAAGTGATGACGTAACAAAAAACTATTTTTAGAATTTTTGAAATTTTTTCTTATAACCTAGCGTCATGAAATACTCCTAAATCTCCCAATTCAGTTAAAAGTATTACAAATTGGCTGAGATATGACCAGATGATCACAAGCTCGGCCCCATGTAATTTGGTCTCAGTTCATGTAACTTTATGAACTGAGCCAAAATAACAGTAATCCGTTAGCAAACTTCAAATCTTCTATTGGCCATAGTTCACCCGGTTTATGATAAATTTAGCTGATTTTGCATATATGGGAGTATTTTATGGAGTTCTTTCATGTTATGTGGTCAAAATTCGAAAATTCTAAAAATAATTATATTGTGATGTCACACTTCAGAACTCTATGCTGTAGTATCGGGATCTTTTAGAGAATATCGACAAATTCTATGTTTTCTATGTTTTCTATGCTAGCAAAAACAGATTTTATGTTTTCTATTTCTCATGGTTCTTGTTTCGAAGCACATTTTCTCTCCTGCACTTAATGCCTATACCTAAGGTGTTTGCAAGGCATAGTCTTTTAATATAGCATTGTCGTTGTTAAGGTTTCTCGTTTTTGCTATTGTTAGTTGTCAGTTGTAAAAGCTTAAATCATAATCATAACTTGATGTGGATGATATTGCAAATGTTTATGAGACCATCAAACATATCTCTCTGATCTAGAAAATGGGTTGGCTACTTTTTTCGCAGCGAAAAGTTAAGGAAGCCTGCCTGGTGTGACAGAGTTCTTTGGAAAGAGAAGCCAGCTGGGGATCCTTGTGTACAACTTTATTCATATACGTCTTTAGATTTATACACTAGTTCAGATCACAAGCCTGTTAGAGCGGAATTCTCGATCAAACTTGAGGTAATATTCTTTTGTACATACCTGTTCTTTCAGAATTTTTCTGATTGCGTGATATGTAGCCACAAACATGTGAAAATATTCTTTGAATAAAACATCAGTTTATTGGAAATTTTACAGACTACAATCAATTAAAAAAAGATAATGAAGCGAATTTACCATGTCACATATCACAAGAACAAAAGTCATGCTTCATTTGATGTGAAGTATTTGCGGTGTAGCTACTTAGAATCGTCTGTTTCTTACACCAGTGCGAGTGAAGCTCGCTCTATACGGCATTGGACACGCTGTAACCGACCGATTCATTGTGATCTTCACTATTCTGAAATATAGATTTTTAAATCAGACGAAATCGTGCCTGATACTAAATTTGAATTTGACACTAAATTGCTGTTATCTGAACTGTTTAAGTCATTGCTGTTCAAAGTTTATAAGTATGGATGTCTGCTTCTATAGCTCCAAGAGACACTGTCTGTTTCTTGTTGGAAAGCCGTAGTAATATTTTAGCTTAAAGATGATATAAAATTTTTATATGTAAGAATCGTTATGTTGCTGTATCGCTGCAAATATTTCTGCGGTATAAAGTTTTTAAATAGCCTACAATGTTTGCCAAAAGTATTTAGAGCACCCAGGCAGTTTCAATCAATTATTTATCTATTTGCACTCTACTCCTGTATGAATATCTGAGTTGCCGTCTTACCCCAACCCACCCCCCAACCCCTCAAAAAATGTTGAAAATACACACGCCATCTTAATTTCTAAAATACAGGTTACTTTTTAAAAGCGTATTTCTATGGCGTGTTATTCACCATTGTTTGAAGTACAATGCCTGCCAAAAGCACTTGGAACACCCATCAATTTACGCTGCATTTGATATCTTTCGTCCCTTTTATGAAAAAAATTGCTACTTCCGCCCCCTTCCCCCTAAAACAATGTTGATGATTTAGAGAAATATCATAAAAGAAGCGCAAAAGAAAGTGCTTCCTAAAATCCTAACCCGTTTGATAGTAAACCAACATTGTTCCGTGGGGGAGAGGGGGATGATTAGTTTTGACCTTGGAAATTGATTTCAGTGTTCCAAGACTTTTGGCAGGCATTGTAGGTAAGGAAAACTGCTAACGTGAACAACAAAATGCTTTTTGTGTTCAGCAACCTTTGGTAGATACTGTAGGTCACCACTATCGTATTGTTTTTATTTTTTTTGTCGTGTTACAATTTTTAGGCCGTGGAAACAGCAGAACCAGTATTAAAGTTTACATTAGATTCGGAGCACGAGCCTTGGACTACGGAGGAGGTTCGTTTTTACCTAACTTCTCTTTCTTCTTTCATTTGACTCAAATAGTACTCTTTTTCGTAAGGTTTCTTAAAAGCCTTCTATTTCTCTTCAATGTCAGGTAATTAGCAGTCGTACAGTTTAAATCACTATTGTTTGATATTCAAAGCAGAAACAATAGATTCCCACTCATAAATATGCTAGATATATTTGAGCATACCATTTTTGCTGGCGTCCTTTTTCAAAAAATGCAAAAAGCTACATTTAACCTTATATATTTATATTCAAAGGTCTCAAGGAGGCTCAAATATTTTACATCGACCTTTTACTATTGTCTGATAATTTGCCTGACAATCTTGATGAAAATTTAATCGCTTAAACTTAATAAATATTTTTACCTCCTTCAGGATGCTGTCTGTATTTTCCATGTAAAGGATTACGAAACTTCAAGCTGGGACTGGATTGGCCTGTTCAGGGTAGATTGATAGATTATTTGCTTACACCAAGCATTTCTCAATAGGTCTTTCTGTTTCAAGTTCTTTTGGCATAGTAGCCTAGTTGAAAAACTGGCTAGGGTCAATGTGATTAGAACACTTGGCTACCGCGCAGAAGAATGTGGACGAGACTTTTGATTCGAGCCATAGTTAGGATACTCACATTTACTACACCCTCATCTTCACACCACCAGATTCCAGCGAGGTTTCTTTTTTTCTCAAAACATAACCTGAAGTATGAAAGCTTCCTAAGAAAACAGTGAAAGCAAAATAGCAGTTTGATGTTTAACTTTGGTTTTTTTTACTGTCCTTCCTCACAGTTGTTGACCGGGTGACCACCACAGTAACCTAACTCAGGTGAAAATTCCATGGAACACTGTTTGCCTAGGGTTCTCTCTGAAAATGCACTTTTCCTATGTAAAGAATTTCAATAAAAGTCACCATTAGCTTAAGCAAAGGAAAGGTTATCGTCTCAGCTCACATGAACCAAGCTTAGATACCCCAAAAAACTTTCTATGGCAGTTGTTGTTACCCGGGACGCCGGAACGACCAAGGGGCAAGGGGGCAGGCTTGAGTAAAAGGGCATTTGGATGATAACTCCCAGCTTCTACTTATTCCTTCTAGTAACTGCCATTTTATTTCGGTCTTCTGTAGGTATCTTGAAAATTGGCTAACTTTTGGAATAAGGATTTATTTTGAAAAATGTCGTCATGAATTAAGCACTACAATTAGAATTTTATATGAAGCACTCTGATTAATACGATTGTCTCTTATGATTATCTCTCTATTTGGTATCACGATAGGATGTTATTCGTACATTGAATTTTGAGTCGGCATGTAATTTGCACATAGTAAACGTTTTGCATAATTTGTTCAGTAGATTTTATGTTGCTTCCTATTTCAATTTCTAGACGGATTTTGCCCATTCAACTGACTACTATACATACGAATGGTCGTTGTCTGGAGCAGATGTAACTGGAAATGATGGCTGTATGATTCTTTTCGATGACGTTCCAGAAGACCATGGCACTTATCAACTGGCCTATTTCAGCAGAAAACTTAATGCTTTTCTTGGCGTGAGCCGTCCTTTTGAGGTTAGCTGCTTTGAATTCAACATCAATAAAATCAAAATGTGTCAGGCCTCCAGCATACCTACTTTTTTATACCAGGAAACATTAAAGATTCTCAACCACTAAATCAAATTTCAGTTTATTGATTTTTGCTCCTCCATTTTTATTCTTTTGACGTGCTCTTTCCATCGAAAAATACAAGTTGGCTAAACGACACATTGGCGATAGAGATCGAATGCCCGTAGATAAGCATGTCCATTGATTTTGAGTGGTTGCCGGATCATTAAAATCTTTCGGATTTATTTACTATCTGAAATTGTTTTGTTCCTCGTTGATCCTTCAATCTTTTGATCACACAAAGTGTTTTTCTTGTTTTTTATATTTTATATTTGTTTTGTTATTTTTTTGGAAAATATATCATTGCACAAGGGTCCCTGAGCATAGCTTTCTTAAGGGCCCAAATCTTTCTTAAGGGCTTAAGGGCCACTGGTGTCGAGAAAGATTTCTTAAGGCAAGCTTGCACATATCTGTTACGTAAATCCAAAATCAATGCTGGTTGACTTTAAACTCAACTTTTTGTATGACTGACCCTTAATCGAGGTTTTGTTTTGTCTTGACCAATCAGATTTCCAGCCTGGGAGACGTGAAAGAGCTCTAAAAATTCATTTCGACCTGCCTTATTTTGGTATAGGCCAACCAAATCGAATGCAGTCTTCCTCACGTCTTTCCACATGATGTATTACAATTACATCCATTGACGGATTTCTTTTTTGAAGCAGAAACCTACAAACATTATATAGCTTATTTTCCTTCAATAGCAGTACCCTGTAAACATCAAATTTTCTCTCGCATCTTTTTCCAAAAAGCTCTAGGAACTGGAAATCTCTCTACATCGTCTTGTAACTTGATCCTACAGGGAGCCCCTAATGAAAGTTCAACTGAATTTGCTTTGTCTTAAAATGGAAATTTTTATTTCAGATCGCCTTCCAACCGGATGACCTTAACGAAGCTTCAATGGAGGTACCACCACCTCAAGATGTTGCGCAACAGGTCTGAGATTACACAGCAGAAATTATACAAAATGAAGAAGTTTCAAAACGTCGCAAGTGTTTGAAGGACTTTTCCATTTAAATTGTTATTACTTCTATATTTTATTCTTATTGTTCCTATGTACCTAACCACGCATCTCAGAATTATTTATCAAAATATCTCTTATTATTTTTTTTTTCTTAATTAAACACTGTGGTTTTTAAAATTTTAGCGAGTCTATGATTTGTTTATTATAGGGAGGTGTTCATGAGCAAATTAAAATATTGTACTTAACATATTGCCCAGGGATAATATTTGATAGATAAGCCAGGGTGATTGGTTTTGACAATTTAATTTTTAGCCTATAAAGCTATTCTCGTTAAAACGATATTTATACGTCCAGATATTAATTTATTCGGGAGAAAACTAGGGGGTTAGGGAGGAAACTTTAACACAACTTATTTGCCCCCTGCCTTGTAACCAGAGATCAATCGACGACTTTTACGTAACAACTGAATAGCACAGGTGTATCTGACAGTAGAATTCAATGTGTACAGGAACCATGTGCCATGAATCTAAATATCAATGTGTGTGGCGTTTATTTCAGTGAAGCTTTCATTTTCACTTTTATGGGGAAAGGCGTTGATTGGAAGCCAGGCGTTTCCTAAAAGAAATACCATTTTACTTTTATTCTTTTGTGTATAAATATTTATTGATCGATGTCTTAAAAAGAAACTCTTTGCTCAAATCTGAGTTGCTATTAGAAGACTGGAAAAGACTTGAACACAGACGTATTCTACAGCTACCAACATTGAACAAGATAGAAATATCTTTTCTTATAAGTTTTATTCATGTTCCACTTAGTTTTTCTGGAGATAATTTTGTGGTATATAACTCTAATCTGAACCTAGACACGTGACAAACTAAACTTATATAAAATATTTTGAAATATTGTATTGTTGTAAGGAAACAACTGCAGAAAATATTAGCGTCTACTACTTCATCTCTGATCTTTTACCATTTATTTGGAAAAAGATTGTGATTTACTCGAATAAACGAGTCTTTTCTAGTTTGACAATGCAAAAATACATCTTAAACTTTGAAACAGTCTTAAGTGAATTAGCATTGTTGGATTTTATCCATTGACAGGACCAAATTCTCAAATTTGCTTGAAACAAACCCCCCCCCCCCCCAGGCAACGGTGCCTTCGCCAGAGGGCAGTGGGAGCAGTGGCCCCCATTGCCCTTGTAAAATTGATCACTTTTTTCGTTTTATAATTGCTTTGCCTTTTTTCTTTGTTCTTTAATTGTTTTGTGCTTTGCCCCCGTTGCCCTCTTCGAGTGCAGGCTTCCCTGCCCCAGGCCATCCTTGTTTTTTCTTGAGAATATGGCAATTTGACACGAGTGAACATGACAATGTGAACTATGAAATATTTACAAATGTGTTTTCAGTTATCGCTATTAACGTGTTTTTTCTAAATGAAAAAATATAAAGTCTAAACGACAATCGTTGTAGATTTTTACTCAAATTATTGAATTATTATTTAATTAGATTAAATTATTGTTGCTACTTCAATGGCAGCCTCGGAAGTCCTTGTATTGAAAACTATCGAGGCTGCAGGAGTTCTAAGTTCCTTGTTGATTTTTTTGCAATCGTTTTAAGTATTGATGTATTGTTTTGATAAGCGTCAAAGTTGCGGTTCCTTAGGGGGTCAGGCTCCTGAAAAGAAAATTCACCAGCAGAACAGTTTCATTTCTATTTCACATACCATCAGGGGATTTTATCGACCAATATCTAGCAAAATTAGGGGCTGCAGCCCCCGCGCTCTTTTAAATGAAAGCATTCATCCCTGCTGCGCTGCAATGCTTACGAGCCTCGTATTGAAAGGGCGGGAAAATTAGAATATGGTCAACTTGTCGGGTTTTGATCAGCCCATGCCTGGTAATCCGACATAAGAGGCACAAAATACTCACTCTGGAGAAGGTGACTGGTGTAGGATCAAGGAGAGAAGTAAATATAATAAATTTGTTCTCATTTCCAAGCTTATTTTACGGTGTATTTTTATTTAAGATGCTTATAAGGCAATTGAAGTCTTATTCTATGTTCCGACCAATTGTTTTTCGCATTTTCCAAAAATAGATCATGGAATTGGAAGTCTGTGCCGAAATCTCATGTTGTTTAAGCCGCCAGACAGCGAATTACCCCATTTTCAAAATTTAGCTTTTCCGATACATCCCATTGGAATTTGTTGCTCTAGTGAAATTTTTTTCGCTACAGCAGCAAATTCCGGTCAAATCTAAAGAAATATCTAAATATTCAAAACAAAGTGACCGAAAGGTCCAAACAACATGAAGTTCTCAATATAAACTAATTTCAAGATGAAGATTTCAAATCTGACGTCCATTTTTGGAAAATGTCTGTAGATAGCGAGATGCAGAATAGATGATATCAACCCGGAACGGCGAATTCTTTCATTGCTTTTCTCTTGAGGTATGATAACGTCAAAGCCAATGTCTTTCCCTATGTATTGACTTTAACGTCAAAGCCTATGTCTTTCCCTATGTATTGACTTTAACGTCAAAGCCTATGTCTTTCCCTATGTATTGACTTTAAAGCATTTTTAGTCTACTAAAGTAGAGTTTCAAAGTAAAGCAGAGTATTACTCACAGCTACATCCAAGCATAGTTAATAGAAAGGAGGACTTTGGTCAATAGTCCTCCTTTTTATTGACTATGATCCCCTGGGTTCATTCCATGTACTTAGGCCCAAAGATCTTCGGCGTTCCTAAAGAGGTTTTTTCGGCGTAAGAGGTTCTTTCGGCGTTCGGCGTGCAAACATATAAAAACATTTTTGGCGTACTAAAATCTTCGTTAGTTGGCATGCTAAACATAAAGCCATGTACATAGTTAACGTAAAATAAAGACTCATACACCACAGTTTTCTTTAATAATCAGTTTTCTTTGTCTGGTGCAACAATGTTTACAGTTTTACTATCTGCTTTTATATTTTCGGCGTACCTAAACAAATGCCCCGGTGAACCTGGTATGATCCAAGGTAAAATTAAGGGTCTTAACATGCAACTCAAAGGGCAACGCACACTAGTTTTGATTCCACTTGCAGCTCGTACACCCAAACTAAACTCCATGTCAGCATGTTTTCCATGTTGTATGTAGGTTTAGTTGTTCCAATCTATGTTGTATTTCCATTCTATGTTGTATAACTGTCGCACTGGCAATCTCTTAGAAACAATGATTGTTTACCAAAGGTATATTCCTTCATATATTCGAATCAAACAATTCAAAACTATTCAATACATCTCTTAACCTCTAAAGAAACTTCTCAAATTTACAAAATGATAGTCATGATATCAATATGATGGTAATCTTATGATTTGTTTGTAACCTAAACTCTGGAGGTAATCATTGCCAATTACATTGAGTCGTTCATAAGTCATGTTATGTTTCTTTCTGTTTTGGAAAAAAATCCTTTTCAGTATACATGCAGGGGCAAAGCCAAGAAAATTGTTCGGAGAGGTGAAGAGGTGATTTTTGCCGACAAAAAGGGCATGCCTTACTCTTTAAGAGGTCAAAAGTGAGTGAGGTCAAAATATAAAAGCTCCTACATGCTACTTTTATGTGTTTCTGTTGAAAAGTTTATACTCTAGTGCCATACTTTGAAAGTTCACAGAAAATGTTAATATGTTATAATTGTTGCAAAAATTACATCTTTTGCCTATCAAAACTCTCAATGTTGCAACAAACAAAATATTGGGGTACTACACCCCACCCTCTTTGGTGATGCTCCTGGATACATAAAGTGTACTGGCTTACCCAAACTAGCATTTCTCCAAATTCTAGACCCAAAAGTACCCGTATCTCACTGATCTTCAGTACAGTAGAGTAAACCTTTTGAAACTGGGCTTAAGTAACCATTATAAGAATTAAATTATATTGTAGTATATTTTTGTTTTGTGTATGCTATCAAATCAAAGAGAAATATTGCTCATTTTTCTAATTCAACGAATCATAGATATAATCTAATACACTTTCTGTTTTTCATTGAAGTATGCCTTCCATACAAGGAAAAATATTCTTTTTGTGTTTTATTTACACAAAAATTTATTTATCTTTCTTCTTGCCCTTCTCTTCTTGCTTGTCTGTCTCTTTTTAAACTTTTTTTCCTTCACTTTCTTTTTACTTCAATTTTTGTGAATTTCTGCATCATTTTCTTCCTTTTCACTATTTTTCTGGTGGAAAAACTTCAATTGTTAACTTTCAAAAAATCAATACCAGTTTTTATTTATTTTAAAATTTATGAATTTCAGCGAGGAAAATTGTATTTGAACTATTTATTTTTTTAAAAATCATATGATGGTGTAATTAAGAAAATTTGTATTTGAATTTTTAACATGTCTTGATAAAAGGCCTTTAATGAAAAATTATTTTTTTGTTTTAAATTGTTCAAAAAGTACTGATCTTTCAAAACCTGATTTATTTAAAATATTTCCATTATTCTAATTTGAAGATCACGGATCTATTGAAAACCTCAATAAATCAATATCATTTAGAGTGGTATCTTACTGACTACACTTCTTCCAAAAGTCTGATCTTTACCTTCAGAGTACCATGGTCACTTCAAAATATCAATTAACCAATTGACCATGCAAATATATAAATGATTTAAAAAAACTTAATGCATTGGCTTACGATTTTTTTCTCTTCTGCCTTTTCTTCAGATTTCTTCTTATTTGTCATTTTCCTAGCTTTCTTTTTCAAATCACGATCACTGCACCAGTCTTGTGTTATTGTGCATTTGCATTCAGATGCAACCTTGCACATGCATTTTTTGGCACCACTATCTGCTCCCACTACCTTTTATTGGAAAAAAATTCAATATGGCTTGTTAAAATTGTATGCTTTTATGTTTTGCTTATAGTAAATTTGAATTTTATAATTAATTGTATGCAAGGAATTTATTTAAAGCAACTTATTAACTCAGTGTTTAGTCCAGCTATTTTGTTACCAGCTCTCCTTATGCTGACTATGGTCTTTATAAAACAGCTTCATATTACAAAAAAGTAGCAAAATAATGCTGTCATAAAGATTTATTTTTAGAATTTTTGAAAATTTTGAACACTTAATGATTCTATTAAAATTCTTTTATTTTGCAAAGCAATTTAATTCAGTTGCAGACTGGCTACAATGATACCAGTGGCGGATTTAAGGGGGCAACTAGGGGCAGTTGCCCCTCCCTCGACGAGTCGAAGCAAGTATGGCGCCCCTTTTTTGGAAATTGTGCGCCCCTGAATGAAAGAGATTTTTAAATGTGAATGAATTTTGTAATTGTTAGTTGATGTTTAGAGTGTATTAGCAATTCTTACCTCACCACGAGCCATGGGGTGCCTGGAAATTATCGAATTTGCAAGGTTGAACAACATCTGAGCATCCTGTTCACTAAACTCACAAACTGACATCAGCTTTTCCATAGCACAATCCTTGTTTGACTGGACCATCCCATGGAATGCCTTTTGCTCGCTATCTACAGATGAAAATTGATGTACAACTTTCATCAATTACTCTCAAATGAACTGCGCGAATGTGAGACATTGATGATAGACTACTAATGGAGGCATCTGACCTTACAAGAAATTATGTGGCAAATAGATGTGGCAGAAAGGCAATGACGACCGTAGCCGAAAAGGTACTGCGGGAAATAGGGAGGGGGAAAAAAGCTTCTTTAGGCCATAACTTTTTAATGTCAGAAAACATTCTTTTACTTACAGGGAACGTTTTTGCTTTAATCAGAGAATGACAAATTCAAAGTGTTGTTACGTAGTGGTATTCTCAATGTCATTCTCAATGTCATTCTCATTATACCGACAAAATCCACCGCCGACGTCCTTCCAGCACCACAAAAATTTGTCTTATGGTCGGGTCGATAATTAGGGTACGTGTCTCTCTGGCATCACAATTGCTGTAAGGTTGCAAGAATACATTCGTTTTTTAAACAAATGTGTTAAAATTGTTATTCCGAACATTTTTTTGATGTACTGGTATTAAATCAATGGGGTGTTCATCAACGGGCACCCCAAAATAAGGGAACCTCCAAACGACGTACAAATAGCTTTGTCACGAAAACCCTGGTTCCATGCATATCCATTAAATGGAGACTACAATGCAATACAAAATGATTCTGTATATTTGTGATCATGTTAATGTTTCCTGCCTGATATAATAAAGCTAGCTATAAGTCAAACTCAATGCTTTATACTCACTGCAAGATCCCCAAGAGCTTGATGGAGCAAACATTCCTGAAATTGGGTTGGTCATCACAGGCAAACGAATTGTTATACCTAGAATGAACAAATATGTTTTAAGACAACTTTCTCAGCTCAAGCGAATAACACATATTTGATTTTGCAGAACCTTTGAAATCCTTTTTTTATTTTTCTGTCCTCATCGGTATACACTGCTGAATTCCGTTAAGTTGGACCTTTAAGTGGAAAGGAAATGGTCGGACTCAGCTAATGCCCGGGGTAGGATTTTTCACTTGAATAAGGAAGGAAAGTAAAATGAAATCGACATGGCAAAAGTCCGAGTTATATGGTGTACACTCTTTTTTTTATATAAGAACACGAGCCTCAAAATTGGTCAAAAGTTAAGAACAAATTAAGAACAAGCTGAAGCTGAGCTTCTGCAAAATGCAATTTTGAACAACATTTTTTCTCAAAATCGAGGATTTTTAGCGATGTGTGGGTGCTTTTTCGTCGAATATCCAAACTTTTCGGCAAATGAAGGTTGTCTTACTCACTTTGTTGGCAAATGAGGCCTGAACACCTTCCTAGAGCGAAAAAGCTAGCACTCGCACTGCTTACACCCTATTAGATTAAGAACAAATTAAGAACAATTCAGCCTCAGATTTTCGAAAAAAATAAGAACAGTCAGCCTGAACTTAAATTTACTGGTTCTTATAAAAAAAGAGTGTACCACTTAATAGGAATTAAATAAATATTTATTAGTGACTATTTCTACATTTTCCGCAAGTCATGATCCAAAGTTTACATTTTGCCACTTCTCTGCTTTTCAAATGTATTTTTACCTGTTTACTTCAATCATCGGAATTTCACGTGATGATGGCATCATCATTATAATCATGATGATGATGCTGCCATAATCACTCCTGGCGGATGGCCTCCACAAGCGCTTCCTCTCTCCTTTCCTGCCTTTGGCTCGAAACGTTGCATAACAGAGCAATGCCTTTTAGGTATTTTTTTATCAATTTCGAAATTTTTTTAAAGCAATTTCCTCAAGCAGCATATTTTGTAACGGGAGTTTTTTTGTAAGAATGAGAATCGATCTGATCATTCTTACAAATCGATCCGATCAGCCACCAACCTCCCCCCCCCCCCCTTCTAAAGGTTTTTCACCGGATGTCGAGAAATTGAAAAATCGACTTCTTGGAAAACTGGGGTAAACATGTCCATGTTTCTGCACCATATGTCATTGCTGGCAACATCAGAGTGCTCATGATTTTCTTCTTGAGGCACATGGACATTTTTTGACATTTTAAGAATTTTATATTGCTATCAATATCCATTTTTCGATATTTTCATTAAATTTGTCAATATCTATATTATATGCCAGCTAGTTGATGTGCTATTCATTAGCACTTGTGATATCTCGTTATTGCTACCTATTAAACCTGGTATTATTTTAGGACCAACTGCAAGGAATTCCGTATAACTGATACTCCTGATATGCTAGTAGATGATCATTAGTTAACTTTAAAGAGTTTCTTTATACAAACAATCTTTTGGTGGTACAATACTCAATAATGGCTTTGAAAAAAGCAAATATTTGAGCATACTAAAGCTTTTTGTCTGTCACTCTTCAGAGTATAAAATGTCAGAACATAGAACGAAAACTCTGCGCTAGGAAATACATTTACCCTGTTGTGGATCGAAATAGGCCAATCAGAAACACGTGCACATGACTGTTAAGGTTACCCAATCAGAGTTTCGTTCAATGTTCTAACGTTTTATCTTCTGAAGAGTGCCAGATGAAAGCCTTAGTATACTCATATGTTTGCGTTTTTCAAAGCCGCTTTTAAGTTTCTTTATGCCGAAACTGTTTACGTTGATGAGAAAAATTGACAAAAATCGAGCAATCACCTTGACAAGTTGCTATAAAAGCAAGAAAGATGGGAGCAATGAATGACGTCATCTTGAGGATTTCTCTGTAAAATAAAGACACTCAGTCCAACGACAACAATTTTCAATTAAAGCTGCGTTTCGATATTCTCAAATAGGATAAATTGATAAGAGAAAAAACCAATGAAAATTGAGATAATTCAATTTGTGTGGCAGATTTTAAGAAGAAAAATTATTCCTTAGACAAGAATAACATAATCCTGCAAGCAAACGATGTAACAATCTTAGCAAAGGCTTCAAATATAAATTACTGAGCATTTGGCCGAACCTCAACTTTCAACACGGCCCAACAATGGTTACTGGAGTGGTCTTCTTATCAATTCTCAACTTATGAATCGTTCGTTGAGTTATTTAGTTGACATTATAACCACCCTTCCCATCTATAAGCAGGTCACACAATCTCCACCCTGGGTGCCAGAATCTCTATTATTTAGTCTCAGAAATATAGTTCGAAACTAGTCACAGAATACTTTTTGAGCGAGATTCTTTGCCACCGTAGCTGTCTACAATACATTATCCCCGGATTCACGAGGCTCACAATTTCAAATAATAGTTTTAATCAACATACAAATGTTGTTTGTGAATGATTCATACTAGCTTGTTCATTGTATCTTAAATTTCCGAAAGTTGCGATGAATGTTGAATCGAAATTCTTTGAAAAAAGTTAGCAGTTACGCTAGCGCAGGCAGAGCTTTTGCAACAACCGAGATAGTTTATCAAAAGGTAAAAATACAGGCAAAGAAGGATTTTAAGGCCAATACTTACCACTGTATAGATGTGGTTTTCAGTTAATATTCAGTTAATAATCTGGCTTAACACCTCAATAAAAAGGTTTTACAGTATTGCTCAAAGCACAAACATAGATGAGCTAACTTTCTGTGCCTTGTGAACTTGTCCGTGACCATTGGTTATGTCAAATTTTGATTCAAATTGAAACAGTAAGATTCATGCAACCTGCTCAGCACAAAGCTAGCTCCACCGTCTTTCATTGAGAAAATCACAGTCACAATTGTTTGTGGTATGGCAACAAAGTTTACCAACTTACTGAACATGGATAAAACTTGCTTTGTCCCTATTATACTTACCATTTGGCAGTTTTACTAGCCAACAAACGGTTTTACCGAACAACTCATGAAAAAACCGCCACAACCTATACACTCCCTCTGTCAGTTACGTAGCTAAAGTCTCCATGCTTACGCTTCAGAAATATTTTGATCTAGTCACAGGACTACGCTTCAGAAATTTAGTCAAAGAAATATTTTTCTCCTTCCTAACTGCATCGGTCTACAATACCCTATCCCCGGTTTCATTGAGATCTTTTATCAGCTAAGCCCCTGCGCTGGTGATGGTGAATGCTTCCTTGACAAACACATTTACAGCAATATTTGCAATCACGATTTGCTGATTGTGCTCGATATATTATTGACATATGTTGAGGCAGATAGGCATGCGAAAAAGATTTAATGAAATCCTCATATAACTGAATTGATGCTAAAATATATTTAACAACAATTTGCTGGATTTTACTTTTAAATTTCTTCAATGTTCGTTGCCCTTTTTGCTCATTTTAGCACCAATCTTGTGTGATCTGGCATCTGCATTCAGATGCAACTTTGCACATGCATTTCTTTGCATCCTGGTCTGCTCCGATTATCTTGAATTGGAAGAAATTCGAAACATTAGTCTAACAATTGTATAAGTACATCTCATGCTAGCCAGTATGTTATTTTATTCTGTAGTCTTTTTAGTATTTTGGCATTAATCACTATCACACTAGAATGACACCATATGAAGGTGATGTTTTTTACGATCCAAACAACTTTTTGGGGTCACAAAATATAAAAATGTATTGAAAAAAAGCAAACATTTAAAACATTTTTAAGAAACTTGAGCTTTGGGTCCAATATTTTCACAGCATAAATCGTCAGAAAAATGACCGAAAATTTTGAAAGTAAATGATTTGTATGCTCTGTGCTAAATTAGTACATGAAAATGTCTCTCCTACAGTCTAGATATGACCTATCTTCATACCGTGTATCTCCTAGTCATAAAAAAATAATAAGTGACATAACCCATAATGTTTTCGTAAATGCAGTAAAACCATATTTGCGATAATATCAAGTTGCATATGAAAAGAAATCTTTATTGCTCGGCATCAATATCATTTCTTTACACCGTATTAGGAATATGAAGCTTCAATAGAAAATTTCATCAAAAGCCATACAAGTATTTCTTACTTCTTTTAGAAAGTTAATATTGGATGAGACAGCCATCGTGAACATAGACGCAAATTTGAAGAACAGCCATAAAGAATGTAAGTTTTAATTTTTCATTAAAACCTACCTCTCCTCTGGCCATCGGATGTCTACTGACAATTGAGTTAGCCAGGCGGAAGAGCAACTCTGCTTGATCATCCCCAAACATACATATGGATTTGAGTTTTTTCATTGAGCATCCCTTGTTTGATTCAACAAGTCCATGGTATGCCTTCTGCTCACTATCTAAAACGAGAAACCAGCCTTTGGGTGTGGGATGTGGGGCAGGATTCGGAGGTAGGATGTGGGGTGTAGGCTGTTAGTCGCCTCCCTGTACTCAATTTTGTTTGCTAGCTTAGTTGCCAAAGAACAATTTTGGAAATATTCTAGCAGTTAATTGGAATCGATCTACATAAAGATATACTGCTTGCATCCAAATCTTCGCTCGTCCGAAGCCAAGTTCGTATAGAGGAATTTTGCAGAAATCATACCGCATGTACGCGGATGGGCATTTGTGAATGCACAAACGAGGTCAAAGTAGAACACCGTAGGAAGATTACAAAGGAAGTAATATCGCCAGCTAGTCAGGTTATTTTTATATAATATCTGGAATTGTTAGGCTACATCCATGCTAAAATAGATAGATGGCTTCCACGACTTACCGCAATTTCCCCAAGAGCTTGATGGCGCAAATATGCCTGCGATAGGTGATACCAACACAGGCAACTTAATTGTCATTCCTGCAACAAAATTAATTTTTAGCAGGATTCTTCAATCGTCGTTTTTAACTGAAGGGACAACGGCAATAACAAAGATTTGCTTGAGCTTATACAGTATAATATCGGTTATTTGAATCTCCAATAACTCAAACCTCCGATAACTGTTTTGATTTCCCTTTATCCAAACTTTTTTTGGAACAATATAGTCTATAAGCTGGACTGAAAGAGTAACCAACAAAAACAAATGTTAGAAACAATTCGACATCAGAGAGTTTCGTCAACGAAATGATAAAAAGAAAAGTGAGATTTGCTGGCCACATTATGACGGGATCATCCTGGTTCTTGGCAAGGCTTGTTTTCGAAGGTATGATTGACGGAAAAAGAGACAGGGGAATACAAAGAAGAACATGGGGAGACGATGTTAAGGAATGGAGCCGGTGTGAGAGCATTGGGAGAGCTAAACGATATTCTGTTGATAGGGATAGTTGGAGGGTCATGGTAGCAAACCTTCTGATAGAAGATGGTACCTGATGATGATGATAGTCTATATGAATACTTAGCCTTAATTTCAAGCCACAAGCATCATCAAAAGTTAAATTCTTTGTTTACTTGAGTTTTTGGAGAGCAAAACAAATGCAAGATTCAATCTATATGTCTTGAAATATATGTATCCGACCTTTTAATCATTAACACTACAATGCGACTTATTTACATCTTGGGTCGATAAAGAATATGATAAAGAAAAAGAATAAGTTAAAAACAATCTTAGGCTCAAAATAAAAAAACGTACTAATATTGAGGCTCAGCAAAAAATAAGGTATTCCTATAAAGAAAAGTGTGTTTTAATGTTCCCGGTACTTTCTTATAGAAGCATTCCTAACTGGATAGATTTTCATTGTTCCCTTGGAAGATCGAGAGTTACCGGGATTGAAATGTTGATAAATTTGATTTTTGATCACTAGCTCTGAAAACCTATGTTTGATCTAAAGGCACTGCAGGATCTACCTTATGTAAGGGGCAAGGTGGCCCAAGCTCGACTTAGGATTTTTTCTAGGGGGCTGATAAATCTCTGGCAGCATTTTAATGAAACAGCTTTTTGCAAAATCAATTAAGTTATTACATATTCTCGATTTAATAACAGCAAATCAAAAACTCGAAAACTAAGCAGCCTAAATTTATGCATGTTACTTCTTTTCTTTTTTCAACATTAAATCAAAAAGGATTCTATCTAGAAAGTGATTTCACTTTTCTTATTCAAAAGCTTGATCGAAAAAACGAACTTTGCTTTTACCTTGACAAGTTGCCATGACAGCAAAAATAAGAAAAACAATGAATGTCTTCATTTTCTTGATAACTGTAGAAAAATCCAAATGTTAAAAAGCATGTGAAAACTACACTTATGAAATGCTGATGAATTCTTTTGATATCTCAAACTTAAGATATTGGAAGTAGTTTTCAGATAGAGACAATAAAAGCACAGACCTGAAAAAATTCTCGTTGCAACAGTTTCAAAATTTTAAGATCATCGCAAGTTCGAAGAAATAGTTTTTGAAGAGACAATCGATTCGATATATTTTATTGTATGCAGTTAATAAAGCAATGCAACCGAATTGTAATAGCAAAATTTATGTCAGTTTAGATACAGTTGAATCTTTTGGGAAACCAATGGAATATGTCTTGGCTATCAAATCGAGCTTTGACGAAGCAACGTAGAAATGCAAAAATGTGGACCTTTATCTTTACGCAAATCTCTATGCTATCTTCATAAGATCTAACGTATAAAGTATTGCTATCTGCTACTTACCGCCTGAGTGACTTTCTTGTAAGTAGACCTTTTCTTCTAAGTACTGTCCGGCTATCTCTCAGGCACTTTTATAGCCCTGAACGGAGCACATGGAGATAACACCAACAAGTGTTTGTTGATTTACCTGGAAAATACATTACGTTTCTAACTTCCATATGCATTAAGTTCTTATGTTATTATGTCTGGATAATCAACACTTCCAAGCAAAATTATATTTATTTCATTCTGAGATTCTTTTATTAAGGCAAAGCTCAACCTCGTGACTGATTTTCTATTGCCCTTAGAAAGGAAATTGTATGTTGTGCGTTAATTACTTTTATCCATATAAAAAACATCAAGGGACAAAGATGAGATCACTGTGGTATTCCATTGTGTATCTCATCAGTATAAGAAATGATAACCTACACTTAACAGAATCTTCTGTGAGATTTTAGTATGAGAAAATCTGAAGTTAATAAGCAATCTACTTGCTGCCTCTACTTGTTTATGTTTGACAACGTATAATTTGTACAGAGCAATAGAGCTATAACACAAACAAAGCCTGATTGTGTAATCATATGTTAACTGATCAATACGTGAAACAGCATAGAGCCTTCCTGTTATAAGCCAATGCCTGTGCAACTCTATATGTACAGTTATTCTCACTAGCTGTTGTTGTGATACAGGGGTCAGAGTCCAGCATAAAAAAAAAACAAAAGATAAATGAAATGATACAATTTCGATTTTGTATCAAAACACAACGTCTCTACAAACACGATATGTCTCGAATATAATGTTTTGTCGACTTCAAATTCTTTTTACATCTGCTACTTTCTCTTGCTACTCAGCTTCTTCACCTGTCTCTAATTACACGTGACTTTGCATCTCTAAATTATCATACTGGTCAATACACCCTAAACTTCCGCAAAGACCTTCTGTCAGAGTGTCTTATGTTTCTTCAATGCCGGTCAAAGAAATTTTGCTACAGTTAGATATAATTTGCTTTTAAGAATGATTCATATTTGAAAACAATAAATTCCTTCGATATCAAAAAGCAAAACGCTTTCTTGAATTCATCTTTTGTTTAATGATACTATACTGCATTCTAAAAGCCAACCGGTCAACATGCTGCAAGAATGCATTTTTAAAAGCCAGGCCTTGATTTTACGAAAGCAAGTGCTCCTTCTATGGAAACAGCTGACTAAACAAAACTGCTGAAGTACTGACATTTTCTCCTGGAGGTTGATCACCTTGTGTTGATTCCAAAATTAAGTCAAAGGACAAAATAGTAGGCAAAGGAATGAAATGTGATGACATAGGTGCTTCGAACAAATATCGTTTGGTTTGATGTTAGCTTCGACTTTTCTTTATAACATTTGCTTACAATAGAAGGTAATGATTGTTTTTATAGTTGGCCCATATTGTATCTATCTATTGGCCTGCATTCTCAAAGGGTAAAATTTAAGAATTTTTCTGCTAAAAACACCCAGTTATGATTTATAAAGGGAATAAGACATGCTAAACTTAGAATACTTGGAGCGAATGCTCTTGTTTTTGGGGAGACGGGAAGATACCAAAAAAGCTTTTTCAATGTCACACCCTTGAAGCAGTGAGAATATGTAATAAACCTAGCACCTTATTTAATTGGAATAATGCAGAAATGGAAAATGACAGAGTCAATCTTTACCAAAGTCAAAATTATATAAGCATCCAAAAAAGGGAATAGGAGGGAACCAAATAGGTAAAAAAGAACAGAAGAAACGCTACACGCCTTTCTTTACATTGGCTGAGGCTCTCTTTAGTGTCCAGCAGATTAATTTTTAACTTTACAGCACGGAAGACCTTCAGATCTGACGGTCTTCCGTGCGACCAGTGCAACACATATGGGAAAAAGCTGATTCCCCATTCACCCAGTTCCGGGAAAAGGCCAACCAGAAGAACTAAATCATATAGCAGGTAAAGTGGTAAAATCAGCAACGTGTGCCTATAGAAAAATCGCAACTGTATATATAGTTTCGATCTTGTTTTTCTAAACCCTTATTCTGATGTTTTATACTCTGAGGAGTGTCAGACAAGAAAGCTTTTAGTATGGTGTAAGATACTTCCATTAACTTTTATTATCTTTCTGGGTTCGACTTATGCAGATAGAAATCAACAATCGTCAAAAACATACAGATCGTCATTAATATACTTTGAAATTCCTTGAATGTTCGTTGCACTTTTCATTCATCTTTACACCAATCTTGTGTGATCTGGCATTTGCATTCAGATGCAACTTTGCACATGCATTTCCTTTTATCCTTGTCTGCTCCATTTGGCTTGAATTTGAAGAAATTCGAAACATTAGTCTTAAAGTAGAAGTAGTATATCTCTTGCGATGCAGTATGTTATTTTATTCTCTATTGTTTCTGAGTGTTTTGGCATTTATCACTATGAAACCAGGATGGCACCGAATACTGATAAAATGTTGAAGAAAAATTCACGAAGGGTAAAAGTTGTAGTTTTAAAAACCTACCTCTCCTTTGGCCATTGGATGCCTAGCGATAATTGAATTCGCAAGTCTGAAAAACATCTCTGCTTGATCATCTTCAAATTTACAGACAGATTTGAGCTTTTCCATGGAACATTCCTTGTTTGAGTCAACTATCCCACCGTATGCCTTCTGCTCGCTATCTAAAACGAAATTCCAGCCTTTCAATACTTGATTCATGAATACTGCTTTGGTGTGGGGTGAAGGATGTCACTCTCTCCCCCTCCTCACTTTGTTGTTAGCTAATTTGCCAATGTCGTGAGTTGGTTGGTAAATTGGCCTGGAAGTATTAAAACTTTGTTGGCTGCATCCAAACCTTTGTTTGGCCGAAGCCAATGGCAGAATAGTTATATTTTATGTACGTGGACGAAACTTTGTCACTGCGCAAACGATGTGAAGTTGATACATGGTAGGCCGAAGACCGTCCACGACGGAAGAAGCATCGCTAACCAGTCAACACAGGGAACTAGAACAACGGTATTGATTAATACAAATACATTTGGAAGATATGGGTTATATAATAGAACGAAAGTTGTTAGGCTTTATCCACGCTTGAAAGATTGCATCCAGTACTCACCGCAGTTTCCCCGAGAGCTTGATGGTGCAAATATGCCTGCGATAGGTGATACCAACACAGGAAACTTAATTGTCATTCCTGCAACAAAATTACTTTTTAAGTTTTCAACTGAAGGGACAACGGCAATAACAAAGATTTTGCTTGAGCTTATACAGTATAATATCAGTTATTTGAATCTCCAATAACTCGAACCTCTGCTAATTCAAATGCCTGATAACACAAACCCTGATAACTCGAGCCTCCGATAACTGTTTTGATTTCCCTTTATCCAAACTTTTTTGGAACAATATAGTCTATAAGCTGGACTGAAAGAGTAACCAACAAAAACAAATGTTAGAAACAATTCGACATCAGAGAGTTTTAGTCAACGAAATGATAAAAAGAAAAGTGAGATTTGCTGGCCACATTATGAGGGGATCGTCCGGGTTCTTGGCAAGGCTTGTTTTCGAAGATATGATTGACGGAAAAAGAGACAGGGGAAGACAAAGAAGAACATGGGGAGATGATGTTAAGGAATGGAGCGGGTGTGAGAGCATTGGAAGAGCTAAACGAAATTCTGTCGATAGGGATAGTTGGAGGGTCATGGTAGCCAACCTTCTGATAGAAGATGGTACCTGATGATGATGATAGTCTATATGAATACTTAGCCTTAATTTCAAGCGACAAGCATCATCAAAAGTTATATTCTTTGTTTATTTGAGTTTTTTGGAGAGCAAAACAAATGCAAGATTCAATCTATATGTCTTGAAATATATGTATCCGACCTTTTAATCATTAACACTACAATGCGACTTAGTTACATCTTGTGTCGATAAAGAATATGATAAAGAAAAAGAATAAGTTAAAAACAATCTTAGGCTCAAAATAAAAAAACGTACTAATATTGAGGCTCAGCAAAAAATAAGGTATTCCTATAAAGAAAAGTGTATATGAATGTTCCCGGTACTTTCTTATAGAAGCATTCCTAACTGGATAGATTTTCATTGTTCCCTTGGAAGATCGAGAGTTACCGGGATTGAACTGTTGTTACATTTTATTTTTGATCACTAGCTCTGAAAACCTATGTTTGATCTAAAGGCACTGCAGGATCTACCTTATGTAAGGGGCAAGGTGGCCCAAGCTCGACTTAGGATTTTTTCTAGGGGGCTGATATATCTCTGGCAGCATTTTAATGAAACAGCTTTTTGCAAAATCAATTAAGTTATTACATATTCTCGATTTAATAACAGCAAATCAAAAACTCGAAAACTAAGTAGCCTAAATTTATGCATGTTACTTCTTTTCTTTTTCCAACATTAAATCAAAAAGGATTCTATCTAAAAAGTGATTTCACTTTTCTTATTCAAAAGCTTGATCGAAAAAACGAACTTTGCTTTTACCTTGACAAGTTGCCATGACAGCAAAAATAAGAAAAACAATGAATGTCTTCATTTTCTTGATAACTGTAGAAAAATCCAAATGTTAAAAAGCATGTGAAAACTACACTTATGAAATGCTGATGAATTCTTTTGATATCTCAAACTTAAGATATTGGAAGTAGTTTTCAGATAGAGACAATAAAAGCACAGACCTGAAAAAATTCTCGTTGCAACAGCTTCAAAATTTTAAGATCATCGCAAGTTCGAAGAAAGAAATTTTTGAAGAGACAATCGATTCGATATATTTTATTGTATGCAGTTAATAAAGCAATGCAACCGAATTGTAATAGCAAAATTTATGTCAGTTTAGATACAGTTGAATCTTTTGGGAAACCAATGGAATATGTCTTGGCTACCAAATCGAGTTTTGACAAAGCAACGTAGAGATGCAAAAATATGGACAATAATTATCGAACCTAAAGAAAATACGAAATCTTAATGCAAATCTCTTTGCTATCCTCATAAGATCTAACGTATAAAGTATTGCTATCTGCTACTTACCGGTTGAGGGACTTTGTTGTAAGTAGACCTTTTCTTCTAAGTACTGTCTGGCTATCTCTCAGGCACTTTTATAGCCCTGAACGGAGCACATGGAGACAACACCAACAAGTGTTTGTTGATTTACCTGGAAAATACATTACGTTTCTAACTTCCATATGCATTAAGTTCTTATGTTATTATGTCTGGATAATCAACACTTCCAAGCAAAATTATATTTATTTCATTCTGAGATTCTTTTATTAAGGCAAAGTTCAACCTCGTGACTGATTTTCTATTGCCCTTAGAAAGAAAAATGTATGTTGTGCGTTAATTACTTTTATCCATATAAAAAACATCAAGGGACAAAGATGAGATCACTGTGGTATTCCATTGCGTATCTCATCAGTATAAGAAATGATAACCTACACTTAACAGAATCTTCTGTGAGGTTTTAGTATGAGAAAACCTGTAGTTAATAAGCAATCTACTTGTTGCCTCTACTTGTTTATGTTTGACAACGTATAATTTGTACAGAGCAATAGAGCTATAACACAAACAAAGCCTGATTGTGTAATCATATGTTAACTGATCAATACGTGAAACAGCATAGAGCCTTCCTGTTATAAGCCAATGCCTGTGCAACTCTATATGTACAGTTATTCTCACTAGCTGTTGTTGTGATACAGGGGTCAGAGTCCAGCATAAAAAATACAACAAAAAGATAAATGAAATGATACCATTTCGATTTTTCGATTTTGTATCAAAACACAACGTCTCTACAAACACGATATGTCTCGAATATAATGTTTTGTCGACTTCAAATTCTTTTTACATCTGCTACTTTCTCTTGCTACTCAGCTTCTTCACCTGTCTCTAATTACACGTGACTTTGCATCTGCAAATTATCATACTGATCAATACACCCTAAACTTTCGCAAAGACCTTCTGTCAGAGTGTCTTATGTTTCTTCAATGCCGGTCAAAGAAATTTTGCTACAGTTAGATATAATTTGCTTTTAAGAATGATTCATTATTTGAAAACATTCAATTCCTTCGATATCAAAAAGCAAAACGCTTTCTTGAATTCATCTTTTGTTTAATGACAAAGAGTCAAAGGTTGAAAGTGAAGTGCCAACATTTTACAAATGATAATATACTGCATTCTAAAAGCCAACCGGTCAACATGCTGCAAGAATGCATTTTTAAAAGCCAGGCCTTGATTTTACGAAAGCAAGTGCTCCTTCTATGGAAACAGCTGACTAAACAAAACTGCTGAAGTACTGACATTTTCTCCTGGAGGTTGATCACCTTGTGTTGATTCAAAAATTAAGTCAAAGGACAAAATAGTAGGCAAAGGAATGAAATGTGATGACATAGGTGCTTCGAACAAATATCGTTTGGTTTGATGTTAGCTTCGACTTTTCTTTATAACATTTGCTTACAATAGAAGGTAATGATTGTTTTTATAGTTGGCCCATATTGTATCTATCTATTGGCCTGCATTCTCAAAGGGTAAAATTTAAGAATTTTTTCTGCTAAAAACACCAGGTTATGATTTTTAAAGGGAATAAGACATGCTAAACTTAGAATACCTGGAGCGAATGCTCTTGTTTTTGGGGAGACACGAAGATACCAAAGGCTTTTTCAATGTCACACCCTTGAAGCAGTGTGAATCTGTAATAAACCTGGCACCTTATTTAATTTGAATAATGCAGAAATGGAAAATGACAGAGACAGTCTTTACCAAAATCAAAGTTAAACAAGCATCCAAAAAAGGAAATAGGAGGGAACCAAATAGGTAAAATAGAACAGAAGAAACGCTACACGCCTTTCTTTACATTGGCTGAGGCTCTCTTTAGTATCCAGCAGATTAATGTTTAACCTTACAGCACGAAAGACGTTCAGATCTGACGGAAAAGGGATCCAATCCTCAATTTCATGAGAGGTGAAAAGGTCATATGGATATTGACCCCCGATTTCATAAAAGGTCAAAATTCAAAGGTGAACAGGTTCAAGGAACAAACTTTGAATCTTATGTTCGAAGTGGTGGATGTCTGATAACAATGTCAGGCTTGGCCTCTCGGCTTACTTATCCTTTTGTCTACTTTTAAAGAAAATATCAAGATACCATTTTATCTTACTTCTCTATTTATTGTTTGTTTGGGTTAAAACATAATAGTAAGCTAATAACGATACAATTATTTCCCCTTTTTATTTTGATTACTCGCTACCTCTGGGAACATATTGCTATACAATTATGCATCATACTTTTTTTTCATTTTTCATTCTGCATCTCCATTCAAGGTTGATAGGCTCGATCCAGTTCCTCTTACCATGCTAAAATTGTGTTAAGGCCGATTATATTTTTTTGGGGAAAAATCAATTTTAGTCAAGGTCTTGTCTTGGTCCAAAATCTTTCTGGTCATCAGGTGATTTTTCATATTGATTCTACTGATATTTTTTAACTGAGATGCAAAAGTGACATTTGGCTACTCTTATTGCCGTTCATAGAAAAGTGACATTCCTATTATTTATTTATTTATTTATTTATTTATTATCTATTTATAAGATCAATATCATAAGCAAGAATATGTATATCGCTAGCCATTTAGTGAAATTAAATAACCTTGCTTGTGTCGATGTAAGTGATAATTTGTAGGCCACTTCTGCATATCATCTGTTTAACCACAATGAGTTTGGGCTCAGTAATTGCATAATGAAACTTTTTACTTGAATTGCAACATTGCAATATTTTACCTAAAAATGTACAACGAGAGGTTGGAAAGCATAGACCAGTCTCTTTGAACAAATGCAGAAAACTAGGCTCTTTAACAATTTTCAAAGAATCATCATACTCTTTGACAAATTTTAATCACAGCCAACATGTCGAATGTGTTTGTAATTATCATTTTTTTCTCTACGATAAAATATTCTCTCTAACGACTTCTTTCGTTGCTGCAAGCGCTTCGTAGATCTCTTGAGCACCAATCTTGTGTTATTTGGCAGGAACAATCTGAGGCAACATTGCACATACACTGTTTTGAACAACTGTCGACACCAACTTGCTGTTTTTAAAAAGATAAAGAGTATCAAGGCATGCACAAAAAATTTCAGCTTTCATTCCACGGAGTTTTGTGAATGGTTAGGAAATAGATATACCTCTGTTAGGTTTGAAATGCAACCAAAACTTGTTATTACCTCAAATGGACTCCGATGGTTATGAAAAGGCCATTGATGACCTAAACTTTTGCAATGATCTCCAAATAGATAGACCAAAATCAGTACATTTTACAAGCATCGAAGGGTTCGTGTTTTGATTATATAGATAGTTTTCAAGCAAAATCAAAAACAGATGTGCACAGTTGTTAGAACAAGCAAAATATGGTACAGTCAGTTAACTTCAAGTATGACCCTATGTTCATACTTTTTAGCTTGCAAAAGTGTTAGTTGTTGCTGTCAAAATGTTGGTTACTTCCTGTTTCTAATTTTTAATGGAAGATGAAATATTGGAGAGCCAAAAGAATCAATCAGATGTAAAGCTATTAAACCCTCTTTAAACCCTCTTTAAAACCTAGCGTGAGTAATTGTTTGCATCGGTGGAATCTCGGTAAAAAGCTTTCGGCATCATGCTAAAATAAATATTTCAGTTGCCACTCTATCAAGTGATGTTGTAGAAAGTAGCTACAAGGCATACCTGTCCACTAGCGTGAGGAGGTCTTCCGACCATAGTGCTAGCAGCTTGCAGCAAAGTGTCTGCTTGGCTTGCAGTGAAGCCGCATGTAGACTTCAACTTATCCAGTACACACTCCTTGTTGGACTGAATGAGACCATGCCCTGGTCTAACTTCACTGTCTATAAAGGAATTATCCATGAGAACATCTTTGTTTTAAGTATTATAACGCAGTTTTGTACTGTACAGTTTGCAACCTGATTATACATTTTAGAGAAAACATTTAAAAATTTTAGAGTCAATTTTATCACCTAACCTGTCCGGAGCTAATTTTTTTCAAATCGAGGTTAATACACCTTATGCCTTACCGAGGCTAATCTTTCTAATCTATGTCAATTACACGGGACATGCTGGAGCAATTTGGAGTTATCCAGAAATTATTTTATTTAGTTTGGGTTTACCTGTGACCAGCTAGCAGTTCTACTTGGAAACAATTAAGACTGGTCCTATATAAGCCCTATATATATATATATGGTAACATCCAAAATGGAACCTGTCACTTGAAGGGAGCAAGCAACTCTGCGGGGGTTTTCCTGTGATTTTTCATGTCATCACCCAAGACATTACGGTCGTTCTTGCTGCGAGGTTAGCTTTTCATGTGAGCAGTTTTGCATCGCAAGAATACTGACCAATCACAAACTGTTATTTTGATGATACTTGACAAGTTGGGTATGAGCAATCCTTTTAAATAGACACAAATGTCTTCGTAACAACAAATTAAAATGTGTATAATCTTTTTCATTTCCCAAAACAAATTTAAACGCAATGGTTGATTGGAAACCCATATCCCTTTTAGCTCGGGTGTATGTGGTTTTGCAGACTGTTAATATATAAGATGCTGATATACCGTAAATCCTCGAATTAGCCCCGTAGGGGCTTATTTATTTTTGATATTTTTGGCTGGGGGCTTATGCGAGGGGGGCCTTATACGAGGGGGGGGCTTAAAAAATTATTGTAGACATTAAGAAGACATTATTAAAAGACCTCGTTTATTCTAGTAGGAATTTATTTATGAGCATTTAACTAATTACTACCTAAAGTATGAATTTGTTGTGGTAATTCAATAGAACGCCATAGGCAACCTCAGAAGGCAAAAATCATCAAATGGAGGGGTCCAATTCGAGAATTTACGGTAGCAGTAGGGGCTTATTCGAGAGGGGGCCAATTCGAGGATTCACGGTACTGGGTTCTTCAATATTCTAGTAATACCATTCCTAACAGTAAGTGAACTTGCTGATTTGCATTACTATGATTATTAAGTTTGCTGTTATTGCCCCTTCATCCTTAAAATCACAAGCTCATATAAAGTGGGAAACAAGTTTCGAAATTGTCTTGCTTAGGGCATGAAAAGAGGCAATATGAAGTCCCCAATGCGTTCGCTGCGAAGATTTTAAACAAATGTTGTGTTGAAAAGAGTAGTCGAATGTGAATAATTGATTGTATGAAAATATACTCACGACAGTTTCCCCAAGATGCTGATGGTGGCCATAAGCCAGCAATAGGAGATATCTTCACTGGAAACGTTATCGTTATACCTATGGTCAAAGCAAATGACATGCAGATTAATTTGCAAAGACTGTTTGTTTTGAAAATTACGGAAATGTAGTTGTTGGGACAGGAAGGTGTAACGTCTGGTACCCAGGGTAGTGTAACGGTAAAGATGTGTCGCGTATATAAACCGTGGGTATGGAAAATGCCTGTCAGTGAGAGTATTTTTCCTAGCCATACAAGGTACTATTGTTCTATGAGGGGGAGGGGGGTTGAGCCTCCTAAAATATTATAAAAAAACTTTGTTCCCAATGAACAATCCCTTTTGTTCCTATTATTCTCAAACAAAAGTGCCTAATAATTTTCTAACACCGAGGTAGGGTGTTTAGTTCCTTTCCTTACATTGCCGTTATCCATTCCAACGGGTACCAATTTGCTACTGGTTTGACAGGCGCAGAGGATTCATAGGTCAAACCTGAACTTGAGGACTCTCAGTTACTTCGCCTCTGCCAATACATTATGTTGCCTAATGGCATTTAGGCTCAAGACTGAATATCAGTCCAGGATATAGGTTGGTTTTGCTTACCTTGGCAAGATGCTATAAAAGCAACAAGGAGAGCGGGCACGACAGTGTTCATCTTTTCAGTTTACCTGTAGATTGAAATAGCAAAATTCATTTTAAAAGTTCTAAAAATCTATTTGCACATTATAGCATTGAAAATATGGTTAACAAAATTGATGAGTGTTTCAGCCAAGGCCGAAATTTCTCTTAAATGTTTCATCACTGATTAGCAACTTCGGAAACCATTGGTCTTCATTTATCGTCTTTACATTGCTAAGGTTACTTCTGCTTTATCATGAAACATTACAGGAACGATCTAGAAACGTTCTACCTAAGCAAATTTTTTAGCATTATTGTAGAGCCTCGCATTGAATATTTCTGGTTGTGCTGTCTCAGTCATAAAGCTATCATATCGTCATTGCCGCAAATCTATACGAATTGTTCGTAGTAAAAAAATCAAATTGAAACGTATGCAGTGCTATTTAAAAGCAATTAAAGCAAAATATCGTCTCGAAGACCATTTCCACGTGAAGCAAACCAATTAAAAAGGAACGTTAAGATGCATATACTCCATGGCTATCAAACTTAAAAAAAGACACATTATACATGCGATCTTTAGCCTGATTTTTACCTTAGAAAAAGTAGTACTTACTGCTTTTCAGCAACAAGACGTCTCTGTGATTTTTGCTGAAAGTAACTTTGAGCCATCTTCTTCACATTTTATAGCCATAGGTATGTGCTAATTAAGTAAACACAATTAAGTTTTGTTGATTTACCTGGGATATGCATTGAACGATTTAATTGCTATTCCTCTCAGGTACTGTGCTACCAGCAAACTTAAGATGTCTTTAAAGGCAATCTATAAAATAAACTTAAACTGAGTGCACCAATCGTTTGCCTGAACCAATCGATGATTGATTAGTCAGGACATAGAAAAAAGAATATATTTTTGCATCATGAAACAGAAATTAATCAATGAGCTTGCTTGATTAAATTTTCCCTAGAGTTAGCACCCATACCTATTTCACACGCCCTGTAATTAAGGCTTTGCTAGACGCTAAAAAATTGTTTCAGGCAGACGGTGTGATGTTAATTAAATTTTGCGAAACGCAACTTTTAAGCCCTAATCTCACCCTGATATATCACCCCGATACGAAATGGTTACTCCTCTTTTCAACGCTTATTACATTTAACAGTTAATGATAACCGAGGGGAAATTCCCTGTTGTAAATAGCATACGAGATCTCACAGAAAACAAAAGGATTTTCAGAGATTCCCCAAAAACAAAAGGATTTACAAAGGATTCCCCAAAAGCAAAAGAAACAAAAGGTGTACGAGATTTTAATTGAGTGAATTACCCCTCGATGATAACGATATTGAATTCTTCCGAGGAGGGGAAAGGGGGTTGGGATTTCTTTTAATAAAAGCTATAGCTGTAGATTTTTTAGAGCATGAAAATCGGAAAAATAAAAGTTGCACAAAACAGTGACTTTTCTTTGTAGCACGAGTAAGATTCAGTAATGCTGTTTTGAGGAGACCAATGTTTTTACGCTCATTTTCATTACGCTCAATATCTCATTTTCTCAAGACCTGGTTTAGGCTTCTGAACCACAAGAGATATTATTGCAGCCAATAGACATGTCAAAAAAGAGATACTTTCAAATATGTTAATATATTTAACAAAGGACACAATCATTCACCTTTACTAAGTATATATATATAAAACATTATGTACATTGCCTTTATACGCCATAAACCTTAATGGCGACATCTATAACAAAAAGACATAACCAGTTTTGAATACTAATGACTAAATCGTAAAGTCAGAATTTTGAAAATTGCAATGGAAATCCAAGGACTGAAAATCAGATTAAATAATATCGTTGAAGCAATTAATTTTTTGTTTGTTTTCAGAAATGAATCGTTGCAAACAAAGTATACGTTGATGGGATGTTTGAAGTGAGTGATTTTTCTTTAGTTAACATTTTTGTGTCTTTATTCATCCATTAAGATGAAACCTTCGATAATGGTGGTACCGGTGGTGACAGAGTCTCTTATCACAAGGTCAGGGGACAAATGGTTTCTTTCAATTTCAACTTTTTTAGTTTAAAAGATAGTGAGCTGGCAAAAGGTCAAAAGATCAAAGGCTAATGTGATGATTCCACGCATAAAGAATAAATTGCCAAAGATTGCTTTGACCTACAAAGCAAATACTTGAACAGAGGCGGCAGCTTGTCAAATCTTTCTAGATACGATTTATCTGTGGTAAACAGCTGATGGAACAAACCTGCTCAAGTGTTGACCTCGTCTTCTTCTAGAGGTTAATAACCCTAGTGGTTATGAAGCAGAAATCACCAGGCTGTAGATTGATTATAGAAAACCAAAATGCTGTCTTTATAAAGGTCAATGATTGCAGCCATGGTACTCCTACACATTATCTTCTCTTCTGAAGTGAGATAATCGACCTTTGTTGCAAATGAGGAAGGTCCTTTCCTAGCGCCAGCTGTATGGAACATAGTTGCTGACTTATTTTGTGCCCCAACTTCACAGAGATGAATTTTTATATGTTTTGGCGTTGGTGTTACATTTATTGTCGTTCTAGTTGATTGATTTTGTTGAGGCAATCACATCTTTTTCGAGGTTGATGATTTAGTTTTTTAATAGTCTTAAGAAACAAGACAGATGGCCACCTTCCCAGCCTTTTCATAGGTGGCGTGGCTACCTGTCTCTCTTTAAGTCTATGCCTTTTTGTTGAAAAAAGTGTTTATGAAAAAAATGGCAGAAATAAACTCATAAACGAACTCCAAAGTATAATGCAGCTGTATTATTAAAATTCAAAATCACATCAAGTATTCGTCACTCATTCAATTTTCCTTTAAGTAGTAATTATAAATCACTTGTTCACTGATACTTTACTAGTTTGCTCTCTTTCTGTCCCTTACTGTCGCCCTCTTTCATTTCTGCATGCAGTCCTCAAATCTGTTGCACACCAGTTTTGTGTTATTTTGCAGGAACTTTGCACAGTCACTGTTTTGAACAACTGTCAACACCAACTCGCTATAGTATAAAATCGTGAAATAAAGAGAAATTTTTGTGAATGCAGGACAAATAGTTTTTATCGATTGTACAAGGCCTTTGCCCTTGCTGACAACAGTGGCATGTTTTTGAATGGCAAGAGAGGTTGAGGAGAGAAGTGATATTGTTGGGATGGGAGTGACTTTATTGGGAGCCTTGGTCAATGAAGAAATGTTGCATTATGTGATGGTCTGTGACGCAGGCTATATTGCATTTGCAAGAATGGGAAGGCGGATAAACTGATGATATCTGTCCTTGAGTTCTTGTCACTTTTTATGGCAGATTTGCTACAATTTGGAATTGGCAAAGAAGAAATGATGTTGTTCTTCGGGTCGACTGCTTTTTGTATACGCACAAACATTTTTGTACAAAAATTTGATTAACGACGAAAGATAAGATTGATATACAATCAACGATATGTTTGAGACATATTTTCCTTGCTAAATATCAGATAATGGCTTTGAAAAAAGCAAACATTTAGTAAACTAAAGCTTTTCGTCTGACACTCTTCAGAGTTTAAAACGTCAAAACATAGACCGAAAACTCTACGCTAGGAAATATATATACCCAGTTGTGGATCGAAATAGGCTGATCAGAAACACGAGCACATGACTGTTAAGGTTGACTAATCAGTGCCGCTTGCCTATTGAGAATGTTGCCAATGGAGTCCTAAGGTGAAAACGAACTCATTTTGTCTACACAGTAGCGGTATAGCTTCCAAAACTGCTAGTTGGAACGACGATCGGGCTTTACCAATAATCCGAAACATGTCGCCATTATAGTTTTTTGCACAATCTGGGTTTTCCAGTAAATGCTGCCCGATAGCAGAATCGCAGGTTTTAGTTGTAATTTTAGATTTGCAAGACCGAGGTGGCTGTTCTCTTTGGGGACGAGTTTTGTTT
This sequence comes from Rhopilema esculentum, assembly GCF_057945365.1. Taxonomy (NCBI): domain Eukaryota; kingdom Metazoa; phylum Cnidaria; class Scyphozoa; order Rhizostomeae; family Rhizostomatidae; genus Rhopilema; species Rhopilema esculentum. The sequence continues at coordinate 9,015,624 of NC_142821.1, forward strand.
TTAATACTAGGCGGAACATGTTGCTTTATTCTATCCTCCAATCTTTGGGAAGTGCGTCCTACGTAGCCAGAATCACACTGGCACGTAAATTCATAAAAAATGTGTGGCAGGTAAATTCATAAACAACTTTTTTGTGTGGCAGGAACGCAGTCCTTTCAAATGGACGGAAGGGCCTCTATTGTACTTTAAACAACACGTGGGCTGACTGCAAAGAAACAATTTGCAATGGCCTGTTTTATTTGATTTTCAAAACGTAGGGAACTGTCACCGATCCAGGGTAGTTTTAGATAGACCGGGCTCTTTTGAGGACCAAATTTTATGTCAGCCGAGAAATTTCCTATCTTCTCCTTAATGTAAACTGAAATAACATCCTCTCGATAGCCGTTCTACTGAAAGATCTTAGTTAGTTTTTCAAGTTCCGTGTCGAGTTTAGACTGGGAACAAATCATCATATGATGGATGTTTTCCAGATTTGCGGCTACTATACATCCATAAAAGAGGGCAATAGTTAAAGTGACCAAGTATAAAGGTTTTCATCAATAGTGATCCTTTAAATTAATTCATATAAGGGGCGATTCTGACTAGGGCATTTATCTTTTTACCTGCTTCATTACATAAGTTTTTTATATGTTCTTCAAAGTTTAGTTTGCTGTCTAAAGTTATTCCAAGTAGCTTGGCCTTTTCCGTCTCTTCGATTGTGGCATTTCCTATTTTAATATTTGCTTTTTCAGTTCTTGTTTGTTTATGTGTAAATATCATAAAGTTACATTTTTCATTTAATAACAATGAATTATCCTTAAACCATTTATTTAGAGCTGCTACTTCTGTTTTTAATTTATATATTATATCATCAACATTTTTACCTACTGTCCATATTGTATTGTCATCTGCATAGTTACAAAGATTTTCTGTAGTCATGAAATAGAAAATATCACTTAAAAAAATGTTAAATAATAGGGGGCCGAGAACTGAGCCCTGTGGGTTTCCTTGTGTAACATTTTTCCACGTGTTTGTTTGAGAATTATTTTTCACTCTTTGTGTCCTCTCCTTTAGGTAATTTTGTAATAACACCAGACATTGTTACTGAACCCATACGCATATAGTTTAGCAATTAAGAGGTCATGTGAGAGGCAATCACATGCTTTGGATAAATCCATCATTATTATACCTGCTTTTTTCTTATCGACTAGATGAATTTTTCAGTTTTCATCCAAACGTATCAATGCATGTTGTGTACCATATTTTTCTCGGAATCCACATAAAAGAGGGCATAATTTCATTTCAATGAATGAGAATATCTGATTATATATTATTCTTTCATATATCTTAGACAGTGAAGGAAGAACACTTACAGGCCTGTAGTTCCTTTTATCATTTGGATTTTCTTTCTAAAATACTGGTGATACATCTGCTTGTTTCATTGCATTGGGAAATTCACTAGTTTTGACAGTTTGGTTAAAGAGAATTTGTAATGTTTCAGAAAGTTCATCCACTGATGCTTTGATGACTTTAGATGGTATATCATCAGAGCCAGTTGCCTTCTTCGAATCTAAAGAGTTTATTTATTGAACTATTGTTTGTATGGATACAGGCTCAGAGCTGAAGAGAGTTTGGTGATTTATTTCCCCTTAATAGCAATGATACTAGGGTGGTGTTTATATGCTTGTATTATATTATCTAATGTAGAATGATAGCTTTCTGCCGGTGCGTTGCTATTAGGAGGTGTGTAGTTCTCTTTTTGTGGCAGGTATTTAGGAATATTTAATGACTGTGTTATATTGATAAAGTAATCATTCATAAGTTCTGCAATTTGTTTGCTGTCTGATAAATTCTATCTTCTTTAGTAAGAATTATTTTCTCATGGGTTTTGCCTTTTTATGATAGAGGTCACGCTGCAAACTTCAAAACTATTTTGTCTCTCATAAATGTATACATATGAAAAAGGTTAATGATCCTCGTTGAAAGGATGAAACGCGTTTCGGTAAATCCTAAAAGATAAACTCCATTGTATCTTGCAGCATTCAAATTTAATTCAAAATCACGATTAACATGTCCAGTTTATCAATGATATTTGATGCTTAATTAACTAGATTAAGAGCTTTTTGCTTAGTTATCTTCATTTCAATTCTAACGACTTCGTTCATTGTTGCAAGCACTTCGTAGATCTCTTGAGCACCAGTCTTGGGTTATTTGGCAAGAACATTCAGATGCCACCTTGCACATACACTGTTTTGAACAACTGTCAACACCAACTCGCTGTATTAAAGAATATAAGTTGATAAAAATGAGTGCCTTATGAATCGGAGCGAAAAGTATAAAGCTTTGAAAATAGATAATGACTTCCAGTGCTGGGACTTTGAGGTACTAAGGCCATATTATCATGGTTGATATGTAAAAGCTTTTAATTGGGGTTAAAAGTAGATATATCATTGATATTTTTACAGAGTGTGTGACCATAAAGCAAGCCTGTCTTCAACTTTATATAGGGATTTTCCACAGTGCATGTATCCGTCTGATTGGTAAAAAGTTTTTTGATTTTTCAAATGAAAAGTTAATAAGCATTTTTATTAGAGCATATTTCATTATGCCCAATACCAACCTGTCCACTAGCGTGTGGATGTATCGCAATGATGCTTTTAGCAACGTTCAGCAAAGCATCTGCTTGAGAATTGCTAAAACCACAAATAGACCTTAGCTTGGCCAACACACACTCTTTGTTTGATTCAATGGTACCATGCGCTGGCCTTACGGTACTATCTATGGTGAGAAAAATCTGGTTAGCTATTTCTGTTTTAAAGGCAATCTGTCTCGTTGTGGATTGGTTAACGAGAACAATAGCTTGAACAATAGCCTAAACACAATTCCAGCGCTCCGGCATATTTTTTACAATGCGATAAATTAAAGGGGGACTGGAAACAATAAACAATCGCTTTGTTCTTATAATCAATCAACGTCGTGGCAGATTGCCTTTAACTCCTGCTTACTCATGAACACATTTGTGCTGTCAATTCCCATAATGCGTTTAACTTCTCCACATTTCATAGCCCTGCAACATAGCGCTTTTATCCCTCTAAAACGGGAAGTTCAGCATGTTGTTCCAGTTTTTATAGAAAACAGCAGAAAATTCTGACTTTTTTTTAAATCGATGTCTTAAAGGTCAAATGAAGCGAAATTTTTTATCGGCCATTTTACGCAATTTGATGGTGCTGATTGTGAAAATCTTGGTTAAATTTTCGAAAGATACCTGTAAGACACAAAAATTTCAACTTTAAAACTCAATTTTCGAGACCAAAAGTGATACCGGGGTCTGGGACGAGAAGACAGGAAGTGACGTAATAGGTTTGACATGTTCTTGGCCTTGAAGCCGTAATGATGTTGATTTGGATCAGTCTTTGAATAAATTAAATGAGTAAGGGAGCATTGGCTGAATTTGGTGGGCTTTCTATCTTAACTAGCACAGAACATCGGCAGCCTCCAAAGAAGAAGAATCAATCCTCGTCGAACGATGTGAGGGAGGGAATACCCTATCTTTTTTAGCGATCAAGTCGTGTACTTGCAGCACGATTCTTGCTTTAATTGTGTTTTGAAACTGATATTTGGGGAAAAATCCTCAAAAGCCGTATTCCGACAAAGTTTCGTGCTTTTATCTTGTTTTGCAAGATTGTTTTATCAACATCACTGACAAAGGTTCCAATGGCTATCGAAGGGACGTGTCAAACCTATTACGTCACAGCGTCGATCTGACCGCGTTCGAGTGGCATCGCTTTTGAAGGTCACTTTTTCGGGCTTTCGAGCGCCATATCTAGACAAGCTCAAGTCATAGAAAGAAACGGGAAACGGCATCTTGACAAGCGAAAAAAGCTCTACCAAATACGTGTAAATCGTTTTTCGGCTCATATGACCTTTAACTTTAAATTCTTTATGTAGATGTATATCTGCAAATCAAAGACGAGTAAAATGTATCGAAAGACTGTAGACATGTACTTACGACAGACTCCCCAAGACGATGATGGAGGCCAGATTCCGGATATTGGAGAAACCCCAACAGGAAACGTTATCGTTATTCCTAAGACAAAATCAAACCAGTTTTGTATATTTCAGTATTGAAATTTTGAATTTCAAGAAAGAGCTTCCCTCCTCTAGTCAATGAGCGAAGAACCTGCCACCGTCTATTTAAATAAACATTGACAACTAGGTTTGAGCATTGCATTTCAAACTTTTGTCTTCTAACCATGCAACTGATACTTGATCTAGACCCCTCCTAAACTAAAAAGTTGTATTCTTTTTTTCTTATTTCTTAAAAAAAACCTTGTTTGCATGATGCTTTATCAAAGGAGGCTAATCATTTTTTGGTTAATATCAAATGAATGACACAACAAGCAAGGCGAAAATGTAAGCGAGTGGCACGACCAGGGAGGGACTCGACCTTGCGACCAGCGACTCTGTACTTCGTTGTTCTACCAGCTGAGCTACAATCTCTGCCAAAACTCCTTGGAACACCTACATCTTTTGCTAAATTTTTGCTTTTTTCGTATATTTCCCGTGTTCCTAATAGACTAACCCCCCTTTCCCCTTATTCCTTGTCAAGAAGAAGTTTCCGTTGAGAACTCTTTAGAAATCGTGAAATTCAAAACAAGCTTATTTAAAGCCGTTGTTTTGACTTACCTTGGCTTGTTGCTATAAAAGCAACTAGGAGTAAGGAAAGGATTGCTTTCGTCATCTTGAATTTACCTTTGAAATGAAGCAAGAAATATAATAATTAGAAAGCATTTGATGCTGTTTGGCAAGAACTGTAATGCAGAATATTGATCTATAGGCTTCCACATGGACACCATAAATTGACTTCCAGATGGACACCGCAAACATCTAGTCTCCATTTATGCTCTTTCCATTGCTGCAGCAATCCATTGATAAGGTTAGCTGTGTTTTAAATTTGCGACGACTTATTAAAGAGCTGCTTGGCCATGAACAAACGGGCAAAAAGCCGAATTAAACGATTCCAGTTTTGCTTTACCCCGTTATCATTTAGCCTCAATATTTCAACATATAAGATTACTGCAAGCTCTAAGATTTATGAGTTATATTGTATGTTCTTGGTAGAACAATGCAACTTAATTGCTATGGCAAAACCTCCATCACTTTGGAAACAAATGCAATATGTACATCGTGGCTGCCAAATCAAGACATGTCGAAGCAACGTAGATATACAAATAGTTGGACAACAATTATCGAACCTAAAGAAAATACGAAATCTTAATGCCAATTTCTTTGCTATCCTCATAAGACCCAACGTATGTAGTATTGCTATCTGCTACTTACCGGCTGAGAGACTTTTTTGTAAGTAGACCTTTTCTTCTAAGTACTGTCTGGCTATCTCTCAGGTATTTTTATAGCCCTGAACAGAGCACATGGAGATAACACCAACAAGTGTTTGTTGATTTACCTGGAAAATACATTACGTTTCTAAGTTCCATATGCTTTAAGTTCTTATATTATTTTGTCTGGGTAATCAACACTTCCAAACAAAATTATATTTATTTCATTCTGAGATTCTCTTATCAAGGCAAAATTCAACTTCAGGTTTAATTTTGCATTGCCCTTAGAGACAAAAATACAAGCTACATGTTAAATACCTTACTCCAGAAAAGAATACCAAGAGACGTAGGTGAGATCATTGTGGTACCCCTTTGCGTACCCCTGATGCCATGTACCTAACAGAATTTTCTATGAGATTTTGGATATGAGAAGAACTAGAGAAAATAATTTCTTTTAATAAGTTAGCTATACTTGTTTTTCTTTTTACGCATGTATAATTGGTACAAAGTAATCGACATGGCCTATTCCAAGGGGAATAAGCTGGGGGGGGGCAAACCTTTGTTTATTTTAGGAGAATGACAATAGCCTATTATTTAAAACAATAGAGAGTCATTGGGACTGCAGGGGCAATTGCCCCCCCCCCCTAGTTAGTATGTTAAAAAAGGCCCTGGTAATCGAGTTCCAAAACCGCTTACTTGATGCTTGTTTGCTGTTACGAAAGGATTGTACTCATTTGCTGTTTCGGCAATGAAACCAGAAATAGTTCTTATCGGTCCATTTTGCATTGGCCTTAATTTAGGCTTCTGGGCTATATGAAATCTTCAGCTATACATTTGTAGAATAAGTAATAGAAGCAGCATTGAACCATCCTGTTTTAAGTCAATACCTTGCACAGCCCTGTCTGTACATATAATGTAATTAAACGTTATTGTAACAGAGTGACCTGAATCCAGCGAGTTATACCAACAAAATACAAGTAAAAGATGAATGAAATAGTACAATTTCAATTTTGTAACAAAACACAGTCTCTATACAATCACGATAGGCCTCACGCTCACATATAGTGTTGTGTCGAGTTCAACTTCTGTTTAATCCTGCTACTTTCTCTTACTTTTCACGATGTTCGCCAGTCTCGAATTTCACGTGACTGGTTTCAAGTTTCCTTGCATTTGCACATTACCATCACTGATCGTAATCAAAAATAATTCCCTAATGCCGTTCTCAGAATATCTGTTACGGTTGAATATTATTTGCTTTTAAGAATGATTCATTATTTGAAAACATAGAATTGCTACGACATCGAAGTGAGTTTTGTCAGTATTCTTTATTTGATCTATTGTTAATTGACAAAGAGTCGAAGATTGAAAGTGAAGTAATTGCAAATGATGAAACAAAATGCTTAGTGAAAAATGCGTTCTAAAAGCCATCCAGTCAATAAACATACTGCAAGAATGCATTGGTAAAACGAGGTCTTGATTTTCGAGAGAAAGTGCTTCTTCTGTGAAAACAGCTGACAAAACGAACCTGCTGAAGTATTGACCCCGATTTCATAAAGTTGATAACCTTGTTGTTGATTTAACAATTAAGGTTACATGTGAGTCAAAGGACAAAGTATAGGCAAAGGCACGAGATGTAAGGACAGAGGTGCTTTGGACAAGCACCTTATACTTTGCTGTTAGGTTCTACTTTTCTTTATAAAATTTTCTTTCAGTCTATGATGTGGTGATGCTGGTTTAAAATAAGAGGGCAAAATCGTTTTTAAAAGTATGTGATAGACTGCACTTTCCAAGAGTAAGGGTTAAGAATCTTTCATGCTAGAAACATCCTGTCATAATTTTGAAGGCAAATTGGACATGCTAAGCATAAATTACTTGGCGCCAATCCCTTTTGCTTTTGGGGGAGACATGAGGGTGCCAAAAAGGTTCCTTCGAAGTCACAACTTTGAAGCATTGATAAGCTGTTATGTTTAGCAGATGTTTTTTTTCATAAACCTGGCATCTTATTGAAGTGAAAACGTGTAGGGATAAAAAAATCACAGGAGACATCTGTGGCCAAAACCAGATTAATACGACACCGACAAACGTTAAAGAAAGAGATGAAATAAATAAGATAAAAGGTGTACCATGTTTCAAAGGTTAAATGAAGGGACCAGCATGCCGGACCAGCAAACATCAACATGCCGGGTACTTCAATGTGGTTTGTTCCTAAAGGTGGTGCTAAGATGGTTGGCGAATATGATCCTATGGTGCTTACAAAACAGCTCGCACTGTGAAATTCCTGAAGAATTTTGTGAAGCATCTGAAGAATACGTTTTGAAGAATAAATATGTTGACATTGTTGAACAACGTATACTAAAATCTTGATTTTCTATTCCAGGATAAATTTTTAGACAAACAGTACGAAATGAAGTAACGCCGGCAAAATACTCAATAATTTATTCGAGATGCTCAAGGTTAGTTCTTTCCCTTTAACAAATAGTTAGATAACATACTTTTTTTCTTTGTTTACTTTTTTACTAATCCAACGGAGAGTAGGATTGAAAAGTGGGCTCCAGGGACTACGTCTTCAAATTTTTATAAAAGCGTCCCCTTATGAACCTTTTTATTGCTATACTCTTCTAACAAGAATGTATGTTGTCGAAAAGGCTTTATGATAAAAAAGTATGAAATATGACAAAAGGTTACGTAAAATAATTAGGTTGGTGTTTCTTGAAAAAAAATTTAACATCGCTTGCCCTCTCTCTATACCGCTTTAGACGCCCCTTTGTGCCTACTATTAAGAATAATTCAACAAAGTTCTATTTCGCTACGCAGACGAGCACTGTTGCCGACCTATTAGCAAATTCGATAGGAAAACGATTCAGGCAGACACTGAACTTCTCAAATGAAAAGAAAACGATAAAAACAAGAGGCAGCAGAATAGGCCCGGCAATCATCAACATTTATCATTTCACATTTATCATTTGACCTGAATGATGATGAAGTGGAGCATAAGGTGGCATTGGCAAGTAAGACTTAACATATTTTTTCTATTTATTTGGCCTTAACAATTGCGTCTTAAATACTTTTTATTTATGTGGCCTTGGCAAGTACTTCTTAAAAAAATTTTTTATTTATGTAAGTAAATTGATCTTTATATTGTGTGACAGTCATCTGTTAAACCGGTACTATAAAAAGATGCTAAATCCAATATTATTCAATATTCAATTCTCTTATCACACAACTTTAATGTCTTCGTCTTGATTTTCCCAGTCCAGTCTCCACTCATCTGAGCCAAACTGGGTAGTGTTCATGTTCCAGCCATGACGTTTAAGACCAGAATAAAAATCAGGGAATAATCTAGAAGTGATGTTTTGTGCCATTGCCACTAGTTCCCAACTGATCTCTGGGTCATGCACATTACCTAGGCGAAAAAAATTAGAATAAAATATAAGAGATTAAATTTTTGTAACGTTCCCAGACATGAAACATATATGTACAGCGCCAATATCCAGGATGACTTACGCATAGGAATAATATATTCTTAGGTGCAAAATAAACACCCCTGTCGCTTTTTCGGCTGATATCATCCCTTTTAACGATTTAAGTGTACATATAAAGCAAGTTATTCTCGAAAACCTCAATTACACCTTTTGTGTACCTCTGCCTGAAATTTGCCAAACAATTTCCTAATGAAGAATATTTTATCAGCGCAATTCATTATCAACGCATATTTCGACCACCCGTTGATCAAATTTCATAAAAATTCCCAGCCCTATTTATTCTGTCTATGTATCCTATTTATAATCAATCCTTTAATTTAAAGAAAATCCTTTATCCGTCATTTTTCCTACTGTGGAACAAAATAGTTACTCGTTAAGCATATGCCCCCATCCAGGTATGCCAATTACTTGCTAAGTTTTCTAAAAGAAAGAGCCTCTTTGCAATTTTTTCTTAAACCTACAGACTTGTTTGAGTGCATGAAACTGCTAGCAAAATGGATAGAAGTTCCAGCATATATTAAAGACATCAAGCTGTTGTGTTCATAGATGTAGCATTGGGGAGGCACGGGGGGGGGCATGTGCCCCTATCTTCTCAGAAATAAAGGCAAAGTACCTATTTTCAAACATATCCCCCACTTTTGAAATGCTTCCTACGTCTATGGTTGTATTTGTTGAAGTTGACAATTAAAATTTTCTAGTCACCTGAGTCCCATCTTGAGCAGAGCAATGATACTGCTTGACGAGTTGCTTTGTCTTGAAAGATTTCCTGGAAATTGAATTCATTGAATTCTAAGTATCAGATACGTACAGCAAAATATATTTAAAGCCCCTTTTCAAGCTTCCACATGATTTTGACCACACAATATGAATTTTAGAACAAACTTTTTGTGCATTGCTTGGAAACCTTAGAAATCGGTAGGTGTTCAGGGTTAAATCAAAACTTTTTAATTTCTCATTGGCAGTTCGTTGAATAACTATGAAAATGATTCCCTTCATTTCTGTATTTCAATAGGGAATTTATAACTGTCTAAAAGCTGGAAGAAAACTTCGATTTGAAATTATGTGAGGATGGAAACGTAAGAGATAGCCCTAGCATTTTTCAGCTTGATCTCCTCTAGAACATTGTTTTCAGTTGAGAGTGTAAAAAAGTTAATGATGATATAAAACCTTATCAATTTCTTAAAGCTGAAGATTCTCCATTATAATATGTCTCAAAAACTGATTATTTTGACAGTACATTGGATTTAAGCAAATTTCAGGAATATACAAACGTACTGGCTTTAATGTTCTTTGGAACAAAGCATCCAGAACAAAGGCCACAAAGCAGCATTCCGCAAGATCTTTGTGCGTAATATCTTTGTGGAGCGCAATTTTCACCATTCCTATGTGGTGAAAGAAAAGAAAGTGACAGATATTATAAAATGGAGGGAATAAAAGGCCCAGAGGCAAATAGGCAAAAAATTATGTATATTTTTCATTAAATTAATTTTTTATATCTGAAATCTGACTTATCAAATAGACAATTAAATCGATCAAGCGCAGCAGAATCTTTTTGCACATCATGAAGCGCCAATTTGATTACATTTATCTTAAATAGAAGCAATGATTCCGTTATAAAATTGAATCAACTATAATGTTTTATATAGTTTCCTTCAAAAGAAATACAGTACTTAGACATAGGTTTAGAATTTTACAAACAATCTTTTCGTGGTACAGAAACTATGTTTAGAATTTTCTAATTATTCCAAACGATTGCAAAGAAAAATTGACGAGATACTGTTTTGTGATAATGTTTTTCTGTAATTCTACTAAAATAAAAATATGAACATTAATCAAAGTACCTTACCTTTTTTATTTTTACTTTCTAAATCGAGTCGCAAAATGTATTTTGCATCAAATGTGTTTGTGATAGAATTTTTGAATTCGTTGGAACTGAAAACGACAACAAAACACTAATAAGTACTGAATGCGTGTAAAATGAATAAAAAAACTGCGCATTGGCATTGAACGTATCATAAATAATAACGAGAGTTAATAAAAAACTTCCTATCGAATACAAAAATCGTAGATTGGGAAAAGGGCGTTTGATTATTCGGGTTGCTTGTAAAACCAAAAGGTTTCTAATTTGTATTCTAAGTTTCATGCTGTATGCAGTCAGGTAGATTTGGCAACCATAAGAAATCTCGCCATAAAATTGATAGTAATTTAATTGCACTTTGGCTTTAAACTAGTGCTGTCTATGCTAAATTGGATCAATAATGAGTACATCCACTTTTGTTTCAGCACATATTTTCTCTAATAGCTGTTCCAAATTGAGTGAAATTTCTAATATCTAAACTACAGATATGCAGCATTGCACCAGAAAGTTAAAACATAACAAGTTAAATTGAAAAGTCATAAAACTAATGCAGCTTACCTTTTAACTACCTGTGAAAGTTTACACCCAAGTTTCATTGTTATTCGATAACCAGGAGCTAAAACAAACAGTTACCGCAAGTTTAAAAGGAATTTTGTGACATTTCTTGTATCAAACATTCTAAAAACATTATGAGAAATGGGAATTTCCATAAGCAAAAAAGAGAACAGGAGGCCCTTTGAAAGTAATAAGCATACACACACGCACATTATCAAATCTGGATGTGCAAAAGTTTGGTTTTTGTTTCGGTTTCATCTTTAGAATTCAGTGCACAGCTAGGTAAACAATTCATTGAAAAGGCACATAATCGTCATTAAATGGAAAATACTTTTTCGTAACATTTCATAACAGTCAACTTATGTAAACTAACTGAAACCGCTACTGTGTAGACAAAAGGAGTTCGTTTTCACATTAGGACTCCACTGGTAACATTCTAATAGGCAAGCGGCACTGATTGGTCAACCCTTACAGTCATGTGCTCGTGTTTCTGATTGGCCTATTTCGATCCACAACTGGGTATATATATTTCTTAGCGTAGAGTTTTCGATCTATGTTCTGACGTTTTAAACTCTGAAGAGTGTCAGACGAAAAGCTTTAGTTTACTAAATGTTTGCTTTTTTCAAAGCCATTAACTGATTCTTGTTTATCGCAGCGCAGTCACTCAGAATAGTAACAACATGAGAATAGAAACCGCTCACCTCTGATTACTGGATCTTTTCTACTCACATCTCTTGGAGTAAGTATTCTCAATGAGCTTAAATAGTTGCTTACAAGAATATGAAAACGAGGGAGATTGACAGTTTCCATGACGACCGCAGAAACTGCCTTGTAGTTTGAATACAAATGTAGAAATGTGAATACTGCGAACAGCACCCAGACTAAACTGTAAAAAATATATGAGTTAATAATACCGTGAAAATTTAGAGCTATTGCCAATTTTAACTGCTTTATTGGTTCAAAAAATCAGGCATATGTTCTTTAGACTTATTATTTACCTTACCTTCATTTTACTTGTCTTGATATCAAACAGGCAAGCATAAAGAAATCTCGATATCTAATGGTGCTAAAAAATACAACATTTCTTGTCATAATTCTCAACTACATGATTGCCGAATACTTACAATGAACTATTGGCAACTAAAGGAGTTATGATCAGTCCAGCAATCAATGCCATTAGGTTTACAAGGGTCTCCTGAAATGTAAAGATTCAATATTAAGCTGAATAAGTCATGATATGCTTAACACAGAACTTGCAGTCGTCAGAGGCGCTGGAAGCTTCATGGTGCGGCGGGGGCAGGAACTGCGGAAAGGACACCTTGGGGGTATCAAAGTTCGCTGCTGAAACAGATCGGGAATCGTCGTTTAGCTAACGACAAAGACTGGTTGTAGGTGAAGGCCCTGTCAAGGGAGAGAGGGTCGGTGGTCTGGGGGTGTAGCACCTAGGGGAATTGACTTTGCTACGCCCCAAAGTCTCTCAGAAATGAAGGCAACACCCATAAAAAATACATTTTAATCAAGACTATAGTCAAACTTCATTCTCGAAATTCTTTTCACCGTCAAGGGAGGCTAAAGCTTGGCTACAATGATATAGATATCATTCTCTGGCTTAGTTGTTTGTAGTGCAGCCGAGAGATTTCGTAGGCCTTGCGGTAGAATCGAAAGAGGAGGCCCTTTGCGAGAGGGAAGCGAGTTGAAAAATTTTGGCGACAATGACTTTTAGATTACCTAAAAATTTCACTTTCTTGTAATCGTTTAGAAAGTTGTACAATTTTATTATGTCTAACTAACTGCTATCAGAAACTGGAAACCTCGAGAGCGCCCTAAACCTCAAGGCCCGAAAAGCAGAGCGAAAAGAAACATTTCAGATCATTGCCCAAAAAGGTCACCCCTTTGCTCATTTCATATAGCACCTTAACAGTTCAAGGACACTTTTTGGTTATGCAGTTGGCAAAAAGAGCAACTCGGTGAGCTTAAGGGGCAGGTAAACTGAATTTTGGAAAAAAAGACTGATATATTGAACATATGCGAGCCAACGTTGGTAGAAATCTGAAATCTGTTCAGCATGATCATTAAAGTTAAAGAGAACTTATCTACGAAAATATTTTTGTTGGTGAAATTGCTTTGCAAATCGATTTTCAGTTCTCATCAAAATAGAAAATATTGACTTTTGTATTGCACGTATGTATCAACAGATGCTTGAAACCTAGATTTCATTAGCATTCAAAATATTTATATGTATTAATATTGCTTGGAAATCAATTTCTTGAAAAGGGCACTTTTCTACCCTCATGCTGCCCCCGCTGCCCCCTTGCTCCGGCGCCCTTGACAGTTGTATCAATTCTTTCAAAGATGTGAAAGGATCCACACATGCAGAAAATTGGCATGTCATTTCTAGTTACAAACACAAAATACTCCATGATTAAAATCAAAAATGAGTGACATAAAAACAGGGATGGATTTAAGCGGCAAGGATTGGGGGGGAGGGTGAGATAATGATTGGATTGACCATACTCTTCAGGTTACAGGGAACTGATGGAAATGCCAATTTTTTAAATTAAATTTTTAACTTCAAGATAAAGATGTTAAGAAGATAAATAAAGCAGCTTTTCTGCATCATTTTGTTTCTACTGAGTACTGAAGAATGTGTTTTACCAAATCAAAGCAAGAATTAATGAAGAACACAAAAAATATTTGGGGGGGTGTCACAACCCCCAGCACCCCCTGGTAAATCCGGCCCTGTGGAAAGACTTAGCAAGGATGCACAGAAGACTGGTATCATTGCCAATTAAAGTTGAGGGTAGAAGCTTAGCGATCAAATCAGTAATAAGAAAGTAGGCATGGTTTTAACTCCTACCTGGCTGCCATCTTTAGCAGAAACATCAGCCATGTTATCTCTTCTAGCTTGATGCTGTGTTAATGAAGCCCTGGTTGCACCACCTGCTACACCAACTATGGACTACAAAGAGGTAACAGTGTAGAAAAAGTTCCTCCTTCAGAATTTAAAGTTTGCATGTTCAGAGTTTGCAGGTTATTGCGTATTTGAAATTGTAACTACTTAATTGTTCATAGCTTTATTTATCTATAACAGATATTTTGTAATTAATAACCTTGTCATAATGGCCAGCTCTTTAGTCACTCTTTGAAACTACAAATAGAAGGCACTAATAAATGGATACACACCTTAGCAATTCCTGATAGACATGCTATAAATGTGAAATATCCCTTGAATAAGGGTGAAATTAGATCCAGCAAAATTGACATGTCATTCAAAATATCTGCAAACAACCTTTAAAAAAAAGAAAATTGAAGGGTTAGCCATAGTATTATGATATTTTTGTTACAGATATAGTCAAATACTTAGAACCTTTAATAAATGTTGCTTAATTGATTTATGGTAGAAGCAATTGCTTTATGCAATGGAAAACATTTTGTAAATAACATTAATTATGCATTGTCAGTACTAGGGAAGACAGAAGCATGTCAAAGTTGAGGAGCACCAGGATGAAAGGCACTTTGTAACCTGAGGAGTGTGGATTATGCCTCCAAAAGAGTGGCACTTTTCCAAAAGTTCTAAGAAAAGGGACACATAATTTTTGGGAAATTAATCAAGTCTGGAAACAATTATAACAGCCCATCATCAATAAAAATGCAAAAGTTCTTTACAAACTATATCTATTTATAGCAAAAAATACAAAATAGCTAAACTGACAAAAAAGAAAAAACACAAACCTCCATCTTTTTGCATCACAGTCTAGTTGTGTCCTGAAATTAATTTAGTTTTTTAATTGACTAATTTTGATAATATCTTTAAAATGATGCATAAATTTCTAAAAAAGATGGAAAATTTACATCTAAATTTTCCAGAAGAGTTGAAAATTTTCACAAACTAAAAAAAATTTAAAATCACCCTTTGCTCCATGCAAAAAGAATCCTTCCTAGCATCCCAGTTCCATCTAAAACAGAAAATATCAATTTAATAAAAACAGATTTTAAACAGAATAATTAACTACTTTTATCTTTGATGTTTCTTTGTGGCCTGTATGGAAATTATCATATTAAAAAACGAAATTCACTAGTAATTAGAAAACATTGTAACAATAAATATGGTTATAATTAGGTAATCTAAATTAAAAATTATGTATAATTAAGAAAATAATATTCTAACTTTCCATTTAAATAGTACATCGATCAATCAACTTAATTAAGGAATTAAGGACATTTCAAACTCACATTCCAAATATTTATGGAATTTCGGATGGAGATCAAAATACAAATGGATAAGTAGCTAAATCTGTACGACAAAATATAGAATTGTAATTCTCAAAAAAGCAAAGCAATGACCATTGACAAAATATGGGCATAATATATTAATACTGTAAGTATTGAGAAGAAGGCTTGTGTTGTGGTTTTTTTGCCTTTTATATAAGATTTTACATTAAATTTTACCTGTAACATCTTTACAAGGCAAAAATATAATGCACCTATCCGCCCAAAGGATAAATGGCACCATCTGAGTGCCTGTTTATAGCACACAAGCTGCAAGTTTATTTAATCTATATGATATTGGAACAAATAAGATATTACTAAAACTGCTGGAAAAATATTGAACCTTTAAGCATCCATGTAATTGTAGCTGCAGTTGCTGTTGCTGTCTCATCACCCACGCCATATCCTTTGAGTACTGCTCTTGTAGCAAGGGTTCCAGTGATTGAAGAACAAAAGGCCTATAAAAATGTAGAGCAAATACATATCGAAGTGCTTCTTATATGGCCAACTTCAATCAAAGTGGAAGAAAATTAGTTGGGTATTGCCAAGAAAATGCATATTGCTAAAAGGCACAATATGAGTTTTTTAGAATTCATTCAAATATAATCTTCATTTAGAATGCTTGCAAGCATTAAGTTATTCACGCTTTATAAATGGTGATCATCAACTGTTTTGGCATGCTATTGTTTTTAACATTGAGCCAGTTGGTATATTTGAAATTAAAAAAATCATTAACCAACCTGGGCAGTATCCCAAATTTGATATTCAAGGTAATCTTCACTGACACTTTCTGGGTATCCTTGTGGCAGAAAAAAAGTCTAAAATGAAAGCAAATTATAAGCCCACAAACATTTAAAAGTGCTAAATACTTCATAATCTTCTGCATATACCTACATACGCCGTATGTTTTCATATATCCCAAAAGTTTTAGCTTATGAGTATGCTTACCCATTAAAGCCAAATCAGGCTTATGCATTACCAGTATGTCTACATTGATGATAATTTTGCTCTGGCATTTTACATACCCTGTCTTTAGGCAAGGTAAGGTGTGCTCTGATAGTTTTGGTGCATAGATTTTGGATATGCACATATTTTACAATTTGCAGAATTTCTCACAATTTCATAGTTTCTTTGGTCAAAAATAGATCCCCAAAAATTGTGCTAACTTCCCAAATCTGTACCAGCAAAAAGTTACTTGATCTTTAGCGTAGAGATTTCCAATTTTTACAAGCCTAAATCTTAAAAGAAATTTTAGTTTTTACACAAAATTAACAAAGGAAGCAATATATACATATTTGTACCAAGACGATAGAATATTTACAACTTTACATTACAGTTGAAGTTAAAAATACTCGAAAGGAACAAAGGTGTGATTCCTCCTTATAGTATTTTATCTTATTACCGTTAGCAAGCGGCGGAGTCTCAAGAGGAAGCTCTTAGTTCTTCCAGAATTTTGATTTTTAGATAATGCAGTCAAGCGTCCATTCTGCAGAGGGTCTATTCTGTAGGCTCCGACAATTTCACTGCCATATCTTTCTTCAACAAAAATTTTCATATTGGAAAATGAAATGTCAAGTAGCTAGGCCACTGCCACTGCCATCCACTCAAAGCCTCGTTTCCATTCGATGATTGTTGACGACGACGACAGGGCGACGTCACTGATCAGTGGGCGTCGTCCAATGATCTCAACAATGTTGTGGGAAACACCATAGTCTAACAGGGCCTGTTATTACCAGGCAAGGCAGTAGTGGGTGTAGCGCTACCAAAATAACAAGGAGGTGTAGTTATATCAAAATAATAACTCTAGCAAAAAAAATGCAAAAGTATTCGCCAAATTTTTGCATCAACAAGGTACTCAGCCCCCCTGAGCCCCCCTAGAGCTACACCCCTAAACAGAAGATGTTGTTGAAACTGATATTTTAATGTGCAAATCTTTGTGATGAAGATCTGTGAAAGAGAGCTCTATGGTTTTACTCCATAGATTAATTGATGTTTTCTGTTTACCAACACTTTGTTTGCCATTTTAGTAAAATCATGCTGATCCAGGGACCACAGTATATTACAGATTCGAAGGGGGCGTGAAAATATTTGTAGGTTGGGGGCTAACATGCAAAGCCCAGAAGCAAGATTCAGATTATCTTTGGTTTTGAAATTTTGAAATAACCGCCCCTTGAGTGAATCATTGAAATTGAAAGCCTTTTGATCAGCGTCGCGTGTCATTGTGTCGAGGGGCGGTTATATATTCATGTTGCGCGGTTGATGTCAACAACTGAGAAAAGCTCTTGGAATGGAATGGAGAGGTAGAAGAAAATTTCCAGTTACGGAAAGCTTGCAGGTTCCACTGTAAACGTTCTGCAAAAGGTAGTAGAAATTTTATCATTTTTGAAAAACGCTGTTTACACCGGTTTACGCTTCAAATACCAGGTTTATACGTTGTTTACTTTCGAATTCATTGATTTGTGAATTAGGCCTAGACTGTGTACTTGTCATTGCTTGGACCAAATTATGACATCGATTATGTCAGTGCCAATGAACTTTTGAACGTCAAATCACAAATGGCTTTGGCTATATGCGTGAGATCATTGATGTTGACACAGTAATTTCCAAGTGCTCTTTTTAAAAGAGAATGATTAACTAAATGCACTGTAAATTGTCTGAAAAAAATATGTTTTGAGAATTGCAAATTTTAAGCAAATTTATTTTAAGATTTGTTTCTAACGGCTCTTGTTTACCCTGGCCTGAGGGAAGTGAATTTATTAAATTCTCGTTCTAGCAGCTCTAGCTCTTTTATTTATGATCTGCGTCCTAGCCCTGAAAATTTTGCCCCCTGTTTAGTATGAATTTCATTGCTTTTGAACGTTCTTAATCTGAAGCAGAAATTTTTGAAGTCAGGGAACAAAGTAAATTTGACAATTTTCTGATTACCCTTTTCGTTAAAGATCGAAAAAACGTAGACATCTATGTTTAGATTTCCCAAAAGTTTCAACGATTTTAAAATGTATAGGATTTGAACTGTCCCCTTTGTCCTGGCCTACTTATCGTCACTTTTCGAGGATCGAATAAATCTATTGAGCGAATTGCCTACTTGAGAGAACATCTCAATGCAATTTTCACATTCTGAAAGAATTTGAAAGACTCCTTTGACCCCAAGCGACTGATGTTGGCCTAATTTTCTATCTTCACGTGATCGCTTACAGTATTCACATTGTTGCTACGGACAGGCGAACTGTTTTATGAAGAGAAATTTCAAGCGATTTGAAGTAGAAAATCCACATGGCTCCTATGGACAAGCTTCCTGCAAATAACAAATTGTATAAATTTTGAAGTAAATTAATTGATTAGCAATTCTCTTTGTGCCGAAGCCTATGGCATGGTACACTTCCTACACAAACATTTTACAAATACTTTGCAACATGTTACTAAAGCGTTTCGTCTGATACTCCCCACTCGGAGGTCTAATAAGAATTAACTTTAGACCTGGTTAGAGATAAAGAGAGTTCATTTTTCCTCTTTCAGATATTTCGAAAATTCCATGGAAGGCAAAACCACAATAAGCTAAGCATTGTTTGTCCAACATGTCGGATAGACGTCGGGTATTGACATGAAGGTGAGCAGAAGTTTTTCTTATCTTCAATGATGGTGAATTCGATCAACCCCTGATAGAAACACTAAAACATCACTTTTTGGCATTTAACTCCAATCAAACAAAACGGCTCTTTTTACGAAGGCGTTGATGGTGCAGATTAAATATTGCCACCAGGTATTAATCAACGCCAAAAAGGCCGACCACTTCGCGCATATTTTGCAAAATTCAAATCTAGAAAATGTATATATCCTTTTTCAATGTAACCCTACCGACGCTGAGTCCAGCTAACATTTATTCAATCCAGTACAGAAGTTGTTATTTCTCTAGTACTCAATACAAGTCCATTTCAGCTCCTTTAGTCTATGTCGAGGCCGCAAGATGGAAATTGATGAAGGTTTTGGTGGCCGAGAGAAAAGTAACATAGCTGTTCGAGGGGGCATATGGACATTCAAATCGAGCTTTTGGGGGTATTCTAATTGACTAATTGGCTTGACAACCTACGCCTCCAGCTAATCCCCACACTCTAAAGGCTTCAGACGGTCATTAGAATATATCCAAATCTCCTTTTTTCATTAAAATTGATTTCTTATTGCGCCCAACCTGCTGCATGCTGGAGAAAGTTCATAAAGACTATTTTAGAGCTTTATTAGTACTTTTTTGCTTGACAATTCGCTAGAAATGGAAAATGCATAGAATACAAACTGTCAACAATGATCCTCCATTTATACCTAAACTCTTCCATAACTTTTCCACAATTTATTCATATAGCCTAGCGATAGCAACTATCCTCCCCTCTAGACTTTCTTTCTCCTCCGTAGAGTCTGCACGCAGGCTTAAACGGCATTGATAAACGTCAATTTCGCAACTGCTCGGAGCGGCTTTCTTTCGATAGAACGTTTCTTGCAAAACAACCTTACTGTTTTCTTCCGAATTGTCTATTGCCTGTTTGATTGGATTATCATTAATGCTGAACGGCAGCAAATCAAAACAAACTACCTAGCTGGACTATTCAAATTTATCCTTTTAATTAATATTTCTCTTGTCGGCCTTTCCTTTCGTACATTGTAGTTGAACTCTAAACAAGGCCGCGCAAAACTGCATTGTTGACTCTAGCGTTCTGAATTTTCGTAGGTTGTAATCGGTTGTAGGACGGGCAGATAACTTAGAATCGGGGAGACAGGGGATCAGAATGGTAGGGTATCAAAATGAACGTAAAGGAGCCAGCAACTGACTAAACAGAAATAATGAAAAATGACCATCAAAAACAACAAGTGACCATCAGTGACACTGTTGAGATGTGAAAAGATCTAAGTTGCCATAAACTCAAAACCCCAAATTCAGAAATTCGAACCTCGCCCAAAGGGGGGCTCAAAAAATACTCTCTGGGATATAGAGCTGCGTGCTTCATTGTGATTGCCAAAAAGATTTTTGAGAATTGTTATTGAAAGGCTCACCTTGATTTTGACAGCACAATGGCACAACTCTTTATATCTTGAAATAAGATAATTTGTATTTCTACGAATAAGCTTTTAACCCTTTTTAATTTTCTCTGCCTTGCTGTTACCAAGATATCCCTTTTTAGTTAGTAATGTGTAAACTGGATCGTTTCTTCATTGCATGTTATTTTTCATGATCAACCCACAGAATGCTGAGTAATGGTCAGAGAGACACTGGAAATACTAATAACAGATTTGATAAAAATCCACGGGCCAATTGGTTCTGATTTGCTGCCAGTCAATGCAGGTATGCCTATGTGTTATTTTATTTTTAAAACTTTATCTTTTACCCCATGATATTATACTTTGTAAAACATCAGAATTCTTGCGTGAACAACATTGGCTTGTATGGGTGACTTTTCAAATCATCCTAAACAGAAAATAATCTCTAATAAATCAATAGTTTAGGAGTTAGGTTGCTGAATATATTGGTATTTGAGTTCAGGGGTGTAGAGATGTAAGTTCTAAGGGCCTAGGCCTACTTATTCTTTTCATAGTAATCCACTACCGATGGCTTCCGAAAAACCCCTTAAAGACCAAATTTTCATAAACTTGTCCATTAATCATCGTTATCCCTACGCCTTCAAACAAATTAGTTAAGACATTGACTTTTTTACTTTGGCTTGTTAGTTATACGGTAAAGGCGTAAATGGATAATCTGCTAATCAGCTCATCTCTCCTTAACTCTCTCATGTTGGCCCCCAGAATTACATAAACATTTTCCATTAATTCAATCATTTCCGTGCGACTTTCTGCTTACAGTACTATAACATTGTAATATATTCATCAAATTGCATAATGTCAGCTGATCACTTTGTTGGTGCGATTTTTTCAAGTTTTCGTTTGTTTTTCTTCTTTAATTTAAAGAGCGTAAAAAGTCATCCAAATGTATTCATCGTTTTCCTTTTTAATTCATGTTTACTTAACTATGTTTTTGTTTACGAAGGCGAAGTATTGCAATGATACACATATTGTGACTGCATAAAATTTGAATGTTGACCTCCCGCGTCTTCAGCGCATCCAGCTTGAAATATCACGCAGGATTTTGGTGCCTGATGTTTGAAAGGCATTGAGATTTCTATTGACTTTGCCGCCATCTTGAATACTGTACTTACGTTGTAAGCTTTCCCATTCATGTTGGAATAATTAGATCGGCAACTACGTCAAGTGCGGTATTCGTAATAAAGCCTCTTTACACCTGCTAGTGAATGATGCGGAACTGGTGTCGCTAGATGGCAATAAACCCTTGATTAGCAATTCGTTCCTCTTTCAGGCATACTTAAATTGAAGAGTGCTTCGCTTCTGAAGATATCTTTGCAATGGAGCTCACAGGAATCATCTTCTGCATCCTTCTGATTGCGCAACAAAATTTGCTCTTTTGTAAGTTTTATTTTTCTTTTACAACAGTTCCAGCGAATTCATTAACAATTTTTTATAAATTCTCTAGTGAAATTTCACTTTAACTTCAAACTGTATTGTCACATTATATTGTACAGTGGGCAAGCTAGTAAATTTCTGAATGCCGACACTACACCGGATAACCCGTCCCCATTTTCCGGCGAGACTTTATCTAAATGTAGACCATGGGAAATCTAAGGGGTGGTATAAATATCTACCTCCTTTTTATATCAACAGATTTTGCCGAAGCTTAATTCTTACTTTCTAGATAACTTGAAACTCAGGTGTTCTTGCTCTTTTTTCAACGTTAATTTTCTACAACTACATACAATTAATCTTTTCTACGACCACTAAATTACAGTTCTGCTTGGCTTTTTTGCAGCACTTTTGACAAGCTGATTAAATCTGTTCGGTTTTGAAAACATGGGGGAAACTTTTAAAGATGACATGGGGGAACCTTTTTTCTGCTAATTTTCTAGAGAATGGTCTTGTTCTTGAGTAGTCCTTCTTCTGTGGCAAATCATACCTCAGTTCTCTTTAAAAGAGTGTTCTTAAAAGTGTGGGGATCAATTCAATGGCTAGGCATCAAGGGACAATCAATGATATCATATAATGCTGGGAAGAGCTTCTCTTTTTTAAAAGGAGTGTATTTAGTTCGGCGCGTTTTTTAAAAAGTTCATTTCAGACATGCCATTTTATCAGTTCTTCAGATTTGAATTTTATCATTTTAAACGTCTTCATCAACCAAGTCTCGAGTATATTTTCTCATGAAAGTGGTAAGCTTTTCCATTGA
The DNA here is from genome assembly GCF_057945365.1 of Rhopilema esculentum. Classification (NCBI taxonomy): domain Eukaryota; kingdom Metazoa; phylum Cnidaria; class Scyphozoa; order Rhizostomeae; family Rhizostomatidae; genus Rhopilema; species Rhopilema esculentum. Next base: position 9,038,376 of record NC_142821.1, read on the forward strand.
ACATTTTACATAAAGAAGAAAGTAAACATATTATTGTAGGTACTACTAGGTCGCAGTTTATATTCTTCTAGCTCTATTCATTTTTCTCAAACTGTATTGACTAGCTTGATGAGATGACATACAGTGCATGCAAAGTCATCAGTGGTTGGTCCTTGCTCAATCAGCCTCCAACAGTTTTTCTCTTTATTTACAGGCAACGGACAGCTGCTAGCATTGAACGTAACACTGATACCACCCATTCCTGAACATTCAGTTATTACTTATGCACGTTTGAAAGAACAAAATCAAAGCAGATCTCACTCGTATAACATAGAGAGTATCCGATCAAGCCTCTTTGATGCCACTCACAAAATCCTACCGGCATATACAGCTTCGTGTCCTTCCTACTTCGATACCGTTAAAATGCCACTCTATATTGACATCTCTACTGGAGATCTTAAAGCTTCACCCTTCTTTAAGGCCATTCCGGGTGAAATATTAACCGTCACAGTGTCCGCACTTGATTCTCACCGCACGCGCCATTTCGCTACGCTTACTATTAACATACTGTGCTCTTACAATGTTTCACAGAGATTTATCTCCAGTTTCGAAAACGATTCTAGTTGTATTAGAAAGTCTAGCAGCTTTATGCTAGCAAATCCTAACTTGAACGCCACATATATGTTCCAGTTTCCGCAATCGGCATCATTTAAAGATGTATTCTATATCGAAGTCTTCAAGGCAAAGATACCTTATATTTTTAACGTGTCAAGGAGCATCATTCTATTCTTTAACGTCTCCTGTGATTCGAGTATCTCAGCAGAGACACGTTACCAAAACGCCACACTAAAAAGGCTGACTTTATCCGCATATAAAAAGGATCACTCTGTCCGGATACCAATCCCTGGAACGTTAATTAAGCCGCAATGTAGGTTAGATGTAGCCATATTGCCATATATAGGCTATTCAAGATCAAATGCGACGTACAGTGAAATTAGCGCATTTGATAAAGCTTCTCCTCCCTTTACTCCGTATCACAAGGATGCATTGCGGATCACGTGGTTATCAAATGTCAGTGGTCCGTGTGGAAATCGAAACTGTCTTGTACAATTTTCACAACCATCTATAAATTTAGATGCAGACCGAGGTTGTCCTTTGGATGCAGACAGAGCATGCCTTGACGTGGAGACTTGGTACAACAATTGTAAGGGTAAGAATTGGCATCTGAAAGAGTTTCTTGGGTTCTTGTGCCTCCTATCAATGCTACTGAGGTAAAAAATTTTAAATAAGTAGGTCATAGGAACAACATAAATCATAACGCTTGGAAGGTCAGCATTAATTGAAATCTATACGTAAAGTCAGGTTTCAGTAATTATTTAACATAAGGATATAATCTATGTAATATTGAATGATGATATACGCAACTATAGTCACTACCAGTGAAATATAATTGAAGCTAAGTGTCATGTTTTTCACAGCTCTATCTCTAGAGCAGGGTCGTTGCTAAATGGTGGGTGTGAGAAGGCGTACCCCGTGCCCCCAACATTTCAACTGTCGGCACAAAAAGGATCTTTGACGGTTAAAAGAAGACATTTTTTCTCACCTTGTGGTATTTGTAACCGTTTTATAGCAATTGTAACGTTTTATCATTTCGGCAGCAGTTGAAATTTTACAGTATGGTAATTAAAGTATAAATTTTGAAATAGAAACTATAAAGGCAGCATATAAGATTATCTATTTTATATTCACACCCTTTGTGACTGAGACACGCCTTTTTGTCGACAAAATTCATTTTTGTATCCCTTCGAAAAATGTTTTTAGCTTCGCCCCTACTCTAGAGTATTTCCTGTCTAGACTTATAGAAATATCGCAAATTATACCATGAGTAAAACATCGATAGGTAAAATGATGAATGAAATTCACGGTCTGATTTATATTCCTAAAGATAATACATTTAAATAATTGATTTGACTGTATTTAAATTCAATCCTAGCCAACCTGACACTGAGTTTAAGGACCATGTCACCTACTTTGGTTCGGTTGTCTTCCAGTGCAAGCGTCATGTTCCAGTGCTCTTATTCAGCTATTTTTCAAGATCAATCAAAGTTTCACTGGTCGAAGGACGGGCAAGTCATAAAACCAGCCAAAGGGATTCAGCTTCTTAATGCCGTGGAAGGGCAAAACGTCCTAAATTTACTTGCGTTTTCAGTTGAACGTGTGGAACAACAAGGCTATTATTCCTTTCACCTGAAAACAAAGTATGGTCATCAGGTGTCATCGAGAAAAGCTCTTGTCTTGATTGAAGGTGAGGCGGTTTGTTTCTCTACCTTCGATCTTCAATGAAATTTATTATAATTTTTTCTAACTACCGTGGACAACCGTATGTGCGCAATTCCCAAATTTGTGCATCTTGCCATTTTGTATAGAATCCTCCCTTAATTCGACATTGCTGCCTAAAGCTATGATTACTTGATCTTTTCGCTACTCAAATAGGCCCAGGCCTGTGGCTATTGAGATGCAGCTATGGTCTTGGAGTACAACCCTAGATAGAAACAAGACAGCCATTAACTTATATAAAGAGCTCTTGGGATCCCCCCCCCCTCCCATCTCACTTTTAACGCCCCATTCATATGCCATCTAATACTCTAACATAGCATCGCAGGGATAGTACAAAAACTCGGCGTTTTCAACTTTTTAAACGTTGACTTGTTAATTTCAATGCCGTTGTAACACAGCATTGTACCTATATAAAGCTACAGTTAAAATTAGTGATTCAGGGCAATTCAAACAAAGCTACAAAAAAACGCTGGCTACAATCCAAGCAACAATAGGATTCAAGAGAAAGTGCTTAATCTTATTGCTACTCTTGACGAGATGAGGATCTTTTGAAAGAATTTTGCCAAAATGCAACAGGTTTTTCTACATCGCCATTGCAACTAAATGCAAACAGTTCTGCTTGTGGGGTTAACAAACCTTTCTATACTCAATGCCACTCATTCCATATATTTTTCAGATGTTTCCTTCATAAAGTTCATATTTACCGGAGAATCTATCCTCAGCAAAAGTAAGGAGGACGCTTTGTTACCTGAAAAACTCACTGAAAAGGTAATTTAAGCTTTTGGCAAATATATCCATTTTATATCTTTATATCTGTATAGATAGTTAAGTAGGAAAGAAACTTTTTTAAAGGCTTTCCATAACCAGGTCAACGGAAGACCACCAAATCCTTTTTTATAAGAATACAAACGACACTTTTTTATAGGAACCAGTAAATTGAGGTTCAGGCTGGCTGTTCCTATTTGTTTCGATAATCTGAGGCTAAATTTTACTTAATTTTTTTTTAAATGATGAACGTGTAAGCAACGTGCAACTGCACTATAGGGAGATGTTCAGGCCTTGTTTGCCAACAAAGTAAGTGAGACTCTTTTATATGCCGAGAAGTTTGAAAAATTTATCGAAAAAGCACCCCAAGACGGCAAAAGCTCCTCGTCTTTGAAATAAAACATTGTTCAAAATGGATTTTACAGTTTGACCATGGCATTTTCTTAACGTTTGACCAATTTTGAGGCTCGTGTTCTTACAAGATTATTTTAATGAAAAAATGTAGGTGGACATTTTACCAACCAACTGAAGATTTCTCAAGTGGTTAAGAGGTAGTGTTAACACTCTAAACCTTTTGCAAAACGCCCTTACACTATGATCTTTACTAGCTGTAAACTGTGACTACAAAACGATATTAGGATATACATTAAAAACCCGCATATAAGATTTTCATTTTTGCAGATCAGGCTGTAAAGTTTCTTATTTTTAAAAATAAATTTTGGAAAAAAGGCTGAATTCTTATACTTTGATACATAGCTTTGTCAGCCTGAAATTTCTTACAAGTGAGTTTCTTATTTGGAAGTAATACTGTACGGCTTGTAAAATAACAAAGATTTGTTTGTTTTTAGACCAAATCATGGTTATCTACGATTGGGATTGATCCAAACAAAACAACTTCCTCAGGGACAAGCTTCAAGTACAATACATCAAAGTATGTTTTTGATGTTTAGATTTAGACATAGTCCATAAGTGGCCTGTTTGTTAGAAGCTAATTAAAGACATGAGATTATTCTCCTCTTGATTTTCCGAGATTAATTTTCAATCTTTAGTGCTTGTTTGTATATAAAAAGATTGTTTTAAAAGAAAACTGAAGTTAAAACTTAGAAAGGATTTTTTATTATGGTACATTGCAGCTTTAAAGTTCGAAAGTTACCCGAGACTAAAATGCTAGAAACACAATTCCTCTAAAGTGTTGTTCTGTTTACTTAAGATTATTTGAAGTGCAGCTTTTCGTGAAAAACCCTTTTATAGTTGTTTTGTTCATGTAAAATGGAAAATACTGCATTCTGGGTAATCTCAGCTCACATGAATTCTGGGATATTTGGCAAAGCCTTTCAGTACATTCGTAATATAAATGCATTTTACACATGTGACTGCCTGCTCTTCTGTTCAATATCATAATATTAGATTACGTCTTTTGAAATGATAGTCACTTGTCGATTTAGTCATTACGCATTAACACCATATCGCATACTTTTTTTTCTCGGAAGGTCAGGCGCAGAATTCACCGTTACCATATTCTCTTTAAACGCGACACAAAGATTGAAAGTCTGTGGAAACCTGAAGCATATGTATGAGTTGCTGTCTTCTTCTTCGAAACTGGAAATTAAATCGTTTGGTAGGTTTCTTTGCCCTGTGATCTGATCAAGCCTCAGACAATATCCACAGTCTTTGTTTCTTTTCTCTTTTTTTGTTTTATAGAAAATGTAATCTGTCGACAAGAACCTTTCAGTCTCGAAATGAATGCTGTGAGAATCTCTAAAAATCTTGAAAGTTTGAAGGTTTTTTTAAGTAAGAGACTAGGCACCTTTGGGAAAAAATCGAACTTCTATTCGTCAATGGCTCTTGTATAGCTATGTAGAGACTAATTAGCTTGCAAATTAAACCAGGAGCGATCAGTGATCTTTTGTAGAAAGGAGATTTTATGGAAAGTTGCATACCGAATGCATTTTTTCGTAAACTAGTAAGCTACCTGCATTAAGAAGTAATTGCTATTTCTAAATGACTTAAGTCTCTGTAGACGGCTGTTAATTAGTATATTTAGTATCCTGTCGTCTTTAAGTGCAGTTTTTGTTAACCATTATAGATTGCTGCCAGTCTGTCACCCATGAGGAGAACATACAGTGGCCAATCACGCTTGTTAACCATACAGCGGTAGCCCCGTGTCCGTACCGCGATCTTGAGGATTCTAGAGTTTCCATGGCAACGAGAAAATGCGTCTGGAATTCTTTTAATGGTGCACTTTGGCTGCAGCCTGACATGGAAACTTGCCCCAAGAAGATTTCAACACTCAATGAGCTTGCAAATGTAGGATATTTTTAGGTTTTTCAAGTTTGAGTATTATGAATTGATTCCAGTATTTGTCATCAACAAATTATACAGCCTTGATGCTTTTTCCCAAATAATCTCGTTTTGGATTTCACCACAGTCTCGTTTTCATTGATTTCATTTCAAATTCTCATCAATAAACTTCCTCAATACTATTCTTATTTCTAAATGTTTCTTTGCCAGAAAACATTCACTGCAAGAAATGTCTTAGAAGCTTCAGAGATGTTCTTAAACCTATCACAAGGACATTCCAACAAATCAGATATTTTTATTCTGGAGAAGAAAGTTGCTGTGATAAAAAAAATAGCTGATCTAGAGACGGTTCAGCCAAAGGTAAATTGATCGATTCAATTACTTGTAAATCGCATCACCTAATCAAGGAAGCAATGAAAAGGAATGTTTCATTGTGTTTTGATAGTTTTCCTATTATGCTAATGTCAATCATTGAAGCTTATGTGGCCCTTTGAAACCATAGCGGATTAAAACCTGCACGATTTTTTATCCAATTTTGAAATGCAATGATTGTGAATATGGAAGAACAATAAAGCAGAAATGAAATTTTGCGTCTAGTTTCATTGTTATTCCTCTGCTTTTTTTCATAGGAGAAGTTCGTTATATTCTATGTTGCCTAGATAACTTTCTTTTTAGTTCTTCTGAATGCTTTAAGCAAGAATCGTGCATTTTTCTGTTATGAAATATTTACTTTCAGGTAGCCAGCAATGTATTGACCGTTGCAAGTGGCGTATTGGATGCAAACCAGAGAGTGCTCGCAAAAGGTCAACGAGATCTTGGTCTCTGTAGAAAGTAAGTGCAGTGAGCAAAATATTTCTTTTTTTTGCGCTTTTCTGGCATTTATGTAGGGTGATAGAGAAAAGCATTAACAAATCCTTTTGCAATGGTTATGCCATATGTAGACACCAATATAATTTTTGTGCATTAGACATCTGGTCGTTTATACCATTTGTATATATTCTTAGGCCTTTCTTGTTTCTATATCTATTATTTTATACTACAAATTATTCCGCTTGAATCATGGGCGGCGTAACAGCATCGTTATTTTCATTGGTTTGATAGCGTCGTTGACTTTCCTTGTAGACTTTTGGTTTCAATACAGCAAATTGCGAACAAGCTCAACTTTTCCGGCACAAACACGACCATCGAGACAAAAAACATAGCACTAGCTGTCGCAAAAATAAGTAGTGATAGCAACGCAAGTATCCTTGTGAGAGCGTGGAATGATCAGCAGACATCCAAGATTGAAGTCTTGTCAGTTACAGAACTGCTCGAGCAGGGGGCATATCAAACGTCACTCTTTCTACCTGCAGCCACCATTAATAAAGCTACCTCGATTTCAAACACAAGTGACCTCCGTTTCACTAGCGTCCAGTACAATAATGCGAGGCTTTTTACAACAGTTCACGGCAACAGAGGCTCTAGAAACTTCGGCACACAAATGAACCCCGGTCATAAAGCTACAAGCACACAGCCAAAAATATCTCGCGTTGATTCCAAAATAATTTCAGGATCAATTGTTGGTGTGAGGTTACGTAATCTTGCTTTTGCTGAAGAAATCAAACTTGGATTTCGCCAGCTTTCCAGTTCAAAGTCGAGATCCTTCCACAATCAATGCGTTTATTGGGATTTCAACGCAAAAGGTTAGTTCTTTTATTATAGTGGTAATCATTTTGTCTTAAACTTTTCGTGCATGCCTTTTACAAAGTGTCAACCAGTGCAGGAAATTTTCTTGAAATTCACAGATCCTTATCACTGAACATTTCTTATAAGAATTCCAGGTGTTTCAAAACAGTTACCTTTACATCATGTTTCCATTGAAATATTTTGCTCCACGTTGTTTTGCCTAACCTTTTTGTCCTGAAGTTTTCGATGTTTTGTGTATTATTAACTGTTATCCTTTACCTCGTTGGTTTTGAAGTGATAATTTTCAATAAGATTAACGTATCTTGTTAAAACAAGCGAACGCATTATATCGGTACTAGTCAAAGTTGGAATACCTACCACATCCTTATAACTCAACTTAATAAAAGGTGCACCTTGTTATTATCATAAAAGTAAGAACTAGGGAGAAGGCATAGTGAAGCAAGAGCGACAGCTAATTCACTTTAATCTTCAAGTCGCACGATTGTATTTATGTAGATGGAAACGGCGGTTGGTCAAGTAAAGGCTGCAGAGCAGATGGATCTTCCAACAGCATTTACTCATGTCGATGCAATCACATGACGCACTTTGGTGTTTTGATTCAAGTAGACCAGAGTGCAAAACCATTATCAGAAAGGCAAAGGACATCACTCAGTATCGTCACTTATGTGGGGTGTATCATTTCGTTTATATGCCTCTTGCTCACATTAGCCACATTTGGTTGTTTCGAGTAAGTAAAAGAATCCAGTGTTATTTTCTTTATGTTTATCAATTTGCCCTTTTTTGTAAGAAATGAAAAGGTAGGGATATTCTCATCGCCAAAATGATTTGAGAAGTAACATTGATCAGAGTAAGTAAAAAAGCTAATGTTAAAGCAAATATGTTTTATCTGAATCAATAAGATATTTGTTTTTGATGATTACGAAAAATTGACCAAATGTCACTTGCTGACACTTTCTGAATGAAAAATGATAAATCCTTCGTTGATAGAGTCTGAGAATCGACATCATCTAAATGTTTTTAGGATTCTAAAATGTTTGATCACATAACCTCAAAGAAAAATATCAAATACCTACAGAAATGCAAACCCAGTTAAATCTGTTGCAAATTAACTGCGATTTAGCCGGTGAAAAGACTGAGCTGTTATCGGATTTGCTGTTATTTTGGCCAGGTTCAAAGGTTTAGAGCCAAAACCAAATTACACGGAGCTGAATAGAAGAAAAACCTATTTATAGCAAGCTATATCTCAAACAATTGACAGCACAATGGCTGATTTTGCATACTCAGAGGCGTTTCATAATTTCCTTTCAGGTTATTTAGTAAGATCCTAAGTATCTAAATTTCATTTTTTGTGGTTCATGTCTTTGGAATTCTACAAATACTGTGAATTAACCCATTTTTTCATTTATCGATATCCCTTTTATACAAAGTTTGTATACAGTTTAATGAAGGTTGTATTTCATTTATTTTTTGCTCTGTACTTCGCAACTTTTCAAATTCGAGATTATTAACAGATTTACTTTCATTCCAAGGAATTTGCGACGAAAACAGCCTTTGCAAATCCACATGTTTCTTTGCTTCTCGTTACTGCTTACAATCACTACATTCCTTGCTGGTCTTCACTCAAAGGATCGAACTTCATGCAAAGTTTTTTCAGCACTGCTACATTTCTTCGTGCTGTCTTCATTTTGCTGGATGGCTGTGGAAGGCATAAGCTTATATCTTTATTTGGTTAAGGTTATGAGATCGGCAACTCTCTCCAAGCTCATCCGGAACAGTAATCTATTTTGCTGGGGTATGTACATTTTCTCTCTGTTGTATTTGCAATTTTTTCTCGAAATTTTTAAACATTCTTCAAGCATGTTTCAAATACTCGATGAGGCTTTTACATAAAAAGACTACCCAGCACTTGGTTTCTTTCCTATTCTAGACGACCTAAAGAAGTTTGAAGCAAAGAAATATATTTTCGACTTTCTTAAAAAAATATGTTCGTCCTGATTACGGTGAAATTTACCAAAGACCTTTCGTAAGGACCGAGACACTGAGAAGCTGCGCTTTCGAGCAGTTTTCTGGTCCTTCCTCTCCATACCTCGCGATGACTACGCCACGAATTACAGAGAGCTTGTGACTCTACTCATTCTAAGTGAAAATTTCGTTGTGTTAGGAGGTACTAGAACCAATGAGCTTTGGATTTTTAGTCTGCCACCCTAACCACTGAGCAATTCTCACACCTATATTGTTTGATTTATGGTGATGACTTTGAACTCCTACCAGAAAAGGTTTGATTGATCCTCAAATTGCCGTCTGATGGCATCGAAATGAGCATGGAGTACGATCTTCCAAATACAATAGATTTTTATTTCCTGGGTATTATGCATCTGAAATGTGATCCAAAAGGATTCAAGTTGAAGAATATACTTGACTTTCAGAGTTTTGTTCATATGATTTCACTCTTTGCAGTTCTCTTTACAATCAGCTATCTGAAATTTTAATTTGATTTTTTTATCGATTTTTAGGATTACCGGCCATAATTGTTGGTATGACCGCAGGTGTGACCAAGATGGATGCATATGTTAAAATGCTTGCAGATGGCAGCTTGATGTTAGTATCATGAATGATATAATCTAACATAACTAACATGTGACTATGATATATCATATCATGTTGCTTTTCTAATTTTATGTTACCTATAATTTAGGCAGTATTTAATGTAAATATATAGGTAAATACCTAAGAATCATTGTTGAAATGCATTTTACTGTCATGATTTGCAAAGATATTGAAGTTACAGTAGTTACTGAGTTATTTCATTGAATACCGGATTACGTCATTCATCGATATTTTATGCTTTTATAGTTGCTAGGTTGATAAAGGCGTTTTTTGGTACTTAATTTCAAAGAAAATCAATAAGTTGTTTATTTTGGTGTTAGCTTCTCAAACGAGAAGAAAAAGCCAAACAGACCAAAAACGTAAACTGAAATGGCTAATTGATTAAAGTCTCCCAGTGTGCGCCCATTATACATATCTTTCCATAAACGACCATTTCCAAAAGTCATTTTTCAACCAGGGTGTTTGAAAGAGAGGGCATTATTTGGCATTTTAACATTATCAATGAGAAGTTCATTTATTTATAGGTTTAAATGATGGAAGGAGTTTATTTTAAGTAACTGTATTTGTCATATTGAAAGACAGGTCTATGTTTTGTGTAGCATTGTCAGGATTTGGTTTATTTTGAGCCTGAACGCATTACGCTGAGTTCCTATCTCCTTTCTTTTCCAGCTTTTCATGAAAATTTCAGTTAGAAGGTTAACTCAAAGCTGAATTAGGAATTAGAGTTGTGACATAACTTTTGACTCTTCTTGTAATTATCATCTAATGTACATTAATTTTGAATCAACAAAAGTAAAAGATCAGGTGGAATTTTTTGAGATAGGGAACTTTTAAGCATCAATTTGAGATTTTTAACAACCTTATACTACAAATTCAACTGGAAATTTATTACTTTTTAGATGCATCATCAGGGAAATGCCATTTTATATTGCCTACTTGCTGCCTATAATCGTCATAATGCTGATGAACTTGGTAATTTTGGCATTGGTAAGCAGGTCTTTGATGCGCGATCCTGCAATTTCGAAAACAAACAGAATGACAAAGGTCACTAAAGTACGGATCACGTTTGGCTGTTCGCTTGTTATGGGTACGACGTGGATAATCGGTCTATTTGCAGTCGGTGTTTTCACCTTCACGTTTCAGCTAATATTCTGTTTGCTTAATTCATTCCAGGGGCTATTTATATTCATATTTTATTGTGCAATGTCTAAGGATGTGCGTAAAGAATGGGCCAAGTTCTTAAATGTGGAACAGAAATTGACATCATCAAATACACCTGGAGTTATCATTAAACCAAGCAACAGCAGAAGCAAGAAGACAAAAGATGACATGGTTAATATGAACACTGGATCGGATGGTGTCAAAGAACGCAAAGTTGCGAAGAAATCAGATGAAATTGAAACAAAAGGTGTGCTGTTTAATTTCAAGGAATGCAAAGTTGATATGCCAGGTGACGAGACAGTTGTTCTGCTTGATTTTCGACCAATCTCTAGCATTAAAAGGTGATTCATTGAATACTCCGTGTAATAAACACAAAATAAAAACAATTACCTGTGCATGCTTATGAGGAAAAAATATTATCATGGCCTCCTTTTCACTTTGAGGCTCGTTGTGCACCGAACCTTTATATTGCTGCTGACGACAAAATTAACAATCATTGTCTGCAACCTGTACATCGTCCACAGCATGGCAAACGGCAAAAAATATGTTAACTTGCTAAGGAGGTACTAAAATAACTTCAAATGAATAACAGATGTAGCAGTGAATTTTATCATTTAGAAAGGCCTGTTTGAGCCGTCATTTTTATGCAACGACGTATTGAAGCTTTCACGTGCCATTAAATAGATCGTATCGATTTCACAAACTGCAGCTTGCCGCGTGGATTAATTAATTTTTTATTTTAACATTTACTAAACTAGAGGTTTTAAACATCAAGAACAAGCTAAATTTGAGTATGTATTATTTATTCATATAATGTAATATTTTAAAACTGTATATTAAAAAGGTTTTAAGATTCACGATTTTAGTTAACATAAATGCACCTTAAATTGAACTGACGCTTCAAATTGTTTCTCAAGTGAAAACTGTCCTCTAGATGAGACAGAACCAGACTTATCACCAAGGCAGTGTCTCTGGTGCAGTTCACCAAAAAGATTTTCTGATTTTCATATTCCTTAAAAGTTCTTTTGTGACCTTTGTTTGCAGTACATCACTAGTTTATACTCGCTCGTGTTTTGGACAGTTAAATGATTTATACGCTCAGAAGATCTGTTATTATCTAAATATGAGATTGGAATACAGCGATTCTTTTTAGTTTAAAAAGAGGAACCTTGGTCCATAGAATGATGGGGTGACAAAGACGGATGGCCCAAATAATAATATTAAGGATTATAATGAATATTGTACGCTTTACCACCCTAAAAACATATATAACATATATTTTATGTTATATCCTTTGTATGTTATATTCTTTGCCATGTCCTTTCAAGACGTGGGCGATCATGGCTTTCCACAGCTTCCTTTCATTTGCTCTTTTTAGCAGTTCTTGTTCTTTTATTCCCCCTCTTTGTCCTTCAGGCACATTTTCTGCCATCCATGTGCTCAAACTAGTCAAGTACTTTATCCGTGATCTTCCTCTGCTTTTCTTTCCTTCAATGCTTCCCGTGATAGTTAAATTCTCCAAGCTCTCTTTCCTCATAACATGCCCCAAAAATTCCAACTGCCGCTTTCTAACTGTTTGCAGCAGTTTCCCTTCAGTTCCTATTTTCTTTAGAACTTCTTCATTTGTAACGTGGTCTGTCTATGGAATCTTTAACATGCGCCGGTAAAACCACATTTCAGCTGCTTCAAGTTTGCTCCTCAAATGTGCTAAGATTTTCCAGCATTCACTCGCATATAGAAGATTGGTCGTTACATACCAGTCCAGCACTCTTTTCCTTGTTTTAATTGTCATCTTTCGATTTGTCAGTACCTTACTTGATTGTTTGAAAGCATCTTTCGCTACACCAATGCGTCTCTGGATTTCTGTATCACACTTTCCGTCCTCAGTCAACATGCTTCCCAGATAGCTAAAGTTTTTTACCTGCTTGATTTTGATTTTGATTTTTACCAATTTTCAATTCACGCTTTGGGCTATCTTTTCTACTCACGACCATACATTTCCTCTTTTTTCAATTGATAGTTAGCCTCAATTACCTTGCCTAATAGTTATTTTAATTTTTCTTCTGAATCTGCTATCAACACCTTGTCATCTGCATAGCGTATGTCGTTAATGTTCTGTCCACCTACGACAAGCCCTGGTAAATCTTCTAGTTCTCTCAGAATCATTGAGAATCATCGCTGTATAAGTTAAACAAATCATGCGAAAGAACGCATCCCTGTCGAACTCCTCTTGTCTATTTGCATACATGCTGTTTGTTCCCAATGCAAGTTGGAAACTATTCGTATGTCTTTGCCATGTTTATCAAGCTTTTCTAACACTTCTAGCAATTCTTCATGTTGGACTTTATCAAATGCTTTTGTGTAGTCAACAAAACACAAATATAGGTCCTTTCGCATTTCTATTGCACGCTCCGATAACATACTTATCATGCTGCATAGATTCCCAATAATGTTGTTGCTAGCTTGCAACCTTGGTTGTCACTAATATTGTACTTAAAAAACTGGGGTATGACGGCATTATCAATGAGTCAAGCTTGCAACCTTGGTTGTCACTAATATTGTACTCAAAAAACTGGGGTATGACGGCATTATCAATGAGTCAAGCTTGCAACCTTGGTTGTCACTAATATTGTATTCAAAAAACTGGGGTAGGACGGCAATATCAATAAGTCAGGTTTTTACTTCTGTATGTAATTTTTTTTTGATAATTTTGGCGGGCAGCCTAGCGTACCTAGAACAAGGAAATGCAGCTCGCGATTCACAGTATCAAACGTTTTGTGAACTCAGCAAACACTACATGTAATCTTCTACATGTAATCTACTGCGTTGTAGTCTTTTAAGCTGTTTTTATCCTGCTAATATTCCTTCTATGGTGCTTTTCATGTAACGTAAGCCTGACTGTGATTGTACATACGTAAATTCTGTAATTAAGTCGTTGAATAGAGTTGTGTGCTGGTTCGCTGATTGTATGCTACTCTATATCATAAGTATTCTGAAATTGACTTTATATTATATAGTTTGAAAAATCAATTAAATGTTCACCACATCTATTTCTATGGAATCTGGTGCGGTCAGAAGCTCACCATCCTTCTTTTGCATTGAACGAAATCTTGAACCATGAATTGTTTCAAATCGGTGTAGAAATGTTTGCAGTTCTTTTTCTCTTTATATGTTTCTGCTTTTTCTGTGTTTTATAGCGTCTCTTAAGCTTTTCGCCTTCCGGTAGATTTCATACTTTTTTCATCAAACAAGTCGTTATGCACTCTTTTCCACTTTCTAAACATTTGTGTAGCTGCTGCTTGAAGTTCTTCTTAAGCTCCCCAAAATCGACTTCACAAAACCGGCATTTTCTGAACTAGAAATTATACCAGCTTTATATTTGTTAGTCATTCGTCTCTGTTCTTATCTTTTTTAGAATTTGGTAACTTTTTGCTGAGGTTTATAGAGAAAGAAAACTTAGCAACGATCGAATTATGATTTGATAAGCAGTCATCTGCTCTGGTAAATATTGGATGGTCAAGCTGTTGCCAGCGTTTTAAACATGATTTTTCATGTGTTCCTCGAGCTATCCTTTGTGCCTATTACACCACGTTTAGTTCTGGTGCAGAACTTCAATAATAAGCACTTATATCTACAGGGCTCATAGGCGCAACTTAAAAAGAAGATGCCAATAGAATTCATTTTTCCAACACCATTTTGGCCGAGGACTTTTGACAATGATTTCAAACCTTTGCCTACACCAGGGGTAAACGACCTTTTCTGAGACTGGACCAGATCCTTCAAACCGTTTCTTTAAGTTGGCCAAAGATAATAAGAAAAAAATACAATCTTGTGATAAAATCAAAAAAATAACAATAATCAAAATATTTCATTTAAATTCAATTACACTACAATTTCAAACATCTTTTTTACACAGACAGTCTGCAACGATAGATAAGACTGTTACAATCGTAAACAAAAAATGGAAAACTGAAAAAAAACCAACCTGTCTTTAAGCAAGATGAATCCGTGACAACGGATAGTGAACAAATCTTTCCATGTTTCCCAGGTTTGATTAAGACATTAGATTATCTAGGTTTGAATCGATATGTTTCATTTAATATTTGTGAACCCTCGGAAAATCATCAGTGCCAAATTCTCTTCCCGGGCCGGATTCTGGTCCGCGGGCCGTATGTTGCACATCCCTGGCCTACACGAACTTTCAAATCATCTAGAGCTGGTAGATGCTGCTTCAAGGCTGCAAAGCTCCTCGTGAAATTCCTTTTCTTTTTCGTATAATCTGCATAGATGAAGCATATATGCTCATTAGGGGCTGGGTTTAGGTTTGATGTTCACAGTCCTTCAACCGTCCAGTTTACCAACTGCCATGCATCTTTTTGAAAGATACCGGATAGATGCCTTTGTTTGAGCTTGTAAAATAATACCTGTTGATGTTATGAAGCGAATGCATGTAATGGCGCTTGTTTGTACTCGTATCAGTTTATTATTTTTTTTTCAAACTTGCTCTCAGAGTGAACTGCACCTAGATAAATCATATCTATTAGGATTTGAACAGCTTAAGGGTATTACTAAAAGTTTCCAATGTAGCAGAATGTAAGAGAAATTAATGCGTCCAAGAAGTAAAAACCTAGTTCACATAATTTTTCCTTTACATGATAAGCACTTATAATCTTCAAAGTCACATGATTTGCTTAGGACGCTTGTTATCCAAATTTACTTGATATGTTCCCCACACAGAATAGCTAAAAACTGCATTTTCAACTTTAAAACTTTGAAATAAAGCATACAAGTTAGATCTTTATCAGAATTAATTTTGCCGATCCTGAAATAAGCTCAAAATGGGAAGGCTAGGCCGTAGGCCTTCTAATGGCATAAAGCATATTTCCAATGCAGGCTTTCAACTGGAACAATTTTAGATTCACAGCATATGGAAATTAATCAATTAACAGTTTGAGCTTTTTATTCTTTAAAAATTTTTTAATTGCCATAATATGCAATGCAAATGATATCGTCTACGGGTTGGCCATATTCAAATTGTCTATGTTTTTATGGACATCCCCCACGAACTCCCCTTTTTGTGAAGAGAGAAACGGTCCAGCGGACTTGAATAAATAAAGTTGAGCACACCAACATTTCACATAGTTTATTACTTTGCTTATTAAAAATTATACATGATTGATAGTGGCACTTGTTTTTTTTTTCAATCGAAACTTTCAAAATGATGACAGCCTTGTTGATTAGAAGTAGTAAAGAATGGAAAGGCTTTTTATTATTCTTGGCGTTCCGTGTCTATGGCTTTAGATTTCGAATATTACGTCATCAGCCCCACGAAAAATTTACCCCACGAGCCGCCACTGGTGACAATGGAAATCTGCCCAAGCTAAATCGTCATGGCAGGGAATGGTTAAAGTGTGTACATAATACAGACATTATGTCAGGGTTGATTTGTAAAGGTAAGTAATATTTGTTTGTATCGAAGAAGCATTCATGCAACAATATCTTATCCAGTGTGACAGCATTGGATGGGTTTATTACGAAAGGAATTTGGGACTACACTCATTTTTTTATAAAAAACATGGGTCGATGTTGAGTACTCCAGTTTCTTAATGTTCTGGATATTTCAATACTCATTTTTTCTTACGAGTTTCTTGATTATGATTTCATAATAGCAGTATTATCTTTACTGAACCCTTAGTGACAGCAGTATTATCTTTACTGAAAAGGCTATCCTGTATAAATATGGTAGATTATTATTGTTATTATTATTATCATTATGAATGATGTTATGAAATGTTTGTGACCTTTTTTTCACGTCAAAAGATTCGCTTCCGTTCCGATGCTGTATTTAGATGTGGGAAGTATATTTTTATCCCTTGTGTCGTAAGTTCTAGGCCAACAGGGCAATTGTGTTCTTGAATTTTACAAAATTTCGTTGTTCTCAGTTTTATTACGATTTAATAGTTTCTTAATTTTTTTGCTTCGAGTACTGAAGTTTCTTAATTTATTCTGACTGTCCAGTCTGAGTGTTCTTTCCCAATAACTTGCTGGGCTTGAAATGCGCGAAATACAGCCATAAGTTTGGGAGTGCGCTTTGACGTTTTTAGATTTTTAATTGAAGTCTCTTGTACACTTTGTAAATGTCGAGCTTATACAATAGATTTTTTTAAGCAGTTTGTTTTTTCAGACAAATGTGGTTTTAACACACTATTTAAAAGTACCCTCTAAAGTAAAGGTAAAAGAGACCTACAAAAGTATAAGAAACACCGATTAAAGGCAGTCTGTCCCCTATTTTGCTCAGCTTTATTTTCACGGGAGTGAAATTCACGCACCGTTGAGCTTGATCGATAATTAAACGATTTAAACCAATCAGAGACAACTTTAATTCCAGAGCTTTTGAATCAAATGGCTGTGTTCCCGTCAGTGCTGCCACACGTAGGGTTCTCTACCTACAGTAGGGATTTTGAGGGTTTTGTAGATTGTAGGGAAAACCAACGGTATAAATCTTGCAATGTAGGTATTTTTTCGAAATTTGTAGGTAGATTTTTTCAGAAAGTGCAAGTGGACTCTAGGCCAGGGAAACAACAATCAGAAAATGTGCTAAAATTTTGTGCAAATGCCAAAATTAATTCTAAAAGTATTGATTCTCTAGTCTAAAGAAGTTTTGCGACCAGAAAATGGAAGAGCAGTCTCCATCTACCATGAATTTTTTCGCTGGTTTGCCCCACCTAAGTGATTTGATCCACAGCTATAGAACAATAGGCCTCAAATATAAAAATAGAAAATGGATGCCGTCTATTTGTCTTTCTTATCATGCAATGCCCCAATCGCAAACATATAGCAACCGCATTAAAAATAGACACCATCGAACGCCTTCCGTAGGTAGAAAGTAGGTTTTTTTCAAATTGAGTTGCTGCGTAGGTTGTGTGTAGGTATAAATTTGTAAGGTGGTAGGTGGAAATGTCTATATTGTGCGTGGCTGCACTGGTTCCCGTTGTAGTGAAGCTGTGGCTAGGAAAATTTGGTTCCCTATTTGGTTTCTGCGACAGATAAGTCAAAAGGGCAAAGAAATTCTTCCATTATTATCATTCAATCCATTAATTAACTATTCTTGCCACTTCTGATGGTCTTTTTGATGGCAGTTTCAAATGTCGTCTACTGTCGCAGCTAGGCCAGCCAAAGCGAGCCCGTTAAGGCAGGATAAGCTATTGTTCATATTAGCCCCAGTCATTGAGGGGACAGATGGCTTCAATGTGAAAATTGTACGATGTTCTTGGTTGAAATTTCCTTTGCGTTTTGAAGCATAGAGATTCACTGCGCCTTGAAGCATGGAAATTCCTGTACGCTCTGCCTTGGCAACGCTTGGTTAACTAACTGGTAAACACTGGTACTTGTGTATCCAGGAATACTTATATCGAATTTACTTCCTATGCTCACTGTTGTGACCGAAACGTCAAATGTTAAAAATTTCTTTGCAAACCTCTCAAGAACTTAAACAAACGAAAAGGGTTGATAAGATTCTACAAGTTGTTTATATATACTTGGCAATGAATGGTGTTGCGAGGATTATGTGTCGTGACCTTAAAATATTGCGTAAGTTCCATGTAATACTCTCCTCATGCCCCTCACGAACCCACGGAGAGTCAAGCTCCATCACTCCGCAGCGTCAGAATTTTGAACAACGCCTCCTAGCCACTTCTACTCTTTCCTGGCTATTATTAAACTTCGCATATAAATACAAGAGAAATATTTGTCGTAAATATTTTCAGTAAAACCTTCGTATCAGGCAGATTTAATCGAGAAAGTATCTAAAACATTGTGCTGGTTACCTTGAGCCTCTAAGCAGGAGCTTATTGTTTGTCGTCCTATCCTATCTGATCTTTTGTCTGCCAAAAAATTATTTCGTGATGCAAGATGGCGCGTCGAAAGCAAAACAAGAGAACGCAATTGATTTGAAAAACATACATTAAAAGGAGCATAACGTGGCGCTTGCTTGAAACTTGTTTTGCAAACTAAAGTTATCACATTGAATCATGTAAAGGTGGATTTATTCCAACGATTCAGTTAATGACTCACTGCTTATTTATTTCCTTCCCTAAGAGTTAAATTTAGGCCACATAATACCAAGTTTGGTATACCTTCGCATATGGAGTTACAAGGGAAGCGAGAAGAAAACTATTGTGCATTCAGACACCATATTTTAACCAACTGGGTCTTCTCAAGAGTAAATCCAAGTTCTTTCTTGGAATTGGAAAATGGAAAAGGTTGGAAAGTATGTTTATGAGAAGAAAGATTTGATAGGCCATGGTGCATTCGCCATTGTTTTCAAGGGAAGCCTGAAGGAGGTTAGTGGATTTATGGTATTTTACACTGCTGGTGTTTGTTTCAAAAGTCTTAAGAAGTATTTTTGTGACAATGCGAAATTGACAACAAAGAGAACCAGTTTGCGGTGAACTTAACAGCACTGTGCGTGTGGTTTGTCATGAAATCCGTTTAATTTTTCCACAACCCGTTGTTTTGTGAGCAGTTTCCATTTCGAGGATAAACAAATGTAAGAGACGATAATAATTAACAGAGAAGAAGACGTATTTGTTTAAAACTAATATTTATAATTGTATCCCAGAACTTTTTGTGTTGCGTTGCCTTAGGATCCCAAGATTTTTTGCATGTCAACAATGTAGGTTCCTTATGAGTAAACAAGCGGGATCATTAGTAGTTCATTTAGTCAATTATTTCAAAAGTGGATATATTTGTTCAAAAAGAAGAAAGGTTGTTTCGCTTATGGCATCTACGGATTATTTTTTGCATAGATCTGCTTTTTACTGTTATGTATCAATGTCCCTACCTTGAGTTTTTTTTAAACTTTACCTTTGCACTTTTAATCTTTTTTTGTACATTTTATTGAATATTCACCAACATTTCTTTGATTGATGCCAATTTCTTTTATGACTTGAGAATTAGCTTGCAATTCTTATGATTTTAGAACCCTTCAAAAAATGTTGCTATCAAAACCATATCAAAGAAAAATATTGGAAAGACTGAAGGACTTCTTGGGAAAGAAATCAAAATATTGAAAGTATGAACTTTTCAATTATTTTGTCAGCTAAAAGAATTCTTATAGGGAAAATATATGGAGATTAGCTTTTATCAATGGTTGTGCAACATGTAGTGAATTTTTAAAAATAATATTGTTTAAATAAGTTTTATACAAGTTGAGGTCAAGATATCTTTAAGCTTCAAAAAGCTATTTATGTCACCACATGTCCACAGCATTGCTTCCCCAAACATTTATTAGAAAATATTAGAAAGGTTTGGTACAGAAATGCCACATTGTGCCTTTATTTGAAGAGATAAAGTTGTTGTTAGTGATTACAAGCAGGCCTTGGAAGATTGAGATCTTCATATCGAAAGCTTTGAAAGAGTGTTAGATAAGAGATTCAACAGTGGTACCAAAAATCAACACAATATGAAATAACAAAACATGCAACTGTTAATATAAATATAGAAATATAACAAAACAAAGTCTCAAAATTGTTCGCATTTTTCTAGATCCGTAAGTTGCCATCATTTGATGAGCTTTTGTCACTGTCATTATCACTACTGTTCTGTTTGGCTTCAAACATTGCTTCATCAAAACGCATGGCTTTAAATCGAACATTAAACTTTGTTTCCCTTTTTATGCTATCCATTCTATAAGATACGCTAGAACATCTATTACTCACGAAAGCAAATATAAACTGAAAAGCAATGCGATAATTTGGGCAGAAATCCAATCGCTGATTTGCACAGGTGATTTAGCACAGGTGATTTGCACAGCTATTAAGAAAAAACAGAAAACAATACTTCAACAGAATATTAACACTTGCTCGAAAATCCAATAAATCTGCCGGAGAATATGCTTGATGGTCTGTGTCCTTGGTGGTTATAAGAGGGTTGTTAGATTAAAAATGGTATCAAAACCCAACGTTAATTTGCTGAATTTTTTTCTCAAGGGGTAATCTTACGCAAATTGGGAAGGTTGTTTATGCTTGATCAAGTTTATTCAACAAATTCCTAAAACTTAGTTTGCTCCGAGGTAATGTTGTTTGTACCTTTTGAGGGGCTCTATAAATTGCTCTCCAAGGCTTTTTTAGGTTTTTCAGGGCAAGGCCTGATTACAAATTGCTTAAATGCTCTCTAAACAAGGTAGTAATTTCTCTGAAACATGGCAGAGTACAAAAGGTACACTACCAATACTTACAGCTACCAAAAGAAGACCTATAGCTATCTATCATGTGAAATTAAATTCATAGGAGACTGCAGAAAAGCATTCATGCAAAACTTCAACATTTCAAACCTATCATTCTAAGCATTTGTAGCAACTTAACAATAAGTTCAGTATTGATATATTATATATATACTTTATGATTGCAGCACATTTATTTGGTTTATTGCTGCAGTGATATATTGAGCATCCAACCACAAAAAGCAATAGAGGGGCAATAAAGAAATAATGCTTCTTTGAAATTGGCTTCATAAGCATAAAGGCCGTCTATTTTAAACTATAAACAATAACTTGTATTACTCCCATTGAAAACGCAAGCTATTAAAGTTAGAACTTGGTAAACAAAGTCATTATATTTATGATATATGATAACCTGTTTTGTATGACAGTTTTAATTACTCTTTCTAATTATTATCCTTCAGGATCTTCATCATGACCATATTGTGCAGCTGCTTGACTGCATTGTAAGTCAGGCCTATTTTTTCCGCATATTCATCTTTGCAAACATCTAATTTTGATTTATGATTGCTACAAAAAAGATCCAGTTTCTTTTCTTTCTGTTCTGAGTATCTTAAAGCTAAAAACATTTTCCCCATGCTTTCAGTCTGTCCTTGTTGTTGCCTCTCACTTTCCATTTCTTTGAATCAAAATATTTATAAGTTCATCCCATCCAATGATCATAATTTCTTCTCAATTTCTTCTTGGTTTCTTTGTGACCTTTTCCCCTGTCGTAATTTCAATTTATCCTCAGAAATGTAGAACACTTTTATAAAAGAAAATGCGGAGAGTTAAGCAAAATTTTTACTTTGTATTGCTTTTTTGTCACAACCAGATCTTTTTGGTAATTGAACCACCTTTAACCTAGAAAAAGAACAGAAGATTGATGCAGAAAGCTATTTATAACTTTGTCAAAACTTCCAATTCAAAAGCAAACTTCCATATAGATTTTCGTGATAATCTGACCTTCACTCCTGGTAAAGTCATACCATCATATGTTAAAATTGTAAATTGTTTCCTTAAGTTGTATTCATTGTAGCCAAACCCTGAAAGTAATTGATTCTTTGGTGTTACAATTTACATTGTAGTCCCTGATATATTTGATTACTTCATTTCTTGATTCCCTTTATCGTATGTGTATGTTATTTCCGCTGTATTTGCTCACATTTTAGGAAACTACTTCTCATGTTTACTTGGTGATGGAGGTTAGAAAAATTTCTTTCTTCAACCTGCTTCTTGATGTCATTTTAATATGGTAAAATTTAAGGAACTAGAAAGAATCGAAATGGAGAATACCCTAATGATCAAGATTGGGCAAAAAGTTTGTTAAAAACATATAACCTCATTTTTACAATAAATCTTTAGTATTTACATTGAATTTCTTTGGTCATTTGTTCTAATTAACTTATTTATAACATTTTGCTAATTTGATTGCCATGTTTTACCAGCATTTTACATATTGATTTTATTCATGTCAGATGAAAAATTAAGAACCTCCCATGCAGATCTAAAACAGTCAATGATATAGTTTTATGAGCTCTGTGACACTAACAAAGCGAGAGTGGAATTAAAAGACAAAAACCATTCCATTTGAATGATATATTCATGCATAGAACCGGAGAACCTGCATTCTTTAGTCTTACAGCATTCTTTGCCATTTATTCATTATCATAGCCTGACAGTGGAAGTAGGTCATTGCTGAGGAATAATAAGAAATACAATGAAATCAGTGACTACAACGAATAATTGTGAACACATGAATTAGCCATGCACATTCCATCAGCTAAAAAAGTTCAAACAAATCAATTTTTTAGGAAGATGCTAAGCAGTTTGCTGGACTTGACTGCATCACTCTCAATATTTACCAGGGATATCAGGTCTTTTAGGCTGTCATAAATGAGACAATAAAAGCAACACAACTATAAACCGGTTTTAACAATTTCAAATTTGAATCGTTTTATCTAAAGAACACCATCAATTACTTCTAAGTTTGAAAAATTCTGTAAATCCCAGAAACCATTGCAGTAAAACGCATGGAAAATGAGACTTTTATTCCCAGCATATTCCCAAGTAGACTTTGCTTAGTTAGAATTTGTCACGTTCTTGCAGATTCTATAGTCTAACTCACAAAATTTTAGAAACAGATTTTAATGACATCATCACTTCACATCCCCTTTCGTCAGTCAAAATACCATTCAAAAGACAAAATGATCGACAATTTTGTCATTGCTCAACTTTTTGAATTGTTATTTCTCTGTTGGCAAAATGTCTGGCAGGTGGATTTGGCAGAATACCTAAAGAACGTCTGTCTTTGACAAACATCAGACAATATTGCCAACTTGCCCGATATGAAAGCTGGAAATAATGAGCAGCTGAGACCAGATTACTGCTTCAAAATCCTTCGTTTTCAGACCAACACCCAGCAAAGTTGTGCTAACCAATATCCAATCTTGTCTGGCTCATTTTACCCCGCATAAGTGAAAATCTCTCAAAACAGACATTGGTAACTCTAAACTGTATTTAGCAATCAACTTAGTCTGAGTATCACACCGTGGAAAATCGATTGCTGTATTCAATCGAATCCGGTACGATATCATTCTGTCCTCCATTCGCACGGTGAAGGTTCTAAATACGATATGAGATGAATATGATATGAAAAGAATACGATATGAAATTAATACTGTATGAAATGAATACCTTTAGAAATTGTCTTCCTTAAACGACTGAATCTGATTGCTGATTTGTCAACTTTCTTGCAAAAATCAAATTTTTTTGCTCAATGGTTCTACAAGAAAAAATATCGAATTATTTACAGGATGATGTTACGAATCTCAGTTGTTTGAAAATAGCAAGAATATCTGAATTCCCGTTTTTCCGCTTTTCGTATTTTGAAGTTTTTACTTTCTCGCTAAATTCCCCCTTTTCCACGCTTTTTTCCAGATTTCTTGGTACCAAAAGCTTACTTATCAAAGTTATGTTTGGTATTTAGGCTGTAACATTTTGATAGACGTAATGACATTTGACTTCGGGATGGAGTTTGTAGGTTGATGTTCAGATATATAATAAGTTCGTCTTTAAAAACTAAGTTCATAATTATTTTACCTTAATATTGTATTTCTTTTATATCTACAATAACTATTGCTTTCTCTGTTTTCAGTATTGCAATGGTGGAGACTTGGCTGATTATTTGCAAGGTTAAAAAACTTATGAAATCACAGCTTATTTTTCTTGTTTCATATATTTCATTTGTTAGTCAGCTCAATGTGATTTGAGCTATATTTCAATACAACCTGTTGCTCTAGCCATGCAAAGTTTAAACCAATTTTTTAATTTGATTGAATTTGTTCCTTGAATATTTTATAATATCCCTTCCGTATCCTTTTAGTCCCGTTAGCAAAAATTAACTTCTAGAAGTTGAATTTAATAAGAACACTTTGTTTTTTTATTGTGTTTATGCCCAAAGAAGTTTCCTGCATGTAGCAATGTCCCTTATATTTTTAATATAGATTTTCATTTATAGCAAAAGGGACCCTGAGTGAAGACACTATTCGGCAGTTTGTGCTGCAGTTAGGTGAGAAATTTAATATCAAAGTAAGCTATCATTGTTTATGCTTATTGAAAAGGATGTTTCCTGGCAGCAAGGATGTCTCGTCTTTTATAAAAATTTACACCAGAGCATATGTATCAGTGTAAAAGAAAATGTAAATTGAATGAATTTTTTTTAGAGAGATTGAACAAATGAATCGATTCTTCGAAGGATTTTAACTAATTTTTGTCATTCCACTCATTTCAGCCTCTGCTATGCGAGTGCTGAATTCCAAGGGCATCGTTCATCGTGATTTAAAGCCACAGAACATCTTGTTGAGTTACAAGGGGAACAAATGTCCGCAACCAGATGAAATCAAAGTCAAAATTGGTACGCTATTTCTAGCTAACCTTTTCCAAATCCTATAAGTTTTGCAATCAAAGTACATGCAATAGTACACAGTTCTATTGACGAGCCGAAACATTTTCGCCTTTTCTAACAAGATTGTCCTCTAGAATTCTTCTACACTGGTGAAATGCAACACTTGGTTTTGGTGCATGCAATGAAATCCCTTCTTTAAAAATTGTAATATTTGATACTGGCTGTCAATTTTTTTAACCTTGTTAAAGTACATCTGTGCCTTTTTAGCTGATTTTGGCTTCGCAAGAGTCCTTGATGGAGAGATGATGGCAGCAACACTTTGTGGATCCCCTATGTATATGGTAAAAAACATTTTTCATTACCAATTTGTTAGCAAAACCAGCTTAAGTGTATTTCACTGTTCGTTGTTATAAACTGATATTGGCTTGGTTGTTTGATTGTGTGGATAATTTTGCCCCGTGAAGCCTAAGCTAAAGCAGACTAGAATCCCTTTGATCATTTTAGATTCCTTTCAGTTGTATTTGTGATCACATGTAGTTTACGGTCAGTACCCATTCATTTATAAACGCAAATGCATCTATGTAAAGTTGACTTAAGAAAAAATAAACTTCTTCAAGTTTTCACTTTTGTTTTGCAGCTGACGTAATCATCAAATGATAAACACTATTTCAAACTAAAAGTCTCATTTTGATTTCTGATAAGTGTGAAATCTTAGTTTTGTCTCTCCAGTTAATATGAAGTCACTTACATGTACCTTGAATTCCTTAATAGATAGTATTTCCTTTAGATGATAAATGCAATTTCCAATTTTGCACACGGTAGTTTTGCCATGATCGATGCTAGCATTTTCGTATTCCTTATAAAGTTAATCTGCCTCTTGGTGATTAAGTTACTTATTTCTAGGCTCCAGAGGTAATAATGTCAAAGGCCTATGACGCAAGAGCTGATTTATGGAGCATCGGCACCATTATTTATCAATGCTTGACTGGCAAGGCACCTTTCCAGGTAACGTAAAATTAGACTGGGCTGTAACAGCGAAGTTTTCCTCCTTTTTGGGGCCCCTGAGAATTACTATAATTGTATTCTGGATGTCTTCACTCATTACTGAGAAATCGATATAAATTTAGTCAATACCTGCATAGCATAACACACAAATCCTGAGTTTTCAACATTTCTTGGCTAGCATAGCACACAATTTGGTGCCTTTAAAAAATACGGAGACAATTTTGTCAGCGATTGGTGGGAGGCTTCTTAGACATGTCCTGAATCGTTATGTGGGCTGTGAGCATGTGGTATTTTAATCTTTTTCTGCAATAACATTTAACTGAATCATTTATCATGAACAGGCAAGCAACCCCCAGAACCTTCGAAAGCTTTATGCAACCACGAAGAACCTTTCTCCAAGGTAACGTATTTAATTGTACAAGTCTCTCCATTTAATAACGTTTTATAAGGAAAAACTTGATTTTTCAACCAAGTCAAGCTCGTTCAAGAATATGTATTCTAATAATGCTTTGTGATAGGTGGTAGCGCGTTGGTTTTTCAATAGTCTCAGTGGCTCTCTTTGCCATTGTTAGAGTCTTTGTCAATTGAAACAAAATAACGTTCAATCCATTAGCCTATATAAAGATTTTTCCTGAGCATAACGATAGTAGCAACAAGTCACAAGGAACCTGAAGTGACCAGCAAATAGATAGTAATATTGGAACACTTTTTAGGAAGCTACATTTTGGTCTGCGTTTTAATAATATAAAATACGTGTTGCTATGTTTAATGCAAAATGCAATGTGATTACTGTTGATCGATTAATACGTATTGTTTTGCCAATCTTTTGCTTGTGATTCCTGCGTTTTTGCGTATGTTTTTACGTTCTTATAGTTGATTTTAGACAGTCATCGACTTTTTCCATCGGTCAGCTCATGTGCCTATTTCTTAGGATTCCTCCTGGCTGTTCTCAAGTAATGAAGAATCTCTTAGTTAACTTGCTGAAAAAAGACCCAGAAGAAAGGCTGAATTTTGGTAATTTCTATTTTTAATCATTATATCATTCGATTGTCTTTCAGTAGGGTGTAAGACTTCTAGATGTCAGCTAAAAACGTAATTAGAATTTTTGATTATTGAAGTTTTTCTATTTTCCAGTTGAAACTTTTATTGAGGAATATAGATAAATATTTGTATATATAGAGCTTAAAAAATCTTTATCTTTACCTTATATAAGTAACCCTAGCAAACCAACTATGAATAAAGGTTTATGGAGTAGACGACAGTTTATTGTTAGAACTGATTAGCATTAATTATCATAATACAACTGACCGCCTCGTCGCTTTTCATATTCTAATTTTATTCTACAATTTTTCCTGGCAGATCAATTCTTCAACCATCCATTTCTTTCCAACACTGCACCAATGAATCACTGTAAGTTCACTTGAAATATTTTGGTAAAACCTGTATTAATGTCTAAAGCAAACTATCAACGCTAACAACTCTGAGGATTTATAACTTGGTTTGGGAGTTTCAATTATTTTTAACGAGGTCCTGACCTTTAAAAATTGACTTGTGCTACTGTATAATTCTTTCTAGATATCATATGATATTGCATATGATATTTCTAAATACCATATGATATTGCACATGATATTTCTAAAATGCATTTGATATTGCATATGATATTTCTAAATAGCAACTGATATTGCATATGATGTTTCTAAATTGCATATGATCTTGCATATGATATTTCTAAATAGCATCTGATATTGGATATGATATATCTAAATAGCATCTGATATTGGATATGATATATCTAAATAGCATCTGATATTAGATATGACATTTCTAAACTGCATATGATATTGCACATGATATTTCTAAAATGCATTTGATAGTGCATATTATATCTCTAAATAGCATCCGATATTGGATATGATATTTCTAAATAGCACATTATACATTGTCTTTAAAGTAAACTTTTGTCTCACACTCAAACGTTGAAAACATTTTTAGCAAGCCCAATGGCTGTTCCTTCGAGAAGAAGAGCGTTTTCTGCAAGTTCCAAAGGCATTAGATCGCCAATGTTTTCTCCGTTTGGTGTTTCAACGGTATGCATAACGTTTTGCTCATATTGACTTAGTTTATTCGGCACCATTGTTTAGTCACTAATTGTTGGACCGAATATTAAACGACGTTCTTTCTTTATTGGGAAAGACCATTTCAGACAAAATATCAACACAGCTTTACTACCCAACTATTACAAATCTTTCTTTGAAAGATCTTTCTTCCTTTTTTTCAGTTTAGCATTGAGAGTCGTTGAAAACCATTCTCAATCGTCATTTAGTAAATAATTGTTTGACTAAATACAAGCTATCTTCAGTCTTTATAGAAAAAGGGCATAAACGGCGTCTCAACCCCTTTAAGGTGTCCTGTCTTAGCATCTTTGTTACCTCGATGTGTCATCATTTTAGAGAAGATTCATTACACCTTTGTTCCTCAGTAATTTTTCCATTCCATCCATCATCAGTTCATGTAAATAGCGTCTCTCCTAATATCAAAAACTTTTTGCATGTTGGATGACGTATTCACAGCAACGTTTTGTTTCCGGGAGAAGCTTTGACTAACTGAATGCGTGCACTAATTTTCAGGAGTGATTTCAGACAGCTAATTTTGATTAATTCTTCAGCCCATCGAAATATTTTGTGTTATCTTTTCTGTACCAAACTAAGATAAGTTGTCTCAAATTTCAGGCCTTTTTACTCTGCAGGTGTACACAAGTTTGTCCTGCAATAGATATTGGCGATGACATGTCAATATTTGTTGCTTTTACTGAATAAAAACTTTGTAAACAAACCACACCCAAAAGCCTCGAAAAATAAGAATATTTAAACGCTTTGCTTGTGTTTTAGAGCCCTGACCTGGATCAAGGGACGGAGCTCATGCAAGACCCACTTCTGTCTCCTACATTAGCCCAAGCATCACCGTTGGAACGGTACGGTCGATTTAGAGGTAGGACCCAGTAAAGTCTAAGACATGTTAGCGCCCATCTTGCTCAATGTGGTATAACTTTCCTCGTGGATATGTTTTTGTATAAACAACAAGTAGAAGTTATTAATTAAATATGATAGTCCGTCAAAAAAAGTTCACTTCGAATAGGTTTTTTATCAGATTTTCAAAATCTTGTTACAAAACATTTTTCACAAAAAGGTAAGCTGAAGCCTCAAAAATCGACGAGAAACTCTACATCAAACGATAAAAGTCAGTGAAATACAAATAGAATAATAAACTGATAAGCGATGTGATATTAATCCTGCTATCAAAAACTAGCAGCAGCTATTAAAAGCTGTTTTCAGGATCTTCCGGAATACACGATTTCAAAGTAATATAGTTTTTTTTTCGATTTAATCCATGCTTAATCTCTATATTAATAACAAGAGCGAGATTGGCGCAACTTTTGATAACAAAGTAATTTTTCAGGCGATTTGAAAAGATCCCGAAACGACATCAATTGATATTGTTTTCCCTGTGCGGTAACCAGCTAGAATTTCATTCACCCCAGCCTTGTCTTTAACAGAGTTCATCTGTTAAGATTGCTTTTAGAGAACATCAGGGTTGCTCTTTTCTATCGCCCTATCATTGTAGAAAAATAAGAACAATAAAGGCGTAGCAGTAGTTCAACAGCAGTGAGAAAAGTATAATGTTGCGCAATGCTCTTTGAATTTTCACAGAGATGCATGAAATATTAAAACCTTATCATGATATGCACATATGACTTTAAAATGACATACATTGTTTCATAAGGTCATACCCATGAAAAACATTCGCTAACTTAGCAGTGAAAACCTCTTGATTTTTGCCAATTCTTAAGCCAGAAAAATTTTCGAACTCAGGTCGAAACGACAAAGATCCGAAATAAATTAAAATTTGTTTACTAGTGTCAAAAGATAGTATGCATTTTAATACGCCATTATTATTAAAACTAATTGATACGGAGTTTTGCGGTATGTCCATTTGCACAGAACAGCAAAGAAAACTTTCAGTGTTTCGAAGAGCGTCTTATGTTGAAATAATCGTTATTGGAGTTTTGTATTTAACTTTTATATAGCAGGTCAAGATGTCTCTCAAGATGTCAGAAATCTGACTGGACCTTCCTCTTTACCAGAGGTATTGTAGAGCAGATTTTAATCGTTGCATATATTCGTATAGTAAACAATTTGGTAGTGTAGTTGCCCTAACTTTGAATGACTTTAGCTTTGCTGTAGCGTCAACAATGCGGAACAGTTTAGTCTCGTTTGGTACTAGCCGTCTAGTTTTACGTCACTGATGCGAAACATTTCTCATGCTGACACTTTACGCATTGTTGAACAGTATCTGAAAGCTGACTTTGTTATAAAACGAAAAGCTATTTTTGAAAAGTGTGTAAGAAGGAAGAAACGTACTACCTGTTGTCTCGAGCGTCCCAGGGCTCCATCCAGTCGACAGCAAAATCTCATTTAACTGCCCGGTTAGCCGCGCCCGCTTTCCTGTTTCCTGATGCAATGAAATATTTCACTTGTTTTCAGTACCTTCAGCTATGGAATATTAACAATCATCTTGTGGTATACCATAGAGGTTCATTTCAAAAACGAATTCCACACTTATCAGTTGAACGAATTCAGTTACCAGTCTCCATTTTTACCCAGTTTTCAATTTGTATCGAAATCTGATTTTATTTTTCAATTCATTGCTGTTTTAGGGCTTTATTGTTGTGGCAGATGAAATCAAGAGAAGCTCCTCCGGTCCAGGTACGATCATCTTTGTGCAACTACCTGAAAACAGTGCTGTTAGTCAGTCAAATTAAAATGAATTTTCTATCAAATACTCCGGTACAAATGCTATATGAGATGCATTCCTTATCTCACATAGATTCATGCGTTGAAAAAGGCCCGTATGTAATGCTTCTCTCTAATTAATGTCAGTTCTTTAAACATCAGCCCTTAACATTGCAACATACTCCAAAGCGTCTATCAAAGCCTGGAAATGTTTTTAGTATCTACAATGCTTCCAAAAGTACATAGAGCCTCCAAGCAGTTTCAGTCAATTCTTGATATATTTTGAATTCACAGTTAAAGAAATAGCCCAGTTGCCCCCTTTCTCCCACAGCAATTTTGGAATCGCATCAAAACCATCCTAGTTTCAAAGTTACAGGTTACGTTCAAATAGTGTATTTCTAAAGAGGATAATCCAGGATTGTTTGAGAGGAAGAGGGTAAACTGCTAATGTGAATTTCAAAAATAGTGTTGGTGTTTCAAGACTTTATAGGCATTCTAGCTTTTGAGGAAGCCTATTTTCTATCCGCCGTTTTACGCCTGCTCTTAAATCGCCTTACGCACAAATTCGAGGTAGTGCTTTTTTAAAGCATCTCACTTTTTTCGTTTTCGTTCCGTCTCTCCTTTCTTTTGAGAAATTCTGTTGTATGTTTAGTACTTGGATAGGAATTTCTGTCTTTATTTTCAAGCATCTTTTAGTAGCTATACTATTGTAAAAATTACTGTTAGCTATCTATACGTTGTTTCCCTTATACTGCCTGGTCATAGATTAACAAATTTCTTGACTTTCTTTTAACAGGTATTGTTCCGAGTGGTGCAAGAAAGATTCCTTATTCTCGTGTGAGGTAATTCTTATATAGTTATATGTTTCCATTTGATTAAAGTTGTTTTTCCTGTTGGCACCAACAATTTTGCCGTACAAAGTTAGCAGTTAGGCTGTTAGTGTCCTAAGGCATCGTGTAGCCTGTGTTGATCGAAGATTCAGTTCCTGTTTACATGATAGCGTATTCAAGTAAATAGGTATGATAACTTCGGCATAGCTTGTCTATCGTCCGGTAGAAAATGCGACGACTTCTTCACTTGTATACAAATAAAAAATCTCCCGCACAGAACCTGGCCTTGCAAAGGAATCGGCCTCTCAACATGTACTTTCGATTTGTTTTGGTAGTCAAGGCTATCCAGTCTAGACTTGTGTCCTACACAGTAAATACATCGATGGTATACACTCGTCTGCTTCATTCGCTTCTCTTTCTCCGAGGCGTTCATATTTTCAATTGCCCTCTTTAATGAAGCTCAAGGCTTGAGCTTAAGAAAAATTTCACCTTAAACAGTGTATAGTTTGCATAACCAGGAAATGTTCATTTTGAAACGATGCTTTTGTTTGATGAATTTAAAGTTATGCGTAGGCATAACGAGAGTTCAAGAACTCCTTCCCAAGAGATCATAGGCAAGAAAGCTTGGTGTTGCTTATGGTAGTGTAATATTTTGATCGAAATTGAGCTAGATGAAATTGTTAGAACAAACGTTGATCCAAATCTTCACTTCTTTTTCTTTACTTTTTAGTCCTGGAAATCGGACAAAACCAACAGGAAGCACCAAGCCGTTATTTTCTGTTGGCTCACCATCATCACCTTTTTGCTCACCTAGAAACACGCCGCCTTCGAACTCACCACTTCGCACACCATCTCCAAGAAGCTTATTGGATTTGTCTTCATCACCGAGGTGCAGTCCGTCCGAGCATACTCCTCCGCATCGTGGCTCCCCTTTAACCAACATACAAGAAGTTGAAAATGAAGCGCGTTACGCTACGTCTGAAAATGTCCCGATTAGACGGAGAAACTCATCGAGGAGGAAACTGAGCGGGGTTGATGTTTCACCCGAGTACGCAGCTTTTCGAGATAGAATGACTGACGAAAACCTTTTCAGAAAATTGTCCATACCCCAAAAGACAATACCAAGTGCCTTAAGTAAAACACAATCTAGAGAGAAGCTAGAACAACCAAGTCCACCGGTTGCCCGTCCTTTGGGCAAGGAAATTTCGAAAAGGAAACGAGCGACGAGTGAAACTATGATTCATCAAAAGTCTCTAACTGAGTTGGAGAGTGAAGGAGGCAAGAGTATGCTGCTACCCGACGTCAGAAAATTAAGCACAGAAAATGCAAGTCAAAAAGGTCGTGGCATAAGCAGAGTTCAGTCGTCTCCGGCGTTTTTATCCGAAGTTGTGAAACGGCTTTCTGTTCCACTAAGAACAGATACCGGGGCTGCGACTCAGAGTTTTTCAGATTTCCTGCGGCAAATAGCAACTGAAGGTCTGGGATCAGCACCGTTAGCCAAGCTCTCGTCGCCGATATTTAAAATAGCCGATCATGTAGATTCACCTCAGTCAGACTTCAGCGGCTCGACCCCGCCTACTTTTTTGCAGATTTCGCCCAGCAGCTGGTCTGAGCTCGCCGAACTTGCAGTTGCAAGGGAAAGAAGGATTTCACTATCTAAGCGATCGGTTTCGCGGACACCATCAGATGCGAGTGAACGGAGCGAGAGGCGAATTAGTGAACAAAGCACAGATGCCCCCAAGCACTCTCAGCCACATGTGATCACGTGCAAAGGTTCGAAGGCTACTGTTGGCTTTATAGAAAGCCCCAAAGCGGGCGATATCATTAAAAAGCTTTCATTAGACCCTTCTTCGCCATTCGGGATCGATACCCACATAGGCCCTGTGATGCTAGAGCCCCCGGATCTTCCGGAAGAAACCTTAATGCCAAATGAACATTTGAAAATTATGGAAATAATAGAAAGGACAGCATGTTACGCTGATTGCATCATAGGAATTTCTGAACAAGCTGAGAATTTTTGGTCAGAGACGTACGATCTATTAATCAAACACACGAAAACGTCCAGAAAGAGAGGATTAGAATCCATATTACCTTCTGAGGAACTAAGGCAAATGCAACAAGTTGCGCTACTTTCCGAAGCAGTAAGGATATTTTTGAATCTACTCGGATTTGCTCAAAGCGAAGTTGCCGCTGATAATTTGAGACCAACAAAAGCAATGAAAAGTGGTAGGTTTCTCGTGCTGTTTTTTTTAAATGCAAGTATACAAAAATAGGGTTGAAGGAAGTCTGGCTGAGCAACCAATCGTATCATTAGTTAGTTGATGGTTGAAATAACTTGGTATAAAAGTGATTAATCTTTTATCCTCTTTGCAGCTTTATTATCTGTGAAAGAGAAAACGACAGCTTGTTGCAGGAGGCTTTCTTTGCTGAAGAAAAACATAGGGAGACCATCCAAAGACTGGAAAGGCGTGGCTGTAAGTTACTTACCATGGGCTCCGACACAGGTTGAAAAGTGGTGGGGGGGGGGGGTCATCGTAGGCCCTGCTTTGTGATTTCATCGTTTGTGACATTTAATCGTTTTTAAAAGGCTTATTATAATGTGATTTATTCATTCTATCGTACTTTATATAGAGATGCTGCTTAATTGAAATCATAATCAGCATCATCCTACAAACTTGTCTTTGATTATTATCTTTCACTAGGCTGTTTCACCCTTAGGCCTGCATTGATTCTTTGTTTCTTTAACATAGCCTGCTAAGTGTTGCTTGCTTGGTTGTCTGTTGGTTATGAACTCATTGTACTTCATGCAAAGCCACGCGCCAAATCGAGTTATCATGCTACTTTGTCATTTCAATAATCACACTGATTTAGTCACGTGCCAAGGGTGCAATGCTGCATGCAAAGGGTCCTGCCTCGTACTAATATGATGCCAAGCAGAAGGCTTTCCTCATAAGAACAGCAACAGAAAATGAATGTTACTTAACTTGCATCACTCTTTTTCTTTTAGTCAAATGCCAAATTACTGATCTACTTGCATGCAATGGTTTTGGTAAGTCATTTTGTATCTTCAATGTTCAGATCTTTGCTTCAGTTCATCAACTATTGTTATAAGACTTGTCGGTGACGAAATTTGTATTTTGCCAAGAAAGGAGAAACAATTGACTATATGGTCGATGAAATGCTATCTTGTCATTAACTTCACAATCCCTCTGTAGCTATCTTTCCATATAAATTTTTTCTCTGAAAATATCATTGGTTTATTTTATCATTAGTGAAATTTTGAATGAATCAGTTATCTGAAATCAGTTTAACGATTTTTTGTCAGTTCAAACCAAAATTATTAACCATATTTATCGTTCATTCACCTTTTTTTATCATCAATCAAAACCTAAGGAAACAACAACTTACTTTATTTGCACCATGTAATGGGGAAGGACATATAGTCATCTGGTCCCGACTGCAGATGGTGCTTACAATTCAACAGAATTACAATAGTCAATAATAAGTTTGTCTCACATTAGATGTCGGAAGACATCGGTCATAAAGATAAGTTCTGACCTTTCATTAGACAGTTCAGAATGCCCAAAAATGTTGAAGGAAATTTCCAGATGCTAATTGGAATGAAATTTCCAGAATGTCTACTGTGTGAATGAATATCTAATGGGTGACAAACTTACTCAAAATTAATGATTAGATAAACAAAATACAGTAAATAAGATGGGTAAGGCGCTGCTGGTAGTTTTATTCAGTTTACTCTAGCCTTCCAGTTGACACAATGAATGATATTGTTGCCTCCAAAATCAACTTGTTCGCAATATTGTTGAGCCGTGGATTACCAACAAGGAGTAGTTCATATAGGGCCTCAGATTTAAGATTATCAACCTCAAGTCCTGGGATTTCTGAAAGCTGATCAAAGAGATCGTTACGCATCTGGTCATACATGGGGCAATGCAGGAGAAAATGCTCATTGTCCTCAATGCCTGTATTGCACGTGCAGATGGGACTCAAAGATCTCAAAGTTGTGCCAAAACTTTTGCTCGCTCAGGGGACTGAATCTAACCCGGAGCATAGTTAAGCATCTTGATCCAGCTATGTTTTTTTCGCCAGAACAAAAGACATTGCTGTTTATGTGCTCTGTATTTCAACCTTGGAAATTTATTATCTGAACCTCATATCTTTTTAGAGTTTCTGAACTAGTTTCCCGTGTTCAACTGTTTAGAATGCTACATAGATACAAAGTGTCATGTGATTGTCATTAATGTGTGTCATGTGACTCTACTTGATCAGGCGTTTGCCAAAATATATCTCCCATGTATGATAGAATACGAGGGTCACTCCAAAATTATTGAGATATTCAGTAACCGCTTGAGATATCAGTTTGAAATTCTTTTGGTGGCTTGTACCATCTATTTCACCCATGTTTTGTAATTTTTGTTAATTTCAAGCGCGGGAAAAAAATAAAAAAGGGTTTTGAATTTCAGCACCTTAGATGTTCTTATTTGTTAAAAATGGAGCTTGAAAGACGTGATTTTCGCGCAATGATTTATTATGATTTTAAAAGGGGGCTGAAACAAGAAGAGTGCCTAGCTCAACTTCTGCAGACATTTGGAGATAATGCACCTTCAAGGGCAACAGTTTTTCGATGGTTTGCCGAATTTAAGAGAGGGAGGGAGAGCCTTAAAGATGAGACCCACCCAGGGAGGCCCCCAACTGCTGTTGTGCCAGAATCAGTTGCCGCTGTGGAGAAGATGCTAAGGCAAGATGGTCGGATGACTTATTCTATGATGCAGGATAGCGTAAAGATTGGATCAGCAGCATTGCACACAATTTTGCATGAAAACGTGCAAGTTCGGAAAGTGGCTGCCCGCTGGGTGCCACATTGCTTGTCAGATGAGCAAAAAGAGCAGCGCGTCAATTGGTGCCAGTTTATGC
The DNA here is from genome assembly GCF_057945365.1 of Rhopilema esculentum. Classification (NCBI taxonomy): domain Eukaryota; kingdom Metazoa; phylum Cnidaria; class Scyphozoa; order Rhizostomeae; family Rhizostomatidae; genus Rhopilema; species Rhopilema esculentum. The sequence goes on from NC_142821.1 coordinate 9,074,937, forward strand.
TGCAAAAATTTAATGAAGGGAAGTCGAAACGGGTTTATGACATTGTGACAGGCGATAAAAGTTGGGTTTACCAATTTCACCCGGAGACAAAGCGCCAATCCTCAATTTGGATCCTTCCAGGTGAAAACCCGCCGCAAAAATTTCGGCAATCCAGAAGCGTCGGCAAAAGGATGGTTGCGTCATATTTCTCAAAGACGGGTCATGTCGCAACCATTCAAGTTGAAGACCGTCGTACAGTGAACGCGGATTGGTATGTTAACCACTGCATACCACAGGTTCTAGAAATTTGGCGAAATAAACGTCCAAGGACCGGCTTAAGAGGTCTACTTTGGCACCATGACAACGCTTCCGCTCACACAGCTGCTTTGACCATCGACTTTCTGTCCGAAAAATCAGTTCAGTTGATGACCCACCCGCCTTATTCACCTGATTTGGCACCTTGTGACTTTATTCTCTTTCCAGCGGTGAAAGAAAAAATTCGCGGAACCAAGTTTGATAGCGCTGATGATGCAGTTAGTGCCTTCAACGAGGCTGTTTCTGACCTGGCTGCGGAAAAATGGGCCCATTGTTTTGATATGTGGTTTTATCGTATGAGACTTTGTGTGGAAGCCAGTGGAGAGTATTTTGAGAAACTGTGAAAATTTGAACACGATGCCTCTTGCGGTTTTTGAATATCTCAATAATTTTGGAGTGACCCTCGTATAGCCTAAGCTAGCCTAAATCAATTCTTTGCCCTCTTGTGGAGTGGGATCTAACCTATCTACTCTGTTATCAGTGTCGCAATGCTGCATCCGATGAACTTCTCCAAAAACCTTTCAATCAAGTGAGTCTTTTTCATTTTCTTTTGAATAAGAATGAACATTTTTCTCCAATTTTTTATCCTAATTTTGCTTGATGTTTAAATGTTGATCTTCTGGTGCACAACACAGTTTTGTGGCATGCATTTAGATTAATGAATGAGTTTAAGACTGATTGAACTGATTGGTTTAAGACGGTATTGTTTCAAAACAAAGGACTGATAGTTTCGTCTCCCGAACAATATTATTCTGTCATCGTATGCTTGGGACAGGGTATATTTTTTGAAGCAATACTGATCTCTTAGTGTCTTTATCTGCATCGGAGACTTACCCAACTTACTCTATAAGTTATAATTGATTAATCAGTGCAGTTTTAATCATTTTGATATTTTTTCAATTCAGCCGGATGAAAAATATAAAGTTGCCCGATTTTTACTCGAGGGATTGTTATCTGAAGCAGAAACTGAATGTGACAGAGTCACTGTCACAAAATGTATCCTTTCAACACAAAACTGAATTGCTGCGTACAACTTATAATATTCTTCCAATTTCTAGTGCTTTATACATCAAGTCTTTTTGTCAGAGATCTTTTCCCCCAGTTCATCTATTGAGGGTTTATGTCTTTCTATTTAGTTTATCTTCTGCTCATCGTAAGCAACTTTTAAGTCACCCTGTTCTTCCAAATTGACAGAAAATGGATGGCTCGTTTTGACATCGGATGAGCCTAATTTTTGCTCTTTTCTAATTTTATTCTTGAAATGGCCTGTTTACTATTGTAAAGATTTCGACTACCAATTCTATATACATAATTGTTTATTCAGTCACAATCTTGGCTGTATACTGTCGATCAATTATTTAGAACTTGGTTGACAACACAATACTTCTTTGTTTAAACAAATCCCATCTTTTTGGAACCCGTCTCAGCTTGAAAACGAAGCAGTGCGCCCCCAAAGCTCCCTATTTGCAGGTTTCAGAATTGTAGAAATGGTTGCATTTTATCCTTAATCGCCATAACAGATCTGTCTGCGATTGAGCAAAGGCTTGGGTTGCAGAGATTATGATGCTTGCCAAAATGTTTGCTATCAGATACCACTAAAGCGAGAAAAATTAATCTCCTTTGATCTGCTATCAAAGAAGATTTATAAATATTGTCCTTATGTATGTTCTAGTTATTGCTTAATTAGATGTCAAATAAAAAAGAAGATTTTCATAGAAAAAGCCGAACTTTATCAACCTTCCTGCCCTTAACAGCAAATTTTATTTTTTGTAAATTCCATAAACTATATCTAGTGTATTTTCCAAAAGGTTGGGCACATATCCAACCAATAACTGAAAATGTAATCTCTTTTGTATACTCATTAATTTATTTGAAGACAACTTTCAAAGGCTCTTGCGCAACCGGCATGCTTTGCGATTATATTTTCAAAACCGGCCTAATATCGTACTGCATGAAAATACAAATCGCAATCAATTTTTCAAGACAGCTGTCGCTAAGCATGCCGGTCGCGTCAGAGCCTTTAATGTGCCCATTTGAATGCTGTCTATTATTTTTAATTTTGATAAGCTTTTTTATTGTTTCTCTATCGACATAGCTTAAAGAAGTTCCTAGAACGTCCTTAATGCTAATATGCTCTTGAAATATCCTTAGATCTATCACAAATGTACAACTCAGAAAGACCCATTTTACAAACATTCTAGAAACGATAACATTATCTTAATGCTTTAACATTCTGATGTAACTGTTATCCGTATAAGACAAGTCATAACAACATGCCATATACAGTATTGTTCAATAACCTATATGAATCGATGTATTTTTTTGTTTTCATTTTATTTACGCGTTGGTTTGTACGCGTTTATTTTTGCTTCTAAGAGAGTAAAGTTTAGTAAACAGAATGGAGTTAGGCACTAAATAAGAACGAAAAAAAATTCTTTGAAGAGAAGAATAAGGGTAAATTTTTTAAGCATTTTGTTATATCCAGCTTTTAGTAGCAAGGAAACTGCATAATCTTTAGAAGGTATCACTTATGCATTGGATGGCATAGAAATATGTCATATAACAGAGCGATTATAAGAGAGTTAACTAGCCCTCAGCTCTTTTTACGTTTGATTTATTGTGTAAAA